>NC_070602.1:32939019-33539019 GCF_027172205.1 Podarcis raffonei | reverse complement strand
CGCAACCCGAAAATACTTATCCTGAAGCTACTTCAACCCAAGTTATGACTGTACAGGATTTTCCACCATGAGACTTTGGGGTGGCAAGTTCAAGGTGAAATATTTTGCATGTTTTCTTGTAATTAGGGCCCACTGAGTTGAATTACGTTTACTCCAGGTAAGTGTTTATGCAGACCCTCCAGGTGTCCCTATTTTCCAGGGACAGAAAGCTGTCCCAGTTTCTGATTTGATTCCAGGATGTCCTGCTTAGGGCGACACTATTTTCATAAGAGAAATGATTAAGGGTAAAGAGTTATGCGATCCCTGAGCCAAGGAGATAAGTAACTATACAACCTTTAGAAGACACCTGAATGCAGCCCTGTATAGGGAAATTGGTAAAAAAGAGGGTTGTATTCATCATAGCACTAAGTAAGCAGTTACTTCCGGGCAAGCATTTCTGATTACACCATTGAACTTCCACCCCCACCCTCTCAAAAATGTGCCCCTTAAATCTGTTCTAAGGGTTCCCCCAACCCCCCAGAGCAGATCTGAGCTGTGGAGCGTGTGCTGGAGATGGAGAAGGGGAAATAGCACTGTGCTAACCATAATCCTTGTGCTGGTGGGGCAGATTAGGAGCATACCACTCAATTTCTTTTGGCAAATGAAAATAAATAGAAATGTAATAATCATTGTCTTAGCTGCTGTGAAGCAACAGCAACATTTCCTCCGCTAACATGTGGTAGATTGTAATTTAGACATTAGCTGTTTAATCGAAGCAAATACCACTCTCAGATGGGGTGCTGTGCAAATCATACTTGTGTTAATCCTCATTTTTGTTTTATCCGGCCATTGGCATACAATTTTCTGACTGCTGAACCCAAGTATTGTGGCTTCTGAGTTTTTGAACAACTTTCCCAACCATTTACAGCTTAGTTTACACAAGTACTGTAGTGCAGTTTATTTATCGGTAAAGATGGCAGAATGATTTTATATACTTCTGGGTGTTTTGTGTTCTGAATGATTCCAAAGCACATTTTACCATTTAGGGCTCATCCAGACTTCCTTTGGTGCTGTTGTGATCTTTAAAGCACTTAATCCAAGCATTTTTTTTTTTTGCCCCAGTTCTTCAGTCTTATTTACAGTGTCTGTTTTACAATTTCTAAGTAGGACTGTATCAATGAAACTGCATCGGTTAGAAACCCAAACTATTTCTAAATGTTAATAGCTATACCTTCATACAGATACTTTTCAGTATTTATTTAGTATGGTGCCTTCCTGTGCCTTATTAAATGTTCCCCCAGATTTCATGGCCCTGCATACATACCTAGTAAACTTTATGCATCACTTTTATTTACGGGGACTTCCGAAACGTTGTGTGTCCAAGCATGACAATCTTTTGTATCCAATTTCGCATAGTGTGTTGATTCAAGAACAGTTCAGGCTGAAGAGGAGCAAGCCTTCTTTCTCAGGTGGAGAAATAGATTTGAATAACCTGCTAGGGGAATTGAATTTGGGCATGAAAAAGCACTAATTTATGTCCAGCTGCTAATTTTCCTTAGTAATACACTCTGTGCTGATTAGTCGTGATGCGGGGGAGGGGGAAAATCCTTTTTTGTGTGGAGGACTGGTATCTTCAGCAATTGTCAACTTTCTCAAATGGATTTTGCTGTTGATAAGAAAAAGGATAATGATTTGCAATTGTTCATTGTGAATATATTAGGTTTACACAGACAAAACATGCATGAAGTGCAATTACTGCTAGTGTTGCCATATTAGTATGAACGTTAATAGCATGTTTGTTTTTGAAATGGGTTATGCATTCTGATAAATGTCTGCTTTAATCTTGTCATCTGTGCATCACTTGTCTAAGTACTCTCATTTAAGATGCCATATCTCTTCTGGTAGCAATAAAGGGGTAAAGCAACATTAATATTAAATAATTAGAAAAACAAAAGGGGAATGATTAAACATATTTACATAATTGAAATAACACTGAGTCGCAGTGGGAAATCGGGACAGTGTTGTCTCCATTCAAAGTAATTCATAATTCAGATTTTTAATTATGGCATATTCATTCATTTAAAGATGATTCTGGATGAGAGGGCCACTAATGAAATACAATCATTAGCATCTAAACAAAGTAATTTAGAAAGTCTCCTTTAGGGGAAAAGATTTTCTAGAACATCATCAATCACACAAGATATGCAAAAACAAGCAATTAAGCCACACACAAGAACTACAACAACCTTATATATCAGTAATGTACACATGAAAACATAACTGATTACAATGACTAGACTAGGATAGTGTGGTTAATTTGTATTTTACATTGCAGTACCATGGGAGACTCTACCAGAGAGGGCCAGAAACATCCTTAGCCAAGTGAATTCTGTGTCAATGACATGGACTTATTATTATTATTATGTTCATTGTCCAAAGCCTGGATGGAGGAGGAAGCTGAAGTCACTGTGAAGAGCATGTGCTGTCCACTCCTCTCCCCATGCCCCATGCATAGCGTGTTTGATTTGGCTAAATGGCAAATGTGGGATTAGCAAGATATTTGATAGGAGAAGCAGGTGCTGCATTCGTTTCTCATTAGTTACTCAAATCCTGCTTTGGGCTTCGACAGACAAAGTCCCTCCAGATACACAATTGCAGTTCATTAAACATGCAGCAGCCGTAAACGGGGAGCCTAATTCCACATGACTTTTAATGCCGGTGTACAGTGTCTTGTTAAATGGATACATAATAGGGCTGCTTATCGAACACCCTCCTCTTCTGGGCTATATTATAATCTTGTTGAGGGCCTGCATCACTTTTGTTGGCCAATTTTTTTTTAAATTTATTCATTTATTTATTTATTTATTTTAAAAAAAGAGGTTGTACTTTACCGTTTTGAGTGAGGGTACCTATGCTTGGCACCCTCTGATGCAGCAGTCAGAGTTGCCTTTAATAACTACCAGTCTCAGGAGCCAAAATATGTTCTATTGGGTACTTAAAGGACAAAAATACTGGTTAATTTTCAACAGTGCTCCTTCATTTGACTTTACAATTTACAGCAGTGAACATTAATGTGAGAATAGCTTGGTCGAGGAGGAATTTAAAATTAGAGCACCTCTTCTCATTAGCCCCAGCAGCCTGACCCAGGGTGAACTGAAAAGTAATTTGCTGCCAGATCCTCATTTTGCTGCTGTTATCACTCCTTGTAAATGAAGCGCAGCAATTTATTGTAGCACCTTGAGGAGTCAAGAACATAATGTGTAAAACACATACCAAAAAAAATAATAAAAAAATCTCCCTTCACATTCATTAACACCCAGTGCATGGAGGCTGTTCACTTTCCCCTCTAATGAAGAAGGGGGTAAAATCTTAAATCTAAAGCTTTCTGTCATGTGAAGAAGCCCTCTTCAAGCCATTAGATGCTGAGTTGGACTGAAGAAAGGTCATTGACAAAAAACAAAACAGGAAAAGAGACCCAGAGAATGGCGATGCGGAGGAGAATGGAAAGATAGATCAAAGAAGAGACTTTAGCAGCTCCAAAAATAGAAATTGCATCTTCAGCATCAATGGTCAACCCTTTTTGTCTCTTTGTGTGCATTTTCTGCTGCCGTCCAAGAAAATAATATATAGCTTTTGATTTAGCGGGGGAAGGGGGGTAGCTTTAATATCCTGATTTTTCACCCTATATCTGGCCTCATGAAAAATATCATTATGGACTTATTTTTAAATAATACTGCCTGCTGTTCTGTAAACGTGTCTTTAGATATAACAAGGAAGTAGCACAATGTATGAGATATTAACATGATTATCTGAATGTCAATTGTTCCCACTAGAAAACTTTGCTTCTGTGATGTACGGTTGACATGATAGCCTTCTGTTCACACCATATCCCATAATGGGAAGAAGCTGCAATAAACACTGGTAAATAGCAGGAGAAAATAGCAAGGGGAGGTGCTACTCTTACTAAGCTGAATACTAGTAAATAATTCCTTGTGTGCTAAAAAAAAAAGTGTGGATTTTTCAGCAAAGGCTTTTGCTGAAAACCTGCAATCTGCAATCTGTTATGGATATATAGCTTTGGACTGCCAGCATTAAGAGGGGTAGGTCAGTGGGGTTGGGCTAGGTGGTCTACCAGACCCCTTGCAGCTTTATGGCCCCATGATTCTAATGCAAATTGGGCAAATTTGCACACATCTGCCTATCTTGGATAATTTATCCTGCTTCTGCTAGTCATAAGGTTTGCGCTGGCATTGCATTATGTAGCTCATACTTTGCCTTCTGCGATTTCATCAGGCATTGCCTAAAGACCTTCAAGCCTCTACTTTTAAAAAAGAAAAGAAGACAGCTGGTATTATCAGGATGCTGAATTCTGCACCCGAAACTATCTCTGTGTTGCATGCAGTTAACCCCTTGGGACATGCTTCTCACGGTGCATGCAAATAGATAGTCCTTCTGTTGTTCTAAATCTGAATTAACCATGGGTTGCAAGATGTTATTAGACTAGAAGCTCCTTCATCCTCAGTCAGCAGGGCTAATGTTAAGGGATGATAGGGGTTGTGGTCCAACAATATTTGGGGACCCAGTTTGGGAAAAGCTGTTCTAAATGCTAGCCATGTTTGAGATTGGGAGAATTTTGTTTTTCTCTTCCCAGCTTGGATAAAATGTGATATATATGTGAAAAATTAGAATGCAACTGCATCCCATTTAAGATTTCTGGGTCATCCCTCTGAATAATGTAGGGCCTACTTGCTCATGTAGTGAGTGACCACCTTTTCCAACTAATGTCTTCCCACTTAGCTAACAGCAGGAGCCTATTATGCTATGACAATATTCTGTTCTGCTGAATTCTTCTAGCTGAAGAGGTAATCATCATTTACATAAAACAGAAAACAGAATTAATTGTTATATAAATGATATACTGAAGGGAAAACCATACAAGGAGCTTAATATAACAACCTGCTTTATCCGATAACAGTTTTTTCTCCTTTAAATAATGTGTCCCAGAAGACACCCTGTGACAAAATGTGATTTGCTATTTCCTGATATCTTCCCGATGATCTGGATAGATATTCTGAACTGGAGTTCAGCACCTATTTACCTTAAAGACCTTTCAGGCAGAAACAGTGTTGTCTTTGCCTTTATTTTTGCTTTAAATTGAGAAACTGTGATTTCACGTAAAAGTGCTCTTCAGCCTAGATGATGAATGTCAGTATCTAAATTAACAAACATAACTGTAAAACTCTAAAGGCAGAGGTCACACTGTGAGAGTTCAAGACACACAGAGAGATTAATGCTTATGCGTTCTTCTTTCACCGAACTCTGCTGTTTGCGTTCTTCCAAACTTCAAAACGCAGAAAGTTAAGAGCCCAATCTGCTCTAAGGTAAGTACTCTAGGTCGTAGTTTCAGTCAGTTTCAGGGGAGAGAGTGAAGCAGGTGCTTAAAAAATTTCCCATTTAAATCAATTTAAAAGTGCTCAACTTTGGCTGGATCTTGCCCCACACTTTCAAAATAATGCTTTAAGACTGAAACCACAGTTGCCTGTAACGAGCCTGACAGGTGTTCCTAGCTTTCAGGGCATCCTCAGGCATGGACGGTTTGCAGCAAAGAAACTGAAGGAAGGGATGAAATATTTTGGCAAAATTATAATGGTCACATCATGGGGTCCAGAGGGCATCCATCCAAGAGTAGCACCAATTTTTTAAAAAGCGGATTGGGATGGGGGGGAGATTACAGGCTGGTTGATTTAACATCTATTCCCAGAAAACTGGTGGAAAGCCATATTTAAGATAACTTGAGCATTGGGCAAGTAAGAGGCAACATGATAGAAACATATACAGTAAGAAAAGACTTTTTATGTATGTGACAACTGCTGCATGGAGGTTACTAGCCCAGAGATGGAAAGAAGACAAAATCCCTACTACCAGAGAGGAATGGCCAAGCTGTTGGAATAGGCCGAAATGGCAAAACTGACTGGGAAGCTCAGGAACCAAGAAAACAAAAACTTCAAGAAAGACTAATAATTTATTTAGGAGACCACTGTAAGCAGATGAAAACATTAACAGGATTTTAATAACATTTGTAATGTAACAAATAACATGGATAATATGGAGATATATAAAATATGGTTTCTGAAATAATATGCAGCTGAAAAGGTTGACAATAGAATCCATGGATGGGATGGAGGGAAGTCTGGAGATTCAGAGAAATTTCAAAATATGGATATGTATTTTGTATTGTTACAACTTGGCACTTGTAAAATCAAATAAAAATTATTTCAAAAGAAAAAAGAAACATACAAATTGTGCATGGCATGGAGAGAGTTGTTGTTGTTGTTGTTTAGTCGTGTCCGACTCTTTGTGACCCCATGGACCAGAGCACGCCAGGCACCTCTGTCCTCCACTGCCTCCCGCAGTTTGGTCAAACTCATGCTGGTAGCTTTGAGAACACTGTCCAACCATCTCGTCCTCTGTCGTCCCCTTCTCCTTGTGCCCTCCATCTTTCCCAGCATCAGGGTCTTTTCCAGCGAGTCTTCTCTTCTCCTGAGGTGGCCAAAGTATTGGAGCTTCAGGATCTGTCCTTCCAGTGAGCACTCAGGGCTGATTTCCTTAAGAATGGATAGGATTGATTTTCCTATTTTCATCAGATAAATGTTGGAGGGTATGGAACAGTCACCTTGAACTATGGATTTCACTTCCACAGGAGGCAGTGAGGGTCACCAACTTGGATGGATTGAAAGGAGAGGTGACAGCTATTGCCTGCCTTCATGGTTGGGGCAGTGTGCTTCTGACTACCAGCTGCTGGAAACCACAGCAGAGGAGAGTGGTGTTGCTCTCAGGTCTTGCTTACGGGCTTCCCATGGGAATTTGGTTCACCACTATGATACCAGAATGCTGCACTAGATGACCCATTGGCCTGATCCAGCAGGCTCTTCTTATGAGCTTCAGATGTGTGCTGTAAATCAAGTCAAGTAACCTTTATTGGCATCACATAGGAACATTCCGAATACATTCCGAATAAATAGGCCAGTGCGATCTCGTTGCCATTTCAACAGTACAGTCATTTGCCAAAGGGAAGAAGAGGCGAACAATTTGTTTCATCTCTGTGGGTCTCCAGCAAGGGCAGGATCCTGTAGCGTACTTCGGCGACAAAAAAATCAAATAGAGGAACTTAGCTACTGTCTTGGTGAGCTCCTGGTCTCTCCCCTGTAATAAGAAGCACATCTTTTCCTTAAATCTAATTTAGACCTAAGCTAAGACTCAAAGTGGTTATGTTTCCCTTTGTCTTTCCTACTCCTCTCTGCTCCTACCATTTGTGCCATGAAGTGGAAGAAGTAGGTCAAAATAGCTCATGGAAGGCTTTGTGGAGACAACAATATACAGGAAATCCTTGTAAGTCTGTAAGGCTGATTTTGCACATCAAAAAGGCTCGGAAAGAAGACTCATAATAATGAGCTTGGTTCCATCCTACCTAAAATTCTGTGATTAAAAAACACGTCAGGCAATAGTAGCATGAAAAAGTGCTGTAAAAAATTGAAAATATTTTAAGTACTATATGCATCACCGCTTTACCAAGTACAATAATTGTTCCTTTCCCCTTCCCTCAAAAGACATTGTGTGGCAGCTGTCGATAGCACAAAGAAAGTACTCCGAAGAAATGAGAGGGGGAAGGAAAAGTAAGATAAAGAAAACAAAAAATATAGGAATTCAACAAAAAACAAAACAAGGCTTTCTGCTATCCTGAGAAAGAAATCGAACGCTTAGAGGAACTGATTCTATCCCATATTCTGAGTGTTATTTTGTAATGGAAGAAGGGCCAATCAGTTGAGTATTCTTTTATAGCAGGGCTGTAGTTCAGATACAGATACATCTGCCTTGAATGTAGAAGGTTCAATCCCCAGCATCCCTAGATATGTCCTATCTGAAACCTTGGAGCAGCAGCTGCTAGCCAGTGGGGTTAGCCTGAGTCTGATGGATCAATGCAATGATTCAGAATAAGGCAGCTCATCTTATTGGATCATTTGCAACAATGCACTGCTTTGTCACAAGCTACAGGACAGCATAATTGCTCCTGTTTAACAAAATGAATTTAGGAATATAATGGGATGCTATAGAATCATGGAATCATAGAATTATAGAGCTGGAAGGGGCCCCAAGGGTCAACTAGTCCAACCCCCTGCAATGCAAGAATCTCAACTAGATCATACATGGCCATCCAGCCTATGTTTAAACATTCAATGAAGGGGATCCCACCACATTCCAAGGTAGTCTGTTCTACTGTTGAACAACTCTAACTGTCAGATAGTTATTCCTGATGTTCAGTCAGAATCTCCTTTCTTGTAACTTATAGTCATTGGTTTGAGTCCTACCCTGTGGAGCAGAAGAAAACAAACTTGATCCATCTTCCATGTGGCAGCCCTTTAGATATTTGAAGATGGCTACCATATCTCCTCTCAGACTTCTCTTTTCCAGATTAAACTGTGATGGCCTGGGACTCGGGCTTGGACTTGGAACTGGAGGAGTCTCGGTCCACACTGGATCCTCTGCCTCAGGCAGCATCTGAACTGAGTCTGGGGCCTGATTCTGAAGAGCCCCAGTCTGCACAGGTTCCCCTGCAACAAGCACCAGCTGAGCCAAGTCAGGGGCCTGAGTCTGCCCTGGCTGCAGATGCAGGAATTACCTTGTTGCCCTCTGCTGGGCAATCACATGCAGCTGCTCCACTACCAGTTGGGTCAGGAGAGGCTGAGGCGGCCTCTGGGTCTAGTAACCCACCAACATCTCCCGAGCTGCAGAGACTCAGGTCTGAGAGAAGGAGGGACCTGAGTACTCGCAGGTGGAGTGCTCGCCTTCGGGCGAGACAGGGAGGTGAGTTCTTTCTTTTTCATGCTTTCCTTTCTTATTAAAACAATAAAGTGCCTCGCATTTTCTATTAGGGAGAAAACTCTGTTGAAAGTTTTTGTGTTGTCAGGCTATATAGCACCTGCACATCTGTAGGGAAGCGGAAACTAGATTGTGGCAGCCAATCAGCACGAGCCCCATAGAAATAGTCCAACAATTGCCTCCGGTAATTCCCAGACTATTTTTTGACACTAAAATCCTGACAGCTTGCTCTTGTGATAAAGATGTTAACAAGAGAAGAAAATGGCACTAATTTAATCTATTCTTACAGGTCAGGCTGAAATGAGATGGGGATGACACAAAATTATAATAATAAATACAGGCGTAATTTCACAATTCTTCATAAATGCTGTTCCCCCGTCTTTTCACATGCAAATGTACTACCCTTTGCTGCATGGCTGTGATTTGTGAGCTGCTATCTTGCCCTCCACTTGGGAATTGTATTCTACTTGATCCCATAATTATTCTTATGCTACTAAAACAAACCCTTACAGATTACTAGTATGGTGCAGTTCTAGAGGCTTTGCAAATCGTCCCCTTTATACTTTTGAGATTCTTTACATTTGTGTGATCTTTTTTTTTTATAAAAAAAATTCACTTTAAAGTTACCCATCCAGCTCTCGCTGGACAAGAGATATATATATACATAAAGATCAATGTGCTGAGAAAGACAGAAAACAAACTCACAAGAACTGGCACTAGCCAGTTACATGGGCTCTAGTGCCAACCACTGAAGATGCCAACCGGGCCCATTCCTAACTTTCAGGGGCTGGTGGGGTATGTACTTGGCAGCAGGAAGCTGCAGCCACTGACAGGCCACTCAGAAAGAGGGGGATCTTTACAGACACTTGCCCTCATAGCTGGGGTGAGAAACCTCAGGCCTGAGGGCTGAATGTGGTCCTCCAAGCCTTCCTTTCTGACCCTCAAGATCCTCTCCAAGCAACTACTCCCCAGCCACACCCATACCTTGTGCCGGATTTACGTATAAGCTAAACAAGCTATAGCTTAGGGCCCCACTCTCTTGGGGGCCCCC
This sequence comes from Podarcis raffonei, assembly GCF_027172205.1. Taxonomy (NCBI): domain Eukaryota; kingdom Metazoa; phylum Chordata; class Lepidosauria; order Squamata; family Lacertidae; genus Podarcis; species Podarcis raffonei. The sequence continues at coordinate 33,529,112 of NC_070602.1, read as the reverse complement.
CAAAAAATTAAAGGGAAAAAATGGATGTACATTTCCAAAATATAAGGTAAAAAACAAATAAAATAAAACCTACATACAGCAAGTGTTTTGTGTTGTGTAGGCTCCTATGATGTAAGTAATGGGCCCTGCCTGCAAGCCTGCTCCCTAAAGTATCCCTGGTTTGCTCATTTCTATATATAGGGGGCCTACATTCTGCATGAACTGGTTGCATAGCAACATGTGCAAATGGCTTTAGATACCTATTAGGTCCATAATTACCATATAGCATATATTTTTTAAAAAACAGCGAAAATCTGTTGTTGACAAAGGCCAGCTGGACATAGAAAGGGCCCCATTACCTTCAGTAGCTTAGGGCCTCATCAAACCGAAATCCGGCTCTGCTCGTGTTAGTGTTTAAAGCCCTAAACAATTTTACCCACCCACCCCAATATCTGAAGGAACACCCCCTTCCTTATAGACAAACACACACACCCAAAATGGTAGAGGTGGACCTTCTGGTGGCCCTGCCACTCCCAGGTTCAGGGTGAACCTTCTTGGTGATGACTTCTCCCCCAAAGAGATGCTTCAGGTACCATCTCTTTACAGCTTTCATTTGTTGCCGAAGATATACCTCTTCAATCCTAACATTTGAAAACTGAAGAATTTATTTTGGTGTCCTCCCCGTAATATGCTAGGGTAGGGTTGTTTTCTACTGTTTTAATTGTGATTTTATATGCTGTAACATGAAACTTTCTGGGACCTTTTCTGGAAATTCCTGGTGGACGGCAAGTAAGAAATACTACTTTTACTACTACTACTTTTAATAATAATAATAATAATAATAATAATAATAATAATAATAATCCAACAGCAGCAAGCAAAAGGTGTTCATCTGCTGGAGGAGGGTGTTATATGGGTATGAGACTAGAAAGGAATAAGGCTTGAGGACTGCAATCTCAATTCTCAAGTGACCCTGGTGGTCTCACACACCCCAGAGCTCAAATATTCAAAATGAAAAGTTCATAGGTGACCCACAGGACTGAAGATTACTTACACAAAGTGTTTGTGAAATTCTTAAGAATGGCAGAGTTATTAGAGAAAAAGAAGGGGTATTAAATGAGCCATTTGCTAACTCAAAAGGAGCTGCATTACGAGTAAGCCTAAATGGTAAAGGCTAGTTTCAGTAGCTTCTGCATAAATGCTACAACAAAGGGCCTTTATGTGCCACTAAAATGGGAGGAAATTACTTTTTGATTTGGAACAAGCTAATGCCAAGGTGACATTACTATATGAACAATGTTGACTCTACTGATGGGAAGTAGCTGAACAGCATCTTAGAATATACAGACTTAGTGCAGTCACTGTTCTCTCTTTCAAGCCTGACTGCTATGTTTCTAGTTCTTCCCCATACATATCTGTTTGGTTTCTGTGCATACTGTACTAGTCTGTGCATATACACAATCATTCCTGGGTTTGGTTTAGCAGCCTCGGTTACAGAGAGGAAGAAAAATAATATGCAAATCTGCGCACTGCAAATTGGCATCATTATGAGGTCAGTGTAGATGTTTCTGCTTAAATGCTACTTTGAGTGAGTCATTTCGCTGATGAAAGGATATTTTTTCCATTTTTGAGAACTGATGTCGAAAATTGTCTTTCCAAAACCATTACTGCAGTTGCACTTTTATTTATCTATTTAATGAAATTTACACACCACTTGATTGTAAGAAAACCCCTAAGCCATTTACAAAAATGACTTTAATTCAATGCAAAAATAGCTTTAAGCTGGGAAGTATTTTTAAAAAACAAAAAACCACACAGATCCAGCCATAGCTTAAGGGTAGAGCCTTCAAATATTATGATAATTATTGATTTATTAATCTGTATACCTCTTAATGTCCAGGTGACTTCTAAGCAGTTTACAAAATGTGAAAAGCAATTGCAAACCATTGTCAAAATGCAGAATGATTAAAAATACACCCCAATTAAAATGCACAATAATGCAATTCTATTAAAACATTAAAAGATAAATGCTCTTGATTAAAACAAATCACTTACAGAATTGTGCCAGGTGTTGATGGGCAGAAAGGAAGAAGTGAAGGTGGAATGGAAAGACCGATCAGTCAGGGTCAGAGGCCAGGGGTCTCTTGCAGTAAGTCCCAGGTCCAGCCCCCAGGTACAGGATCGGGTAGCAGGGTGGGGAGAGACCTGGACTGCTGATGGATTCTGATGTCAAACATTCCCATACTTGTTCCAGCCACTGGTTCTCTACAGGGTGTGTGTTTTAATGGTACTAATCTTCCACTTCTCTAAATGACCACTTAATAAGTCATCATTAAATACCTTTCAAGCTGCCCTTTATGCATTTGAAATTTCATATACAGATCCAAAAATATCTGTTCACCAGTAACATATAGCAAGTAGAGCATTTAAAAGTACAGATGGACTTATGATAGCAATCCAAAGGTGAGTTTCTGTTTCTGTTTCTGTTTGGTTTGGTGTTTGTTTGATTGTTTTGCCTTTAGTAAAAAGAAATACTGTTTTTAGAAAGTCAGAATCACATGGCAGTTACCTTAAAAAAAACCCCAAACACTTTAAACAGAGCCTAAACACAGACATACTTTGCCCCACAGATGATAACAGTAGCAAGACAAGCAGGGTTAAGGTACCTGCTCCTTTCTTCAGCTCTTTTCTTCAAGAACTACATAGTCAGAGAGGCAATGGCGATGTGCAGAGAGAGAGCTGAACTTTCTGAGCAACCAGTTTTAAAATAGGGGAAACCTTTGCTATTGAGCGGTCAGAAGGTGTACAGAAGCCTTTGAAGAGCAGATCAACAAATAGCTGACATGTCCCTAGAGAGGTGATGTACCATTACGCAGGGGTATAAGCAACCTCATATAACCAGCATGCTTAAGTCTAACTAATGCATGAAAGGGTTAACACTATTAGAGTAAGCTGTCCTGCCAGGCTTACCTATGTCACTTCCATAACAGGCATTCCCAACCTGCGGCCCTCCAGATGTTTTGGCCTACAACTCCCATGCTAACAGGACCAGTGGTCAGAGATGATGGGAATTGTAGTCCAAAACATCTGGAGGGCCGAAGGCTGGGGATGCCTGGCTTATAAGGAAATAGGCAATCAGGCCTATTGTTTCTCCCCACTGCACCTGAGGTGGCTGTGTCTGGGACCCTGAGATGTGTGGGTCATGTGGGTTCCATGTGGAGACACGTTTTGCCACCTGGCCCCATGGATTTCTCCATGAGACCAGAAAAGGACACAGGGAGCCTTGCAATAAACTTAAGACATGTGTGGGTTCCAGCATCCAAGGCTCAAACAGATACGAAGCAAGTGATCCATGTATAGATCTTCTGACAGGTTTCTTATTTAAACCTTATAGCAGCCATGCTAGGCACATCTCGGCCTACCATTAGGCTTTAATTGGTCCAAAATGCAGCAGCCAGATTTCTGGCTGAGGTTCCATTTAGATTCCAAATAATCCTTGTTTTAAAACAGCCATGCTGGTTGCCAGTTCATTTCTGGGCCCAATTCAAGGTGCTCACATTAATGTTTAAAGCCCTAAACGACTTAGGCCCCAAATATCTGAAAGACCACCATCTTCCCTACAGACCCTCTTGAGTGTTAAGATGGGCAGAGGCAGCCCTCTTGGTAGTTTTTCTACCCTCAGATGCTTGGGGCTGTGGTGAAAGCCTTCTCTGTGGTGGCCTCTAAGCTGCTGAACTCCCTCCCCACAGAGTTGTTTCTGGTGCCTTCATTGTGCAGCTTTCAGCGAATACTGAAGACACACCTGTTTAGCCTGGCTATGTTTTTAGGATCCACATTATTTTTGTGGTTGTAAGTTATTTGAAACCGTTTTCAGTATTATGCTTTAATGTTGTAACCCGCCTTGAGACCTTAGGGTGAAGGATGGGTAATTAATAATAATATTAGGCAGAAGAGGGTGTCCATTCAGATGGCAGATGCTGGGAGGAGGTCAGTGGTGATGACCTTCAGGAAGACAAAGCTACATATGCTCTGTAGCCTATCATGCACCTCCTAAGCTAATCTGTTTCCCGCAGGTATGGTGGTAGTGCTGGACAATGCATATGCTCTCACATCTTGAGTCCTAAAACCGGGATGCACATCTTACCACCCATGGTCCTCTGTAAGTCATGTGACCTGCACAAGATCATAGAACTCAAAAGATGCACTTTTGGGGGCTGTGCTTGCACAGCATCCAAAAACTTGTATTTGGGGGTGCTGCTGTTTTTGGCACAAGATCAAGGCACACAAAATGGCCACTGTGCTCTCACGCAAAAAAAAGGGACGCCCCGTTTTTTTCTGAGACACTTGTGGTGTATGACACTGTTGCCAGGGTAGAAGTAAGATTAAACAACCTGTCTGGTAGGCTATTTTTCATGAAATGTGGGTAAGGGGCAGGGAGGATCTTCTTGTCCTTGGAAATTGAGTTCAGAATGTGTTGGGCCAGCCTTAAGCGACAGAAAATAATCAAATTATTCTTAACTCTTTCCCACATGCCTTTTCCAAAATTTAAATCGACTCCTCTGCCAAACTGGGGGGAGAAAATGAGGAATGATACAATTACCTCTATACCTCCCCTATAGTGCTAATAACAGCCACGAAGGGGCACAAATTGGAGAAATTGCTCAAAGGGGGGGCTTAACCATAGCTGTAAACTTTTCCCTTTTTAAAAGGGAATTTCCCTTATTCCGAATAGGATTCCTCACAAGAAAAGGGAAAAGTTGACAGCTATGTTAAGCACCCCCTTTCCCAGAGGCTTATATTTAAAGAACAGCAACACTGGGAGACCCAAGCACAGTTTGCCTGCATTATGTTTGTTTTGTCTCTAAGCGGGTTTGCAAAAAGCTAGATGGGAATATTCTCTTTCAATAAAGTAATCACAAATAGAATGATTCCATATTTACTATTAGGTGATTAGGCTTCACATTTAATGTCAACAACTCCACTTACCTTTTCTCGTGTAACATTTTGAGCTAATAAATTCCCTCCCAATTCAGCTTTAGCAAAGCATGATGCATTAACCTCACTGTGATACCTAAACAGTCCTACAATTAATCTGCCTCCTTAAGGTTGTTTTGTACCCAGTTCCCCAGATGACTGCTAATATTTAATAGATTTCCACTGAGCATCTGTGTAAAAGGATGTTTATGGACAAGGCCTAATTTATGAACACAAGTACCATTATTCATCATTACTCTCATTATGGTACAAAAGACTTATCTTGACCTTTAAAGTAACACAATTTGTAGATGCATGCAGAAGATTACAAAGAAATACAATCCATTTCTCTAATAATATGACTGCCGAAGTTAATGGCAGCATCAGCCATCTGAGAAATGAAGAATAAGTTAAGTGCAGTTTTTAAATATTTCGATACAAAAGCCTGAAACAAGTAAAATGGGCTTTTATAATTGGAAAGGGTTTAACTTTGAAGGAAGGAGTAGATGTGTGATGTCATTATACAGCTTTTCAGTTTCTTAATTCAAATTTCTCTCTCCTAAATAATACTACCATCTTTTCTCTCTTTTTTTTCACTGATCTGATTTTGATTAACTTACGGCCAGAAAAGTGCTATAAGAAGGATATATTTGCAAAACTGCTTTGCAGTATAATGCAGAGCATTATCATGAAGCTCAAGAGTGGTGTAATGGGCTTGGAAATGAGAGACCAGGATCAAGTCCTCTCTGAGCCCAGTGGAGAAGCTCACTGAGTGATCCTGGGCCAGTCACTCTATCTTTCTAACCTACCTTGCAGGGTTGTTGTGAGGATAAAATGGGCGGGAGGGAAGAGAATCTTGCTGCTGTGAGCCCCTTGGAAGGAGAACAGAATAAAAATGTACTCTACAATGAAGTGAAGGACATGAGGCAGGAGTTGATAATGCAGGTGAGCTGCGCACAGGTGGGCTGCATGCAAGCTGCCGGCCAGCTCTGTGGAGGCTCCTTTTATTGACACAATTTGCAAACCCAGGCAGATACATTTTGGGCTGTGGCCTTTACACATCTTCCAGTCCTGAGATAGTTATTTTGGCACCTGTCCACTGCGTCACTTTCCCCTTGCACAATGTATGACAAAGGAGACAAAGGTTACAGACAGGACACCACAGACTACTGAGATTGCAAAAGGTTAGACAGAGGGCATGATGTTCAGACAGCTGTGGCTTTATCTGTGAGGGGGGAGTGTGCCCCACACCCCAAGGTCACGCATGCAGGCAGCTGAGGCTGCCTGCGGGTGGGGAGTGTGCTCCGGACCCAGCAATCATCCCTACACTACAAAGCAAGAAACGGCTGAGACACCTCAGCTCAAACTGTAAACAGGTTGCTCAATTTTTTTAGTTTTGAGCATTTATTTTAAAAAGTTATGAATTGGCTCGCAGGATCAGTATCATCAGTGCCAGGTAGAGATTGATCTCTGCAAGTATTTCCATATGTCTATTAGTGAAATAGTACAGTTGAACAACAATCCTTAATTCACCTTTGGAGTAGATACATTTTTACAATTACGTTAATAATTTGAATACAGTAGCTTCACTGATGCCTGAGCCTATGCATGTTTACTCAGAAATAAGTCCAACATTGGAATCACTGGAATTCCACTGTAAGCGTGTATAGGATCATAACAATAATGAAAGAAACAAAGGCATTCAGGCATATTGCATTCCCTTAGAAATTCTAAATATGTCAATCTCTCTCTCTCTATCTTTGTGTCTGTGTTAGGCTGCAGTGTGCAAATGCACACAGGACTACCCTGCTGGTGTTTATGTAACTGTAAATAGTGGGTTAGAGACAGACAGATACACACACCAATTTGTAGTCTGGCATCATTATGATTACAGCATAATCATATGCATGCGTATTCAGAAGTAAGTCCCACTGAGTTCTTTGCGGCTTACTGCTACATAAGTGGATATACTCTGAGACAATTTGATGAAGAGTGGTATATAAATTCATATATACACACACATAGTTGTTGCGTCTCACTGTTCCGGATTAGGTATTACCATAATGCAAATTTATTTAAGGACATATAGGACAAAAAATTAAAGCACAATAACAGCCAGTTTCAGAGGCATATTACAATACCTTCACTACAGCTTTGAAGTAATTGTAATCAGGAGAGAGGAGTTATCACAATTGGAAGATTTCACTGAATAGCTCCATTCCATATATAACACACAATCAAATTTTCAGTATTGTTTAGTTCTACTACTATTTTTTTTTTTTTGGCGCACTGATTAATTTAAGACATAGTTAATTGAGCAACCAAATGCTCAGGAAAGGGAGAGACAATTTACTCTAGAAACCTACCTATTCTCATTAATAAAAAAGGTAGATGGTTAAAATAGTAAAAGTCCTTGTTTAAGAAGATGCCCCAGGAATGGAGCAAAACTCCTGTGCTGAACTGACACCAGCACATTCTCTTAATAAAGACTCATTTCTGCAACCAGGTATGATGTAATCTTTCACTGTATCCAAACCATTAGTTAAAAGACTATTGTGCTTTGTTTATGTTTATGGTTTTTTTAAAAAAAATATGTATAATCCACCTTTCATCAGTGTTGATACTAGGATACAACAAAGGAATATACATAACTGAATTCATACAGCAATAAAACATCAAAACAAACTCTTCAAAATAAATACACAATAAAGACAGGTAGAGGCAGCAAAAAATTTGTAGTGCTAGCAAATGACCTGTGACATCATGTATGCAAGGAAAGCTTTCTGCAATGAAGCTAAAGCCCTGTTAGATTGTTGGAGGAAAGACAGAAGTCTAAAGGCAGAAAGGAACTTGTACATGCAGGTTTAATTCATGGCAGCAACAAATATTATTCATCGCCGATAATATTTGAGATTGTTTATCTTATTAATATCATAAAATGAAGATGGGAGAAGCTGTGTTTACCCATTGTGCATCTTTTGTTCTGGAAAGGATTTCCACATTATCTTTCTATGTCCTTCTAAAGCAGACACGGTCAGTGAAGAGTAGCTGGGTTCCCACAAAGCAAGACATAGTGATAACAGCAAGAACCTTTATTGAACGAACAGAACTGGACCACAGAGGCAAAGCAACTGCTTATATACATTTCTAAAGGTCTGGGCCACTCTCACCGTAACTGGCTGTCTAAACTCCCAAGCTGCGAATCGTAACTCAGAGTTTAAAGGCCAATGGCAGTGGCCCAAATCCTGAAATGTTCTGTGTTTGGATATCATGTACGAAATCAGAACACAGGGGCTCAGAATCCTTACTCCAGACTCGAGCTCAGGAAAACACAGGCCACTAAATACGTAACAGTCAGCTCAATGTAAAGTTGGCACTATCTAATAGAAATGGCTTCAAGTTATATAATTCACTGCTCAGTCATAGCACAGAAATCACGCGCTTGTTCTTAGGGCGACAGAAAATTGCCAAGAGGTAACCAGATATCCATTACTGTTCCAAACTAAACAAAAAGCTCTTTATTTTTTTGTTTTGTTTTAAATGTTATATTAAATGTTAAAGTTCTGTATGATTTTCCCCCTTTCCCTGTGATATAATGTAGTTATGTATATGGTCTTAAAATGTAAATTGCTTGGAGACCTTTTAGGTAGCAAGTGGATACTAAGTTTATATTATAATAATAAATAATCATATCATAATCATAATAATGCATTGGCTAGTAATCAAAGAAAATAACCCATGCAGGAGAAGGACCTAATGTAAATGATTTTCATTTTTCCCCCTGAGCAGCTTGGAAGGAGCTATGTCTTTTTTACTGGTTTGCCCCGGCTTAACTGGGAGCAATCTCCAGCATGAGGCTAGGCATAGACAAATCTGAAGATCCTGTTGCTGATGGTAATGTTAGAGGGCTGCATAAGAATTGTGTACCAATCGGGTCGCCACTAGCCATACCTTCCAGTTCTGTTGTTCTGGGTCAGAGAGTCCCAGAGGATGAAGCTTTTGTAAGCGAGTAAGATGGAAGTTTTAATGCAGTCCTTTCCATCCCTCCTTAGGGGCATCACAGAGGCCTGCATGCCAGATAGACCACAGTTCATATAATTCCTAAAGGAGAAATTGTGAACTTGTGGCCTGTCAGATGTTGTGCGACACCGACTCAGCCACACGCAGCATGGCAAATGGTGAGGGGTGCTGGGAGTTGTAGTCCAACAACATCTGCAGGCCCACAGCTTCCCCATGCCTATCCTAGAGTCTGAAAATCAGGCAGACAGGCTTCTTCCCTGTTCCAGCCATTATAAGAAAACTCTGTGCCAGCCAGCTCTCTTGATTAAGGTTTAATATGTTGCTCCAGTTTGTATAAAGATCACTAGTGTCGAAGCAATGATTCTTCAACATAAACTTCGTTAGACTGGTCATGTTGTGTGGATGCCTGATGATTGTCTTCCAAAGCAACTGTTGTTGTTTAGTCATTTAGTCGTGACCGACTCTTCATGACCCCATGGACCAGAGCACACCAGGCACTCCTGTCTTCCACTGCCTCCCGCAGTTTGGTCAAACTCATGCTGGTAGCTTCGAGAACACTGTCCAACCATCTCGTCCTCTGTCGTCCCCTTCTCCTTGTGCCCTCCATCTTTCCCAACATCAGGGTCTTTTCCAGGGAGTCTTCTCTTCTCATGAGGTGGCCAAAGTATTGGAGCCTCAGCTTCACGATCTGTCCTTCCAGTGAGCACTCAGGGCTGATTTCCTTAAGAATGGATAGGTTTGATCTTCTTGCAGTCCATGGGAACTACTCTATTCCAAACTTTAAAATGGAAAGCGTAATGCTGGTGGTCAACAAAAGAGGTTTAAAGACTGTCTCAAGGAAAATCTTTAAAAATGTAGTATAAACACTGACAACTGGGAAACACTGGCCTGCGAGCACTCCAGTTGGAGAACAACCTTTACCAAAGGTGTCATGGGCTTTGAAGACACTCAAACTTAGGACGCAAGGGAGAAATGTGTTAGGAGGAAGGCACGCTTGGCAAATCTACACCGTGATCAACTCCTTCCCGGAAACCAATGTCCCCACTGTGGTAGGACGTGTGGATCCAGAACTGGCCTCCACAGTCACTTACGGACTCATTGTTAAAACCGTGTTTATGGAAGACAATCTTACTCAGCTATATGTGATCGCCAAAGAAAGATTGCCAGAGCCCACATGGGTGCCCATATGGTGATGAGCCAACATGCAGCCTCCCATGCACCATGAGATGACCTCCTGAACAAAGTGGATGCATCACACAACACACAATCCAAGTAGTGAATGAGGAGCCCATGCACTCTGGTGCCAATGTGTTGTGCCTGAATCATACATAAGGACATCTGCACAGTAGAGGGGAGAAAGCTATGCTTGCTCTAGCAACATGTGAAAATGGCAGCTGGATCAGGCAAAGCTACTTTATTTAAACAGCACTGTAATTTATATGAAGTTGTGATGATCTCAGCATTAGGATTGTTCTCTGGCTCATAAGGTGCTGAATTTACAGTGCCATAGTATGGAGAAAGGTGCGAGCAGCGAGTCTAGCTTATGAGGTTGCTTGTTCCATGAAAACAAAGTGTGTATCATTAATCAGGTCCTCAGCTTTTGTCTGCGACAGAATAGTGTGTGAGAGCTCCAGCTGATGAGATCTACAGAGCAACATCCAGGTGTGCTCAGTCTTATTTTGAAACAGGCATTAAACTGCTCTCCAAAAGGGGAATAATTAAGTATGAATTAAGGGGGGTGGGGAGAATGAAAGCCATCAACAATGCATTAAAATGGCAAAATGTTTTTTGTATAAAAATGACCATTTTAAATGCTGTTACCCTCACTATAAATGCTAGAGGTGGACAGTCAAGGCAAGCATATACGTATTCCACTTTTCTAGATGAACCGACATTTGAGGGCCGATTAGCTCAATGTCTGAGGGGTTAACACCCCCGCCACCTATTCCAACAAGTGTCTGTGAAAAGCAGAGCTAATCTGAAAACTGGCCATGTCAACCATGAAGTTATTTCAATACTCCACTCCGCCGCCCCCCCCGCCTAACAAGATGATTAATCCCATTACACTCTCACAAGCCTATTTCCCCATTTAATTAAGGACTTTTAAATAAAGTGCAGTTTGCAAGGGTAAAACTCTGATTTGTTAATGTGATCTTATCAACATTTTTACACCCCGGCTTTTCAGCCATCAGCCAGCTTTGTTTGTTTATTCAGTTATCATTTCTCCTTTTTTTTGTTTCCACCTCAGCCTCTCCTGGATGGTATGGCTACTTGTGAAAAGTCATGTAAAACATCCGATTAAAACATGAATATGACACTCATTTCATGTGGCCCTTGGTCTAACAATAATTCCATGCAGGTGGAGGATGCCCAGGAGGAGGAAATGGTGTGAAAGATGGAACGGATGAAATGGGAAGAGGAAGTGAAAACATGTCCTTTCCAGCAATTAGTTCAGATTTTTGCTAAGAGTGATCCATTCTGGATCTCCACCAGGTGGAGGAGAGGAAGAGAAAGCCAGGGGGTGGGGGAAGAGATGTGCCCTGCCCATTTGGGGCTATTTCCCCGCCCACCCCCACATTGCAGCCTCTGACATATTACTGCTAAGGAAATGTGGCGCTTGGCAGAAATGGTGTTCTAGAAGAAGAAGAAGAAGAAGAAGAAGAAGAAGAGTAGTTTGGATTTGATACCCCGCCTTTCACTCGCCTTCAGGAGTCTCAAAGCGGCTAACATTCTCCTTTTCCTTCCTCCCCCACAACAAACACTCTGTGAGGGGCTGAGAGGCTTCAGAGAAGTGTGACTGGCCCAAGGTCACCCAGCAGCTGCATGTGGAGGAGCGGAGACGCGAACCCGGTTCACCAGATTACGAGTCCACCACTCTTAACCACTACACCACACTGGCTCTCCGTTCTACATCTTTGAATTAAAATAGATACAATTGAATACAATTATGCAAGGTCTAAGAATACTGTATCGGTCAGATCTATCTTCATCTATTTGCATCCCGCCTTCTTGCAGTTAAACTATGCTCAAGGTGGCTTCCAACATCAGAAAAGTTACAAAAATATAACAAAATTTCAGTGGTCATAAATAATCCAGCAGGGATGTCTCTAAATTCTTATGTTCTTTCTTACTCCCATTGGCGAGAGTTTGTCAGGAGATAAGAGAGGAACTCTGGTCTGATCAAGCACAGCTCTTGTTATGGTCTTCATTTTAAAAAATACAGTGGTACCTCTAGTTGTGGACACGATCCGTTCCGGGGTGCCATTTGCAGCCCGAAAAGTCAGCAACTAGAGCAGCGCTTCTGCGCAAGCGCTGAGTGCAATAGAGTGTTTCTGCGCATGTGCAAAGTGTGCATAACGCTTCTGCACATGCACAAAGCACACAGAACGCTTCTGCACACGCATGTGCGGCAAAACCTGGAAATGTACACTTCCGGGTTTGCCGGGTTTGCAAGCCAAAAAGACGCAACATGAACCTAACACAACACGAGGTATGACTGTAAATCGGATTCCACATTCTTTGGCCATGTGAAGTGGAAAGTGTGAATACAGAGGCAGAAATATTTCTAATTCCAGTTGTGGGAAACTACAGAAGGAGAGGGTGCTCTTGTGTTTGGGTCCTGCTTGTGGGTTGCCCACAGGCATCTAGTCAGTCACTGTGAGAAGAAGATGCTGGACTAGATGAGCAATTGGCCGGATCCAGATTACGGAGGTGACATAAACTGCTCATTCCCTGTACTGACCTGGTGTGTTCAGTGCCTGTATGTTTGCAAGGACTGAGGGAAAACAGCGCTTTGCTATTCACAATGTGGATCCTTCCACAAATGACACTGTGCCCAGCATAGTGGAGCCTGGTAGCTGTCCCAAAATAAAACATTTCTAGATATTTTTCATATTAGTTCAAAAGCAAAAGAGTTTCCTTGATATATTTCTCAGTCACTGAAGACCTTTGACTGGAAGACAGAACCTGCCTCAAAGCTTGCAATTTACATGCATTTAAACACAATCACTTCAAGATGCAAGAAAAAAAATTCTTTTGCTTTCGAAAAATAACACAGTGAATCGGAGAAATAACGAAATATCCCTGACTCCTGTACTCTCATTATTAATGCCTGCCACTTAATGAATAAAACATTGTATTATACTGTGTCAAGGCCTTATGGAACAAGGTACTTATCCAAGTGGAAAGGCAGATTCTGATCTTATATAAGTACCACCTGAAAACAAGAGAATTTATTTATTTACTTGCCACATCTCTTTACTGCCTTTAGCATCAATGTTCTCAAGACGGTTTTCATGCAATAACAATGTAAACCCTTTAACATATTCAAAATTATGAAATGTTTAAAGAAAACCATTCAAAAGCAAAACAACTATAAATATAGCACCACTTCATTTAACCCTAAGTGCCTGGTACCATTGTCTCTGAAATTAGACCAAATGCCTTAAGAGAGAGAATGTATTTTACAGGTCTGGGGCTACAACTGAAAAGACTCTGCTCCTAACAGAAAGTGATCTCATCTCCAAGAAAGATACATTTGAAGTGGAGGCCCTCTCTGTGTAAAATCCTGTAAGAGGCTTATGGGGGTGGGGTGGAGTGTTCTCTGAAATATTCAAGATCCCTAACTTATATGGGTTTCAAGATTTTAAAAATAGCATTTTGGACCCTTGGATGTATATTGGTAACCAGTTAAGATATTCCGGAATTGCCATAATGTGTTCTTTCCAACCCACAGCAAGATTCTGTGCCACTGAAGTTCCCAAGCCATTTTTAAAGGTAGACTCCATAAATGAGCCAAATCATGCAGCCATTTTCTCACTTGCAGTCTAATTCGTCTTGATACTGCTATTGTCTTGTTGCTGTTCTTTTGCTGCCATGCTGCTCTTCTGCGGCCATTTTGTCTTAATGTAATTTTGCTGTCTGCTGGCTCTCAGCCAGCAGCACATGAGTTCAGTCTCCTTTTGAGATGAACCCACAGTCTCTTTCTTTATGTAACCACTAAGTAAAGCCTGCCTTTCAGGGATCATATCATGAACTGAAATGTGAGTAAACTTTTTGTTACTTTACCCAGAAAGTCTCTTGTGTCTTTATTCTTTTAAGAGGGATTAAAGGGGACACCAAGAAATAATCTTAACTAAGAGATTCAAACGAATCTGCAAACTAACTTCCAGCTTTATTAAGGGGAATTTGCTCTGCTACATCACTCACTAGCATGAGTAAAGGAAGGAAAATATATATTCAATATATCCTTTCCTACTAACCTTAACATTCCCCAAGAAGGTCCCCTCTTTGCCCCTATCAGCAGAGAGACACCAACTGGCTGATCTAGATGCCTTTCTCCCTATTGATGTGTGGCCATGCCCACACCATTTTGTGGCCCTTCCTCCTTTTCTGCTCTTTTAATTGTGGTGACCATTTTGCCAAGACCACATGGCTACTGTTTTGTGAAATGCTATGCCCCAACAGCACTTTCTCAAAATTCCAAGTATGTGCAATGGCCCAAAAAGGTTGGGGACCTCTATTTTAGCATGAAATGTGATTACTGTGATCTCATTTGTCAATTTAATAAGTTGCCACACTTGGTTCTGAGGGCAACAAGCATGCAGGTCATCGGAGGCAATCTCTGGACCTACAGTGGAACAATATTCAGGTCCACCCCACCCCCACCCCCAATGCTATCTGTATGCTGAATAAACTGCCATTAGCTTTAGTCTAACTTGTGCATTTCCAGATGAATACCAATCAGGCACATGTTCTTCTGCTCTGCCATCCTACCTATTAAATTGGAAGAAAGGAACAGCGTTATAATGGCAATGGATAGAAAGGAGGCAAATAAAAGCCTAAAGTTCTAATCAAAACTCTAATCAGAAAGATGACAAATGGTGAAGATTATTAAATTTTCTTTGCTCCGTTGATGAATTTAATAAAGAACTAATCAAAGATCATTAGAAAGCTTTTGTGCTTGGTATGCATTGTAGCTGGATTGCAATCTGAATTTGTGTTTTACTGGTTACCTAGGGTTGGATTGGACATGTAAATATGAGGGGGGAAATAATTTTAAAATCAGCTATATGTACCAAATGTACATGTCACTTAGTGCATTTGCACATTTATGTGCTTCGATCCAGTGATTAGAAGACTGAAGTCATTGTTTAATATTTTCTAATGATCTTTGATTTTCTAATGACCTTTGATTAAATTGCTCTTGTCACAATTGTTTTTTAAAAAATTTTTTAAAGGAGAGTTGCAGTTCCAAAGAAATGAAATTATGTAGTCTGCCAGTTATGGGGCTCTGGGAAGAAACTAAGAATGCCATTCCTCCCAGTCTGGATATTCACACACACACACAGCTCTATGGCAGTCACTTTCAGGGTGATTGGCTGCTAACATCAATCTGCAGCTTCCCTCAACCATACCAGAATAAAAATGTTTTTGCCAGCAGGAGAAAGATAGCCAGAACAGAATTACAGTGCTTCATGGGGCAAGTTGTTTCACAATATTGGCACAGCCACTGACTAGCTCTTATCTTTTGTTGTCATCAGCAGTGCTTCCACCCTATGTGGGACACACAGAAGTGCCTTTCCTCTGAAACCATGGGGCAGGCAAAAAGTTGCACAAAGAGGCCATTTCCCAGGTATCCTGGATCCAAGCTGTTTAGGGCTTCTAGGTAAATATAAGGCTATGAATTGTACCCAGAACAAAACTGGCAGGCATTACAAGATAGGATGCGTAGAATTCTCAAAGGCAGCCCAATGCTGAGTAGTGGTTCTCACACTTTTTCTTCTGGGCAACACTTTCAGAATAAAAATTTGTTTGCACCACACAGGTTTTGTTTTGTTGATAAGAAATACATTGGAAAACAAAAAGAACCAACTCCTAGCAGTGCTTGATTTATAGCATAGGACACGGCTACTTTATAATATCATCATGGGACATCCAGACAGTATAAAACAACGCAGCTACTTAAGATCATGAATCATTCCCAACATTTAATTATAAAAGAGTTTTCTCTAGCACAAAACAGTGATTCTGGATCACAACAAGGACTGTCCTCGGTATCACTTGTTGCTCTTGCTCTCGTTTTGAAAAGATATTTATCCATATTCTGCAAAAAAAACAAA
This sequence comes from Podarcis raffonei, assembly GCF_027172205.1. Taxonomy (NCBI): domain Eukaryota; kingdom Metazoa; phylum Chordata; class Lepidosauria; order Squamata; family Lacertidae; genus Podarcis; species Podarcis raffonei. The sequence continues at coordinate 33,513,018 of NC_070602.1, read as the reverse complement.
AAGAAAACACCCCCCAAAATAATTTTATACTAAACTGAAATATTTAAATGTGTCTTTGATTGTCCTTGAATCTTCCCACCACACTTTCCATTCTCTCCTGCCACACCACACCTTTTGGGAACCATGGAAGTAGAGCATATTGCAGTAACCCAATCTTGATGTAGCTAAGATGTGTGTTGCCAATAATTGGATCTGTATCACATGTAGGCTAGTTGTCATACAGTTAATCTCACAGCCAAATCATTATTTTCCCTGTTTATGTCTTATAGAAGCCTCTCCCCTCACAATACAGATACAGTCATACCTCGGGTTACAAACGCTTCAGGTTGCACATTTTTGGGTTGCGCACTGCGCCAAACCTGGAAGTACCGGAACAGATTACTTCCAGGTTTCAATGCTCGTGCATGTGCAAAAACACTAAATCGTGCTTTGCGCATGCACAAAAGTGCCCAATCGCAACCCGTGCGTGCGCAGACATGGCGCTGTGGGTTGCAAATGATGTGGGTTGCGAATGTGCCTCCCGCATGGATCACGTTCGCAACCTGAGTGTCCACTGTATCTGTCCTGAGTTTGCTTATCAACCTTTGCATATCAAAATTAGGTTTTGTTCATCTTCATTAAACGAATGTGCCATGACCAAATGTGTTCTGGTTAAACCCACCATTTTGCCATTTTCTACATTTATCTCTGGACTTCCGTTCTGTCTCGCCACAGACTGGAGGCATCAGAAGCTACTTCGGTATCTGCTGTCAAAGTAATCAACTGTTTGCAGTTCAAACTGCAGAGAAAGTATGTTAAGCCACCTTTTGTATTCTTATCACTTTTTAAAGACAAATTTTCATGCACAAATTGCCCGGCCTCTCTCTATCCGAGCTTTGATCTGCTGCCCTATCAGTCACTGGCTCACTACAAGAGACTGGAGAGTACACAAAGCTATCTGAGGCAGACGCTGGTTGGAAAAAGAAGGCCGTACAAAGCCACTTGTTTGCAAAGTCGATCAATATTGACATGACATGAGAATAATACCTTCTTTATGTTGGAGCCATTGCCGAATTTAGCTGGTAAGAAACATCCCCTTCAAGAGACTAATAAGGTTTGCCCCCACCCACCGCCGCTGAATGTGATTTCATTTCCTCAGTTATCTAAGCTTTTTCTCTATGAATATTACACTTGTTCTGTGCAATGCTATTTTTCTAGAAAAAGAGGTACCATGAAGACCTCTTAGAATGGCAAACGGCGCCCACCTGAGAGGTGCCACAACTGAGTTCCAGCAAGTTCCAGCTGAAAAATAGGCCTGGTTCTATGTGTTTCTGTGGTTCAGTTCCAGTGTTGTGTGAAGTCACATGCAAAACAATCCCCAGAAGGTTATTGTTTCTGTGCCCCTGCAACGTGGAATATAAATTTTGCTTCCATTTCAGGGGAGGGTGGAGTCAGAGGGAAAAATGGACAGAGCAATAAATGTAAATTGTAACCTTTGTACAGTGATGTAGAAAAATAGCTAAAGAAGCTGGAAACCAAGACCAAATGAAGACAGCCCAAGATATACATAAACCTTTTCCCCAATTTTGCCGTTTAGTCTGTTCTCCTTTTAATTTGCTTCTCCTGTTATTTGCCTCCTTCGAATCCCTTCTTTCCTTTCTGTCAAATAAATCATTTTTCGTTCTTCCCTGCTCTGCCCATTACCTTATTTCCTGAATTTACCCTCTCTCTATTTTTATAATTGTATCTAAGTATTCTTATGTAATTGTATCCAAGTATTTTTATAATGGTATCCAGGTAGTTTTAAATTGTATCTAGTCCCCCCCCCCCGTAATTGTGTCTTTACTACTTGTAAATGTGAATCCTTACTGTGGCCCTTATGTAATTGTTACATTTGGCATCATTGCAATGGAATTGACCCCTTTGTATCCTTTTGCCTTTGTTCAGCTTCTCCATTATTGTAACTACTTCCAGGAAAATAAGAATTGGAACCCATGTATTCGGATGGCATCACTTTATTGCAACCATAAAAGTATAAATGTTATTTTTAGCCTCATCCTAATCACTTCCACTCAGCTCCCCTTCCTTCTTCCGTAAAGTGCCAGACGACCAGATCAATTTGGGGAGAGGAATTCAGATGTTAGAGAAAACTCTCATCCCTATTGTTATTCTAGAAAAACTGGATTACCATATCATTTGCCATCTCTTCCTGGATTTCTAGGTATTACCGTACTCATGTAGATAGGATCTGCACCCTTGTATCTTGCACCCAACCTCCCTTTTGCACCCTGCACCCATGTACCTCCCCCTTACCTTGTAAATTGACGAACCTGTGACAAATAAGACCACCCACAATTGCAACTGTATAAAATTCTGAACTTACCTTTGGGTTGGGGTTCCTCATACCTTTTGTCACCTTTGCGTGGGGAACCTGGTTGCAACCGAATAAAGGATCTTTGCTTTTAAAAAGCTGCTTGCTTCTTTCTCTCCTTGGTTGGACATCACCCATCTTCTCTGACTCTAGAGGAATCCTTTGGGGCCCCGAACCAAAATTCTGAGTGTTTTACATCAACGGTAAAACTAGTTTCCATACCCACTCACACACTCCTTTCCATCCCCCATAAAGGTAAGGTGTTGCTCAACATCTTTATAAATTACTTGGATGAAGGAACAGAGGGGATGCTCATCAGATTTGAAGATGACACCAAACTGGGAGGGGGAGCTAATACCTCAAAGATAGAATCAGGTTTCAAGATGACCTTAATGCATGGGTAGGCAAACTAAGGCCTGGGGGCCGGATATGGCCCAATTACCTTCTAAATCCAGCCCCTGGATGGTCTGGGAATCCGGGTGTTTTTGCATGAGTAGAATGTGTGCTTTTATTTAAAATGCACCTCTGGGTTATTTGTGGGGCCTGCCTGGTGTTTTTACATGAGTAGAATGTGTGCTTTTATTTAAAATGCACCTCTGGGTTATTTGTGGGGCATAGGAATTCGTTTTCCCACCCCCCATTATAGTCCGGCCCCCCACAAGGTCTAAGGGACAGTGGACCGGCCCCCTGCTGAAAAAGTTTGCTGACCCCTGCCTTAATGGATTGGAGAAATGGACCAAAACTAACAAAATGAATTTCAATATGGACAAATGTAAGGTTCTACACTTAAGCAGGAATAATCAGGTGCACAAATCTAGGATAGGGTACCATATGTACCAAGCCAGACCATGTGATTATCAACTGAGGCCCTTTCTTCGTGTGCCTCCTCCCCAAGAGGTCCAGAGGGTGGCAACACAATAAGAACAGGCCTTTTCTGTGGTGGCTCCCCGCTTGTGGGATGTTCTCCCCAGGGAGGCTCGCCTGGTGCCTTCATTGCATATCTTTAGGCACCAGGCAATAACATTTCTCTTCTCCTGGGCCTTTGGCTAATTAAGCAATCTATGGCATTTTAAACTGCATGCAGCAGAGTTATTGTTACTTTGGTATGTATTTTTGTGTTTTTAGATTGTAAGCCACCCTGTGATACGTTGATGAAGAGCAGTATAGAAATTTAATAAATAATAATAATAATAATAATAATAATAATAATAATAATACACCAGTCTTGACAGCAGTACAGGCAAAAAAGATCTAGGGGCCTTATTTGAGCACCAGCTTAACATGAGTCAACACTGTGATGAGCAGGAAAAAATGTTAATGCAATTTTAGTTTGCATCAACAGAAGTATAAAAAGGTAAAGGGACCCCTGATCATTAGGTCCAGTCGTGACCGACTCTGGGGTTGCGGCGCTCATCTCGCTTTATTGGCCAAGGGAGCCGGCGTACAGCTTCCGGGTCATGTGGCCAGCATGACTAAGCCGCTTCTGGCGAACCAGAGCAGCGCATGGAAACGCCGTTTACCTCCCCGCCGGAATGGTACCTATTTATCTACTTGCACTTTGATGTGCTTTCGAACTGCTAGGTTGGCAGGAGCTGGGACTGAGCAACGAGAGCTCACCCCGTCGCAGGGATTCGAACCGCCGACCTTCTGATCAGCAAGCCCTAGGCTCTGTGGTGTAACCCACAGCACCACCCACGTCCCTACAGAAGTATATTGCCCCCCAAAAGACTGGATAAAACAATCCAAATTCAGACCAGACTTCTTGTTTATCTAACTGCATATTACCTATTCTGACTGGAAGCGACTCACCAGGGTCTCAAGGCCCATCACCTGATTGAATCAGAGACCTTCTGCATCATCATCACCATCAGGTATACCTTTTCCTCTTGAGTTAGAGCCCCTCCACAAATACTCTGCATTAGTGACTGTGAATGTGGTCTAGTCATAATTCATCCATAATAAAAACAGATGGATTGAGATACAGGATTTTGTACTTCAGATATAAGGGAAATGAGAAAATGTCCACCCCAAGTAAAAACACAACACACATTTAATGCACGGCACACATGCCCCAAGAATCCTGGGAACTGTAATTTGTTAAAGATGATGGGAATTGTAGCTATGCGAAGGGGAAACCACCATTCTCAAGTTCCTTTGGGGGGAGTCAAATGCTTTAATGTGCATTGGATATGCTTTAAATAGTATGTAACCTTGAGAATGTACTCCCAAAGTGAAGAATGGGGAGTCTGATGTGATTACTGATAATGAGGACAGAGTAATCATGCTGAAATTAGATGCTCTAGAAAAACAATAGCAATTAGGGGTATTAGTAATGGGCAGTTTAGGCTGCTGAAACATCAGATGTGGTCTTCAGAACTTCAGACCCGGTGACACAACAGGAAGAAATGGTGCTCTTACATCCTGTGAGTGAAGCAGGAAGATTCTATCCATGCTAAGAAGGGAGATCACGTTCCCTCCACTGGGACTCAGCTAGATTGGTAAAGAAAAAGCAATTTATATGTGTTGTATATGCAATATAACACTGTGCCACCAGATGGCGATGGGGAGTCCCATTTTTCCTACTGGATTTCCCTGTTTAAATTTACAATGTGTTTAACTGAAATGCTTCTTTGATATGTCTAGTTCCAGCCAAAGACAACTGGCAGTCAGCTCGCTCCTGGGCTCAACTGGGTCCTAATTTCTCCAGGATTCAGCACCCATTAGGAAGTGCTACAGTTTTGAACCAACCTGCAGTAAATGGTATAGACGACAGTATTGTAAAAGTCCTTACTGTGTCTTTCTGGCTATTGAAGAGTTCTGGGGATTACTCCTAAGAAAACCACCCAAACCCTCCCCTTTTCATGTATTAACTGAGTCCAGTTCCAGATTTTGATTCCAGAGGAGGCTTTTGGTTCCTTTCACCCAGCCTGTGAAATACAAGAGGTATTCCTGCAAGCATCCGGTGTTTTGATGGTGGCCGCGAGCACTGCCAGCTCTGAGCTCTGTAGCTGACTCACTCACACTTTGCAGTCATCAGGCTCCTGGGGACTGAGGATACTGTGGCACCAATGTACTTGATTTTAAAGTGGAAAGGAGCGGCAAGATCCTCTCTTCAGACAGCATCCCCTTTGTGAAGTGGCATTTCTGTTGGCTCTAAAAGGAGCATGTTCTCACACTAAGAATTACACTAAAAGCTACCATGTTTTATTTGTAGAGCAGCTGCCAGAGAATATTTCCCAGGTCGAAGGGGAAACCTTGTGGGTTGTTGGTTTTTTAAATAATAATAATAATAATAATAATAATAATAATAATAATAATAATAACATTGAGGAGACAGTAGGTTAGTAGTGGTATATTCTTTGTCAGAACTATACTGTAGCTTCAAACACATCCAAAGAAATTAAATACGCACTGCATCGACTGGACAGCTACACTGTCCTTTAAAGTGCTTGAGATGCATTGAAATCACACTGCACAATACAGCAGAACCAGTGCTAGAAACCGAGATAGGAAAGATAGGGGCTAAAGGGCACCTTAAACCTGGGTTATGGGTGCAACAACGGAATGTCTAGGCGTGCTTTTTTATAACAAGAATACAAAGCTGGAAATGAATGAACTGCAGCTAAAATATGATGTTCATTTTCACATGGTCTAGTCCTTCCCCTGCTCATCCCCCTAATATTCTTAAGAGGGTCTCTTCTCCAGTCTTCAGAGCGTAGCCGGAAGTGGGGAGGAAGAAAAAGGTCCTCCTTTCCTTCCAGTTTTAATCTGAAATCTTAGGCGCAGTACTAGAGCTCAAAAACTGCCCGCATTAATGAAATTCCCCGTCGCAAAATGCACCTAGAACAATGGGAGTTTTGAGCAGGGGCGTCTTGCCCATAGAGGCAAGTGGTGCGGGGCGCCAAGTTCTGGAGGGCGCCAGGGAAGGCTGAGTGCCGTCCTCGCCTGCCTCACTGAAGCAGCGCTGCGCCCGGAAATGGGAGGGATCTTTGCACCACGGTGCCGGATATTCTTAAGACGGCCCTGGCTTTGAACACTGTGCAGAACACTGATGCTCTGATCTCCAGTGCACAATGTCTTCCTTATGGTGAACATTTACCAGATTTAGCCAGAAATTCCACTTGGTCTGCATAGCATAGGGTAAGGAGAGGGAGAGTGGAGGGAAAATATGTTGCTGGTGCAGGAATTGTCAAAGTCTCAATGGTAGGGACAAGAAAGAAATGTGTTCATTTCATATTGTAAAGCAAATCTACCCAATTTGAAATTTCCAAACCAAAATGCTGCTTCAAGATTTGCACTTTTCTGTATTATTTGATGTCATTCATCAAGCAAAAACACTTTTTTTAAAAAAAATTACATTAGGGGAAAGCATACACAAAGGTGTATTTATTCATGAAAGTCATACAAATTTATTTTATTGGGGGGAAATTGCATGCAAAATCCACATATTAGGCACCATTTGCATCCACATGAGTCTATTAAGCAAAATGTGGATAAAAAATGTGTATGGGAGTTTTGTACAGTTTTTTAAATAAATAAAAAATCTTCAAACTTTTTAAGAAATGTCAAAATGCAAAAGTGAGAGAAACCGAATTGGACTTAGCCATCTTTAGCTGTAATATGGTGCTGTCTTAAGATGGTGCTTCAGGAAGTACTTGGCAGACGTAATCGAGCAACTTTTTTGTCCAGTACTAAAGAATTCAGGTTGCACAAAAGCATCCTGGGACCACCTTTCCTTTGAAAACATTAAAGCCAGCAGTTATACCAAGCTGTCTCTAACAGATCTAATGTAATCCCTTTACAAATATGTAAATGCAGTGCTGCTGTGAGCCTTAGCAAATAAGGAACAATAAGTTATCTTATCCTGGGGTTTTCCTATATGTAATTCTCAGCAATAATTTAGTCCTCGCCTTCCTTTCTGAAGGATTTAAGGAATGACCTTAATTCTGGTTTGTTTGCCTTCCCTTCAGCAGCTGCAAGGAAGATCAAGACAAACAGCAGTAGGACCTTTTATAAGGGTGACGAGCCCCTAAAATGTGCACAGTGAAAACAAACAAAAATCTTGGCATGGGGACCCAAACAAAATAAATTTATTCTTTTTATTTGAAATTGCTGCATTTCTTTCAATAGACCACAGAAAGGTTGACTTGCATTTATTTTTATTTTTAGAAAAGTTCTTCACTTATTGGAAAGGCATTACAGCATTAAAACAGTACTACTATATTATTGCTAATATTTTGTCTTTGTTCATTCTTGTTTGATACCAGCTAGTCTCAGATTTCTCAGGGGGTTTTGAGCCCCCAAAGACTATTATCACACATATTAAATCCTGAGTCTTTCACAGTTCAACCTTATATAGGTCTATTCTGATATTAAGTTCCATGCAGATTAATGTGACTTACTTTCAGGTAGGTTTGTATAGATGCTACTTTTTAAATGAAAAGTTTTCCAGATGTTGGGCACAATCCAGTGCATAGTTAGCTTCACGTGAGGCTCATTGACATAAATAGCACTCCATGCTGAGCTGTGCAGCTTAACATGAACTGAAAGAAGAATATGCATTAACGCTGGCAATTGTGCAGATTCCTTCTGTTTTAGTGTGGTAGCACGAGCAAGGCCTTTTCTCTGGTGGCACCCCAGTTATGGAACTCCCTCTATTGGAGATCTGGTTGCCTCATTGATAGCTTTTTTATGTCAATTTTTTTCTTTAAGATCTTTGGGAGGACTCATTCAAGTCCTGGAGTTAGTATGGTGTTTGCTGTTGCAAGGCACTTTGGTGTTTGGAATTTTGCTGTGTTTGAGAAGATTTTTAGGGTTCATTTCAATATCTGTATTTTTTCCATGACAATTTTGTAAACCACCCTGGGATTCCAAGGGATGAGGGGCAGTTTATAAAAAATGAAAATAAATGAATAAATAAATAAATAAGTGTTGAAAGCTCAAGGGAGTAAGATCTCCTATAAGTGACTTGTGTTTCATCCCTGAAAGGAGATGGAGGAGCCGTTTCTGCATTATGAGCGCACATAGGGGAGAAGTTCGAAACCCTAATGACATGTTCAGATACATGAAGCATGCTCCCTTGAACTTCCTTGCGTACACGCATATGATTACTACCCAAAGCCACTCTGTGGGTAGGTAATGGGAAATCAATCCCAACTTTGGGGGTGTCATCTATAATTAACCCCTACCTAATAGTCATATTGAAATGAAGCACTTGCCCACTGAACTTACATTCTCCTTTTAATGTTATCTTTTGACTGGAAAACACTCCCAGGTCAACAGAATTTGAAACTGTCTAGTTCTAAATGGGTACGAAAATCATTCTAACAAGACCGCCTTCAAGAGTGCTCTGGTACTAGGAAGCCAGTTCAAACGTTTCTTCATGGGGACCAATTACTTCAATCAGCCAGGACAGAAATGTATAGCTAGAACATCCCTTTTGTCTCTTTCCTTTGTCTGCCATTGGCCTTTGCTTTCTCCTGATGTATGGGATAGCTTCCCAGGATCCAGAGCTTTTGAAGAGGAAGTAAGGAGGGGGTGGACTAATTGGCTTTGAAAAAGAGCATGTCTGTGAACAGAAATGAACTAATTAGTGTTCTAATTAGTTAGAACTAACTCTAGCATTAGATTTGGCAGCACCAGCCTCACATTAAAGAGTTACATACTCGGCCCCATTTTTCAATGGCTGTGCACAAGATGATGGTTACAATCCTGGCTAGGAAATTTAGCTTCTGGCTTTTAGTGAAATGTGGACCTTACTCTACGGCGCATCATTTTGAGGCTGAGATTCATTCCTTGGCTGCTGTAGGCAAGGAGACAAAGATGAATATTTAGTATAGTTGGCATTTTGAATCCAAGGAAAGAAGTGCTCTAGCTTTCAGTCTAGAGAAAGTGTGCCTGTTTTGTTTATACATAGCAAATCTTTGCTATGTATGGGAAACTTTAAAAGAGAAATAGGCTATAGATTTAGAGTGAATGGCTGTGCAATCTTATGCATATTTATTTGGCAGGAAGGTCCACTGGGTTCATTCTGGCTGCATACCATGATCTATTTTAGAGTTCTAAATTATGGGTGAAGCAGACTATAAAAAAGTGAACAGCATATATTTCAGTGCCTACATTGTATCCCTGCCCCCCACTTGCTTTGTAAATAAGCCCGACACCAGGAATAGAGCTCCAAAGTTCTGCCAATAGATTTATTTACTTGTTAAATTTATATCCTGACCTTACCAAAAGAGTCCTGGCAGCAAACACACACACATTTTTTAAAAAACCAAAAACACCCTACATTTTAAAACAGTTAAAACATTCTAAAAACAGTTTCAGTTAAAAACATTATAAGAGTGGTTACAATTTCACAAAACTATCCCTCTGTATGGCAGACAATTCTTCAAAATTTGTGTCTGTGGGGGGCGGGGACCCATTTTACTCTCCCAGACAGATTAGCAATTGATGATCCTACCCAAACTGCTGTTTTTATCCCAGTCACCAATCACTTCTAATTTGGATCCCACTCAGCCAGATACAAAAGTGGCAGGGGAAAAAAATTAAGGACCCAGCAAAAGACCCAGAATAAATGCCAAACTTCTATATCTCCCCACTGTGGAAAGAGGCTGGGGCCTATTAAATGTGGAGCTACATTTTATTGCTAACCAAGTAAGACATGCCATCCCTATTATTTTAGATGATACCTCAAAACAATGGGTCCAGTTGGAAACAGAACTAACTGAGGGAATTCCAGCCTAAAATACCCTTTCTTAAAGCAAAAATTTAGAACCAGCCTAAAAGTTCAAAACAGATTCACACAAGCCATGCTTAATGCATGGAAAGAGAAGGAAGGAATTCTAACTCCAGCGCTGTCCCCACTGCCTTCCACCCACTATTTAACAACCATTTGTGACTATTTGCTGCGGCCGGATGGAGGGCAAAAGGTCTATACCAGTTATGTGACTTTTAGAACTGAAATATACCACTATCAGACAAAGAAATGTGAACTAGATTGGAAACTTACAGCCCCTTTGGCTGCTACTTCACCAAATCCAAATTTGTTTGGCTAATCAGTAAGGTAGCAACAAGACCACTAGCCCCATTTGAAGGACTTGTAATATCCACAGAACGACACGACCCAGGTATAGCACCCACAATCTATAAAATTCTACTCAGTGCATTGGTTTGCTCACTTGACCCTATAAAACATCAATTGGAATGGGATTTTAGTTATGAAATTGACCCATTTCAATGGATTAGACTTTGGACAAGACTTTGGGAACGGCAGATGGAAGGATGAATTTTCACAAATTTCTTTTCCCACTCATGGAAGCCTCACTGGAGCAAAGAATGTTCCATGAGCAGAGGGGCACAACCCAATGTATTTTTAAAAAGGAGACGTGTGTGTGTGTGTGTGTGTGTGTGTGTGTGTTTTCCATATTTCCTAGTTTCCTAGTTCTGCTGGATCTCTCAGCGGCATTTGATACCATCGACCATAACATCCTTCTGGACCGTCTTGAGGGGCTGGGAGCTGGGGGCACTGTCATACAGTGGTTCCGCTCCTTTCTCCTGGGCCGTGTTCAGAAAGTGGTGGTGGGGGATGAGTGTTCAGACCCCTGGGCTCTCACTTGTGGGGTGCCTCAGGGTTCTGTCCTCTCCCCCATGCTTTTCAACATCTATATGCAGCCGCTGGGAGAGATCATCAGGGGCCCAGCTCTACCTCTCTTTCAAATCAGAACCAGTGAAGGCGGTGAAGGTCCTGTGTGAGTGCCTGGAGGCGGTTGGAGGTTGGATGGTGGCTAACAGATTGAGGTTGAATCCTGACAAGACAGAAGTACTGTTCTTGGGGGACAGGAGGCGGGCAGATGTGGAGGATTCCCTGATCCTGAATGGGGTAACTGTGCCCCTGAAGGACCAGGTGCGCAGCTTGGGAGTCATTTTGGACTCACAGCTGTCCATGGAGGCACAGGTTAAATCTGTGTCCAGGGCAGCTGTTTACCAGCTTCATCTGGTACGCAGGCTGAGACCCTATCTGCCTGCGGACTGTCTTGCCAGAGTGGTGCATGCTCTGGTTATCTCCCGCTTGGACTACTGCAATGCGCTCTACGTGGGGCTACCTTTGAAGGTGACCCGGAAACTACAACTAATCCAGAACGCGGCAGCTAGACTGGTGACTGGGAGCGGCCGCCGAGACCACATAACACCAGTCTTAAAAGACCTACATTGGCTCCCAGTACGTTTCCGAGCACAATTCAAAGTGTTGGTGCTGACCTTTAAAGCCCTAAATGGCCTCGGCCCAGTATACGTAAAGGAGCATCTCCACCCCCATCGTTCTGCCCGGACACTGAGATCCAGCGCCGAGGGCCTTCTGGCGGTTCCCTCACTGCGAGAAGCCAAGTTACAGGGAACCATGCAGAGGGCCTTATCGGTAGTGGCGCCCTCCCTGTGGAACGCCCTCCCACCAGATGTCAAAGAGAACAACAACTATCAGACTTTTAGAAGACATCTGAAGGCAGCCCTATTTAGGGAAGCTTTTAATGTCTGATGTATTAGAGGATTTTAATATTTTTTTGGAAGCCGCCCAGAGTGGCTGGGGAAGCCCAGCCAGATGGGTGGGGTACAAATAATGTGTGATTCATGATGCAAGTCCAGCGGTCAGCTCCTTCAGAGCACGCGGCCTTCACCTTTTCTTGTGACGTTACACACACACAACACAAGTGCTCAATGTGTGCACAATGCATTCCAAACACCCCCCACCCCCACCCCATCTTGGGGGCAACCCAGTGCCTCTGGATGAGTGACAGTTCAGCTGGAAAAATGTATCATTGCCTACTTTTGTGTGCGATTCTTATTCCTCACACAAAGTGAAGACAAAAACAAACAAACAACTGGCGATAAAGCTCCATAGTCCCTCTCCCTGCATTTTTGTAAAGAAATGGTAGATTAAATCTAAATTGCAAAATGGCTGGTATTTGTATGCCCACACTCACAACAGTAGCAATTGTTCTCATGATAAATATAATATTCTGCCTCTGTGTTCTTACTTCCATGTTACCCCTTTTACAATAACATGCACTTTCTTTTTAAAGTGAACTTAGTTATTTCTTTGGTTGTGGCCTATTTGCTCCTTTTTTTTATGTGAGATTTTCAATACTCTGAAACGATGTCGAGCAAAAAAGGTCCATCCACTTCACTCGTGATGCCTCCTGCATTACCTAAAACACAACAGAACAATGATAGACAACAGAGCTTTTCTCCTCTCTAACAATCCAGTCACCATGGCAACTAGCAGAAGAACGTTTGGCCAGAAAAAAGCTTGGAGATTGGCGGACCAGACTAATCAAAAAATGGAATAACATGACAACAATTACACTGATGAGTGATAGAGGCAGTGAGGATGCATTCAGACACCTATGCCATTGCTGACTCAATGCATTCAGCATTTTTGTTTTGTTTTGTGTCTTCTGTTTTTGAGAGCAGGTATACAGAGAAGATCGAATTGTGTAACAGAATGTCAGTGCTCTACTTAAATAGAAAATTCCTTTCATTTTGCTTTGCTACTCCAAGTGTGCTAAAGAGGGTTTAGGAGGGAGGTGAGGTTTTGAAGTGAAATATGAAATAGACACAATATGGGTGTCATGAGGTAACTTTATTTAGCCTTATAAATATGTGAAATATGCAAACGTGGCCAGGTGAGGACAGGAGGCAAATGACCTGTTCTCAAGGCCTGCACACATGGCTAGTTGTATAAAGGTGGCTATTTCCAAAGGTAGCTTTCCTGCATGCTGTTTATATTCAGTGTCTTATAACTACAGAGTTAAGATGCAAAGATAGGGCAATTTAAGCACCCAGAAAGCAGAGGAAGTGGAAATGTAACACTCCCTGGGCATAAATACAGCGTTTGAGCCATAACTCTGTGCTGGGACCCAAGGCAGTCCAAGGAGCAAAGGTCTCTAAAAACCAGCCTCTTTAATCACTCATTAATTGAACACTAGATTTGAGGGTCGAAATTGTTGAGCATCAGTTACTGACAAGATTGACAGTTGGTCTGACTTCTCACGTAACTTAACAAATCCATCAGCTTCTGTGCCCTTTGTCTGAGTTTTGCAAGTATGGGTGAGATGCAACATAGCATGAACATTGCTCATGCAATGGACAACTTTCTTCTCCTGCCCTCTGCATACCCCCCAAATCTGCTTTCAGGGGTTGTGGTATCTTCCAGAGCAGATTTGGGGGAGGGGCATGCAGCGGCTGGAGGGGTGAAGGAGATGACCTAGAAGTCACAGGGTGCAAGTAGATTTCCTGGGCACACAGACAGACGTCATTGGATGTCACCCGGTGTAAATAATAAGATGGGATGGAGCCATTCGATTTCTTTCGGGAACAGGGTAGGGTTGGGGGGTGACTAAGGCAGGGATAACTGGACATGGTCTTTAATTAGCTTTTGATCCTACAATGGAGTAAAATATAATTGGAGGGGGGAAAACAGTGTGGGGGGGAGAGAATTAGATATGATATGACTGACAGGTGAAAACAGAGTAGTTCTTTAAGACCAAGGGGAATGTCTACTTTGGTTGGAATATGAATTTTTATATTATCTATTAGATTTATTTATTTAGAATATTTATAAATTATTTGATCAAAAAACTCTCTGAATAAAGCATTCCCTCGATCAAACACAGCTAAAAGCCACAGGCCAATTAAAAGCAACTAAGGGACGCGGGTGGCGCTGTAGGTTAAACCACAGAGCCTAGGACTTACCGATCAGAAGGTCAGTGGTTCGAATCCCCATGACGGGGTGAGCTCCCGTTGCTCGGTCCCTGCTCCTGCCAACCTAGCAGTTCGAAAGCACGTCAAAGTGCAAATAGATAAATAGGTACCACTCCGGCGGGAAGGTAAACGGCGTTTCCGTGCGCTGCTCTGGTTTGCCAGAAGTGGCTTAGTCATGCTGGCCACATGACTCGGAAGCTGTACGCCGGCTCCCTTGGCCAATAAAGCGAAATGAGCACCGTAACCCCAGAGTCGGTCATGACTGGACCTAATGGTCAGGGGTCCCTTTACCTTTACTATACGTAAAACCAGGGCTCTTGGGTGGGCACCATTGCCATTACAGTGGAACCTTGGTTGTCGAACTCTTCGGAAGTTGAACATTTTGGCTTTCAAATGCTGACAACCAGGAATTGAATGCTTCTGTTGTCGAACGTTTTGGAAGTCGAACAGTCTTCCAGAACGGATTACGTTTGACAACCGAGGTTCCACCATATAAGAGAAAGGAGGCGTTCATGGTGAGTTCCACTACCTCTTTCTCTAGAAAAATAGCACTACGTAAAACCATCATCAATAAAAACAACCATAAAGAAAACAAATATACAGAGAACCATCATTGTTAAGAACAAAGATGAAACCAATAAATCTTTTAAAAGAGACACGGGGGAATTAAACTATATGTCTGGATAAGCTTGCTAAAGCAAACATGTTTTCAGCAGGCATATTAAAAACTACAGCCATACCTCGGGTTGAAGTAGCTTCGGGATAAGTATTTTCGGGTTGCTCGCTGCGGCGACCCGGAAGTAATAGAGTGCGTTACTTCTGGGTTTCGCCGCTCGCGCGAAAATGATGTCATGTGCATGCACAGAAGCGGTGAATCGTGACGCGCAGACGCAGGTTGCGTTCTCTTCTGGATGCGAATGGGGCTCTGGAATGGATCCCGTTCGCATCCAGAGGTACCACTGTATAGTGAAGACACCTGCCTAATGCCCTTGGGCAGGGAATCCTATCAGGAAAAGGATAGATCCACTAGGCAGAGGCGGAATTAGCTGCTCTGCCACCTGGGGGCAGGGCGAGCGTCCCAGGGGGTTGGGGTGCCGCCCACAGTGAGCAGCGAGCGTCTCGGGGGGCAGTGCAGCAATGTCACCCCCCCAGGGATGACACCTGGGGTGTGCCACCACCACCGCACCCCCTTCCTTTTCCAGTGCCACTAGGGAGATTCCAAAAACAAAGACTGGATATATACAAGGAGAGCTTTAAAGTTTCCACTGACAATTGCTTTCAGTTTTGCTTTGGTGCCTGTGTGTTTGCATGCGTGTGTGTCTCCTACTCTAGTCTGATGGGGAAAGCAGCTTCTAACATTTATAGAAGTAATGTCAAATCTGAATTCATGAAGGAATCACTTATAAGGAGTTGTGGATGATGCGCTGATGTCTGACCTGCTGGGAGCCCGAGGGCCCGATTCCTGCCTCTGTCCACCTGACTCAGGGCAGGGCCTGACAGACTTCATAAGAACTGCTGCTGCTGCTGCCCAGCAAGGACTGGGATATTTTGGGGGAAGTTTTGTCAGGAGTTTTTGCGGATATTGATATTAATTTTTTGTGTCTTTATTTTTATGTGGCAATTGTTCAGTTTGGATATGTAGTTTTTGATGTGTTTTGTTTATTTTTATGACTACTTTGCTATGTTTGCAACTATGTAAATCTTTTCATATTGCAAGCCGCCTTGAGCATTGTTTTAACTGTGGAAAGGCAGCATAAAAATAAAATGATGGTTGTGATGATGATCTTGGTTTTTTTTAAAAAAATATTTTTTAATTAATTTTCAACATACAAAATTATAAAACATACCACACAAAATTATCACAAATACAGTCTTGTTGGACTTCCATCAGCACCTCTGATAATCCTCCGTCTTACATCACTTCTTATGCATTTCCTAACTTAATACTGTCTTTATATCTCTTAACCTACCTTCTCTCCTTTTCCATTTTAACAATATTTCCATTCATACTCCTCACAGAACTTCTTGCAAACCTACAAACGTTGTCTGGTCATCACAAATACTCTTCAAATAATCCGTAAATTTACTCCAGTCTTTGGTAAACTTCTGGTCCCGCCAGTTTCGGATCCTTCCTGTTAGTTAGTCAAGTTCTGTGTAGTCCATTAATTTCATCCTCCATTCTTCCACCGTTGGTACTTCTTCTTGCTTCCATTTTTGGGCCAATAGTATTCTTGCTGCTGTTACTGCATATGAAAAAAGCTTACTTTCCTTTCTATTTATATCATTTCCAACCATACCCAAAAGAAATGCTTCTGGTTTCTTTACAAATGTATATTTCAACATTTTTTTCATCTCATTATATATCATCTCCCAGAAGCATTTCACCTTTTTGCATTCCTACCACATGTGATAAAATGTTCCTTCTTTTTCCTTACATTTCCAACATTTATTACTAGTTTTATATATTTTTGCTAATTTAACTGGTGTGATATACCATCTATACATCATTTTCATCACATTTTCTTTTAATGCATTACACGCAGTAAATTTTAAACCTTCTTTCCATAATTTTACCCAGTCACTCAGCTGTGTATTATACCCAAAGTCTTTGGCCCAATGAATCATAACCGACTTAACCTCCTCATCTTTCAAATGCCATTCAAGCAGCAATTTATACATTTTAGTCAAATTTTTAAAGTCATTATTCAATATCTCTAATTCAAACTTCGATTCATTTTCATGAAATCCTTTTTCTTTAAAATCTTGTTTAAACAGGTGGTGATGATGATCTTATTGGATCAGAAGAAAACATGGCAGCACTGTCTTTCAGCAATGCTCACCCAGTAAATCTCAGGATGACTTTCTCTTTCTACTTTCTTTCTTTTCTTTTCTTTTTTGATTCTCTCTGGTGTTAAGGACTTTCAACTCTCTAAAGTTCCTGAAATGATGTACACCATACTCCTTTTTATTTTGGACCAGCTCTAAAGAACTGACAACAGTTTATACTCTCGCAAAATTAACAACAACAACAACAACAACAACAACAACAACAACAACAACAACAATTTATGTGTACCCTACCCATCTGACTGGGTTGCCCCAGCCACTCCGGGTAGCTTCCAACATATATAAAAACATAGTAAAACATTAAACCTTAAAGAGCTTCCCTATACAGGACTGCTTTCTGATGTCTCCTAAAATATATATATATATAGTTATTCATCTCCTTGACATCTAATGGGAGGACATTCCACAGAGAGGGTGCCGCTACTAAGAAGGCCCTCTGCCTAGTTCCCTGTAGCTTTACTTCTCACAGTGTGGGAACCGCCAGAAGGCCCTCGGGGCTGGATCTCAGTGTCCAAGCTCAATGATGGGGGTGAAGACATTCCTTCAGGTATAATAATAATAATAATAATAATAATAATAATAATAGAACTAGGGGTGCAGAGGCCTTTGATCCAGTGGAGGCTGTCATTGGCAGAAGAGAGGAATCATTTTTTTCATTGATTCTCCTTTTCCCTGCAGTCTCCCACATCACCAGAACATTATTCTGGAATGTCTCCTAGGCTGGATCTAGACACATCAAAAAACTGTTTCCGCAAAACACGTTGTAAACCTCATAATGGGAAATCACATTGGCGAAAAATGGAACTCCACTGCGCCATCTGGTGTCACAGTATTATAACACATTTAAAAGGCTTTTTCTTTACTAACGTAGCTGAGTCCCTAATCTTCCCAAGCAGGAAATCAGTAGGAATAATATTGCCTCCTTCCCCAAACATGATCTCAAAATCCTAGCCAACATCTTCAATTCAAGTAAAATTGTTTTTCAAGGGGAATTGTTTTCCCAAACAAGTCAATCAGTTGGATCTCCTCACCCTTTCAGCCCTCATGATACTGAGGCAAAAAGCAATGAAAATAATCCTTCATGTTTAAGACAGTAGCAGACCATTTAAACAAAATGGCTAAGCAGTCATCATTGGTATAGTGGTATAGCTCCACTGGTATCAACAAAAGTAGTATAGTATTAATGGTCAGTGAAAAACCATCTTGAATTTTAGCTGTTACACCTGTTGGGGCAAGGACGTTTTCAAAAACTCTGATACATTCACTCAAGAACTGAATGCCAGACTTTACTATGCTCAAATTAATCTAAATAATGGCAGTCTCAAAATAATAGTCTAGAATTTATTCCTTTAGATGAATTGTAACAATTAGTGAGTATTCTTCCAAGAAGTATAGGAGTTTTGAGGATGAGCACTGCATCCATTTATTGTCAAAGACGGGAATGCCATTGAACAAGATGGCCTAGATTTAGGCCATTAAAAGAACAGCATTTTATTGCTAGCATGGTGTAAAATATGGATATTTCTTTCAGAATATACACAGAAATCTTAGGTAAAGTTTGATACAATGAAACAGCAATTTGGAATTCTGAATCGTTTCCCAATAGCTTAAAACACATAATCAGTCGTGACGCATTTGTACATTGTACGAAATAAGATGGGCAAAGAAATAATCTCCAAATGGAGACCAATGGGGGGAAATAGGATTATTTAAGGTGACTTTGGCTTCACATGTGGAATAAAAATGGAATGTTCAAGTAATTTTCCAAATGCAAAGCTATTTTATACAATGAGGATAGCTTTTTTAAAAAACCCTCACCATTTGCTAGCCTGTGGTGAGTGATTTACAGTCATCAAAATCCTGCAGGTAATTGTGGAAATCTGCATGAGACTGCTCTGCAAAACTGTAAGAACCTTATTATAATGATCTCTCTCTTCCCCCCTCTCCCTTTTCTCTCACAGAGAGTGAGAGTGAATGAGTTTGCCCTCTACTGGACAGACTTACAATACAGGTTCGTGCCACGGTACCTACATCAGCAGAATTTAATGGAGTGTCTACCTTGATTGAAAGGGATTAGTGATCTGGATGAGATAAAAGGATTTGCAGAAACCCAGGTGACCAAAGAAGGGGGAAATGTCCTAATCAAGGCCTTAATAATTACTAATTACTCTCAATGATTTGAAGAAACAAAAGGGAGATGTAGCAAAAAAGGACATTTGCTAAGGATGTGAACACTGGCCAGGATCACCAACTTGGATGGCTTTAGGTTATGAATGGCTGCTAGTAATGATGTCTACATGCTGCCTCCAGAATCAGAGGCAGGATGGCTCTGGATATCAGCTCTCTTCTGGGTCTCCTTCCAGGAGAATGATTAGATACATTGTGAGATGGCTGAGGTAGAGCATTTATAGTGACAGTTCCTCCCAGAAGCCTCAGCCCAACAAACTGTGGCTCCCTCATGTCATCATTGTCGTCTCCTCCTCCTCCTCCTCTTCTTCTTCCTCCTCTTCCTTGTCTAAAAAAGGTGATTGGATAGGACTTTAAGCCCAGAGTGCTTGTTATATGAAGTCCAAGTGATATTTATTCAAGCTTCATTGCTTCATATTTTATTTGAGTTGCAAAAACCAGACTTTCCCAGACTTTTAATGTTGGTGACACACTTTTCAGACTTGCATTATTTCGCAACGCAGTAGTTCTGTTTTACTAGCAAATCGGAGGTTAAACTCATCCCTTTCCAGCCCCGGGAGGCGTGTGGGAAGTGTTCATGAGACATACCTACACACTGCAGCTGACACACTAACATGTCACGACACAGAGTTTGGAATGCTCTGCTATACACCATTGCCTGTGAGTAAAGTTCCTTGAACTCAGTGAAAATTGCTCATTAGTATTCATGTAGGCTTCCTCCCACCCTGTGATTCTCTTTTATCAGTATTTTATTGCTTTATATGCAATAACTACAAGGAGCTGAGGCCCCTTCAGCTCCCCCAATAAAGTAGTTGAGGGGCTTGGAGCTCCCCAGAGCATATGGGCATTGCCATTCCAATGGTGTGTGTACCCTGTGTCTTCTGATGCAGGACGGGGTTTACCTGGGTCCCCAAATATTTTATTCAAGTTGATCCATGTGTGTGTGATTGTTGTAATCTTTAAATTAATTGTTTGTGAGAGGTTGCTGTATAAATATAATTATAACATCAATATTGCCATTTTTTCCAGGGTAAAAATAATAATAAAGTGTTTACAAATCTTTGAGTGCTGAATGTATGTGACAAAGGCTGTCAAAACAAACCAGCTTTCCATTAAAATAGGACTCAGGAGAAACATCTTCAATATTTTACCAATATTGTTGTTTATCAAATGATTGTAATAAAATATTACAGCTGACCAGATGGGGGAGCAATTACATTTCCCTAGTTCCTAATGGCTACTTACCTTAAACCTCCAGTGGACTGCTAATTAAAACTGAAAATATGCCATTAACTCCATGTATGAAAATATGCATGAAACCGAAAAACACACATTTGTACAAAGCAGATTAAAAAATGCATCAGTTATATTAAGAAGGTTGTGATAAAATACAGAAATTCTAAACACGCGTGGAAAGCAGACATGCAAAGAACAGCAGCACACTAAACCATGGTTTGGTGCTACATGAACAAACCTAGAGGAGCTTTGGGTTGACATTCTCCTTCCTGTTCTCATGTGTGGCAATTCTTTGCCAACATATCCTGAGGCAAACTCTCAGTGCCCAAAAAGATAAATTGTGATTTGCACAATTCTGAAAGACTCTCAGTGCCCAACTAGTCAAAATACGGTTTGCACAATTCTGAAATTAGGATTGCAAAACCAAATTTAGATCTGATGCTTGTCTGAAAATAGAAACAGTTGTCCTATTGTGTCAAAAAGTAAGATGTTGATAATTGGGTGGGGGCATGTAGAACCTGTTGCAACAAAATATTGCCACGTGGAGTTCTCCTGTGCAGGATTCCAGCCAGCCAGCCAGCCAGCCAACCAGCCATGCCCTTTCCCAGAATACTCTGTCCCAATTTCCTATTCCACCACCATCGTTTTACCATTTTACTATCTCCATCAGTAGTGTGTAGGGAAGTTTAGTTAAAAAGAGTAATCTGGGATTTCCTTAAACCTGCTGATACCTCCCTCTTGTCTGTGGATGTTGGCCATTTGGGCTACAAAAGGATTCGCACTCAGAGAATATGTCCACTGCTAATATACAGCATAATTAAAATGAAAAGCCTTCAGCATTTTAGATGCAACCCAATTTTCCTGTTTGGAGCGCTTTATAAATCATGCTAACAAATCCGGGGCATTGGTCCTTGAGTTGTTCATGTAGCACATTATTTCCATCACATTATTTTACCTCATGTCCTGCTTGTGGACTTCCCATGGACATCTGTTTGGTCACTGAGGCAAAGAGGATGCTGAACTAGTTAGGTCTCTGATCTGGTCCAGCAGGGATCTTCTTATGTTTTCCACACAGCACTCAGGTAGTGTTTCCATTTGTGGCATAGAATTCAAGTGTCTTCAGGCTGGATTTTTGCTTGATTGTGCTGCTATCTGAATAACCTGATTTAAGCAGGAGTGTGAGATCTCTAAGAACAAATTAATTTGGGCTCTGGAGGTATGAGGCTTACTACCTAGGCAAAGTCATTGAGACCATCAGCCCAGAGACAATGTGGGGCTCATTAGCATGTCAAAGTCATTAGCAGGGCTCATACACAGGAAAGATCTGCCTCTTAATTTTATTCCAGCCTCCTGTATTTAGAAGGCTAGAGGGGTCTATGATTTGAATAAAATATGTGGGTTGGAGGTGGGGCTTGTGAATTTTGTTAAGCACACCCACAATGTCACACCCCCCCAAGAGGCTTCCCAACAAACACGTGTGGAACAACATAAGAAAACACATTTTCAGAATATGAAGGAGTAACAACTGTAAAGGCTTTTCTCATCTACTGAAAAAGGTCCCGATTCTTAATTCTTATAGGCCTGCTCCAGGCTGAGGTAAGTGTAGAGAAAAGTGTCCACAACAACACCAGTGATTGCTGAAAAGCTGTGGCACAGGTGTGATGTTAAAAATAACACCATACCACACCATAATCTACGGATACGGCTTTTGGTATGGGCATCTTCAGTGCTAGGTTAGCATTCATTTTGCTTTTGCCCATGAAACCTTCTCAAACTGAACACCCATGATTATATGCACAACTCTTTGTGAAGGAAGAGTTCACACAAATACTGGTATGAAATCGTTTCCCTTTCAAAACTGTTGCGTAGGTGTGAAAGATTCACATGCTAACTCAGCAAGAACCAGGCAAAGCGGGAGGACTAGAAGATGCAACAATGAGTCTTCACACAGACAATGGGGCACAGGAGAGAAAACCTGGGTTAGACCAACCACATCCCAAGATGGCTTTGATGGTCTGGCAATTGTGTGGTGTGGTTTGCATGGATAGCTTGAAAGAAAGGAGTGCACAGTTCCTTCTGTTTGTCGCAGACATTGACCCATGTGCTTTAAGAATAAGGGTTGTGAACTTGTGAACTCCCTGTGAACTTGTGAGAGGTATATGTGGCTTGCTTTTTTTCCAGACAAACAGCAAAGCCTTTTCAGGAAGTGAATTTTAGGAATGCCTTCCCTTTCAGCAGAGACACTTAGAGAGCCCTGTTGCTGTCACTGTTCAAAGATTCCCAGACTCTACTGTACAAGTAGTTCATTTGTACAACATCGTTGCACTTTGCCAGAGATGAGAGCTCAGCAGGAGACTTGTCAGTGCAGCGAACAAGTGCGCTGCTCTTTTAAAGCAGGGATGTGATACCCAACTTCTTGTACAGCTCTCAGAGCAGCAAAGAAAAATAAACAAAGACTCAGAGTAATCAGCTAAAATGGCCTATTTCTTTATAGCCAGCGCAGTTCGACAATGAAAACACTAAGCCGCGCTTCATACATTCACAGGAGCGGAGAGACAGCTTGGTGAAAGAGTGGTGCGAGGAGCTTCCCTTTGCCATGCTGAGATCCTCACAACAGCTGCGGCCTTCATGTTGAACAGCTGGCAGCACGGAGGCCAAGTTCACATTATTCCTTCCCCTTCTCGATGATGATGAGCGTGGAAGCAGAACTGTCTATCACCCACACCACTGGCTGCTCCCGTGGAGAGTCCAGCTCACATAGGAGATTGTCTGCAAGATGAATGAGCACCTCTCCTCTGCCACATGACTGAAATGCTGCCCTGACTAAACATCATGCTGGTAATTCTTGAACTTCTTGGCTTTTTAATAGAAGACCAATAGCCCCTGTTTTCACCTCCTGCTTGCACTTCTGTTTCTGCCTGCCTGATTCTTATACAGCGAGCCTGTGTTGTGTTATGGTTAAAGAATCGCATTAGGACTGGAGAGACCCGAGTTCCAATCCCCGTTCAACCACAATGTTCACTGAGTGACCTTGGGCCAGTCACTATCTCTCAACTTAACTTACCTCACAGGGTTGTCATGAGGATTATAATGGGGGTGGATTTGGTATGAAATGCTGCTGCTTCCTTCCTTCCCCCTTTCTTTTCTTGCCTCTTGTACCTTCGAGGGCATGTTTCCTACAGTGGTGCCTCGCAAGACGAAATAAATTCGTTCCGCAAGTTTTTTCTTCTTGCGAGTTTTTCGTCTTGCGAAGCACGGTTTCCCATAGGAATGCATTGAAAATCAATCAATGCGTTCCTATGGAGACCGCCTTCAGACCAGGTCCGGGGACAGTCTGTCCCCCGACCTCTTCTGAAGGCTGGGGGGGGGGGGGACAAGGGCTTTTCTTGTGCTTAGGTCCTTCCCGTAGGCATCTGGTTCGCCATTGTGAGGATACTGGCCTAGATGGCCCATTGGCCCAATTTAGTGGCTCCTCTTATTTCTTTCTGTTTCTTTGGGGTGATGGAAAGAAAATGGAAGTAGCGGGTGTGGTAACAGATGGCATCCAGTGAAATGTCATCACACATGTTAAAAGAAACACCCAAGAACTAAATGTGCACACAGTGTGCTTCAGCACATCTCCAGTCAGATAACATGCAATTTTATATTGTGTTTTCTTCCCTTTTCATATTATGTGATGACGAGGAGAATCTGAATTTAGTGTTAACACTTGGATGAGGAAGACAGTGTGTGAATGCCATAAAAACGTAAAGGGAGGAAGCGGGCAAGGGGACTGCCAGCCCACAATGGTGCCCACTTGAGGGGAGCCAGAACTGTGCTCCGGCATGCTCCAGCTGAAAAAAAGCACTGATTATATGGATTTATTATATAGATTGTGCTTGGTGGGTGGAGAACGACAGCTTTATACAGAAGAGCCCATTGTCTCTGTGAACACCTCCAGATAGACAGTCAGTAGCTTTCAGGAGGGATTCAAATGCATACTGGAACTTTAGGTTTATACAATTAAAGCCCTAGCACAACAAATACACACACACACACACACACACACACACACACACACACAGTTGTTATAGTTTATAAATGCATTGGCAAGTGTGGGATGAATGAATGATTGATGAAAAAGCAAGTAAACACTCTGCAAGCAAATCAGAATGAATGCAGGGCAAATGCTCATTGTCATATAACTACCCCATAAACAAATCAGAGTGAATGCTCAGTAAAGTCCAGGCATAGCCTAACTTCCATGCAAGCTTTATGCAAGCAAATCAGGATAAATGCTGAATAAACAGGTCATCTGGAGGAGCTCAGTAATTTCCCTTGTATTAGGAAGCAATTCTGGAAACAGTTGTATGTTAACAAAAACACTTCATTGCACTTTAAGATAAGAGTACTCCATCTAAGGCTACCTTTTTAAAGCACATTCAAAACACATTTCCACCCTCAAAGATTTCTGGGCAATGTAGTTTGTTAAGGGGTGTTGGGATTTGTACCTCTGTGAGGGTAAACTACGATATCATACCCGCCAACATTTATCTGATGAAAATAGGGATGTCCTATTCCAATAATAGGGGACGCGGGTGGCGCTGTGGGTAAAAGCCTCAGCGCCTAGGGCTTGCTGATCGAAAGGTCGGCGGTTCGAATCCCCGCGGTGGGGTGCGCTCCCGCTGCTCGGCCCAGCGCCTGCCAACCTAGCAGTTCGAAAGCACCCCCGGGTGCAAGTAGATAAATAGGGACCGCTTACCAGCGGGAAGGTAAACAGCGTTCCGTGTGCTGCGCTGGCTCGCCAGATGCAGCTTTGTCACGCTGGCCACGTGACCCGGAAGTGTCTTCGGACAGCGCTGGCCCCCGGCCTCTTGAGCGAGATGGGCGCACAACCCCAGAGTCTGTCAAGACTGGCCCGTACGGGCAGGGGTACCTTTACCTTTACTTTATTCCAATAATAATAATAATACCCCACCCATCTGACTGGGTTGCCCCAGCCACTCTGGGTGGCTTCCAACATATATGAAAACATAACAAAGTTAAACATTAAAAAAAACTTCCCTATACAGGGCTGCCTTCAGATGTCTTCTAAAGGTTGTATAGTTACTTCTCTCCTTGGTTTGGGGGTCACATAACTCCATACCCTCCAACATTTCTCCAGTGAAAACAGGGACATCCTAAGGAAAAGTGGGACACTCCTGTCCTGTAGGAATTAGACACCAGTCCCAATTTACAAAGTAAGCTGAAGTCATCCCTGGTCGTTTGATTCTTTAATCAGTTCTCTTTTCCCTCCTATAAAAATTACACAAGACACTCTCTTTTAAAGTTTAAAGAACAAATAACTTCTACTTAGTATACTTGAAGTTGAAGATTAAATGTAGAATGCAGGTGGGTGATACCTAAATTGCTAAAACATCTTACATAGATTAAACTGTTACAGACTAACCAACTCTGAGGTGGACAGCAGCACAACACAACATACCTGCTACTCAAACTATTAAGACTGTTCAGCTGCCATACTTGCAACAGAGTGTATTATGTCATAGTTCTACAGCCCTTGCAATAAACCATTTTTGCATTTTGGATACTAACGTCCCATAATTCCAGGATCAAATCAGGAACCAAGACAGCTTCTGTAAATCCGGGACTGTCTCTGGAAAATAAGGACACTGCAGTGCCCAGAATTCTTTGAGTGGGGGCGTGTGTTTTGAATGTGCCTTAAATTTATTGTCTGTATGCAGCCTTGGTTAACCTTCCCTGTTGCTCTCTCTCTGCTGTTGGCCATGCCCCTTAACCTGTGTTTCTGGTTGGTCCTTCAAGTCCATCTCAGAGGAGTCTTGATCTCACATTTCCCCCTTCCTGAGAAATGAATAAAAGCAAACAGCCCCTGGCCCCACCATATGCAACAATAAGGAGCAAGAAAGAGGAAGACAGCCAACACCAGCAAATTAGACAGTGGTACCATGGGTTACAGACGCTTCAGGTTACAGACTCTGCTAACCCAGAAATATTACCTCAGGTTAAGAACTTTGCTTCAGGATGAGAACAGAAATTGCACCGTGGCGGTGTGGCGGCAGTGGGAGGCACCATTAGCTAAAGTGGTACCTCGGGTTAAGAACAGTTTCAGGTTAAGAACGGACCTCCGGAACGAATTAAGTTCTTAACCCGAGGTACCACTGTATACCACATGAAAAAGCATAACTCTCCTCAACAAAAATATTCTCCAAAATAAAGTGGTGCTTCAAAATGTTGCCCTGGTAAAATAAAGTGGGCACATCGGTGGTCACACTGCATGAGATGCACACACTCACAAACAGTTGTGCGAGAGGTGGCAACCATAGAGTTCATCTACAGATAGAAAGTGTCAGGGTAGACATGGCTTTCGTGGTTTTAAAAGAAAACAGGCCCAAATGGCATATTTCCCAGTTGCTTTTTGTCGCCTGTCTGGAGGACACTCTTTCATTCTTGATGAAGTTTGGGAGTGGGGTTTGGCTCCTAATGCAGGTGAAAACCATGTATTGATTACTTAAAGAAAGTTAAAATAAAAGCAGTTTCTCTCCCCATTTCTACACATTGCAGCTTTTGGCCTATCCACTCATAGCTAAAAAGCATTCTTTCCTGATAATCAAGCTTCAGCTGCCTGAATTGCAGGCCGGGCCTCTCATCTTGAGCTCTGCTGAAGAGCTTCTTTAATTAACCATTATACCACAGATGTTATTGATTTTTTTTTTCAAATCTGGTTGAAACATCATTGTGCTGGATCATCGCCAAGGCTAAGGCCTCAATTTTTTGTGTGCTGCTTTTTACTCCTTCTGCATACCTTATTAGTCTCTATGTCTGTTAAGAGCAAGCCGTAGTATTAACTCAGAAAATATGAAATTGATTTTTAGCCTTAGAGCCCTGATCGAAGGGTTTCTAATTTGGAATCTGAAAACCTTTAGCTGTTCTGGGAGCCGCAGGGCTACACGCTTCCTAGAAGTTAGATCTTACTAACTTCCAGTTTGTTGTACACTGTTTATGCAGCACAGCGTTTCCAAAACAAAACTGCTTGAGTCTGAGAATAACCTCTGCAGATTGCAGAATATGGCACATTTCTACAACAGGACAGCCAATCTTGAAGTTAGCACCTGATTTTCTAGCAGGACACACACTTTTGAAGAAAGATCCTCTGTTTGAAGGAGTCTTCTATTTGAAGGGCATTCTGGTCCAAGTCCACTTTAAAGAGAAATATCCATAAGGAGAGAGAGCAAGGGCTTTGAAGTTCCTCATGAGTGATTAGCACCTGGGCAACAGACCGACAGTTCTTCTGGCCAAATAAGGTGTATTGGATGTGCCTATTTAAGTTACGGTGATTATTTTTTAATTTTGCAACAGTACACAGAAATTTGCACATGCAGATTATATGCAGTTTGATGCCATCTTTTGTCTTCTTTTCTGGTTTCATATAAGTGGCCATCCTATAAGCGGCCGAACATGAGCCCATCAGCTGCTAAAATAGAGCACCAATCCCAGAACTCTCATAAAGCCACACCTGATGGCTTAGTGCCAGCGGTTTCCCTAGGAGCAAACCGGAGCAGTTAAAACATTGAGTTGTGTCCAACTAAGCGTAATGCTGGTGGTCAACAAAAGAGGTTTAAAGACTGTCTCAAGACAAATCTTTAAAAATGTAGTATAAATACCGACAAGTGAGAAACACTGGCCTGCGAGTGCTCCAATTGGAGAACAGCCTTTACCAAAGGTGTCATGGGCTTTGAAGACACTTGAACTCAGGACGCAAGGGAGAAACGTGCTAAGAGGAAGGCAGGCTTGGCAAATCCACACCGTGATCAACTCCCGTTTAGAAAGCAATGTCTCCACTGTGGTAGGACGTGAGGTTCCAGAATTGGCCTCCACAGTCACGTAGGGACTCATTGTTAAAACCATGTTTATGGAAGACAATCTTACTCGGCTATAAGTGATTGTCAAAGAAGAAGAAGACTTAGAGCACAACCACTGAAATTAATGGACATGATGGGCAGGAAGAACCAGCTGCACCAATATAAGATGGGAGACACCTGGCTTACCAGTAGTACATGTGAAAAGAATCTAGGGATCTTAGTGGACCACAAGCTTAACATGAGTCAAGAGTGTGATGCAGCAGCAAAAAATAAAATAAAAATTTAAAATGCTATCACTATTCTAAGCTGCAAATACAGAAGTATAGTGTCCAGGTGAAGGGAAGTAAGAGCCCCACTTTATTCTGCATTAGTCAGACCACACCTGGAATACTGTGTCCAGTGTCTGGGCACCACAAATTAAGGATATTGACAAGCTGGAACGTGTGCAGAGGAGGGTGACTAAGATGATTGAGGGTCTGGAACCCAAGCCTTATGAGGAACAGTTGAGAGAGTTGGCTATGTTTAGCCTGATAAAGAGAAGACTGAGGATATATGATAGCTATCTTCAAATATATAAAGGGCTGCCACATGGAAGATGGAGTTAATGCTATTCTAGGCTGCATCAACAGAAGTAGCCGGCTATGCAAAGGTAAGAGTCACATCTTTTGTTCTGCCCACTCTGGCCCTGCCTACCATTTGTATGTGTCCCTCAGAAGGCTGTTCATGAGGGAATGGCTCCCTCATGAACAAGTCCCCCACCCCCTGGTCTACAGTGCAGCCTGATCAATGCGCATTTAACAAAAATGCATATATTTTGCTGTGTGCCTGTTTCAATGTGCCCTTGGTCTAGCTCAGACCACCTACAGCAAAACTGTAGTAAAGATTATTTGATTTACCAGGACTGGGAGGAGTATTGCTGAGCAGCAGGGCCAGCCCTGTGATGAAGCAGAGTGAAGCAGCTGCCTCAGAGAGCAGATTTATTTGTTTATGTATAAAAAAATGATATAAGGTAAAGGTAAAGGGACCCCTGACAGATAAGTCCAGTTGCGAACGACTCTGGGGTTGTGGCATTCATCTTGCTTTACAGGCCGAGGGAGCTGGCGTTTGTCCGCTCTGCAGACAGTTTTTCCGGGTCATGTGGCCAGCATGACTAAGCCGCTTCTGGCGCAACGGAACACCAACACCAGAGCAGTGCACAGAAATGGCGTTTACCTTCCCGCCGGAGCGGTACCTATTAATCAACTTGCATTATATACTACTGTATTATAAAATCACAGTGGTTTACGATGCTGAGGTGCGGGGAGCGGACAGAGCCGTGAGCGCTGTGTGGTTTGACCTGTACCTCCTATGCTAGCCTGCTGCCCTCAAGTGCATTTTAAGATCCTATCCTTTCACCAGTACTGGAGTAAGATTCAATTGCCATTCTGATTGCCTTCTGTATGGGCCTTGAGGGAGGGCACCATTTTGTCCTTCACCTCAAGCAAGAAAGTGTCTTGAACTGGGCCTGCTAAGAAAAGAAGGGCCGAACAAAAGGAAACAAGGAAAGAGAAAAAGGAGGGAGGAGACAAGACATGAATCACTGCACAGAAGAACAGGCTTTGGGAAGCAGTCTGCAGGGCTTGCTAGACAGAGGCTGTGATAGGCGGGAACAGGGCCGGCCCACCCAAAAGCAAGGTGAGGTGACTCCCTCAGGTGGCAGGATCCATAGGGGCAGCAGATCAGGGCTCCAGTTCAACCACCTATGCAGCAACCTCTCGGCGAATAGGAGGTGGTGCTGGTCTACTCCCACCCGATGTAGATCTTTGTTACCCTTGTTCCTGGTTCATACCCACCAACATTTTGGGAGGGCAATTCGGGGCACCCCCCCGCCCCTCGCACACCTCCTTGCCCCCTCCCCTTGAGCAGTCTTCCTCCTCCTCGGGAGCGTCGGGAGATACAGCAGAGGCCAGTGCTGCCTTTCAGCAGGCCGCGTTGCTTCTCCTCATGCAGCAGGCCGCACCAGACAGCCTGCTTCTCCAGAGATGCGAGTGGCCTGGTGTAGTCTGCCAAAAGGCCTGCTAGCCTACACCGCATCTTCTGATGCAGCACAGACCAGAACTGCCTCCTCCTCCTCCTCCGGCACCGTAGACAAACCACTGGAAGAGGAGGTCAAGGTAAGTTTTCCTTCCGTTTTTTTGGTCCTGTTTGGTTGCTCTGGCGCGACCAGTGCAAGGGATCAAAATTGGAGCATTCGAGATTGCCAAACTGTGATGTCCCGAATAAATCGGGACGCTTGAGGGGTCTGCTGGTGTAGATCTTCATTCACCCTTTCTTCATTGGTGGAGGGACCTGTGGTTCGTCTCAGGTGCCAAAATGTCTTGGTTTGGCCATGGGCAAGAAGAAGTACCGTATTTTTCGCTCTATAAGACGCACCAGACCACAAAACACACCTGGTTTTTGGAGGAGGAAAACAAGAAAAAAAATATTCTGAATCTCAGAAGCCAGAACAGCAAGAGGGATCGCTGCGCAGTGAAAGCAGCAATCCCTCTTGCTGTTCTGGCTTCTGGGATAGCTGCGCAGCCTGCATTCGCTCCATAAGACGCACACACATTTCCCTTTACTTTTTAGGAGGGAAAAAGTGAGTCTTATAGAGCAAAAAATATGGCAGTTACATAAAGGCTAGTGATAGAAGGGAGAGCTGCCCCATACAATGAAATATTTTAATGTAGCTAGATTTGGGCACAAGCCTATGCCATCACCATCCCCTCCAAAGGAAAACATAAAATAAAATGGAGGAGATAACAAAGTCCAATGAAGACAAGACTGTGTGTTTAGTGGGCACAGAATTCTGACTGGTTCTTGCAAGAAGGGGCGAGCAGAACTGGGAGAGAGGGCGGAAGGGAGTGGCTGGGACACAGTAACATTTTATTGCAGGGCCCCCACTTGTATATACTAATAAAAGGACCCCTTGAGGTCTAAGTCCAGTCAAAGATGACTATGGGGTACAGTGCTCATCTTGCTTTTCAGGCCAAGGGAGCCGGCGCTTTCTACAGATAGCTTTCTGGGTCATGTGGCCAGCATGACTAAACCACTACTGGCGCATAGAGGACTGTGACAAGTGCCAGAGCACACGGAAACACCATTTAATTTCCTGCTGCAGCAGTGCCTATTTATCTACTTGCACTGGCATACTTGCACTCTTAGGTTGGCAGAAGCTGGGACAGAGCAATGGGAGCTCACTCCGTCGCAGGGATTCTAACCACCAACCTTCTGATCAGCAAGCCCAAGAGGCTGAGTGGTTTAGACCACAGTGCCACTAATACTGTGAATTCAGGTGATGGCTATGAAGCCAAAGGAAAGCGACATAAGAGAGGTATAACAAGCTTCGGCAAACTCAAGTTTTACAAAGAAGGGCAATTTTTTAAAAGGGAAAAATACTATGTGGTACAAAAAAAAATTAACTCCAAAGCCCACATTCTGGTGAGAACTGGATTTGTGGGGGAGTAGGAAAATTGTGGTGGTGGAGATGGAATAGGCTGTTGCCAAAGAAGGCACAGTTGAACACCTATCATGTGTTCAATGTGACATATCGTTGCAAGTATCATTTGTAAGATCCTAATTCCAAACATTTGCCCCAAGCTATACTGATTACTAGGGACGCAGGTGGCGCTGTGGGTTAAATCACAGAGCCTAGGACTTGCCGATCAGAAGGTTGGCGGTTCGAATCCCTGTGACAGGGTGAGCTCCCGTTGCTCGGTCCCTGCTCCTGCCAACCTAGCAGTTCGAAAGCACATCAAAGTGCAAGTAGATAAATAGGTACCGCTCCAGTGGGAAGGTAAACGGCG
Source organism: Podarcis raffonei (assembly GCF_027172205.1). Lineage (NCBI taxonomy): Eukaryota > Metazoa > Chordata > Lepidosauria > Squamata > Lacertidae > Podarcis > Podarcis raffonei. Next base: position 33,480,958 of record NC_070602.1, on the reverse strand, counting down.
TTTGCATGCACTGCTCTGGTTTGCCAGAAGCGGCTTAGTCATGCTGGCCACATGACCTGGAAGCTGTACGCCGGCTCCCTCGGCCAATAAAGCGAGATGAGCGCCGCAACCCCAGAGTCGGCCACGACTGGACCTAATAGTCAGGGGTCCCTTTACCTTTACCTTTTATACTGATTACTGAAATTAATTTGTTGAACCTGGCAAATTAACATTTCAGTTGCTGGAAGTTACCTGATCTGTGGGAAACATAGTTGTGTGTGACCAAGGTTGGTGTGACCAAGCTTACAAATCTGGACTCTTGAGGTTACTGACAGTTGCCAGGCAGCAAACCCCAGTGATTTCTAGAAAACTCCAAACAGATTTAATTGCCTTAGCATCTTCTGGTGGGTCTTCTCATGGTTGCTGAACTCAAGGGCGAATACAATCACAGCAGCTCCTTAACTGTTCTGATCAGGTTTCTGTGAGTTTAGTGATATGTTTCTTAAAACATAATTTGAGGCTTTTAAAATACAGCAACGGTGCCTCTTGACCTTTTTAAAAAATCACACGGAGCAGAAGGTGGAGGGAAATGTTTATTTACACTGTTAAATCCCCTGTTCCTTCCTAGACCCGGTAGTTCTTTTTGCAACGGGGAAATCATGCATGTCGCTTCCATTCTCCAAACAAGAGCCAGACAGGGCTACTTGAGCTGAAGAAACAATGACCTCCAGTCTATCCTATGCTTGAGCGATAAACAACAACGGAGGCCTCTTGACAAACTCTGACATGAAGAGTAGGATCTCGTCGCTCAATATGTCTCCCGAACATAAGTTAGAAAAAGAAAAGATCATCTTGTAAACAATTAATTAATGTTTGCCATGAATTATCATTTTTTACTTCCTCCTCGAGAGGCTCAAAAGGGAATAAAAAAACGCATTTTTGCAGGTGGTGGCATTCAAACGAAGGGCAATCAAATGTTTGAGAGCAGTGGCACAGCGCTTTGAGTCTCTAGCAGTGAATGATGCTAGGATTAGAGCACAGCAGGGGGTTGAGGGCTTCAGGTGTGAAGCTTAATGTTTGTGATCAGCAAAAAAAAAAGTCTTGAATTTATCTAAACTGCTCTTCTGCTAACAGTACTTCTAGCACATAAATGTTCTGAAAGTGGCAAGTGTTCTCATTGCTCTTCTAAAGGCAAACATGATCTGCATTTGAAAGGCGCATCCCTCTTGCCTAATTTAGAATGTGCATCACAAAGAGTTAGATGATGACCCAAAAACAGATCTCAGACACACACACTCCAGGCATATAATTCAATTTTATATAGGTGTGTGCATTTGTAAGAATAGCTAGCAGTATATATTGTTATACGATCAAAGCTGAGTACTTTTAAATGTATATCTATGCACACTATCCCACTTAAACATAGCTAAGTTCTCCTCCACGGCCTTTTCAGCTTGCATTATTTAGAAGCACTCATCTTAAGAATGCCATTCCAGCTTATGGGAACTCAGTTCTGTTCAATGGTAGAGATGGAAGGGTCATCTAGTCCAACCCCAGGCAATGCAGGAATCACAGCTAAAAAAAAAAAAAAAAAAGACAAATGGGCACCCACCCTGTTTAAAAACCTCCAACGAACGGGAGTCCATCACTTTCTGAGGTAGTGCATTCCACTGCTGAACAGCTCTTATTGTCAGAAAGTTCTTCCTAATATTGACTCAGAATTTCTTTTCTTCTAACTCGAATCTATTGGAATCTTATTTCTTCACTCACCCCTTCTTCCCTGGCAGAGAGAAGGAGCCCCATTTTGTGGTTTGCCTCAAGTGGCTAAATGCCTTGGGCCGGATCTACCTTGTGTACAAATGGAGCTCCTCTCTCCATTGAAGTTAATGGCAGTCTGCGCCTGCACAGTCTCTGTATGAACACAGGGAAATGTATGGGGCTCTTGATCAGGAACTTTGGCTGTAATCCATGAAACAATTAGATCGGCGTACAGTACTTGCACTTCAGTGTAATTTAAGTATGAGAGATCTGGCTTGTTAGGTCAAATAAGCCAGGAAACTAAATACGCCTCTGCTGGATCGTAAGCAGGAAAGAATACTGTGATGACTGGACTTCAAATAGTTTCTTGATCCAACTACGTTGCATTGAAATAAATCCCAATGATTTAATTTGGATCCATATCTAAGTTGGTGTGCTTGGAATTGCAGCCCACACGTATTTAGAAAAGGGGTTGGCATGCTGCTCCTTAATTTTTACACACATAGATCGACTTGTGGTACTATTGTCACATCCTTGCAATGCCAGTTTGTCTTCCTGTTTAGTAGTGCCACAATGATGAAGAACTTGGTACAGATCCCCATTTCTTTCATATGTTAGCAAGGGTTAGGATCAATCTGTAATTCTTGATGTTCAGCAATGTTTGGACTGTTTATTTCTTTATATATTATTTCATGAAACTGATACTCCGCTTGATTGGAAAAACCTCAGAGCAGTTTACAAGAAGACAAAATCATAAAATCGGGGAAGGGGGATTACAGTGCATTAAAACAAACAAGAAGTTAAAATACTAAACCAGATTAAAACTCACACCAGCATTTCTAAGCATCTAAATTAGCAGGCAGCAAAAAGAATACAGTGAAGTCACCTGCTTGATTTCAGTTGGCAGGGAGTTCCAAAGTACAGATACTCCCAAACTCGGTGATCAAGGTCTTACAAATGTTTGAAAATAGCCCTGATGAACACTGTCCATCATTAATGTAATTTAGGGTTTGCACTTTATCCCTTTGTCCCCATCCTTCAATGAGACATGCAGTGCTAGCCTATACTTGTCTACACAGAAGTAAGCCCCATTGAACTTATATACACCCAAGTATATAAGTATAGGATTGCAGCCTCTTCATCTTAATTGATAATAACTTTATTATTTAGTAATAACCCAGTTATTACTATCAGTAATAATTAATTAATTAATGTATTATTTGCCCACTGGATTTCTAAACATTTTGCCAATCAGAGTCCTTGTCTTGAGAATGAAGATGACACTTCCCAGATGCTTCCCAGATTATTTATCTGCAGTGATGGAATTTCCATTAAATATACTTGACATCACAGCCTAAGGTGACTTCATGCTCCAGATGTTCAAACTTAGGAAATGTGTTCTAGTAAGGATAATAAAACTGCCCAGTTCCTTGATTGCTGGGCTGAGCTTCCACAATTCCCACTGAAATGGGTAGGGTTGTATTAGTGAAGACCAAGGATCTCAACAGTTGACCTAACACTTCTTTGAAAATATTAGGCATGCCTGGGCAATTAGATCTTTGCAAATTCCTATACAAAATAATTTGCTCATGGACTTGATCTCTGTGACTAATGTGCAGATCAGAACTTAGCCAGTCAACAGAATCTGCCCTTCTTCAAATGTTGCATCATGGCTCTTCACAGTTTAAGCAACTCAAAACACACAATAAAATATGTACTTTGAGAGAAAATGCACACTTAATTATGTGTTAAAGTGTCTATTTTGAGGGAAGAACAGATTAATGGGCAAAAGGAACAGAACTAAATGATGGGTAAAAATATGTGAAAGTGACATGGATGCAAAATAATCAGGTTTTCTATCCCAAGCATGTACATCACACTGGACAGTAACTAATAGTGGGATTAAAGTCAGTAACAGCAGAATCCTCTATGCATTTATTCAGAAATAAGTCCCTGGAACTTACTCCCAAGTAAGTGTGTATCGGATTGCAGCCTAATGCGTTGGTCTCAAATGCACTTACATCCAACTTTTTCTTTCTTTTTGTGTTAATTCAAATACTGCTTGAAGAAGCTAAAATGTGAAGAAAAAGAACAGGTGACAGAAGGTGTGCATTCTCTTCCTCTCCTTTTATTTCCCGGCGGCTAATATTAATTTCTCACTTAAGTAATGGAGCAATTACAGCAAAGAGCCCATGGCTATCCTTTGCGTGGAAAGGGAAAGCCGCTTCCCCTGCTGCAACTCGTCCGGCTGTTGTGCTGGAGCCTGCCTGCAGCCTGAGAGGGATGCTGCACTGAGCCCTGGAACCAGTCAGCTGCTGTTTGAACTAAGCCCTGACTGCAAAATCAAAAGTGGGCCTAGAGAAAGCTGTAAACAGTGTGCAATGAGCCTTCTGAAGGCAGCTGATGCCTCATTTGGGGTGACATGTTGTGGCTGATGAGTGTGGATGATGTGGGGTTTTCGATAAGTGCCTCATCAGTATCCTCATCATGATCGTGTTGCTCAGCCACGGCGTGTGCCCTGACTTGATTGTAATTGCTCGAATCTGCTCCTGCTGCTCAGGAGCGCACAGTAATATGCAATAAAACAGCAAGAAGCGAATGTTAACCATCTGAGTTCTGACACGGCTGTTTTGCAGTTCAAGCTCTCTAGACGGATGGAGGGATGGATGGATGGATAGATAGATAGATCTTGTCTACCTGCATTTTCAGATGCATCTCTATAGAACACATGCCACATACATACATATAACTTGTGCATCAGATTAATGCATTCTTGTGGCTATATGTATTTAAAGTGACGGAAAACGACATCAAGGTACTTTTACAGAGGCAAGGTGTCTTTATAAAATAAAGGGAGGTCCTTAAGTCCATTAATTTAAAATTCATTGCAGCCTTTGCCATCTTGCGGCCCTCTGGAAGTTTTGGACTACAACTCCCATCAGCCTCGGCCAACTAAGCTCGGCTAGCTGGGGCTGTTGGGAGTTGTAGTCTAAAACATCCAGAGGGCAGCAGGTTGGCAAAGGTTGATCTGTTGTATTTACTTATATTTTAACTGATCAGCAACTCTCTTATGCAATTGTATCTGCATGCAATGCTATAATTATAAATACATATCAGCACATAACAAGTTTTTAATGCATACTTAGTCCAAATTGTTTCCCAGTATATTCAGTGGAGGTTACTCCCATGTAAGAGTGGCTCTGGCTCCAGCCTACTTGGAAGTAAGTTGCACAGAACTCATCGTGGGTAAGTAAACATGATCGGGCTGTTAGTGTAACTTAGTTCCTTCAAAAGTATAGGAAATTACTTTTCTCTTTTTAATTTATTGGATCAAACATGCTTTGAATGAGGAGGAAATCTCCTGGGGAGGAAAACTGGTTTTCTTGCAAAGTCTGTAAGAAATTCTTCAGTGTCGGCAGCTGTGAAAAGGTGAATTCTGATTAGCGTACATTCTCAAAGGGAATTGAAAACAAAACTGCCAATATCATGCAATGTCTTTTTACACATCTGTGGTGCAGCCACAAGTGAAATATTGGGTACAGTTCTGATCACCACGTCTCAAGAAGGATATTGCAAAACTGGAAAAACTCAGTAAAGGGCAAGCAAAATGATCATGGGGCTGGCAAAACTCACTATATATTTTTAGTTTGGAAAACAGGGATGTAAGAGGCATCATATAGAGGTGTATAACATTCTTCATGGTTTGGAGAAAGTGGTTATTGAGAAGTTCTACCTCTCATAATAACAGAACATGGGATTATCCACTGAAGGTGAACCAGGGGAACTTCAGGAGAAGGGCTTCCCATAGTGCAGAGCTAAACTATGGAATTCGCTAATCCAAAATGTAGGTGGTTTTATACAAGGAAATCAAACAAATTCAATGGCTTCTATGATAGCCATATGTCCAAATCCACAGAGGACAGTTCTCCATTTGAAGGGTTATCACAGTGCTCTATTTGAAGGTGTCCTTTATTTGAATGGCTGTCTGGTCGAAGTCCAGTGTAAAGATAAGTAGTAGGGTATGTCCACATTGCCATTTACTCCTGCTCTACTGCATTCCCACCACTGGTGTCTGAAGTAGTCTACACATGACATTGGCTGCAATCAGTGCTTTTTTTCTTTAAAAAAATGTTTAGGGGTACTCTCATTTTGACTCAAGAAAAACACCATTTTATAGTTCAAATCGAGAAAAACAAATACAGTAAATGCACAAAAGTACAAAGAGTCACAAAATATTTAGGGGTATGCGTACCCCTGCATACCCCCCAGAAAAAAGCACTGGCTGCAATCCATCTGTATCCTGCTCCTTGTTGATGCATTTCCCTGCAAACCAATTTCCATCTGATGTGACAAGACAAGTTGTGGTTAAGCTGAGGTGTGTACAGTTCAAGAAGCCTTTGCACATGAGCAGATGACAGCTTCCTTGCAGAGGAATTTGGGAGGCTGCAGGCGTGGGTACACTCCCCGTTTCTGGGGTGTTCACAAATATGTATAATCTGTGCAAATCTGTGTGTTCTCTTTTTTGGTAATGCACTTCCTCTATTTTTGGTGATGCGTCTTCTTAATGACTGCTAGCTGTCATGACTATATACTATTGGACACTACATGCCTCTGAATGCCAGTTGCTGGGGAGAAGTCATGGAACAGGACTGTCTTGTTTATGGGCTTCCCAGAGGCATCTGGTGGGCCACTGTGGAAAATAGGATGCTGGACATATCCAGAAGGGCACTCCTCATGTTCTATAAAGGTATTATCTGGAAATAATTGTTTTAAACTGTGTTTGCTGTAACAGGTTCTGTCCATGATCTGTGGCATTCAGTGAACAAACCTGCAAGAAAGAAGAGCTTTTTCGCTGGCTAGGTTCAATTATAATCCTTCTAACCTCCTTTGGGGTAGGTTTGCGGGTATGGCGGAAGGAGATAGAATCTGCCCATGCGATGCCCACCTGGTGGAAATTCTAGCTCACATGGCCCTTAAATGTAAAATGTATGATGATCTCCGCCAACAATTTCTAGACCATCTATGTATTCCAATATGGAAACCAGAGACAGAGGTAATACGCTTCTTATTACAGGGGAGAGACCAGGAGCTCACCAAGACAGTAGCTAAGTTCCTCTATTTGACTTTTTGTTGCTGAAGTACAATACAGGATGCTTCCCTTGTTGGAGACTCACAGAGATGAAATAGATTGTTTGCCTCTTCTTCCCTTTGGCAAATGACTGTACTGTTGAAATGGCGATGAGATCGCACTGGCCTATTTATTCTGAATGTTTGTATGTGATGCTAATAAAGGTTTGATGATGAAATAAGGCAAACTTTATTGCCACCACTGCATATGAGTAGAACCTCATGGGAAAAAGCAGCCTGTGGGTGAAAACTGGGGGGGGGGGGCAAGTTGTAGTGGGATAGGAGAAAGGGTTAAGCACCTTTTTCTCTCCCCTCCTCTGCTACTCAGTTCAAAGACATTCCCCATTCCTTTAAAAATGGTTGTTGGGCATATAATTAGCCCCCCTAGTCATGTGTACAGACAGGAAAGGAAAACATATGAGGCGAAAGTTATTTGAGGGTCAAATTAGACATGATGTTATTCATCTCTTTAGCCCTTGTATGACTGATTCCCCCTACTACTCTATAAATAACTGGCACATAAGTCCTCTGAGTTGGATTGGGACCATGGAGGAAAGCACCCATTACTGCATCAGCCACACAAAAGCAAAAGGCATGAGTAACATAATGCTTGTCCTTAATAAATGTGGAGTGTGGGTGTGAGAGAAAGACTTCATTCAGCATCACACAGTACCATTAAATACATTTGTGTAAATAGAGCTGTGATCAAGTGCCTTTTTGCACAATTGCAGAAATCACGACACAAAAGTATTTTATGTGCAATCCTGTACATGTTGACTCAGAAGTAAGTTCCATTGAGTTCAATAGATGTAACCTGTGGGTCTCTAGGAAGAGGGCTTTGCCGCTGGGTGGAATGGCTGTGTACAGAGAAAGTTTTGGAAGTGAAGGAATGAAAGACCAGTGGATAAAGATCCCACTGGTTGGTGGAAAATAAGAAACTATGGAGTAAATTTTGTTGGTTATGCTTTCAGCAAATTACAATGGTAATTAAATTATATGATGCGAACATTTCAAATAGTTGGTGGGATTCAACTAAGGAGTCCTGATAGTTTATTTATTTGTTTGTTTGTTTCATAAAATGTATATACTGCTTGATTGTGGAAAAAATCATCAAAGAGGTTTGTCGTTGCTGACATCCGTCTGTCTTGAGAGACAATGGAATGTGCCTCTGGGGGTGAAGTCAGACTAATGGAGAATCACAAAGCAGTTTACAAAACATAAAACAAGAAAATCAAAGAAAAATTACAACCCTACTTTAAAACATACAAAAGTTAAAATACTGAAGCAGATTAAAATTGCCTCAATTTTCTAAGAATCTGGCTGAAGCCTGTGCAAGGATTTCCATTAGCACAAGAAGGCTTTCTCTGCTATCCTCCCCCAACCCTCTACTTCCCAAAATTGTTTTCAGGAGGTGAGGAGAAGCCCCAGAAAAGCACATGTAAAGAGTGCTTTCACTGACAAACAATTGCTGTGGTGCTACAGTGAATCCATCCTATTGCAAATATTGCTTATATTGATGTGATTGGGCTTGGCTCCAGTTCATGGTGCAAGCACCAATTGAGTGTTGTAAGCAGCAATAGCCATGATTGTGGAAAAAATATACCAAGGGAGAGAGGCTGATTTGAACCATATTGCTAAAATATTAAAACAACAACAACGGTGCAAGCCAAGTCATTTAGCATGAATCACCTATGTATTACAAATATTGTATTGTGAAAGTATTACAAATATATACATAAAGGAAAAAGCTATGACAAGTGTTTATTGAACACTGGCCCTCTGTTTCTAAAATGTGTAAATGTATAGCTTGTCAAATACTGACCCTGTGCCACTTGAGCTTTGCCACTCATTTCGATTATTCCACATGAAATTTCAATAGCCGAGGAGATCTTTGGTACAGATAAGCGGCAACACAATTATATCAGCCAAAGCTGTTGACACAGAGTCAGCAATGAAGAAACTGCCAGTTACCCATAATAGATAAACACACCAATCCTAGACACATTTGTTCAGAACTAACAGCATAATCCTATGCATGTTTATGAGAAGCCCTTTCTATTGTGTTCAGTGGGGCTTACTCTCGGGCAAGTGTGCAAAGCACTGTTATCCTTGAGTTTGATAGCAATGCCTATTCCAAAACATCTCTTCACTTTGTTTTTTAAAAAAGAATAGGTCTTCTTATTGCATACTCAATTTTAAGCAGCGAGAGGATGGGTAGGTACAGCTGAATGACAACCCACTCTGCAACCATAAGAATAGCTTGGCCAGGTATCTGTGACTCCCAGGGGCCTAAATCTGTTGGTGAAATTCTAAGACACACACAGTGGAGCTTATCCTTCATCTCTGCCTCTCTGTAGCCCTTCTGCCACACCCAAATCTGCTTCAGTGGGTTGGGGGAACCTCCTCAGCAGACTGCAGATGCATGGGGGTGGGGAGAGCTGGAGGAAGAAGAGCAGCAGAAGAAGAAGAGTTTGGATTTGATATCCCGCTTTATCGCTACCCGAAGGAGTCTCAAAGAGGCTAACATTCTCCTTTCCCTTCCTCCCCCACAACAAACACTCTGTGGGGTGAGTGGGACTGAGAGACTTCAAAGAAGTGTGACTGGCCCAAGGTCACCCAGCAGCTGCATGTGGAGGAGTGGAGACGTGAACCCGGTTCACCAGATTACGAGTCTACTGCACCCCCCTTCCTACGCCACTGGCTACTAGTCAGTGTAGAACAATATCATTTGTATAATAATAATAATAATAATAATAATAATAATAATAATAATAATTTTTATTTATATCCCACCCTCCCCAGCAGAAGCCGCGCTCAGAACGGCTAACAACAGTAAAATAATACAGCATTCTAAAATCAATTCATTATAAAATCAGTTCAAATCAAATTAATGGCAACCATTGGGCTAAAGTTCTGTGAGGATTACCTTACTTATTTCCTCCTCCCCGCCCTTTTTAATATGTGGTATAAGTTCTTTTTTTTTTATTTCCCTCCAATGTTAAAGCAGTCAAAGGCCTGGTGGAACAGCTCTGTCTTGCAGGCCCTGTGGAAAGATGTCAAGTTCCGCAGGGCCCTAGTCTCTTGTGACAGAGCGTTCCATGAGATCGAAGCCACGGCCAAAAAAGCCCTGGCTCTGGTTGAAGCCAGCCTAACCTCCCTGTGGCCCGGGACCTCCAAGTTGTTTTTGTTTGAAGACCGTAAGGTCCCCCGTGGGACATACCAGGAGAAGCAGTCCCATAGGTACGAGGGTCCTAGGCTGTATAGGGCTTTAAAGGTTAAAACCAGCACCTTAAACCTGATCCTGTACTCCACCGGGAGCCAGTGCAGCTGGTATAGCACTGGGTGAATGTGACCCCGCAGCGAGGACCCCGTAAGAAGTCTCGTTGTGGCCTTCTGCACCCCCTGATTCAGTATAGGCCAGCTTCCTGTAAACTCAATACACAAGTTAACCAGTCTGACCAGATTTAAGGAGGAAAGGTCTTCTGTACCTAGGATACAGTGCAATGAACAGAGATTTCAGTGTGTGGGGACAGGTGTGAGTGCAGAGTTCTAAAACCTGCCTCTAGATACATTGAGGTGTAATTGTACCAAGAAACCCAGCAATGCATTACTTTATGTGAATGTTTTTCCCCTTTCATTCCTCAGAAAAAAGAACAATGCCATTCGTGGTCAAAGAATCACCCTCCTCTTTTTTTTTAGAACAGGGGCAGGAAATCTGTGGCCCTCATGGACCACAACTCTTATCACCAGAGAGGGCTGAGAGAGGACTGTGATTAAGCTGTATACAAATTGCTGAGGGGGGAGGGAATAAATCCCTGGACATTGGCTATGCTGGCTGGGGCTGTTGAGAGATGTCATCCGAAAACACCTGAAGGACAACAGGTGCTTCATCCCTGTTTTAAAAACAAAGCAGTTCTAGCCATTGGCATAGATACCTAGCACAAACACCCATTCCATTGTCAGTGTGAAGAAACACAGAGGGTGGAATTCAACATTGCAACATCGTATAATGTTGCACTATTACATTTGTTCCATCAGCACAAGGATTTCTGTGATCTCCCTCTCCTTTCCTCACAGGCTGTTCTCAGGGTCATCCTGACCCAGTCCCTGATGTGGGGGGCACAGAGGAGGCGAGGGAGGAGCGCCAGTTGCGCTAGCAGGACTCGTAGCACTGGTTCCCTCTAGTGCACCAGTTTGGTTGAATCTGGCCCATGAGAAGCCAGAAATCAAAATGTTTATGAGGAGTAATCTAATGGGGCCTGCAACATGGGGCAGAGGAGTGACTGAATTCATGTATAGTTGAAATGGAACCCCTATACATTTTTTAAAAAATAAGATTGAAATATTGACAAAGAAGAGGATATTTTGGACTCAAATGCTGCATTGCTGTGGGGAGCAAGCCTCTCTTGGGATGTAATGCTTTGAATGCTCTCCAAAGTAGGCCCAGGTGTAAATATGTGTAAAATAAGCCCATTCTCTCTACCATTCCTCAGATGAAGATAGGGACATTCCTCACTGCCCACCCAACTGACCCTCGTCGACCTCCCCATTCCCCTCCCCCACAGAGCATTTCCTATCAGAAGAAGGATAAGTGCTGCCACCGCTACCCCAACAAGACACAGCACACAAGCCCTCCACCGTCCTGAGAAAGCCCCCCCCCGAGTCCATATTTTATTTTATTTTATTTTATTCTATGCTATTCTATTCTATTCTTTGGTAGATATACAAAAAGAAAAAACATACACCAATAAATAAATTTTAGAAAGGGGCAAGATTAGACACAGACACACAAAACATTTTTTTAAATAATAAAAAATCAAGACTGCTTGCGCTCTGCTCCACTCCTATTTTCTTCCCCTCCTGCCCCGCCCTTTGCCTGCCCCTCAGAACTGGTGCATCATGTGGAGTTGGGCCTCAGTGGCGGCAACCTTTCTTCCTCCTCTCCTGCTCTCCAGTATCTGCTATAAGCTGCCCAAGGGAGGAGGCCAGCGGCGGCCATGGAGAGGCTATGGAGAGACAACAGGATGTTCCCTGGCAGCTACAGCTGTTGCAGCTGCCGTAATTCAAGACAATTGCCGGCTCCTCCTCCCTGAGCTCAGCTACAGCAGCACTGGCAGGTGAAATAGGGACGTTCTGGGATCAAATCAGAAGCCAGGGTGGCCTTTCGTAATTCCAGGACTGTCCCTGGGAAATCAGGGCACTTGGAAGGCAAGTAAGCCATATTTCTTAAAAACACAAGTCTCCACTGTGCTTTGTTTCCCAATGGAAACACAACCCTGAATGAAGGGGAGCAGAAAAGACTATTTATGTATGTGATGGCTGTGCGGATGTTATTGGCCCAGAGATAGAAAGAAGATAAAGTCCCCATCAGAGAAAAATGGCAGATCAAGTGGATGGATTGTGCCAAAATGGCTAAAGTGACTGGAAGAATCAGAAATCAGGGAGACCAAAATTTTAATAAGGATTGGGGGGGGGATTTATAACTTATCTTAAAGACCATTGTAAACAGTTAAAATCATTAGTAGGATTGGAATATCGCTTGTAGCTTAATGGTGAATTCGGGAGACAATGGAGAGATAAAAGATCTGGATTATTATAAAAGATGCAGGAGGAAATGATTAACAATAGGACCCACAAAGCGGAGGAGGGAAGTCCAAGAGATTCCTTGGAATCTTGTTTACAGACATGTGACTGTAAAATTTTATATATATATATATATATAGAGAGAGAGAGAGAGAGAGAGAGAGTTATAGTTATATATATATATATATATATATATATATATATATATATATATATATATAGTTATATATAGTTATATGTATATATATGTATATGTATATATGTATGTATATATAGAAGAAGAAGAAGAGTTGCATGTGCATGTGGAGGAGCGGAGACGCGAACCCGGTTCCCCAGATTACGAATCTACCGCTCTTAACCATATGAAACACAACCCTGAGTGCCTGGAACACCCCTGGAATCTTGCTACTGCTCAGCAGAGATTGGGAGTGGCGCACAACCTCTCTAACCATACATAAAACTTGGACTTCTTCCAAGTAAATATGGTTGCCAGGAACACGTTGTGGGAAATAAGTGATTTAGGGGTTGGTTGGTGATAGCCTACCAAGGAATAGTTTACCGTCCTGTGATCGTCAGATGAAGGGCGGTATAGAAATATAATAAATAACAATAACAATAGTTTACCATCAACACACTTCCATCTCACATGATACAACCTATGTTTAGATGTGAATATGAGTGAAAGTGTTGCCTGATGCTTACAGGCTCCAGGGAAGGGGAAGTAAATCAGCCAAAGTTTTGCCAGTAACAAAAACACACACACGAAAAACCTTTACTGTCTCTTCAAGCTCAGCTCAAGACTTTAGCTGAAAATTAGAGGCAGCAGACTGCATAATGTTTCTCTGCTATTCTCACTAAATTTGAACTGAACATCCATCAATACAGACTATCTGAAACAGAGGGCACCGTGGGGGAAGCATAATAGAAGTTAGAGTAAGGAAACTGGGAACATATCTCTAGATGGAGAAAGGGAATGCAAAATTAAATTCTTGATGTGAAAAGGGGGACAATGAACCTTTCTGTATGAGATGCTGTTAGAGAGGAATTCAATTTATCTGCTTTCTTTCTCTTATATATATATATATATATGTGGCAGGGGAGAGAGCTCTACTGAAATAGCCTGAAAGCCTTTTATTACTTATTTCCTCCTCCCCGCCCTTTTTAATATGTGGTATAAGTTCTTTTTTTTATTATTTCCCTCCAATGTTAAAGCAGTTCCCATTTTTCTGTTTGTTTCGGACACCTAGCTGTGACCAACAATACCTCCCATTGAATCAGTTCTTTCATCTATTCAGCTTCTTTTATTCCCTTCATCTCATCTCCCCCTTCACCAGCTTACCTCTCATTAACCCTCGGGGTTCCAAACACATTGTATCTCTCTTAAAGATACATATTTTTTTATTCAGACATAAGCCATTTCTGCTTGGTGGATTCGGTTTCTGTAATTCTCTAATACAATAGTTAAGTGCACCGCACATACCCTTTACATTGCAATGAACAATAAGCCCATAATTTATACTGGTGCATTGTATACTTCTCAATTGTATACCACTTTTCCCCCCTCTAGGTTAGACAGTGTAAAGAAAACCTTTTCTTCTTCTAACGTAAAATACGTTGTGAGTCCCTGTGTAGAAATATGCTCACCAATAAATTTGGGTTAGCTTACAAAACCCATTGTTTTCAGCATGTTATCTTGCAGAATGATATAGCTGAAGGTTACAAACACCATCATGCTTTCATTTTCAAATTAAGCCAAGAAATTTTGCTGTGTGTTTGTGTGTATCAATGCATTTGTCACTCACATGATATAATGTAGATTTAAATTTATTATGACTGAAATTCTTCACTGTATGCTTTTCGTCACCTGCTAAAGACATTCCTGTTTAGACAAGCCTACTCAGATGTTTAGAAAGTTGAGGTAATCTGTTTTAGCATTTTAACATTGGTATTCTTTAAAGTGTGGTTGTGATTTTCTCTTGATTTCATTGTTTTGCCTTTTTGTAAATTTGATTTGTGGGGTTTTTTTCTTACAATCAAGCAGAGTATAAATTTTATTAAATGAATGAATGAAAGAATAGTTCCTTGATGTTTACAGGTGCCAGATTAGGGAAACTTTTGCCAGATATTTAAGTGGGGAATGACTTTGCTGTCCCTTCAAGCTCAGTTCTAGAGCTTAGGCTAAAATCAGAGGCAACAGGGCATATCATATTTCACTGTTAATCTCCCTAAAACTTTTAATTGATTAATGAATTTTGGCTGTGGGTGGAAGTAAGGATGGAAGGATCTGTCAGCTTTGGTCCTCTCACATGTCTCATTTTTCCAATTTTAAATTCAGGTCTTCAGAAATCTGTTGGTGTGTTTATTCATCACCCTGAAAATTCCTCAGCATTTTACTGCAAATTTCTCCAAATGAACATATTTTTGTGTGCAGTTTTGACAAATGTACATTTTTTGGCAAGCCATTTCCCCTAATATAATGCATTTTCGCATGTTATTTTCACTAATATATTCATTTTTACACACTGTTATATCTCATATATGTATTTTTGTTAAAACTGGTTGAAGAACTGCATTACAAAATTCGGATAAGTGCAAATTTTGAAGGACGGCTGTGTTCCAGTTCTCATATTGTTTCAGAAACTGCAAATTTGTTAGATTTGGCTTTAAAACGCTAACTGCATCTAAATTCTCCCCCATCACTACATGGATGCAAGCACTGTCCCTAGATGAACAGGAGGTGCACCCACTTGGAAAGAGTAGAGGGATATAGAGTATCTGTTTCTCAGAGGCCAGGTGTACTCAGGCTTCACTGCTGCTTAGTCAACAGATCTACTAGAAATGGTAGACCAGTTCTCTTAATGTTCATTTGAGTATTTTACTTCCCTCCCCCTCAGATGTTTCTGTGAAAGTCCATGCCCTGCCACAATCTGCCTTTGAAAGTCCCCTTGGTTCAAAAGTGCTCTGCCACAAGACATTGTGGACTGCTCTTTGACAAGCACAAATCTCCAAGGGAGATAGAATTAGATGTGCTATGTTTTATTGGGGGGGTGGACTCTTTTCACTAATCCCATTAAAATCCATAGGACTAAAAACATTTCTGAAAAGTCCCATTTCATTGTGTATGTTGTTGTTTTGCTCAGTCAACTCTTAAAAGACTCAAATGTTGGTGGTAAGGAAATGTGTGTGTGAATGAAGATGAAGAAGATTTATTTATATGCCACCCATCTGACTGGGGTGTCCCAGCCACTCTGGTTGGCTTGCAACAAAATGTTGAAACACAAAAGACTCAGACATTAAAAACCTCCCTGTACAGGGCTACCCTCAGATGTCTACAGAAGGTCATATGATTGGTTATCTCTTTGACATCTGACGGGAGGGCATTCCACAGGGCAGGCACAACTGCTGAGAAGGCCCTCTGCCTGTTTCCCTATAACCTCACTTCTCGCAATGAGGGAACCGCCAGAAGGCCCTGAGAGGTGGACCTCATTGTCCAGACTGAATAATGGGGGCGAAGATGCTCCTTCAGGTATACAGAATAGAATTTAAAGGCTCTTTTTCAGATTACTGGTGAACATCTGTTCAAACTGCATTTTGGCCTTTGTGCCACCATTCCACAACTACGTATGGGAAGAAAAAAGCACAATTTTCAGTCTATACATAAAGGATTATAAGAATAACCTTGCTCTGGAGAGCATGTGTTCTAGAGGCATGCATCACGCTGTGTGGGGGCTGAATAACAAGGGGAGTTGGGGTGATTGTAGAGCCTTTTCCTCCCTCCCAAGTTAAAGCATGATGTCAATACCCCCCACGCCATGTCAGACCAGGTTCTCTATAGTTCTCTTGGTTCTCTTAGCTTTGTAAGAAGTGCAGCTGTCGGAAATATTGCCTATGGATTACTGAAGAGCTCAGGGTGGTTTGTTTGTTAAATTAAAAGATGAGATGCTATTTTTTATGTTAAAAGTTTAATTTAAGCTTTTTTTAAAAAAAGAAAGAAAAAGAAAATCCTACCTTGTTCTGCTTTAACAAAAGTACAAACAAAACCAGAGTTCTTCAGAACTCCACAGGGAGCATTCTAGACAGCCTCACATCATAATGCCTCTCAGAGCCCAGAATTCAGTGGAGTATAGAATTGCAGCCGTGTATAGGATTCGATCTGCGAATAAATTACATTAAAGCAAAAGTTTCATCAAACGTGCATGCCCATCTTCAAACACGTCCCATACAGCAATTCCAATTGCAATGGATATGCCACCTGGAGGAAGAATAGTTTTTTCTCATTGGCGGAAAATGCAACTACTCTGTAATTGAAATGCTACCTCAGTGCATCTGGGCTGAGTATATCAAATAACAACTGTGCATTATGAAGATTACTCTGCCCTTGATTAACCTTAGCTTCTAGAAATACTTTTGGGATTTCAAGAAATACTTTTGGGACCCACTAGAGCCAGTGTGGTGCCTTCAATATGCTGTTGCTCTACATTCTCCATTATCACTGACTATTGGTCACCCTGCCAGGGGCAGGGTGTTTGTTTCTGTTTATATAAATTCACAACTTCTGATGCTGCTGTTTCCTTGAAAAGGGAGGTAGATAACCTTGGTCCTGATGGACTCCAAAATCCCATCAGCCCCAGTCAGCATGCTCAGTGGTCTGCAATGATTGGAGATGAAGACCAGGCACATCTGGGGGTCACAAATTAGCCACTGCTGCTTTGAAACATGTACAGTCGTACCTTGGAAGTCGAACAGAATCCATTCCGGAGGTCCATTTGACTTCCAAAATGTTTGGAAAACAAAGCGTGGCTTCTGATTGGCTGCAGGAAGCTCCTACAGCCAATTGGAAGCCGCGGAAGCCCTATCGGATGTTCGGCTTCCAAAAAAAGTTCGGAAACCAGAACAATCACTTCTTGGTTTTGATTGTTCAACAGTAAAAGAAATATATATTCATAGATGCTGATATAATGTATCAGGAATGCAGATGCTGCCAAATACTGAGTCTGACAATTGGGCCATTTAGCTTAATATTGTCTGTGCTGACTGGCAATGGATCCCTCGTGTTAATATACCATATTTTTCGCTCCATAAGACGCACCCGACCATAAGACGCACCTAGTTTTTATAGGAAAACAAGAAAATATATTCTGAATGAAACAGTGGATGTATTATTTTTGTGGTTCATGATGTGGCCACAGACATGTGATCTGATGGTGAATTTGGGGTGACCCAATGCAAAAATCCTGAGGATCCATGTGGATCCGTGCTTTGTAACCACGTTTTTGCACAATTGCAGCCCCAGGAAACAGTGGATGCGTGGGTTTTTTGGTGCAGGCTTTAGCCATGGGCATGCTATGTGAGCTGATGGTGAAATTGAGGTGAATTTGGGGTGACCCAATGTAAAAATCCTGAGGATCCATAGGCTTTTACCTCTCCCCTCCCGCTAGCGTCCCTTATCTCTCTTCCGATCCCACCGATCAGCTGTTTCCTTTCAACACTCCCTCCCCTCTTGTTTGCCTTAGTGTAGTGTCTTTTCCTTAGCTGGAGCAGTTTTTTGCTCCTCCTTTTCTTCTAATTTCTCTCCTTATAGCTTTAGTCTTCCTGTTTCCCCCCTTTGCAAGTTTGCTGTCTTTACCTCCCCCTCCCTGGCAGCCTCCTTTAACTCTAGCGTCCCTTATCTCTCTCCCCGATCGGCAAACGATCAGCGGCTTTGTTTCAACACCCACTTCCCTCTTTTAACCCCCCCTCCCATGATCTGCTTTTTGCCCATGGGCAATTCGGCTCCAGGGACCACGCATTCGCTCCATAAGACGCACCGACATTTCCCTTTACTTTTTAGGAAGAAAAAAGCGCATCTTATGGAGCGAAAAATACGGTAGTTTGTTCCTGGGTCAAGGGAAAATACTTGAAGAGGAAACTTCCTGTGGATGTGAGTGGGAGGAGGAAGCCAGCATGGGCCTGGAGGCTGAGGAGTAATAGAGTGAGCTGTGTGTCTACTATACAGTGGTACCTTGGTTCTCGAATGGCTTAGTTGCAGAACAAATCGGCTCCTGCACGCTGAAAACCTGGAAGTAAGTGTTCTGGTTTTCAAATGTTTTTCGGAAGCCAAACATCCGACGCGGCTTGTGCTTGAGTTCAGGAAGCTTCTGCAGCCAATCGGAAGCCGTGCCTTGGTTTTCGAACAGTTTCGGGAGTCGAACAGACTTTCGGAACGGACTAAGTTCGAGAACCAAGGTACCACTGTGCTTACCTAAAGCTGTTGCATATGAGTATACCAGAAGTGCCTGGAGTCTGTTTCTAAGCAGGGAAGCCGTGCTGGATAACAACACACCTTGCAATCCAACGAATCAAATTATTGGCTTCTGCTACCCTACTTTCTGCATACCCCTGCAAATGTCCCAGAAAAAAACAGAAAATCTGTCCTTTTTTTTTTTTTTTTGCAGGAGCATGGCAGTCGTTTGAGTTGCTATGATCTCGCACAGCTTCACAGCGTCATTTTTTCCTGGTGGAAAAAAATGCTTTTTTGGGACAACGAACTTGTGCAGAGCCCCAAAATTCATGTTTTGGGGTGCCATGCCTGAAAAAAGAACTTTTGGGGACGGCAAGAGTATTGTTAGCCCAGAAATGGAAACAAGAAGAAATTCTGTTGAAAGAAGAATGGCAGATGAAATTAATGGACTATGCAGAATCAGACAAAATGACAGGAAGGGTTCGAAACCTGCGAGACCAGAGATTTACAGAAGATTGGAAGAAGTATATGAATTATTTGAAGAGCAACTGTAATCAACAAATTATGCTAGACTACAATAAGTTCTGTAAGGAGAAATATATGAAGTGTTACAAAGTAGAAAAAGATAGAGATATTGGTTATGAGTTTGAAATGTAATAGGGAAGATAAGAAATGCATACTGAGAGATTAGATTGGAAAATGTTCAGACAGGGTTGAGGGAAGTCAAAAATTTGAATAAGATGTAAAAGTATGTTTAATTACTGTTGAAAATGATATGTTAAAAAAAACTAATAAAAATTATATTAAAAAAAAGAACTTTTGGGGAGGAACCACAGCACGAAATCGCATGAGATCACTGCAACCGAATTGGCCGCCAAGCTCTCACAATAAAAAACGGGAAAATTGCATTTGGGAAGATGGCGTCCCGGACTTTGGCTTCAAAGTGTTGGAGGGTGTGACTGCTGAAGCTGGAGACTGAGCCTGGAACCTTCTGCATGTATAGCATGTGCCCTACTGCTGAGGTACAGGCCATATTGGTACAACAGATTGCTGGTGTACAACAATATGATCTGCCAAACATTTGTAAAATTTACTTCACACTGAAACACATGTAATATCAGCAAATGTTTTGAGGCCAGAACTCTGTTTGCTATGGATCAAAACATCCTCTGCAGAGAATCAAAAGTAGTGTGATTATTTACACCAGCTGTGGAATCGGTGATATGGGTGATAAAGAATGAATCCCCATGTTCTTTAGGATCAGATAGTCAGCCCTTGCATCTGGTTGCAAAGTTAAACCTGCAGAGGCTCAGAGCAAAGTAATTTTTGTTGTGGTCTTCAGCTTTGAAGCTCCCTTCCCTAACAGCAGTCTGCATAAGCAAAGGGAAAGGGAAAAACAGATTAAAAAGCAAACTTTTGGTTGAAGTGTGCATGGTCAGGATCTGTTTTATTTGTGATAGTTTGAGTAGATTGTATAGACTTCAACTGGATTTTTGTAATTTTGAAAGTCTGAGGCTTTACAGAGCCCATGTAAAACTCCTATTGATTTTGATAGGTGCATATTGCATATAATTAGACAGCTATTTTTCAGGGCAGTCGATGCTGTCCTGCTAATAAGAACAGCATTAATATCCCTGGTGGTTGGTTGTGTTGTTTTTTTAACAAGACACAAAACCTATATATTGTCATGTAATTGTACCTTTATTACCCAAATTAGAATTCATCAATGAGTCTGGAAACATTTCATCACTGGTTCTTGCTCACTGTTTACAGAAGTTTAGCTTTATGTTACAGGAGGCTTAATTGTCTCATCAGGTTTATATGAGCTCATTTCTAAGTATCATGTCTGGGACTATAACATCATACATCTGCAGTAAGTGTGCATTTAGTGAGCACATCCATCTTGAAACTTCAATGAAGGAGGGGGACTTTATGGCAGGTCTTGAATGCACATTTACTGTGAAATAAGTGAATAATAATACTAGGTTATTTTGGAAAGTGTTCTTTTATGCAATCACTGCATTTAATACAATCACAAAATGGCAGCCCAACAGGTGGTCTTTTCATAGTGTTAAGCCACAACAATTGGAACAAAAAGGACACCAGAATCTAATGTTCTTCAGAATGTAAAAAGCTGTTCACTTCCTTTTGTGAATTTTCAGATTTAACCATGTTCATTATTGTTGAGCCACAAATGCAGGACATTCTTTTTTGACATTTTGCCATAAATAGACACTGACTGAGGCTGACTAGCCAGCTAGCTGTTTTGTCACAGGCTAGCGGAAACGAGCCATTTAACAATGAGTAGCCACTCTTGGTTCTTAAATGGCCGAGGAAAGTACCCGTTTTGACATGTTGCAAATGTAGCGAAGTCTAGGATAACAAAAGAATATTTGACAAAGGATGGAGTTTCTTTCCCGATATTTTTCCCCAAAAGTAAGTATTTAATTCTGGCCTAATGAAGTTGCAAAGACGATTTGGTGTCACACTGACAACTCTTGAAGCTCTGAAAATATACTTGGGCATTGTGACTTGAGCCATTCATGCAGCCTTCTTTGGGAGGGCCCATTATTTAAACAGTAATTATGAACTTCGTGAGGCAAGGAGTGGGAGGCTGGAATCTGATACTTGTTTGTTAGATTTTTAAAAGTAGAGAAAGTACCTTGTTACAGGGATCGTGCAGCCCTATCCTATGCAAGTTAACGGCACTGAGTTTAGGGGGCCTTTCTTGCAGGTAAGTATATGAAGTGTAGGCTTAGGCCCTTTACTTTGCCAGAGAATTGCTTACCCGCGTCCCCAGGACCGAGAAGAGAATAAAAAATTCCAGGAAAGTTTCTTCTTTGGAGAAAAGAGTTTTATTGCAAATCTGTGCACAGAGACAGTCAGCAGAATATAGTTTCTGAAATCTGACTGTGTTGTTACCATGTTCAGCAAGCATTTTTATACCTGAAAGCATTCACCCTCCTCCCATACCTCCCCCCAAAACTTCCCCAATCAGCTTGGCAAGTTTTCAACTCATTCCCTTTTAGGGCATATCAATATTTGCTGGCTAAGGCTGCTAGCTAAGCGCTTCCTCTGCTGGTTAAGCATTTTCTCTGCTCAGTAAGCACCCCCTCCCACCTTCTTGTACACGTGTCTTTCTTTTGCTAGCTAAGCATTCCCTTCGTATCTCTTCTTATCTTGCATTACTTAAAGCAGAAGCAAAGCAGGAAACATCTTGCTAGTGGTTTTTAGTTGACAGCAGTTTTTGGCTAGGCAGGAAACGACCTTCTGACCTGTAGCTAGCATCAGCAGTTTCAGATAGCTGGTTAGACAGGAAACGGCCTCCTGACCTGTCTGATTTAGGCTTTGCAAATAACTGCATTTTTGAGTTTGAGCTTGTGTAGCCATCCTAGCAGAGTGCCGGAATTTACTATGTGTAGATAATATTAATGATTAACCGTTCCCCTCTCCCTTCACTCCCTCCTCTTCTTCTGAACAACCTAATACTTAGGTTCGTTCTGGGGTATGGGCCTATACTCCCTCATCACAGCGATGACTGTGGGTCCTAGCTTCCGTGACAGGAGTCTTTGCATCATTTGCTGCAAGCATTGCAATAAGCAGGGGATACAGAGGCAAAGAAGCAAAAGGATTAATAGCGGTCCTGCCAATAATACTATAACATTCCTGAGCCAACTGCCATCAGGGAGCCAGGAATACAACCAACCCCATAGATCACTCCCTGTGGCTTTCAGCGGGTTTTCAGCTATCATTGTTTCCTTGTGATCAATGGTGACTGAAATATTATCTAGGACATATCTATTTTATTGCTGAAGGGCCCACTGATACTCGTGCTCTATCAGCTGCCTTGCTTTTTGGGAGGTTGTGTCCCACCTCTCTGAGGAGGAGCCTATTACCTTAACCAATTTTCCCACCTGTCCTTGTGGATGCTTAATACTCTCATGATTTCTTCCCAACACACTGTATCCGAAAGGGGCTTCTCCCTCTACATATATTAACATATACCCACAGGAATATATCCACCCTTGCAGAGGCCTGACACACGGAGTGACCATATCAAAGAGTTCTGGCCCCAATATCAAAAGTCCTGGCGGTGCCTTAAAATTTGCTGGGGAAAAAAGTCTCTACGTTGGGGACGCTGCCCGCGGGCGTCCCTCCCATCCACTTGTCCAGCCGTCTGGCGCTCTTCTGGAGATGGTTAGCTTCAGAGGATCATCAGGATTTGGTGTAACTGTCCAATCTAAAATAGCCTTCTTCACTTAAGTGTGGTGGACCCAAGGGGTGAGGTAACAGCAGTGGGCCTGGGTCCACCTGTTAAGAAAGAGACAAAATCTCGGGAGAGTTACTGCACATAATTATTAAACTGCACATTTTGACTAGCATGGGGGGGGGGTTATTGCAAAACTGAGTGGACAAAAGCTGGTCCATTGTCAGATCCTATTGACCTAGGTAGTCCATAGCGGGGAATGATCTCCCTAAGCAGGCACCTGGTTACTTCAAATGCCTTTTCAGTTCTGGTGGGCCAGGCTTCAACCCATCCTGTATACGTGCAGATCGCCACGAACAGGTAGCGGTATGGTCCACAGCGGGGCAATTCAGTGAAATCCACAACAAGGTCTTCCATAGGTGCCGTTCCACTGTGCTGAATCCCTGGGGGAGCCAGTGGTCCGGTTCTGGGATTATTCTTTTGACACAGCAAGCATTTCCTGGAGATCTGGGCTGCCAGTTGATAAAGGTGGGCTATGTAGAAGCATTTTTCCAGCTGCTTGGTTGTAGCATCGGGTCCTATGTGGGTTGAATCATGGTACCTCTGAATTATTGGCCGCGAAAGAGACTCTGGAATCCATATCCTGTCATCAGGGGTAAGGTACCATCCTTCTTTGGTTAATGTCAGTTCCTGGGCGTCTGCAGTGTCCTTTTCCTGCTTGGTATAAGCTGGCTTGTCAGCGGTGCTTAAAATTTCTTCTGGGACCAGGGCTCCAATAACCGAGGTGGGGGCTAGTTCCCGAGCTGCTTCCTTGGCCACTCTGTCTGCCAATCGATTTCCTCTGGCCACTTCCCCTGGTCCAGTCTTGTGGCCATAGCAATGGATAACTGCCACTGCCTCGGGCTCCCATACAGCATCCAGAAGGTTCAATAAGGCTTGTGGGTGGGCCACCTGGTTTCCTCTGGAGGTAAGCAAACCTCTTTCCTTCCATAAGGCTCCATGGGCGTGTAAGGTCAGGAATGCATACTTAGAATCAGTATAGATGTTTATCTTCTGTCCCATTGCCAGGCTCAGGGCTCTGGTAAGCGCAGTTAGTTCTGCCAGCTGGGCCGATGTTCCAGGCGGGAGTGACTTTGCTTCGACCACCTGGTCGTCCAGGGCTACCACTGCATAGCCTGCTTTTCGCTGCCCAGCCTCGACAAAGCTGCTTCCATCCACAAACCATGAAAGCCAGTGGGGGTCTGCTTCATCTTTGAGGTCAGGCCTGCTAAAATATTCTTCAGTAGGGTGGCTACTGCCACAACTGCTCTCATGCATGGCGGTAAGCCTTGTTCTGTAGGCGTCAGGCGCTCAGATAGGTATGCCACTGGCTGTTGCCAGCTTCCCAATTTATGGCACAAAACCCCTTTCGCCGTCCCTTGGTCCTCATCCACGAATAGAGTAAAGGGTTTCTCAGGGTTTGGGATGCCAAGCGCTGGGGCTTGCTGTAGTGCCCTCTTCAAATCCACGAAGGCTTGCTGTTGTTCTGTGCCTCAAACAAAGGGGTCTCTCTCAGTTCCTCTGGTTGACTCATGTAGAGGCTTGGCAATGATGCTGTAATTAAATATCCATATCCTACAAAATCCTGCAGACCCCAGAAAGCCACGGAGTTCTCTGCAGTTCTTTGGCTCTGGTATCAGGATAATAGCCTGCTTCCTTTCTTCACTGGTAACAAAAGGGTGTTCCACTGTGATTGGCATTGCCTCAAGATCCTATGTTGGAGCAGTCGCTCTAGATGCACCTACACTCCTTCAGTCGCCCTTCGTGGGATGGGATACTTATTTACTGCAACAGGATTGACAAATGGCTTGGGCTTCACGATTATTGGTGGGATATTCTTTGCCATTCCTGGGGGGTTGCCTTCAGCCCATACCGTGGGGTTCACTTGTTCCAGAATACTGGCGGGGATGGGTCCCTCCTCTTCTTTTATTATCATGAGGCGCCAGTACTCCCTCAGGGGTGCCTCCACAACCAGTTCCCCAAGTGACATAGTGGACAATGTGGCTTCTCCCGATGGCTTAAAAGTAATTTGGGCTTGCAACTTTACCAACAAATCTCTTCCTAATAATAGAATAGGGCATTCTCTCTTCCAGTGCCCTTCCTGTCGGCAGATGGCGCACTGATTCCTTCCAAGACGGCTTCGCCCTCCTCCCCGGGCACTTCCTCTTTTCTGAGGGGTGGGTGTGGTAGCCTGTAATGCCGTCAACTTCCTTGTTTGATACTTCTCCTTTTTTTTTTTTTTTCCCTCTGGGCTTCCTCATCTCTCTGATTGTAAGTGGTTTGAGCTAACTTCAACATCTATTCCAGCCCATGGCCGATGCACCCCTCATGCTTCTGGATTTTTTCTTTTGGCGAATATTGGACGCTGCTTGAGCTACAAAGGCAGCCTTTATAATGGGTCGTTGGCAATATCATCTGGGTTCTCCTCAAAGGTAGGGTTCTAATTTCTCCAATTGCACACATCAGCACTTGAAAAAGGCACATGTTGGACTGTATAAGTGCATGGTGGTGCTTCCCCACCCTGTCCTGGGGGGCTGGTGGGTCATACACTCTGCATAGAGGCATCATTGCAGTCCCACCCTTTTTCTGTGCCTTATGGGACTTATGGAGGGACGCCCTGGTTGCTGCTTCTATCCATTTCTCCTGCCATTTCTTCCCTTGTGTTGGGGAACATCCTGCTGCTGCCAACAAATGGGAACTAACATCCACTTCTTTCACATAGGGTTGTACATACTGTTGCAATCTCAATTGTCTGATACTGTGTCCACATTTTTCCTTTCTTTGCTAACTCAATTAGTCCCTTCATAAACTCCTCATCATCCTCTTCCTCTTCGCTCTTTAATTCATCAACCTTGGAGGGTTCAGGCTGAGGGCCGGCTCCTCCCTAGTCCTGGGGCCCTGGGCCTGGGGGATTCGCTAGAGGGGCAGTTGGTGGAGCATAGGGTGGCGGCGGTTTAATGACTTCCCCCTCTTCTCCTTCTGGCTCTGGTATCACCGGGGGCTTTTCTGCCTTCCCTGCCGGTCGAACTGTACAGATTGTATTTCGTGGGGCGTCGCCTTGGCAGGCTTTCAACCACGGTGGATTCTTTTCTACATTGGTTTTCCAAGTAGAAATATAAGGGATCTGGTCTGGGTGGACGTTCAAGATATTTTGATATAGTGGGCTGATTAGTTGCAAATTAAATCTGCCCTCCAAGGGCCAATTAGTTCCTTGGGTGGGCCAATCAACCTCACATCCTCTCTCTTCTCAATTTGAACCCAATCATCATGCTTCGTAGCTGCTTTCCAGTTGGTTAAAAAACATTTCAGAGGACTACGTTGGCTTGCCCCAGACCCCATTTTTTTTTTTTTTTTTTTTTCAGATACCCCGCACCTAATGGGCTGTAAATTCTTTCACACTCCACGCACTACAGATTGTGACCTGCCGAGGTCGCCCTGGCAGAAAATGCACAACCCTGCAATCGCTCGGCCAAGGGGAACGCTAGGCCCCGACCCACACTTGACAACAATTCAGTCACTGGGGTATCCGACATGCAACATATAACATACAAATCACACCATTATAATTTCAACATGCAACACACAAAACACACCAATACAATTTCCCCTCTGTTTCCCTTTTACCCAACCTTACTGGCGGCAAACTACTGCAATCGGCCAGTTCCCTTCCTGGCGGCCCTCTGCACAACCAGGTGAGGCTTGATCAGACCTCGCCCCCCTTTTCCTTGGGGCCCACGCCCTTTCCCTTGGGCTTACCGTTTTCCGCTGCGGATTCCCTCCTGGCCAGTCCTCTTTCCTCCCTCGACCGAGGTCCCTACTCAGGAGCGGTGTGGCCGGCTTCCCCCACGAATCAGTAGGGTGCGCGCTGAAGCCTGCAAACTCCGGTCCGAGCTGTTCACCTGGTCGAGCCTGGCTCTTCCCGGCCCCCCTGGGGTGGGGCAGATTTCCCGGCCAATGCACCAAGCTGTAGGCTTAGGCCCTTTACTTTGCCAGAGAATTGCTTACCCGCGTCCCCAGGACCGAGAAGAGAATAAAAAATTCCAGGAAAGTTTCTTCTTTGGAGAAAAGAGTTTTATTGCAAATCTGTGCACAGAGACAGTCAGCAGAATATAGTTTCTGAAATCTGACTGTGTTGTTACCATGTTCAGCAAGCATTTTTATACCTGAAAGCATTCACCCTCCTCCCATACCTCCCCCCAAAACTTCCCCAATCAGCTTGGCAAGTTTTCAACTCATTCCCTTTTAGGGCATATCAATATTTGCTGGCTAAGGCTGCTAGCTAAGCACTTCCTCTGCTGGTTAAGCATTTTCTCTGCTCAGTAAGCACCCCCTCCCACCTTCTTGTACACGTGTCTTTCTTTTGCTAGCTAAGCATTCCCTTCGTATCTCTTCTTATCTTGCATTACTTAAAGCAGAAGCAAAGCAGGAAACATCTTGCTAGTGGTTTTTAGTTGACAGCAGTTTTTGGCTAGGCAGGAAACGACCTTCTGACCTGTAGCTAGCATCAGCAGTTTCAGATAGCTGGTTAGACAGGAAACGGCCTCCTGACCTGTCTGATTTAGGCTTTGCAAATAACTGCATTTTTGAGTTTGAGCTTGTGTAGCCATCCTAGCAGAGTGCCGGAATTTACTATGTGTAGATAATATTAATGATTAACCGTTCCCCTCTCCCTTCAGAAGGATTTCAGTAGCCTCAGTCTCATAAAAAAGTGACAACACGTGACCATGAATCAGAATTTAATTTACCGACATAGTGTTTTGTGTGTGGATTTTCTGCTTGTGGGATAAATACGACCTATTTATTTGATTGATTGATTGATTGATTGAAGATTTGCATGCCACCTTTCCACAAGAAAGTTTGTGCTCACAGCAACTACATCAAAACACAGTTCATTCAAAACAGAAATAAATAATACAACAAAAAACCCCAAAACCATACTACATTCAAAAGGAAAATATCACAAAGCAATTCAGTAACAATAAACTTCAGTGACATAGCAGTGACGATGTTACTGGGCAGAGCATATGCTCTTGTATCGCTATAAACCTTCAGGGCACATAGCCATGCTGCCTCGAAAATTTGTTAGTGTGAATAGAAACATGAGATATGGAGCTATGGCAGCTGCCAAAGAAAATACTGTTTGAATGGAAATCAAGGCCTTTGGCCTTTAGTAACTGTGTGAACTTTTTTCGAGAGAAAGAGGAGGTTACCTCCTCTGGCCCCCTGGCTTGCCTTAGGAGTGTGTGTGTGTGCATTTGCATCAAACTATAGATTCTATTCTCAGCTGTCCCAGCAGCAGACCCTCTGGCTCTACCTGGGGATTCCAGCTGTTGGTGCCAACCCTGGCTCCATACCTTCCTCTGAGGCTACTGCAGACAAACAGACAGACAGACATAGATACAATGCCTGTGTGCTGGGATCTGGAAAAGCTCGCCACTAGTTCTGCAAGGGAGTTTCAGCTTGTACTTCTAAGCAGTAGACCCTTCGCCAGCCCCATTTCGCAAGGCTCTTGAAATTAAAACAGATTGCGATATGGCATCGAGGAAGGGTGATTCAGTTCTTCAGTGCAAAAAGGAGTTAAGGAACAAAAAGCACAAGACCCTTGGCTAGGCCTAAGTAGCTCTTTGCACCTCAGCTGTGGTGTAATTCAACCATGGCAGTAATTCAACCATGACTCACAGGTTTTGCTCTCGGAGAAAAGAAATAAGAGGAGGAGCCAGTCTTCCAGCAACGTTTGAGGTGTCTTCCTGATCACAAAAGACGCCTCTCAGAAAGATGAGCTCATAAGTTTATAATCACGATTTTGTCTTCCTGTGTGTATATATATACCTGTAGGTGCAGGGCAGCATATAAATTCGTTTAATAATACCCCTTTAGACTTTGAACTGTTGAAACAGTCCAGAACAGGGGCGTCGGCTCCTCATTGCGAGAATTAAGGTTACAGGGAACCAGACAGAGGGCCTTCTTGGTAGTGGCGCCCACCCTGTGGAACACCCTCGCTTCAGATGTGAAGGAAATAAGTAGCTATCCTATTTTTAAAAGACATCTGAAGGCAGCCCTGTTTAGGGAAGTTTTTAATATTTAACGCTGTATTGTTTTAATATTTGATTGGGAGCCGCCCAGAGTGGCTGGGGAAACTCAGCCAGATGGGCGGGGTATAAATAATAATTATTAAATTATTACTAGGGGCCGAGCCCATTTGATTCCCCCTATATTTCGGGGGTAGGAGCCAGGACCCAGGAGCATGGAGCTGAAGAGTGGAGCCAAGCAGCAGCGGAGTGTATGGCCACGCTGCCCGGGGTGGGGCACAGAGTCCGCCCTCCCACACCGCACAGTTCAGGGTGGGAGAGGGGCAGGGAAGCTGCTGCCCACTCTCCTCCTGCTCTCCGCTGCAGGGTCAGGCCTGACCCCACAGCGGAGGTGGAGCTGCTGCGGCTGGGCACGCCTCACTGTGGCCAAGTTGAGGTGCTCTCTGCCACCAGGCCAGGCCAGGTGCGATGCGCCACACAGCCTATTCTCCTCCCCTGGGTCAGGCCTGACCCGGGGGCAGAGTTGCACCAGGCACAAGCACCACAACCAAGGCGCAGCTCCTTCTGGCCTGGAGCCAGGCTTTGATGAAAAAGCCTGCTGTGGGGGCGTCTATTTGCGCCCCCTCTCAACATTGTGTCCAGGGCCACGGCACCCACAGCGCCCCCCAAGCTACGCCTCTGGAGCAAAGTGCAGCATGTCTCCAGCAGCTGGCTCCTTCTTATTCTTCTCCTGCTGTGAAAGATCACATGCTTGCCTGAACTTTCATAAAGTGAAAGATCATATGCTTACCTGAACTTTAGAATCTTCAACAGACGCCTTGCTGTGAGTGCCCCCAGCAAGCAAGTGGCTGCTGGAAAATTAGCCTTCTTGGTGGTGGCACCCCATTTGGCACCTTTTTCATAGATCTATCCAGCACTATGTGAAGTTGCGGGGTTTTCAGTTCTCACTAGCTTTTAAAATATGAACTTTTATCCCCCTGCTTGTATATTGTTTATTTTTAGTTATATGTCAATTTAGGTTTGGAAATTTTCCTGTTGGAAACTGTCTTTTAAATAATATTTTAAATTGTATTGTATTTTTCTATATTTGTGGGCTGACAAAGAACTGTGTTCTGGGATGGCCTGATATAAATGCTATAAAATAAATACGTAAACTTATTTATTTATCATATTATTATATTTAAGGACTATACATTAATGTTTAAGTTGTGGAAATGTTCTGGTCTTTGAATCATTGAAATAATGGCTCATTTATGAACAATTTCCCCTGAAAAATGAATTAAGCTACAGCTTCGCCTAATTTTAAGCAACTGCATAAACTATAAAGGGGAGGGGGTGGCAATAAGCATTTGCTTTTGCCAAAGTCATGAAATGATGAAAAGCTTCTGCCAGGTTCATGAGAGGCTTTGCTTATTTCATGAATTATGCAAAGACATTATTGATTTCATGAATTAGACAGAGAATTTGTTCAATTCATACAGTCTGTTTCATGAGCTGGGCAAATCTGTTGCCCATTTTGACAAAAAAAAAATCAGACTCTGCTTCATGAGTCAGGCAGAGGCAGCAGGCACTATACAAATGCAGTAATATTTAGCTTACTGCATGAATGAAGTAATTTTTGAAATTTGGCAACACCTATACTCTACATCTGATAATGTTCAGCTGTGAAGAATAATGTGTTTCAGAGACTGGCTAGTTCTGGTCTGAAGCCTCGACACTGTTTTGAAATTTGCATGCTAGTGGCGCTGTGGGTGAAACCACAGAGCCTAGGACTTGCCGATCAGAAGGTTGGCGGTTCGAATCCCCGTGACGGGGTGAGCTCCCGTTGCTCGGTCCCTGCTCCTGCCAACCTAGCAGTTCGAAAGCACGTCAAAGTGCAAGTAGATAAATAGGAACCGCTCCGGCGGGAAGGTAAACGGCGTTTCCGTGCGCTGCTCTGGTTAGCCAGAAGCGGCTTAGTCATGCTGGCCACATGACCCAGACGCTGTACGCTGGCTCCCTCGGCCAGTAAAGCGAGATGAGCGCCACAACCCCAGAGTTGGTCACGACTGGACCTAATGGTCAGGCGTCCCTTTACCTTTACCTAAAAGCTACTAAGAAATGATTGAGTAGAGAAAGGAACCCAGACTGCTGCTTTGCTCTGACCATAACTTTATAAATCAGGTACTGCTGTACTATGGAATAATTGCTTCCACATCCTCTATATGAAGGGGAGAAATCCTTTAGATATGGGAAAGGGATGAGGCTTGAACAGAGTCCTTGTTTAAACATCAAACAATTTTGGGAAGCAATATACAATGAAATGAAAAAAATGTTCAGATATTCATTTAGGAAAACATCAGAAGGTTTTCTATTGGGAATAGTACCAGGAAGTCTAAAGGAAGAAGACAAGACATTATATTTATACGCAACAGTAGCCACAAGGCTATTGATTGCGAATAATTGGAAAAGTGGTTATACCGACAAAAACAGAGTGGCTTGCCAAATTATTGGAGTATTACAATATATCCAAAACAATGGGAGAAATTGGAAGGATCTCAAAAGAGAAGATAGACAAGGACTGGAAGGTGTTTAAAGGATACTTGCAAAATTATATTGAAAAATCAGAACTCCTATTAGAATAAACAAGTTCCGTTATAAATACTGAAATACTAAATAAGATGGATAACAATGTGTAACAGAAAAAGAAGTAGAAAATTGGTTTAAAAGTGTGTGAAAGAAAGTAATAGAAAGTGGAAAGAAATTGCAATTGAGTAGATTGGAAGTCTAACACAAGGGTGAGGTGAGGAGTGAGGGATGGTGGTGGGAAAAGGAAGTATCTGTGGAACTGAGTGTGGGTATGTATGAATATTTTTAAGAATTTTATGAAATGTATGTTTGTATATTTGAAACATGTATGTATTAATGTTGAATTATTTTAATAATAAAAATTAAAAAATAATAATAATAATAAAAAGAACAGAGACCTTGACATATAATGTCTGTGCACGTGTCAGCTAAATACCTGTATGGAGATGTTGGTGGTGACAGTGTGATGCTTGCTCAGACATCTGCTTAGACATCAGTGTGTCCATACTACTCCATGTCAGTAGATGGTTTGGGGAATGGTGGTAAGGATTTGGATTATCAAGAGAGAAACCCCAATATAATTCTAGTCATGCACAATTAGGCAGCTACATCTGCATATCCAGGCAGTTCAGGGAGGCTTGGAGGTGCATGTTGATGTAGTTGGGGAGCCTGGTTCACACCTGCCTCCAGTGGACCAGACACAAGGGGTTGGAACCATGAATGGAATTCTGCTGATGGGTTACTGCCAGTTAAGTGGGGTGAAATTTTCACTGACTTCTACTTCTCCCTGGAGCTCCTAGAACCCCCTGAAAAGGTACTGTGTAAGCTTGGGAGACCCTCTGGAAGAGTGTGAGAGGTGTTGCAGATGGAAGGGAATTTGGTAAGTATTACCTCCCATCCAGCATCCCAGTAAAGGGAAGAAACACTTCCATTTACAGAAGGAAATACTCTGGATCGTGCCCATTGGGCTGTGCAGCTGATCCATATGATCATTTCTTAACGCTGGGTTCAAACGGTGCTTGAACTATGCTGGGAAAAGGCCTGAACGAAACCCGCACAACCCACTCAGAATTCCTCCCAATCTTAAGTCATTTCCCACAGCAGCTTATTAAAAAAAAATAATAATTACAGGTTGGAGGCATTGACAAAAGATAAGGTGGTGAGCCCCCTCTGCTCCATGCCTCTTCTTCCTTCCTTCAAGCACTGAACACAGACAGATCAGGAATAGACAGCCTGAGAAAACAAAGCAATGCAGTTCTGGAGACCAGACTGCCTCCCTCGGCCAGGCAGATTGTCAAAGAGGAGCATGGTGCAGAGATTCAGACTCGGGGAGGGGGGATCAAAAGGCTGAATGGAGACCGGGGGGGGAGTGAAATCACAGCGTCCTCTGTAGTTTTCTGGGATAACAGGGGCATCACAAACAGTTGTGGGGGACAGGAAGACCTGATTCCAAGTCATCTGAGCTCTGGAGTCACGGTGAAATCCTGAAATGAATGACAAAGCTCTTGACCTCAGCAGAGCCCAGATCTCGCCCATTGTTGCCTACATGCGCAGAGAAGGGTATAATTCTCATTTTCAAGAGAAATGAGTTTGTAGCAGCTGATTTAGCCTGGCTGCTAGTTGAAGATTCCCAAATAACAGGGGCACATTGTGGAACGGGGTAAATAGACTGTAAAGAAGAAGAACAATTGGTAGGCAAATATATTGATAAATAATTTACTTGTCTTCATTGTGAATTTTCTGCACAAATCTATTTTAATCTCCCAGCCAAATGAATTGTTCGTCCCATTGTTGTGTTCCTCGCGGTTTGGCAATGAATAAAAATCAGTACAATAATAGTATAAACGGCATGCAAATAGTTATCAACAGTAGACCATCTGTATTGGACAGAAATCCGTGCCTCAATTAGGTGATCATAAAAAGCAAAACAGATGTGGATGAATCAGGGGGGGGGACGCGAAACGGACTGAATGCTGATGTTTGTTGTTCACATACAGACCTTTTCAATAATCTGAGATGGGTAAATTACACTAATTAACCTTTAAAAATTAGATGATTTCTAAATAATAGGTTTTAAACAAAGCCTGTTCTCTTCATTGTAGCTCTAAGTGTTTTGTTCATGACAAAGCGCTGTTTCATTTGAAGATTTACAAAGGTGATTACCTAACTCTGGCTCTTTTTCCCTTGCTAATTATTTTATGTCAAACCCACATCTATCTATCTGGGGAGTAAAACTCGGGCAGCCCTGAAAACAGTATTGAGAAGCGACATTCAAATATTCTGCTTAGTTGTTGCACTGGAGAGAGATAAAAGACTTCTTCTTTTCTTTCTGCAAACAAGTAGTTTTGCTAACAACTCTTGGGCCAGCTCTCGCTAGAAAAGGGTAATTTTGCCTTTATGAAGCATGAAGGTGAATTTTATTTCCCAGTTGCAATACTGTTTCTGGAAATGACCTGCAATGTAAGGGATCAGGTTCAACAGTGTAGCGTTCATTGGCTCCTCAAACAACAAAATAACATAAGAACATGAGCACCATTGGATCAGCCCAACTGGTCCAGCATCCAGTTCTTATGTTGGCCAATCAGATATAATAATAATAATAATAATAATAATAATAATAATAATAATAATTTATTCCCCACCCATCTTGCTGGGTTTCCCCTAGTCACTCTGGGCGGCTCCCAACCGAATATTAAAAACACAGTAAAAGATCAAACATTAAGAAGAGTTTGGATTTGATATCCTGCTTTATCACTACCCCAAAGAGTCTCAAAGTGGCTAACATTCTCCTTTCCCCTTCCTCCCCGACAGCAAACACTCCGTGAGGTGAGTAGGGCTGAGAGACTTCAGAGAAGTGTGACTAGCCCAAGGTCACCCAGCAGCTGCATGTGGAGGAGCGGAGATGCGAACCCAGTTCCCCAGATTACGAGTCTACCGCTCTTAACCACTACACCACACTGGCTCCTGATGAGCTATAATGCCACACACACTTCACCCTGCCTCATGGGTAGGCCGACTCTGGCTACACAGTAAGTTTAATGGTGACCACTACATGTCTTCTTATCATAACTGCTGAAGAAGAGTCTTCATAAAAGACAGGGAATTTATTCCTGGCACAAAGGCTGTGTGGATTCTTGAGCTAGTATGGAATCTTGTTCATGAAAATTCCACGTCTGAAGTTACCATCTAGCAACCCAGCCGGAAGTTGAGCAGGTTGGGGAACGAAGCCAGAGTCAGCTGGTTAAATAGTACAACCCTATTGGTTCCTTTTTATTATCTGATTCCTTTGGAGCTGGTAACATCACCATCTTCTGGCCAGCAATAGCGCAGCAAAGATCAATCTCCCCCAGCAAGCTACCATGGCAGCAAATGATGGTATCTTAGCCCCTTTGCCAGAGTTCTGGTTTAGTGATGTCCGACACTTTTCATGTTCTAGGATGTGGTCTGCCTGCACAGCTGTCGGTCTGCCTGACCATCAGGCGCAAGCTGATAATTTGCAAGTGCTTCTTAAAAAACTCTGTTTCAAAATTATTGCCAACCTGCTTTCCTCTTTAGTTTTTATGCCAGATTATTTGCTTAGTGTTTAAGAGTGAAAACTCCTCAGTGGTAGCGCAATTCCATAATTAAAACCAAACAAAGAGATCACTTATGATTTATTAAGGGTAAAACAAAAAAAATCTATTACTGTTCTAAACAATGTTGGAGAGAATAGTGAACAGTTCAAGCTTCCCGAACCACTCATATTTCCTGCTGATGTGAGGGCTGTTCAAAAAGGCACTTCACTTTTTGGTTTGTTTATTAAAATCCTGCACTTGGCTATAAGAAATTAGCCTCCTAGAGATGAATCACTCCTTTCGCAGAAGAACTTGCAGTAAAAGCAGACATTCCAGAATCAGACAATAATAGAAGACCAACTAATGTGTTACATGGCCTGTATCTGGGTACAGCATCGAGTTTTCTTTTTCAGGCAGGAAAAGGGTGGTTCTCATGGAATGGCTTTTATAAAGTATCTGTTAATTTTAGGTGGTTGTGCAGTATTACAGAGTTATGTTAACATGAACCAGAGCTATTGTAAATAGTGGCATCATGACCGAACAGGAACAGGGAATGAATGGTCTTTTAAACTGTCCGTACCAGGTAACTACCGTACATCAAAAACACCTGACTTGTCTGTGAAATGTTCTGTAGTCTTGTAGTTCAAGATGTGAAATTCTACAGCGTTCTTGCTATTCTCTTTCAGAGATCAGAACTACCCCTTCCTTTTTCAGGCACCAAAACGTTATTCCCACTTGAAGAGGGAATAAGTAATTATCCTTTTCTCTCCCTTCCTTCCCCCCCCCTTCCCCCCCTACAAGCACTGACTCACTTGTGTAGATTCAAACAGAGGATGCTCTTGTGTCCAGAGTGAATAACTTTTTAATTCACTCTAGTTCAGAGAGATGCTTCTAGGAAGAGACCTGTTTATAGGTACTATCAGAAAAAGTATCAGAGTCTGTAGTGTTGAATAGTCTGAAAATAGGAGTGGAAGAAGTATGCAGGTCTGATTAGATTATACCATTCTAGGTGCAAAACACTTTGTGGCTTTACTATAGAAATGGTTGTCAGGTGTGATATATGTTGTTTGAATTTATACACTCATGAATAAGTTAATTTATAAAACAGGTTAATCGGCTTCCCATTAAGTTATCAGTGATTTTGCAGTATCAACTTATACACTGTCTGAATTATTACAAAGACCTGGCCTTGCTTGCAGTACAGTTATTTTCTATCAATTTCTGATCATCATTGTTTTTATGCCTTTTTATTTCTCTGTTTTGTATTTATTTACAGGCTTATAAATCTGCTTTGCGACTCAAATTCCCAAAGCAGCAAGCAACATTAAACTGCATTTTTAAAATCCAAGAAAAGATGCACTAGCCTTTCTCAACCTTGGGCCCCCCAATGTTTTTGGCCTACAACTCCCATGATCCCTAGCTCACAGGACCAGTGGTCAGGGATGATGGGAGTTGTAGGCTAAAAACATCTGGGGACCCAAGGTTGAGAAAGGCTGCAACCAACAGCATCACCTTGACAATAGGAAAAATAATACAAACTAAACTAATCTCTGTCAAACTTGGAAGTTAAAAGCCCGCTTAGTCCTAATAGCACTAAGTGGGCTAAGCTCTTGAATGAGGCAAGTCTCAAGCTGTAATGGTTCCATAAACATTGCATAGCAACAGCGTATGCTTCATGTGTTATTGTAAACAACTTTTTACAACATAGTGGTATGTGAATATTTTTATACATAGACGACAAGAATAAAAATTGCCGAATGCAATCTAGCCTCCAAAGGTAGCACTTTGCAGCAGAGAGGAGAGACAGAATCTCAGTCATTGGTGTGGTACATGTGGGAAATGGTACTCTCTTGGGTATTCTTGATGTGGGCTTCGAAGCAGAGTTGGCAACACCCCAACCTGCCCTGTGAGATGCATGATGGGTCTACATACCTGCAATGGCTAGGGCCCAATCCGAAAGTGAAGCACACACACGTGCACACACAGATTCACACGCCCATACCATTCACAAGTGCACCACATTCAGATCAGAGTTTAAGGACGAAAAGCAGGGTCTTTAAATTAGCCTAGAAACAAACTGCTAATCAGTATTGGCTCTTGGAAGTTAACATCCATCTTTCATTCTGACCAGCATCTTTTATCAACTGAAGTTTCACAGGCAGCCCTGTGTATTATTACAGCAGTCAAACTGAGAGGTTACAAGGGCCTGCTGAATAGTGGCAACAAGGTCTCTTTTTACAGAAAGAGAACGTTACAGTACTAGCCCTTTCCTGTTGCTGTTCTATAGCATGCTGCTGCCCCAGATTCTGCCATTGATGAATACGATAGCCTTACCTTCCATTGATTCCCCCCCAATTCCCTATTATTACAGATAAAAACCAGAATTGCTAAAAACATAGAAACAATCATGAAAAAACAATGAAACACTGATAGAATGAAAACTATGTATACATATAAAATATGTTTAAAGTATAATAATTACAATAAAAACAGAACACTACCAGCCCACTCATTTGAAGCACTAAGTTTACAAAATCCTGTTGGAAGGAAAGCAAGGAAGGAGCCAGACTAGCTTCTCCAGGTTCTGGAGTCTGGGAGAAGCGCTGAGAAGTTGCTCTGTCTCATGCCTAAGCTGATGACCATCACTAGATCTTGTGGAAACAAATTTCACAGTTTAGCTATGCAATGTTTGAAGAAGTTCTTATAACACTTTATGTGGAAACTGTTCAATTATGGTTGTGTACTTTTTGATGTGTTCAATTTATTGTTTAGGACTACCTTTGCAGTTTGTGACTTTAACTATGGAAAGGTGGCATACAAATAAATTATGGTTGTTTCCAAATGTCTTTGTATTGTCTGTAAATGTTTGGTTACTTTGTTACCTTTAGAAAATGCCAGGTAAAGTTGTAGAGTACTTAGTCTCTATGCCTAACTTTAGCCTCTTTCAATTAGACACAGCCGGTTTTATTGAGTATTTTCCTACGCCCTGCAACTTCTAATGTAGTGAGATTGACATGGGGTAGTATCAAACTCCCCTTCATGGATCACTGCCTTGCTGTGGCGAAAGGGCTTGAAGAACTCAAAGAAGCTATGAACTATGCCGAGCAGGGCACCCAAGATGAACAGGTCATAGTGGAGAGTTTTGACCAAACGTGATCCACCTGGAGGAGGAACCGGCAAGCCACTCCAGTATCCCTGCCAAGAAAACTCCATGGACAAAGACAACAGGCATATAAAAGTTATGGCGCTGGAAGATGAGCCCCTCAGGTCGGAAGGAGTCCAACATGCTACTGGGGAAGAGCGGAGGACAAGTACAAGTAGATCCAGAGCTGATGAAGCGGCTGGGCTAAAGCTGAAAGGACGTTCAGTTGCGGATATGCCTGGAAGCGAAAGGAAAGTCCAATGCTGTAAAGAAAAATATTGCATAGGAACCTGGAATGTAAGAACCATGAACCTGGGTAAGTTGGATGTGGTCAAAAATGAGATGGCAAGAATAAATATTGACATCCTGGGCATCAGTGAACTAAAATGGACGGGAATGGGCGAATTCAGTTCGGATGACCATCATATCTACTACTGTGGGCAAGAAACCCGCAAAAGAAATGGAGTGGCCCTCATAGTCAACAAAAGAGTGGCGAAAGCAGTACTGGGATGCAATCTCAAAAATGATAGAATGATCTCGATACGAATCCAAGGCAGACCTTTTAACATAACAGTAATCCAAGTTTATGCACCAACTACTGGTGCTGAAGAAACTGAAATTGACCAATTCTATGAGGACTTACAACACCTTATAGAAGTGACACCAAAGAAGGATGTTCTTCTCATTATAGGGGATTGGAATGCTAAAGTAGGGAATCAAGAGATAAAAGGAACAACTGGCAAGTTTGGCCTTGGAGAGCAAAATGAAGCAGGGCAAAGGCTAATAGAGTTCTGTCAAGAGAACAAGCTGGTCATCACAAACACGCTTTTCCAACAACACAAGAGACGACTCTACACGTGGACATCACCAGATGGGCAGCATCGAAATCAGATTGATTATATTCTCTGCAGCCAAAGATGGAGAAGCTCAATACAGTCAGCAAAAACAAGACCTGGAGCTGACTGTGGCTCAGATTATCAGCTTCTTATAGCAAAATTCAAGGTTAAACTGAAGAAAGTAGGAAAAACCACTGGGCCGGTAAGATACAATCTAAATCAAATCCCTTATGAATACACAGTGGAAGTGAGGAACAGGTTTAAGGATTTAGATTTGCTAGACAGAGTGCCTGAAGAACTATGAATGGAGGCTCGCAACATTATACAGGAGGCAGCAACGAAAACCATCCCAATGAAAAGGAAATGCAAGAAAGCAAAGTGGCTGTCCAATGAGGCCTTACAAATAGCGGGGGAGAGAAGGCAAGCAAAATGCGAGGGAGATAGAGAAAGATACAGGAAATTGAATGCAGATTTCCAAAAAATAGCAAGGAGAGACAAGAAGGCCTACTTAAACGAGCAATGCAAAGAAATAGAGCAAAACAACAGAATGGGAAGAACCAGAGATCTGTTCAAGAAAATCGGAAATATGAAAGGAACATTTCGTTCAAAGATTGCCATAATAAAGGACAAAAGTGGTAAGGACCTAACAGAAGCAGAAGACATCAAGAAGAGGTGGCAAGAATACACAGAGGAATTATACCAGAAAGATATGGATGTATCGTACACCCCAGGTAGTGGGGTTGCTGAGCTTGAGCCAGACATCCTGGAGAGTGAAGTCAAATGGGCCTTAGAAAGCACTGCAAATAACAAGGCCAGTGGAAGTGATGGTATTCCAGCTGAACTATTTAAAATTTTAAAAGATGGTGCTGTTAAGGTGCTACACTCAATATGCCAGCAAGTTTGGAAAACTTAGCAGTGGCCAGAGGATTGGAGAAGATCAGTCTACATCCCAATCCCAAAGAAGGGCAGTGCTAAAGAATGCTCCAACTACCGCACAATTGCACTCATTTCACACGCTAGCAAGGTTATGCTTAAAATTCTACAAGGAAGGCTCAAGCAGTATGTGGACTGAGAACTCCCAGAAGTGCAAGCTGGATTTAGAAGAGGCAGAGGAACCAGAGACCAAATTGCAAACATGCGCTGGATTATGGAGAAAGCTAGAGAGTTCCAGAAAGACATCTACTTCTGCTTCATTGACTATGCAAAAGCCTTTGACTGTGTCGACCACAGCAAACTATGGCAAGTTCTTAAAGAAATGGGAGTGCCTGATCACCTCATCTGTCTCCTGAGAAATCTCTATGTGGGACAAGAAGCTACAGTTAGAACTGGATATGGAACAACTGATTGGTTCAAAATTGGGAAAGGAGTACGACAAGGCTGTATATTGTCTCCCTGGTTATTTAACTTATATGCAAAATTCATCATGCGAAAGGCTGGGCTGGATGAATCCCTAGCCGGAATTAAGATTGCCAGAAGAAATATCAACAACCTCAGATATGCAGATGACACAACCTTGATGGCAGAAAGTGAGGAGGAATTAAAGAACCTTTTATTGAGGGTGAAAGAGGAGAGCGCAAAATATGGTCTGAAGCTCAACATCAAAAAACGAAGATCATGGCCACTGGTCCCATCACCTCCTGGCAAATAGAAGGGGAAGAAATGGAGGCAATGAGAGATTTTACTTTCTTGGGCTCCATGATCACTGCAGATGGTGACAGCAGCCACGAAATTAAGAGACGCCTGCTTCTTGGGAGGAAAGCAATGACCAACCTAGACAGCATCTTAAAAAGTAGAGACATCACCTTGCCAACAAAGGTCCGTATAGTTAAAGCTATGGTTTTCCCAGTAGTGATGTATGGAAGTGAGAGCTGGACCATAAAGAAGGCTGATCGCCGAAGAATTGATGCTTTTGAATTATGGTGCTGGAGGAGACTCTTGAGAGTCCCATGGACTGCAAGAAGATCAAACCTCTCCATTCTGAAGGAAATCAGCCCTGAGTGCTCACTGGAAGGACAGATCGTGAAGCTGAGGCTCCAATACTTTGGCCACCTCATGAGAAGAGAAGACTCCCTGGAAAAGACCCTGATGTTGGGAAAGATGGAGGGCACAAGGAGAAGGGGACGACAGAGGACGAGATGGTTGGATAGTGTCTTCGAAGCTACAAACATGAGTCTGAACAAACTGCGGGAGGCAGTGGAAGACAGGAGTGCCTGGCGTGCTCTGGTCCATGGGGTCACGAAGAGTCGGACACGACTAAACGACTAAACAACAAAGTATCAAACTGACATATACAGGTGTGGTATTTTTCTACCCCAAACCAACTCATATGTGTCTGGGGTGCTAAAATATTCTAAAAACCATATGTATTCTATCAGAAGGTATCTACCTCCCCTGCTCGATTTTTGCTCTTAAAAAATGCCCTCCCCCCAATATTAACATTGCTTGGGGTTAAAAAGCACCCTATTTGTAGAATTCAGTTGGGTTTCTTAGGATATTTTTGTTACAGAATGATAACTAAATAAAAAGGCATCTGCAAGTAGGAATGTGGTATAAATGCGGGACGTTGTTTACCAATGTGCAGGTGACAAATTAGGAAAACTAAGCTGTAGGTCTACTTCTATTCTGCAGTGAAGAGTGATTCCATGATGAATTACTATCCCATTTTCTTCGAAGTTCTATTAGCCATGTAACATTTAACCTTACAAGGCAGATAATAAAAGTTTGTAATGATGAAGTATTTGTATTCCTCCAATAAACCCATCAGCTCAATTAGGCTAAGAAACTAGAGAATTGTTCATGAGTAGGCTTGTCAAACAGTGAAAATCCAGACAGAAAAAGCTGTTCAGCTTTTCTGGCAAATTCGCAAAAAAATATATGAATCTTTTGAGCTATTATGAGGGGAAATTGCCAAAAATAGCACAGCCAACATGGGTTCCCCAGACATTTTTTTGTGAATTCCACCCGGACACTATTTCCGACTGCAGTATTCTGGATATGTCTGGGTAATTCTGGATGTATGGCAACCCTATTCAAGAGCACCACACTGAGCTTTGTGGCTAAGACAGGCCTTTAACAAAGATTTGCCTAGTCCACAACAACCAACACTTTCCCTTCTACAACACACTTGCTGTTAGTGCTCATTACCATAGCAGTAGTATTGATCATGACACTTTTGAAAAAATTTTCCATTCTTCTCTTTAGAGGTCTTAAAGCAGAGGCTGGATGGCAACCAATCAGGGATGCTGCAGTAGTGGCTTTCCCATACTAAAAGAGGGTTGGATGAGATGATCTTTTTTTTTTAAGTGATATTTATTAAGAGTTTAAAGATTACAAAAAGAAGAAAAAAAGTTAAACAAAGCAAAACAATACAATACAATACATAAGAAACGAAAAACACTACTTATCTTAACAAAACAAAAACAAAAAGAGACAATTAAAAACACACCCAATATTCCCATATCTTATCTTTCATTTACTTGTTTCAACGACCTCCTCACACCTCCCTTTTTTGTATTCTAGTTCAGTTAGCTATTTCAGCAAATCCTTTCCATCTTTCTCAATTTTTGTCCTAAAATTTATCTTAACACAATCTAACCTTATTTTTTCCCCCTTTGATCCATTAACAGTCTATTTTTACTTAATTCTTTATAACAATTCTGCTAAAGCCAAATAACTTCATTCCAGGATCCTTCTAACATTCATTAATTTTACAGTGTTTCTGTAAATAGTCTTTAAATTTTTCCCAAACATATTTTAACCTTATTTTCCATTAATACTATGGTACTTATTTATGCTTAATTCATTATAACATTTCTACTAAAGCCATATAATTCCATTCCATCATTTTTCTAACACTCATTAATTTTGCATTATTTCTATATTTAAACTTTTTCCAATATTCTTCCACCATCTCTTCTCCCTGGTCTCGGATTCTTCCAGTCTTTTCCGTCAATTCCATATAGTCCATCAAC
The DNA here is from genome assembly GCF_027172205.1 of Podarcis raffonei. Classification (NCBI taxonomy): domain Eukaryota; kingdom Metazoa; phylum Chordata; class Lepidosauria; order Squamata; family Lacertidae; genus Podarcis; species Podarcis raffonei. The sequence goes on along the minus strand of NC_070602.1, from coordinate 33,437,945 downwards.
CTGGTGATCTTCTGTCCGAGGCTCTTAACTCTTTTCCAAGTCCCTTCTGCAGGTCTTCTTCATATTTATACATGCACTTTACTTTGTCTTCTCCTGATCTTGTTCTTATTTTCCTTCCTTTAATGTTGAAGAGTAGATCTCGGGGAAATTCCCACCTAGCAATGTTTTTATTCCTTCTCGACAGGTCGGCCAAATCTCCATAGTTAGAACTAAGATTCAAAGGATATTTCAGGACGTATTTCAAAGTTCCTCCAAATCTGGAGGTCCCCACAACTCCAGTCTCCTCCTGACCCAAGTCCAGGTCCCAAAAGTCAGTAAATCCCTGCATGAAGGGATCTATCCAACTTTCCTTCTCCAGTCCAAGCGGGGCTCCAATCCTCAAAATCTGACTTTCTCCAAATTCACCCATAAAGAGCATCAACTTGTAGTCATCAAATTGCATCTGCAAGGCTGGGGCTCTCTCCCTCTCCACTTGTACTACTTTAGGTTCAGCAACAACTTTCTCCCCCGCCTTCTCCACAATTTGCCATGTCAAAGTAGATCCCTGTGTCGATTCCTGAATGGTTTCTGTAATATTGTTCACTTTTTGTCCCAAATTAGTCACTTTTTGTCCCAAGTTATCAATTTTTATGGTCATCACATCCGTCTTCTTATGGAGCTGTTCCAGTGAATCTATCTTACATAATGCAACCACTAAGGCTTCTTCTGTCAACATTCTTAGCGCTCCAAGGTCAGTCCCAGATTCTCACAGTTTTTTTTATCTTGCAGCTGGAAAATCCCCCAGCTCAGCTCATGTAACAATTTCAAAAGCTTCCTCTAGGGGGAAACAATTTCTATTTGTATCAATCCTTTTAAGCACAGTTCAAACAATAAAGTTGGTTTCAATTTTCAGTTACTTTTACTCCTTTTTAAACGCAGAAGGAGACAGTGGAAACAATGTATTTCTCTTATTTAACTAGCTGTCAACGAACGATCTATTCACAGTCAATGAGCATTTCCAAAACGTTAGTCTTACTGGCAGCCCGTTTCCAGGTTCAGAGCGGTGGTAATTTAACTTTCTTCACTCTCTCCTGCAGGCTTACAAGATCCAAAATTTCCCCCCTCTTCTCCTGCTTCCAAGGGGGGTTTGATGATTTTAGCCGATGGAAGTTTAATCCTTTACAGAAGGCTCTCCAAGACTTTAGCTTGCAGCTTCTTTGCTTCAGTCTATTTACAAAAGGGGAAGGCGGACTTCCTGTTTGAAACCTCCCCGTTTCGATGCCAAATTAAGACGTTTAAAAATCCAATTTTCCTTTCTACTCACGGGTAGTTGTTTTAAGATCAAATTGTCCACAGGAAAAAGTCAGCGCTCTCCGGCAACAGCAATGCGGCTTCACTCCGTGAAAGAAGCAGTCAATTTGCAGCACCGCGCCACTCACCCCACGTCACTCCAGATCCCCGAAACCGGGTTTCCCCGCGAGTAGGGGAGGCGCAAAAGGTGCCAGCCGAATCCCACGTTCACAGGCTTCTCCCGCCTGTGATTTTTAGTGGGTCCCCGCCTTCGCCGTGGCGGCCAGACCCTAATTTCCATGAAGCAAATCCCTCCCGATCAGAGGAATTCAGCCATTACTGGAGGCGCTAACCCGGAAGTCCCCGGATGAGATGATCTTTTTGGTCACTAGTAACTCTTATGAGTCTATGATGTCAAGACAAGACAGGCATCGCACAGAGTTCAAAAAGCCTATGTGAAGGTAACTTGTGTGGAAAGAGTTAGTTCAGTGTAACGCAGTTGCTTTTCTTCTTTTGAAATAGTCGTAAGGATTTCACTTCTATAAGCATTCAGTATTAACTCATGAATGAACAGTATCACTCATAACTCATCACCTAGCGATGTATGTCAGTTAACCTTCTTACATCAAGAAATCCCTCATCCCATTAAATACACCATGAAATTCCCAATGATACCCAGACCACAGCAAGCTGGCTTTATTTTTCTACATATAACTCTTTATTTCACAAAGCTATCTGAATTATATGAACAATCACATTTCGCACTATAGTTTTTGGATAAAACTATATTTAAAGAGGCATTCTGATCCACAGGCATCACATACAAGAAGTATGGTTTTCTTTTTATTGTTTCTACAGACCCTCCTTTCCATCAGAAGGGAAGAGACATTTACAATGCGACGTTTAAAAGCATTCTTCATTTTGAAGAAAAAAAGTTCACTTGACCTAGGTTTCCAATAAGAATCTGACTGGTTCGTATGTAATGTTTCATTTCCACAGAGTGCCTAGATAAACAGTACTTGGGCAGTCTGGAGTTAAGTACACATGAAAGCACGATGAAGTCACATCACTGTACTCAAAGAAGCTGATCAACAACCTTGGGCCTCCCTTCATTTGTTTTTCTCAGCAGTGTTTGCTTAAGTGCATTGATCTTCTCATCAAGTTCAGCCAAAGAATAGTTCTGCCATTCAGAAAAAAAAGAGGTTAACATCTTGGATTTGTTGCATAAACATTTGAAACATTCTAGTCTCTCCCCCCACCCCCCCGTTTTTATAAAAAAAGACCCAGTGCTGCTTTTCTTTTTGTTTATGCACTTTTACAACATATATATATACACCATACAAGATTCATCATTATCTCTTATCCTCAGATAAGAGATAATGATGAATCTTATCCCTCTTATCTCTTATCCTTCCCAGTCCATCTCCCCATGGCATTCTAGGCAGTCTTTTCTTGGCTGCATATTCTATTATTCCACCCATGTTCGTCTCAAATCTTCCTTTATTTAATGTGATCTGCTGTTCCTATGCTCATTCCTACTTGTAGGTTAAACTGACTATTATATCCTCTAAGATATTCTTCAAAACACTTCCACTCATTTCGTGGTCATAGTTACTAATTCTGTGTATTCTATCAATTTATTTTGCCATATTTATTTTGTGGGTATCTCCTTTTCTTTCCATTTTTTTGCATATACTACTCTAGTTGTGGCAGTTGTGTATGAAAAGAGATTGAGTGCCTTTTTCAGGATTACTCCGTGCTACTTTTCATGATAGAATCCAGAAAATCAGCATCTTATTCATGTTCAACCCACTCTTCTCATTGTATTTGCCCATTTCACCACTTTCATCGCGGTTACATAAACCAGTTTCACTTTACATCACATATGGTATGGCTTCTGAGGGTGCTAAAAAAATCCTAAACTGTGGTTTAATGCTGGACCACAGATCACAGTATGAAGACTGCTTTCATATTGATGTCTGGAGTCCAAAGTTAGACCACAGTTTTCCATTTCTGATGTAATAGGAAATTGCAGTTAAAGAAACCATAAAACAAGCACCAAAGTTGGCATGTAAGGGAAGTCTCTGTGTGTAGGATGCTTATCACTGGCTTAATAAATCATGATTTACTATACATCTGAATTTCCCCAGTGACTATGGTGGTAATTATGATGAAAACTCCTAACGTTTTTTAGCTAGAATAAGAATAATCTGAGAGAGAGAGAGAGGAAAAAGTCGCGGTGAATTTAATTTGCTATCTATAAACTACCAAGATGATTTCTCATATTGAGAATTGAGATCCAGTGTAACCCTATGCACATTTCCTTTGGAGTTAGTTGTAAATTTCACAGTGTACAAGGGAACTGAGTGAACACACACAGGATTGTGCTGCTAGAGAACTTAGAAGGGCTGATGCTTTGATTTTTAAAAAAATAATTAAATCCTGGATTAGGACAGATTCAAATGTTTGTGGAATGCCATGTTTGGAGCTCCATACTCCTATGGGAACACTGGATTCTGATTCCCATGAGGATTGGCTGGACTATGCGAGATGTCGGTCCCCAGAGATGTGAGGTGTTACTGTTTCCCATGCAATCCAGCAGACTGAACTGAGAAGCAGATTTAAGCACTCCCCAAGGTGCCTGGAGAAGGGTTTTTTTGGCTGGGGCCACTGTGCCATATGAGTCCATCCTATCTTTAAGTTGATGAAACAATGAAATATTTAACAGTGCTAAAATATATGCTAAGTTGACAGAGACAAAGAAAATGCATGTGTTGCGGAGGGGTTTCTGGTGTGTCTATTCTAGCTTAAGCAAGCTGAGAGTAGAGGAATACCAAAGGTTATAAACCTCTGAATTTTTAATTGCAAGAAACACACAGGTTAGCACAACTCACTTGGTTTTGTTGGGTTTTCCTTCTCTTGCCCGACAAATTCTGAAAAAAAGACCAACCCAAAAGTCCAAATATAAGTAAAGCATTCTCTACTATGGTTCTTTTGTATTACAAAAACAAGAAAGGACAATAATTTTTTTCCTCATCATAATGAAAGAGGCACCAACCTAGAGCCCATCCTTCACACAGGGCTTCCATTTTCTATTGAAGAGAAATGTGAGCACCTGAATCCTCTCCTATATAAAATTTGCTTATTCTAATACTGCTAGGAGCACATTATGTGCAAAAAGATGGGGAACCACATGCATTGATGGACTATCAACATGTGGCTTCCCTTTTTCATCCAACTGCTGAGGTTTCACACATGGATATTAAATCCTGCTGACCAGCTGTGTACGAGTGGGTGCTGGATTTACTACTTCCCCAAACAGTTGCCCAGTGAGTTTTTAACCAACCCTAGCAGCTGTGTGTGTGCTCTTTTTAGACTGGAAAACCTGCTGGAAAAAAGCAAGCAAACCACAGAGGACTGTAGTCAGGCTTCATCCCTAATTTTCTGTATCCTGAGTCCTGGAATACGTGTGTGTGTGTGTGTGTGTGTGTGTGTGTGTGTGTGTTTAAATCCAAATGAGTAAATTAGCTCTTGAAAAAACATTTTCACCTTTGTAAGAGGAAAATACTCTGTACAGTTTTAAAAAACTAGTACATCTTCCCAAAACAGTGTCTCAAGAATTCTCCAGTGTGTACATAGAACATATCGTATCTGCTGGTAGCCTAGCTGTCCTCAGTAGAGAGCATCACGAAGAGATGTCCCTTCCAGAGAAATGAACAAGACAGACTGTGGAGCTGGGAAAGTACAGCAGAAAACTCTGTGCCTGGTACAAAATGGTTAGACTGAAGTAACTCCCCCCCCCCTTTTTACTATAGAGAACCTCCACATACTTTGCTTTGTGCACCTTATTAAGCGCAACAGAGTTAGACTTACCACAGATTGAAAATATTCGGGAGACATTCCTTCCAATTCAAGAATCTTATCTTCTAGCTTTTTTATTCTTTGATAGATGTCTTTTGGCACTGGTCCACCTGTATTATGGGAGATGATAGATAGATAGATAGATAGATAGATAGATAGATAGATAGATGGATGATAGATAGATATGAAAAGCTAGCATGACTAGAAGCATTCAAAAAAGAAAAGAAAACTTCAGTATAGTGTTTAAGATTAATATCTCAACCAAGATGTGAACATATCAAAAGGGTGCATAGGAGGGGAAACATACAACATTAAATAGTAATACTCTGGTGCCAAGACCTACTGAATCCTAGCAAGGCAGGATTCTAAGATTGGGTTTGGGAAGTGCGTTGCTTATATACATGTGGTGATCCAGGGCTCTGAATGTAACTGCAAAAAAGACATAGGTTTAATATTTTGCTTTGTTTTTAAAGAATAAATCTCATCTTGTATTTTACTTCTTGTTCTTTGAAAATATGTCCATTATGCTCCATCAAACAGAGTTAATGAAACCACTGATCAGGATTTCTGCAAAGGGACCTTGACTACACTTATTGTTGTGAGTTGTGACATTTTTCCATCTGAAGAACCATATGCCAGAGTCCTTACACTTCTACTTCAAAATTTTGTGGATGTACTGTACTGGAAGTGAAACATGACTGGCATGAAAAATAAAATGCACACATTTAGATTTGCAGACTATATATATCTCCCACAGTATAATAACTCTCTTGGATCTTTACAAGAACATAGTGAGTTTTTCTGTCCATTCCTTATATTGGGAAGAGGCTAGTAATGAACATGCTAGGCTGCCCAGCAAGCTGCCTGACAGCAGTAAACATGTCAAAGACCACCAGCCACTGAGTAGTGTATCCAACTAGATTGAACACCTGCACAAGTAATTCCTACAGATTTTTTTTTTGAGGGAGGGACAAAAAGAGAGAAGGAAATGCAATGCCTAGTGCTTTTACATGAACAATTCTAATCCTTGTCTCATCATTCTTCAGCCAGGACAGTCCCAAATTTTGAAGTCCAAAAGTAAGAAATAGGACACCAGGGATAAAAGTGTAGCCTTCTCTATAGTTACACTTTGAATTTATACTTCTGATGGTTTCTGCTGCACTGAATGACTCACAACTGAGGGCACGAATACAAATGATTTGCATACACAGATAACAAGCTTTCTACAAACCTGTTTGCAACCTTAAATGTGCTTCAATGTTCTGCAGTCTCTCTTCTACAGCCTGATTCCCACAATCCCGAGAAAGGGAGTTCGCCTTATGAGTGGACCCATGAGCACTGTCACTTCTAGTCTGGGGACCGTAGGTGTTTACAACTCGAGAAACTAGGTTCAAGAAGTAGAAGATGAATATTTTACACACATGGAAGGAATGAGCAAGGATTATCTGCAAGGAGAATACCTTTGACAGTGCAATTTCATTAATTTCGCTAGAAAAGTAAGGACTACTCCCAGGGCTGCTTCCTTAGTTAAGAGAATATAATTCTAACCAATCTCAATTTGCATTTGTCCCTAACTTAAACTGTAATGTTCCGCATTCTACTCTGGTGGTGGCTAAACTGCACAAGACACCTAACTTCTGAATTCTTCAATTACTCTTCCTTACTGACTCAAATACCCCTGCTGTTTGTACGCATCATGCTGGGGAAAATAAATACGACTATCCCATGTGCTTTGAATTGTTCTTGTCATGTGCACTACTGCACTGTGATTCTACACTAACTTAAAACACCTCCAATTAGAAACTGCATGGCAGAGCTTACTTTCAATATGGTAAATTAGCAACTATTAAGTACTAAAGATTATGTGGTGCTCAGCTTAATAGAAATGACTCACCTGCTCTTCACCCCGCCCCCCCCAAGAATACAATTAGCAGGAGTTCCAGACTCCCACAATAAACGCTCCACAAAAGAGAGAAAGAGGGAGCAATATCATTTGATTCTCCAGACATTGCTGGATTAACAGCAATGGTCATTCCTGACCATTGACCATGCTGGCCGGGGCAGAGGGTGATGGGAGATTGGAGTCAAACCAGTTCCCCACCTTTGCTCCAGACAGCTATTCTAGAGAATTACTCCTTGAACTTTTCACACTGCCATCTTTTTTTTTTTAAAGCTAGCCATTGATTTGTTTCTTTATTTACAACATTTATACCCCACTTTTCCTCAACAAGCCCAATGTGTTTAGCACCACCAAGTTAAATAACCTAGCATTTTTTTAAAAAAATGACAATAAATGGCAATAAAGCAGCAATAACTCACTAAAACAGGAGGGGGTGAAGGAGGGAGAACAAAACTATGAAAAAATAATTTAATCACAGCAATTAAAACCACTTCAAAAGCGAAACAACCATTTATGGTCCAAAAGCTTTCCTAAAGAATAAAGCTTTTGACCATTCTACAAAGGCAATTAGAGAATCAGTGATATAATAATGCAAGGCAACTTTCATCCAAAAGCCATTTTCTACCACAGTAGCCACAGTCTTTTGTAGAATGCTGACAGTCTGATCACAAGCATACTTACTTCAAAACAAGCCCTGCTGAGTTCAATGGGATTTGTTTCCTAATAGGTGTGCTTAAAATCACAGCTGGATAATTTTTTTAAATAACAGTAATAAAAAAATCATCTCCCCAACCCAAGTTTCTAGCACTTGTTTCTGAAAAGCTAAATTTAATATAAAATGACAAACATTTCTAATGCAGCTGAACAAAGTGTCTCTCATTGGCTTAGAAAATGAACAGATGCTGTAATCCCACAACTCAGTTGGGAACTTTTTTTTTCTGAATAAACGTACATTGGCCTAGATATATCGCCTCAATTGATGTCTCATCTTAGAAAGAGAGAGATCTTCCGTTATCAAGTGAATGTCTAGTTCAAGAGCGTAGAGAAACTGACCAAGTTCCCTCTTGCCTATATTAATTGTATTGGTTCTTCTTTTTTTAAAGGGTTACTTTAGAGGACAAAATCCCTCATTAAATACACTGACAGATAATGATAAATAGTACTTACCCTTAACATGACTTTTGAATCCTGGGTAAGGTGTGAACACTGCATCAGTCCTTGCACAACTGTTTTCTAAGAGTGTTTTTAATAAGTGATCATTAGTGCAGTCATTTAAAAAGCCCACACTTCGCTCCAGAGGCTTAACAGAGCCAGCTAGCATACCTAAATAAGATGCAGTATCCAATTATGTCATATTCTGAGTAGACCCACTGAAATCAATAGACTTAAGTTACTGATTTCAGTCTATCTACCCCAAAAATGACTAAAATTGGATTTCAACCTAAAAGCACAGAACACTCAGTGCTGATGTTCAAACTTGGTTTTACTTACTGTAGGCCAGATTACAGATACACAGATTACTGAGATTACTTTTTCTAGGGACAATAATAATATCCACATTTTAGGGTCTTCATGTTTAGCAGTTATTAACTATACTGCTCTATTAATATTTTAAAAAGTAAAAACCCCATTAACACTTAACAAATGCCAATTTCCAGAAGCGCCCAGCTTTCAATATTAAAATGTACAATCTTATATGTTCCAAGTGTGCACCTTAGAGAGAGAGAGAGAGAGATTGGCAATACTCCTGTGTCAAATATTTAGGATAAGGATAAGATGATTTGCTTTCCAATTAGACTTGTTTTTATAATGATACTCTTAAATGGAGTGAATTTATGGTTACTTTAATTGTTTGGGCAAGGCACTCATTTAAATAATTTATTTTTATTCTTATTTTAAAGATGGATACTTTCTAAAGTCATGTATGTGAGGAATTATATCATGTTTTCTGTTAAATGCTTTTGTAATAGAATGGATTAGTAAACACTTGGTTAAAATTAAACAAGTTTTGAAATTATATATATACACACACACACACACTATAGATATAGCTATAAAAATCTGGTAAAAACCAAAGGTTTATTTTCTGAACATTATCATTTCCTCAAAACATAAGTTCCCACTGAACATAAATTTAGACTAGACTGGGAAAATATTTAAGGAGTGATATTATAGAATATTCATGTGAGTATGTATTTACACAAGAAATCAAGTATTCTATATCAACTAATTTAAGGGGAAATCACTTTAAAATCATGTGCAGGTGGTATACAGCACAAGGTAAATTGAGACAGATGCATTTAATACAAGACGATAGGCGCTGGAGATGCTGTCAGTTCTGCTGATGACTTTGATAATTGGTGGTTTGTTTTTTGTTTTTGCCAAAATGTTTTATTTGGGGTCAGACTTTTTGCTATGATTAAGGAAATAAGAGGGCAAAGTTATAATGCACCAGGTTATATAAAAATTATGTAAGATACGAATAGAGAAAAGTGGTAACTAACGTGTTAATTACTGAAAAAACTGAAATTGTTTCCAAGTAGAGAACAGAAAAAAACCTACTGAAGAATGATTAAGGCTACAATTGTATAAACACTTTCCTGGAAGCAAGCCCACTTAACTTAAAGGAGACTTTTGAGTATACATAGATATGGTTTCACTGGAAGGCAAGCACTTATTGGTGGTGAAGCTTACACATTTCATAAGGTTTAAGAATTGTAAAGAACAACTTTACCAATTGAATGTGTCGCCTTTTGGAAAAGACAATATGATCAAAATACTGAAATGGTTATTTGCCTTTCTTAAGATACTGAGGAATCTTGCTCTGTTTATAAAACTATGGAACTGGTGTCGCAGGCATATCACACATATGTATTATTGTTCGATTTTGATTTTATTCATGACATAATTCGTGTGATTGCTGTATTCCATTTTTCTCATCTAGTTTAATAATAATCAAAAGCACAGGTGGAAAAATGTTCACCTTCAGAGTTGGTCCTTTTAATACCCAGAAAGCAATACCACTGATGATGAAAGATGACTTGGGCAGTGGTATGATCTTGGTCACTGGTACAGAAAGAGAGAAATGTAGTTTCTGAGGGATGTGGTGTGTTGGACAAGTGATGGCCATGTATAAAATGGAAATATCAATGACAAGTTAAAGGAGCTTAACAACCACGCTTATCTTCTTCAGTACATCTAAATGATGAAATCCAGAAGTTATACTTCATTAAGAGCATACTTTTCTCCTCACGTTTTAAGAATCATTATTAGTGCACATTATTAAAACACTTCTGTGATACATTTCTGTGCACAGTTACTCGCACTAAAATGCAATTAGTAAGAAGAGAACAGGTTAAAAAACCCAGTAAATACAGACTTGCTTAGATTGATTTATAGTAAGGAAGGGGACTCCATTCATACCCCATATAGCTTTCCCCAAAATATTTTTAGAAAAGCCATATTCTTAGTTAAGGGTGCAGTCTGGAAATCATGTACACTTTTGTATGCCACTACAGTTATTGAGAATACCCTAGAATAAGAATTAGATTACACTGGAAATAAGTTTATTGAAGTCACTGGGACCGAATTATAAATGAGTACAAATCAGGGTGTTGTAAACTAAGACTCCCTTTACGTTTTGTCCAACCAATGCCTTTTACATGGTTAACTATGTAACATTGCCCTTTTTTCAATTTTTTTTAAAGAGCTGTTCAAATAATAGGGCAAGAGATCACACTTAAAAGGGTAAGAAAATTAAACCGCAAGTGGACAGCTACCTTGATTACAATCGATAACATTGCAAAATTCTCTGACATTGTTTTCATTGATCTCAGCTTGCTTCCTTTCAATGAAGGCTGATATTCGTCTTTCAATCTGCAGGTGACAGGGACAACTTGTATTTAGATTTCATTATTTCCATTCAAAATAGGGGAGAAATGGTCTAGTTTAGAAAAGAAAAAAAAAAGTGGCCCAAGACTCACTCACTTCAGCTTTCCCAGCTTTTATTTGGACTACTTCTGGGTCAAAATCAACATGAGCCTCTTTCAGGCTTGCAGAACCAAAAGCTGCATGTGTCACTTCCATCTGCGAGTCTTTTTCTATTACATTTGAATTAGTCTCACACTTTCCACCTTCTGTCTTACTGGAATCATCAGCGGGTACAGTGCTTTCTTCTTTAATCAAAGACTGGAGTTTTTCTATAAATGGCTAAGAAAAGAAAGGAGAGAGAGAGGGAGAGAGAGATGGGATTCAAACTGACAGAACACTTTTTCTTAACTGGAATCTCTAAAGCAAGCTTCTTAAAATAATTGTGGAGGCCATATGCCATCACCTTTGTGTACATAATCCAATCAAACTAGAATTAAAATACAACATCTCTAAGTGTCACTGCCCTTTCGATCAGTGCCTTTTACTAATCTGTGTATTTGGGGGGGGGGGGGACAACCTCTGGAGGGTCCAGACTATCTGAGAAAATCTGCCTGTTACTCATCTGTTTTGTACCAAATCAAAGCAGCACCCTTCGGCACCAATGCCCCTTAATTTACATGCCATTCAAATGCTTACCCAGAACATTAAGGCTTAAGTATTTTTCCTCCTTAACATGAGAGCCAAGACTCTCATTCTGTTAAAGCTCTTGCTTTAACACTACATCACTGGCAGCATCTCCACTTGAAACGCAGCCACCCAAAATGCATGGGAGAATACAAACATTGTACTCCAGGCTCATACATCTCCCAACACAGCCAATAACCAGAGAAGCAAAATAAATGCACCTTTTTTTTCTCATCATTAAAAAAAGCCCTATTTATAACCTTTGCATTTTCTGTGCAAAGTCATACGACAAAATAAACCCAAATACAAGTTAGTTCATCACTTCTTCTGTTACACTTTTAAAGAACCTGCAATAAAAGGGCTAGACAGCAACCCAGCAAAAAACAGCACTTGCAAATCATGCAAACAATCAAAAACTATGAAGTGATTTACAGCATCAGCAATCCCCCCACTTCCATTTAATTGAGCTTAATGTTTATTCCTTATTTGGAGCTACAAAATTAGGATTTTACACCAATGCTATTAATAGAAATACTTCGGTTGGCACTATCAAATTGTCTGAAAAAACAGTAACAAAATAATAACATCCACTTACAAGGTTATTAGTTCTCATACTAAGAAACAATTGCATGAGAGCACTTGTTGTGCTCACTGCCCTGCAAGTTCTTTTCTTTTTTAAAAGCTTTTGATATATACATTATTTAGAATGATGGCACAATCATCGGGAAATTTCTGCTATACAAGCCCCCCACAAAGACAGACAGGAAATGAACCAACATCATTCTGTTTTATTCCCAAGAGAAGTTGCAAAGGAGATGTTGTGACAGGCCACACCTCAGTTGAATATATTCTCATTGTGGCATCACACAGACACCACATGAACTGTGCTAGCATGCAATCAAAAATGACATCCAAAAACAAGGAGCAAGGCAAATAGTGCAACTTCACATTAATAATGGTTTTAAAATGTCAAATGAATAGGATAACACAGAGCAACTGGTTACTTGACAAGATGAAAGATTAAATATCTAAGAAGTTACTTTGAAAAAAAAAATCTGTGCTGGAAATATGGTTAATTGCAGACACACACACCAGGATGCATCATGCTGGGATAATGCCACTTCTTGATCCACTGAAAGCACTCTACGAACCGCAGAACTCACCCAACGCATGGAATCATTATCATAGCATGACACACACCTGCCGTGTTATTGCTTAATTATAACCCACCACAGATGGAAATGTACTGCATTTACAATGGAAGTGTAGAAATCAACAGGACTGCATTTGCGCAATCTACTTATCCACAGTAGCTTGCAATGCTATTCCCACAATCCTTCTGATAATTGTTTTAAGGTAACAGGTTTAAATCTTTTAGAAAGCACCGTGGAACCTCAGGTGTACAATACAGTAAGATGCACCATTTCCTTACACAGCAGCCCTAACTGCTGAGCTGAGGTTCTGCATTTAAGGATTACTCTGAGAGAGCTGAGTTTTTAAAGTTCCAAGGGAAAAAAATTACCTGTAAACCTGATATATGCTGCTGCAGAGCAGTAAATAGCAATGCGGGTGATGTACTTTGAAGCTTGCTCCAGTCGATGTTAATTTTCACCACATCTTCTCCAATATTAAGCTTCAAAAGTGAAACAAATCATGTCACAAGAGGGCTTCAACACAACAGCCCTTCCAACCACAAATAGCCTAAGAGTTAAACGGGAATTTCACATCAGTCGAAAGCATCAAGAACAGACTGAATCAGGCCCATGGTCTACTCCCAAGTCTGGCAGCCTGCTTCCCACACTGACCAAGCAGATGCTTATGGAAAGCAAACAAGCAGGCCTTCCGTACAAGTCATCTCCTGCTGTTGCTTCCTGGCAACTGTTACTCTGTGAGATACTGCTTCTGGACTATGTTCCTAGTCCTCAGGTAAATTTATAGAGAATAAATCTATTACTATCTAAGCTAGTTGTCATTCTCACTTCTAATGACAGAGGAATCTGCAGGTTAATCAACTCAAGTTTTAAAACAATCATGTTCTGAGGTGACATTCTAATGGCGCACATGTGACAGTTAACTGCATAGATTTCAATTAGTTACTGTAGTTTTATTTTTTCTGCTAAAAATTACTGCCATTTTGAGTCTAGAAACTTAACCCCCTGTTCCTGAACATCATTGCTTTTGAGGATTTTTCAATATTCTTACTTCAGACATGCCCTATTTATGCTGTATGTAAATACAGAGGTGGAATTGGGCCAGGAGTTTAACAATTTGGGACACATTATTGGTGGTTTCCACTAGTGTTTTCCCTCAACTGAAATATTTAGTACACTCTGAGCACTTTGGGGTGAAGGGTACTCCAATATTATGAGCAACAGTGGGGAAGGCATAAGCAGCCTAGGAAACCAGGAGCCATTTAACAGATTATTTCCAAGCCCAGGGGAAAATATGCCACTTTTTTCTACATATAAAAGATATATGTTTTTCAGAGGACTGAAACATATACCGTATTTTTTGCTCTATAAGACTCACTTTTTCCCTCCTAAAAAGTAAGGGGAAATGTGTGTGCGTCTTATGGAGCGAATGCAGGCTGTGCAGCTATCCCAGAAGCCAGAACAGCAAGAGGGATTGCTGCTTTCGCTGCGTAGCAATCCCTTTTGTTGTTCTGGCTTCTAAGATTCAGAATATTTTTTTTCTTGTTTTCCTCCTCCAAAAATTAGGTGCGTCTTATACAGCAAAAAATACGGTATATATTGAAATTTTCTGCTATGGCGTAATTGGGCGTAATAATAATAATAATAATAATAATTTTATTATTCATACCCTGCCCATCTGGCTGAGTTTCCCCAGCCACTCTGGGCGGCTCCCAACAGAATAAAACTTCAAACATTAAAAACTTCCCTAAACAGGGCTGCCTTCAGAGGTCTGATGGGAGGGCGTTCCACAGGGCGGGCGCCACTACCGAGAAGGCCCTCTATCTGGTTCCCTGTAACCTCGCTTCTCTCAGTGAGGGAACCGCCAGAAGGCCCTCGGCCTATATATATTTGAATATTACTAGCTTTTAAAATAAAAGATGTGGAAGTAGTTGATGCTCCCATTTTCACTTTCCCTGCACTCATGCCTTGTGCAACTTTTCTCATATGTTCTGCTTCTCCCATGGATGCCCTTGGGAGTTTAGAAGATGTTCTCAAAATATGGGGATAAGCTCAGTACTAATGATGGCTATTTTCTATTTTAAAATAATGATACACTTCAGTATACTCTGTGTGTGTGTGTGTGTGTGTGTGTGTGTGTGTGTATCCTATGTGAAAACATTTCACTGAAAATTTTAATTTCAACTGAGGCTACAAAAAGTGGGAGGAAGATTTTTACCAAATGATTTACACTGGTTTCCTTCCGCAGACATTACTTTATTTAGCACTTTTAGGTTGCAATTCTATAGACACTTTAAGTGAACTCCTATCCCTCCTCCACCCCATGTTGAACAGCATGGAGAAGGGCCATAATTCAGTGGCAGAGCATCTGCTTTGCACCCAGATGGACCCTGGTTCAATTCCTGGAAGCTCCAGAGAGGTCCGAAACCCTGGGGAGCTGCTGTCAGTCAATGTAGACAATATTGAGCTAGACAGACCAATGACCTGACTTAGTATAGGGAACCTTCCAGTGTTCCTATGATGACTGGATGGGCAATATGTTAGGATGGCACATACACGCCCCTCTGCTGGCTTCTACCAGCAGTAGAAAGGGGAAAGCCCTAACACTGTATTACTGGGCAGTTTTTGATGGGATGGATCCAAAGCTCTGTATATTCCCTGAGAGACCAATTCTCAGGCCCTTCAGCAGTGCCAGCCCAGACTTCACTTCAATAAAAATGACAGAAACTAGTCCCCCAGTTGTCTGCCAAAGCAGCAGGGCTTGGGATGCAACAACGGATCCACCACATTGCCTTTCCCTACACTTAAGACTGCTGTAAGCTGAGTTAAAACCCATCAATGTCCATGGGACTTACTTCTGAGCAGATATGTTTAGGATTGAAGTACTGATGTTGAAAATCATTTACAATCTTCATTGCAAATGAAACAATATATTTGTAATACCATCTTAAGAGAAGGGGAACTGATGATGATATATGGCCAAGGCTACAAAATAAATCCAAAACAGGAATGAAGACTTGAGCCCATATTTCCCAGATCTAAATCTAATCCTTTATCCATTGGAGAAAATGCCACTTTCAAAAAGCCAGACAACTAGTTTCCATCTAACTAATTTCCACCCACTTCATGTAGTTTAACAAAAGACGTAACATGACACTATTGACTCTGATCAATTTCTATTTCTTCTTTAAAGTTCCTTGATCAAACCACTTCTTGAAACTATAGCTATTGAATCTTTTAATTATCTGTCTCTGTAATAGATCCTTTCCTCATTGTAAAGAATTCTTATGGCTCCTCTCTTCATCCTCTCCCACTTTCAACTCACTTTTTTTAAAAAAAGTTTGGACACTAGAAGTGATACTACACTCCAGCAGCCATCTTACCATCAATGCAGATAGAAATAAACCATTTATCTACTCCTCAATCAATATGTGCTTCTGTTTAATTGAAATGCATGTAAATGCTCAAGGATGCAAGAGAAGATTTTGAGGACAGGCCTGTATTTGTTACATTTTACCTAGGTTAATAGCAGAGGTTTTTTAAGAGCTATTGTAACACAAGCCTTAAAGAGATTTTTATCCTTTAGAAAGGCAGGCTGTAAAATGTGTGTATGTAGGCATTTAAAAAGGTGGCAAAAAAGCAATTACAGAATGCTGAGTTTCACATGGGATTTTTGCTCCCCTTCCTTACAATATGTAAACCACAATTTGAACTCAGTTCTTCAGCTACTTACATTTGTTCACTGCAGATAGACTACTGTTTGTGTGTCTGCCACCCATGTGCCAGTGTCACACAAGTCAAAATAATGAAGGTTATTATAAAAAAAAGAGTGGAAGAAGAGGAAGAGCCATATACAAAATAGGTTCCCAAATTTGCAGATTTACATTACACACTCGTGAGTGGTGGGGGGTTGGGGTTGGGAAGCGCAATGTACCAAATGCATCAACGAAAAACGAGCCTAGAAAGGCTAAATGAAATATATGAAAGCAACACCCCACTAGGAAAAACGTGAGGATTAAAACGTCCCTTGTAATCCTATTGATTTCTGTGGGGCATGCATGTCAGCAACAACAATCATCGAGGGTTGCAAGAGGTTCCTGCGGAAATCAATAGCAGTTGCTTCCAAGTAGTAGCAAGCTTAGGTTTGGTAAGCTCGGTTCGAGGCTCAGATACGCGAAGCGTGACGGAGAAAACGTGGGAAGGGAGCCCTGAAGCACTATGCTAGGCTTAATCATAAGCCTCTTTTCCTTGGAGAGACTCCTTAAAAACTATTTTAACACGATTGTCTCGTGCAGATACACGTCTTTCGGGAAACTTGTGAAGAGATCGGAGCTGGGTGTCAGGGCCGACCTTTTATTTCCCCCTTTTAGATAAGCCCCCCCCCCTTTCGAGGATGTTTCCACGGCGGCAACTGCCCCTCATCCCTCCTGCCTCCGCCGCCAAGCGCGGCTGCTGCGCTGGCTCCCTCCCAAGCCAAACTAACCTGCCCCACCAGCGCCGGCAGCGAGCGCAGGGCGCCTCTCAAGACCTCTCCGGCTGCCTCCTCGGAGGAGTCCCCTAGCGGGGCGGAGACCTCGGGCGGGATGCAGCCGGCCTCTCCCGCGACGGAGGCCATAACAGCCGCCCACAACAAACAGCCCCGGGCGCGACGGCGGGGGCCATGCCTCCCCCTCCCTCCGCCCCTCGCGCCTCGTCGCACGGGGATGACGGAGGAAGGCTCGCCTCCGGAGCGGCTTCAGGGCCCCGCCCACTCACATGACCGATGGGTAGCGGGAAGGACGCAGCTGCGGGGCTGCTGAGACGCGCTATCTCCTGCCCTTCTCCGTGTAAACGCGGTCCTTCTCAAGGGGAGCGCCTTTGCTAGCCACCAGCTGCTGTTTGAAGGGCGGAGCAGCCGCTTTGATCGTTGCCCAACGTGGATGCGTTGAGAAGCATCTGGGAAAGGAGATGTTTGAATTGTAGAGTTGGGTTATCTAGTCCAACCTCATGCAATGCAGGAGTCTTTCACCCAGTGTGGGTTTCGAACCCACGACCCTGGGATTTAGAGTCTCGTGTGCTGCCGACTGAGCTATCCGGTGAAGCGTTTGTATGTGTGTATATGTATGTAGGACAAGACCCAGCCCTGAGCATCTTACAATCCAGGGATTCGCCTGGGGACAGCAGCTGCGTGAAAAGAAGAGCGCGTGTGTTCAGTGCCTGCTACACGACATTCCGCTCGAGCAAAGTCAGAATAAGGGCAGAGTGATAAGGTTCATGCCTTAAGCAGATGACTAAATGTAAGCCTTTCATAAAGAACTCAAGTTGAATACTATGCAAATATGATTTGCTGTTCCTTTTAAATGTTAAAGGCAAGAGATGCGGGTGGCGCTGTGGGTTAAACCACAGAGCCTAGGACTTGCCAATCAGAAGGTCGGCGGTTCGAATCCCCGCAACAGGGTGAGCGCCTATTTCTTTGTCCCAGCTCCTGCCAACCTAGCAGTTCAAAAGCACGTCAAAGTGCAAGTAGATAAATAGGTACTGCTCTGGCAGGAAGGTAAACGGCGTTTTCGTGCGCTGCTCTGGTTCTCCAGAAGCGGCTTAGTCATGCTGGTCACATGACCCGGAAGCTGTACGTCTGCTCCCTCAGCCAATAAAGCAAGACGAGCGCCGCAACCCCAGAGTCGGCCACAACTGGACCTAATAGTCAGGGGTCCCTTTACCTTTACTTTAACACAGAGAGAGAGAGAGAGAGGGAGAGAGAGAATAAATACAAATATTAAAAAACAGCAATAACCCTTTCACTGTATAAACATTTAAAAACACATGCAAAGATAGCACAACACCCACCCTCGGAAGTTGCTGCCAGTTTGTCGCAACAAAGAGGTCTTTGCCTGCTGGCAAAAGGAAAGCAGAAAGGAGTTGAGTTTGACAATCTGGGAGCAGCCACCAAGAAGGCCCTTGTGTGCTCACCAAGCATGCCTGTGAAGGTGTCAGGACCATGAGAAAGGCCTTCCCAGAAGAAGGCTGATGCAGGGAGGTACAGTCTTTAGCTTGAGCCCCAGCTGTATATGCGTGGACTTCCCCTTCACGCATGTCTGTCTCTAGCAGGCTTCTTGCCATGCAGAGGGAGAATTAAGCCCCAAACACCACACAAAGCAGCCCTTTGAAATGTGTGGGCAGAGACACCTAGTTTTATATAGTGCCTAGCACACGGTTTTAAATAAAGGTTATATGTTGTATAACATTTTTTAAAATGTAAATAACAGCCTTGGGACTGGAGGGTAGGGTGAGGAAAGGATGTTTAACTCTTTCCAACCCACAGTTTGTAACTGTTTTTTCAAGGGAAGCCTCTACTGGTGCCAGTGGGAACTTTTTTGGAAATGCAAGTATGGGGGGGCCACCAGGTGGCGCGTTGGAAGATGGCTGACAATAACATCTCTCTGACCCATACGAGGTAATTAAGGGGCTGCTATGGGAAGTATGCAGTCTTCCTACCCCCCAAGAGCCAGTGTGGTGTAGTGGTTAAGAGCGGTAGTCTCCTAATCTGGGGAACCGGGTTCGCGTCTCCGCTCCTCCACATGCAGCTGCTGGGTGACCTTGGGCCAGTCACACTTCTCTGAAGTCTCTCAGCCCCACTCACCTCACAGAGTGTTTGTTGTGGGGGAGGAAGGGAAAGGAGAATGTGAGCCGCTTTGAGCCTCCTTAAAGGGAGTGAAAGGCGGGATATCAAATCCAAACTCTTCTTCTTCAAGGAGATGGGGGGGCTGCCTTGCCAGCGGTGTTCACAATGCACCCCCTGATCCGAGAGATGGGGGTGCCGAACACTTGGCACGAGCCCTCGATGAAGTCAGATCTTCCTGACGCCAATTCCAATCAGCGCGTGCTGGTTAGCTTCAGCTCGGAATTATAATTGGAAACATACGATTGGAATGAAGCCGAAGCACATACATCAAGTAACGTTCGAGAGATAAGACTCCTGATTAATGGATCTCTGTGACCGGGAGTGACGGACGGATAAGTAAATCTTCTAATGAATCACCATTAAGAGACTGTATGTTTGGAATGAAGGGGGGGTGGAGGAAAAAAACTTTTTTCTTTGTACTATGTGATATTAATAACCCTTCACCCCAGATAGAAATAAGATCGTTGCGTTTTTACTAATCACAAGCAGGAATTCAAGAACTGCGTGGGATGGAGGAGAGAGGATTGGATAGAACTGTTTAATTAAAGCAGTAATATAAGTGATGTTTGGACTCGTTCGGAGTTTTGGACTCGTTCGGAGCTTGATGTATGGGTACCCCCAACAAAATTTAAAATTTGGCTGTATAATTTGGAACTAATGTGATTTGGATAATGTGATGTGATTGGCCTGTTAATAAAAATTATTTTTAAAAAAAGGAAATGCAAGTATGGTAGTAGCTTTGGAGAAGTGATTAAAATTGGGATCCTAGCAGGAAGTGAACACATTAAACTCCTCCTCTCACTTCAAGCTTCAACTCCAGTGCCATTTACATTATATAAAAAAACATGCCATTAAGCACTACATCCATGAAGTGTTTTGAACTTTCAGAAAAGGTTATATAAATAATGGGCATTTTTATCCTGCATCATGTGAAAATGAAAAATAAGTCCTTAGACTTACTTCTCAACACAAAAGTTTTTGCTCTTGTATGTCAGGGTCAAGAGATTCTACTCGCAGAACATCACAACTGCAAATTTTACACTGCTTCCCACTTGTTTCTTTTCAGAAAAGTGTATCTGTCTCTCTAGATTATTCCCCCATTTATATTACACCATTCTTCCATCATGGAACCCTGGCATGAGAAGGCTGGTCAGAGGTGTTGTCTTGTACTTAAAAGGAATTGAAAGTGTGGACCCATAGACACAAATTTGCATATGCTAATTTGTGGACTCAAGTTTTAAATTTAAATCTCACAGAATGAAAACCAACTCATTTCCCATCCAAATCTCCTAGATAAATACTTCAGTTAGTTTGCACGCCTGCCTAGAACATCCAAAATCAGTTCCCCTCCAGCTCATTTACTGCAACAGGTCTTGCTCTCTAAGTCAATTCAGTTTCCCTTTGTTTACTCCCAAAGCATCTCTAGATAACAGCATATTAATCTTCCTCACTCACCTATTAACCCAGATTAGTAACCTAGATTATGCCCCATTTCAATTCCCCCTGAATTTATTACCAATCAATCAATTCTTTATTGCAGTCCAAAGGTCCCAAAAGTAATTTATTATCCATCCATAAACACACTGTGCACTTAGGAAAATATTTGGGAGCTGTGCAATACCCCTAGAACTAGACCAGGAACCCTTGGGATGAGGAATGCAGGGTTGTCAATTACTTGGCCTGCTTTTGTGCACCTTCCTGGTCTCCTACTGTTCTTTGTTGTGACACGCCTCCATGATGCAGGAGCTTCCCCGGAAATAGGCAGAAATGGCCCTCAGTTTCAGTGCAGCGGTAATGGCGAGGTCTCAGCCTTGGGTCAAAGGGCTGAGGCTTCTCTCCCTGATACTGGGAATCGATTACTGGATCCTATGCTCTGCTGTGAAGTGGTGTTTATGATCTGGCTAGAGGGCTTTTTACATTAAGCTCTTGAGAAGATCTAACTGTTCAGTGGTAGCAATGTTGCATTGAGATGTGGATAGCTGACATTCAGAAAATGTCCTTTCTTAAAATAACAAAACTAGATGTTTTTTGTTGGCCCTGGTTATTGTCTGTCTGCTGCACTTTCAGGCATGTGTAGTGAAAAATGGATGACTCTGCTTTTTATCCTCCTAAGAGAAGCAAATGCAAATGGGAGTAGGGAATAAAATCCCACTCACAAAACAGATCCTCAAAATATAAATTAGAAAACAAAAACCTTAGGAGTTGTGATGCCTATGCTCCCTGACTTATTTCTCATATTCCACATTTATTCCCACTTTTCAGACAAATATTGTCTCCCAAAGTGACTTGCCCAGCAACAAAGAGACATATAAACTTTTAAAAGGACAAAGCACAGCATGGGGAATGGAAGGGAGAAGAAGAGGGAGGTCAGTGGGGACAAGGATGGCGAACAATGTGTTGAGCTGTAAAACAGGCATTTACATCCTCTTGGGGTCAGGCTGATCCTCCCTTGCTGGTGGTCTTTCTCAAACAGAGCTACTGCAAGTGACCCAACTGCCCTTGTTCCTCTGGATACTGGCAGAGATAAGTGTGCCATTCCCTTCTGTTCTGAAGACTGAAGACAACTGGTAGTGAAAACCAAGTGTCTTTTCTGGCAGGTGATGGGGTGGGAGCAAGCTTATGGCAACTGCTTTGATAGACCTTCTACTCTGGTCTTCCCCTAGTTGTGATGTTCTTGGTACAACCCCCCAGTGGCATTTTGTCTAAGGTTACCAGATTTTTTTCAATGAATCCAGGGACACTTTTCAACTTCAATGGATTTTGTATGGGGACTGATTTGTAAATCTGGGGACTGTCCTCGGGAAACGGGGACGTCTGGTAACCTTAATTTTGTCTGCTGACTGCAGGGATAGAGGCCAGAGTGTGCTTCTCTGACTCTTCTGCTGTGCAGTTCCAGAGCAATTTACTAGGAACTAGCAGTGAAAGTCTATGCACTTCTATTAAGAAGTTACCTCTGCTGCTTTTAATGGAACGAACTCCCAGGTATGTGTGTACAGAACAGCAGCCTAAGCAAGCTGGAGACAAATTAAACATGTTTTGGACTTGCTTGTTGCAGTTTTCATGTTACATTGCTGATAATAGATGTCCATACAGAGCGTTAGTTACTTGATTCAGCAACCCCATCCTAGAATGTAAGTCACCCTTGAAACCTAGGAGAGTTTCAAAAGCAATATACAGTAGTATGTGGTGTAGGAGACTGCTTTGGTGGAAGAGGAGGAACAAAATCCCTCTGCTTGTGTTCAGGTCCTTGACTTGCTGAGTTCTGCCCAGGTTGTAGCTATTGGCTGGGATCCAAGAAGCTACTTAGGCTCATATAATGTGGTCCCACCAGTGAATTAGAAGAGCTCTGTGCCATATTGCAAACTGCTTTTGAAACTTCCCATAGCCATGATTTGTTATAGGATGGTTCTACTGCGCTCCAGCAACATTTACAGACTTTCCAATGAGGGAATCCAAACTTTTATGATCCCAATTCAATTTAGGAGGAATGCAGAAGGATATCAAGCACCTGCACAGTGAAAATGGTCTCTCTTTTTTTACACAAGCCAATCATTTCAAGTTGACATTTTTATTTGACTTATATGCATCAAACTGATCTTGTGAAAGTTTCAGATCTTTGTAATGTTCCATCTGAATCTTTTCTGCTGCTTTTAGTGGGTTTAATCAGGAGAGAATAGGGTACAATCTGGACACTGTTGAACTATCTGCTGTTCAAGCAGATGGGGCGTAAGTTCAACATTTTAAAAAAGTATTGTGTGAATTAGCCTTCGTATGAGAGTCTAGTACTGCATTATTATTATTATTATTATTATTATTATTATTATTATTATTAAAGTTGACATTATGACCGGGTTTGGAAATACCATACTGCATTTCTAGTTTAACCATTCAATTTGAAGTTTCCTTTATGTCCTTTCTATTTTTCTGCATGCAGCCCAAAAGATGGACATCTGACAGGCCATAATAGACTGCTCCTTTCCCAGGTATCGCCTGCTTGTTTCCTTTATCTGTGAATAGGAAATGGCTTAAAGGCACCTGTGTTATGAAGGTCCCAGGGGCAGCTGCCTGGTTAGTGAATGCCTGATTATGTGTTAACATGCTTTGTCAGATATTGGCAGAATCTCTTCTCTTCTCTTGCCTTTTCAGCAAGGGTGCCATTGACGGACTGACTACCCATTTATAGAAATGTTGTCCATCAAACTGTGAGGAAGGACAATGGTGTTTTTCTGTGGCCAGTGACTGTGGGAAACTTTTCTTTGGCTATTCAGGCAATTTTTGTAGCTTGCTCTGAAGAGGAGAGACTGATGAGTGCAAAAAGTACAATTAAGCAAAGCCAGACTTCAATTGAAGGCTGTAGTGTAGTCTGCTGTTCCTATTTTTTTCGTTTGTAGGAGAGGGAAAAAATCTATGGGTTTTCACTTTGCTGTGTGGCATTCAGCAGGGGGCTATTACAATCCTAAATTTTTTTCCCCTGGACCACCTAATTCTAAGTAAAAATTAAATGTAATGAGAGCCACTTGGAGTTCTGAATATTTTAAAGCATAATTCCCACAGAAGGGATTCGACCTAAACTGCAGTGAGCATCAGTTGGCTAATTATAGCTGCATTTATATTACAGCAGGTGTCAGATGCAGTCATCTCAATAAAGTCCACATAATACTCAGGGGAGAAAAAATGACAAAAGCTTTTCTCTGAATGTGAGTACTAATTTCTGCTAGGTGTCATATGAGCGTTGATACTTCTCCTTGGCAATAACGAGGACCCCGCAGCACTCAGAAATGCATTTTGCTTTTGGATGAATTGACACTGTAAAGCACTTGCTAGTCAGACTTCGCAGATGTCAGTAGTTAATACTAGCATTGCAGAGGTTAGAATATAATGCGGAGAGTCTTATGTAAATAATTTTAGATGATGGGCAGGTTTGGAGAAGGAGCCTGAGCAACATTCCAGCTCACTTGACGACATCTGAAGAGATGGTAGTGGGAGATCTCTGCATTTCCTTCAGATCTACCTTTCTGTGCAGAAAACCATTCCTAGATCTGCCACAGTGCAGAGGCAGATCCTGAAGATGGCTGAGAGGCTTGGCAAGCACCTGTTACCAAACTCACAATCACTCATTAAAGTTGTATAGTAGTCAGCGGTGTAGCGTGGTCGGGGTCACAGGGGGTTGGAGACTTTTTCTGAAGCAGAGTCCCTTCTCCAGCATCCTAGAGCTGCCCAATCAGCATGAAAGGGGTGCTATGCAGCCACTGTATGCGCTAAAGCTGAGCATTTAGGAGCACCGAAAACACAAGGTGCTCCAGTTTCAAGAGAATGGGGTGCAAGTTCTGTTCTGTACAATGGGGCTTCATCGAAAACACAGCTTAAGGAACTCTGAAAGAAGATAATGGAGAACTCCAGATCATGTATGTGCACAGGCACTCCAGATCATGTACATATGCATAGCTGTCAACTTTTAGATTTGAAAATAAGGGATCAGCAGCCTCAAAAATAAGGGATCAGCAGCCTCACCTGTCCTGGAGACAGTCTACGGGATATCTAACAATCTGGGATAGCAGCGGGAAGCAGCGGGAAACGGCGCTGGAATAAGGGAATTTCCCACAAAAAAAGGGAAGGTTGACAGCTATGTACATATATGCTTTAGACATATCTAGCTGAAAAGGAACACATTGAGGTCTACACCGATTGTTGCAATGCAACCTTTATTATTATTATTATTATTATTATTATTATTATCCAATTAAAAGTTTATTGCATAATTTTAGAAGGGACCCTGCTCTTCTGAATTTGCCACTTCTGATAGTAGCTGTAGTTTGGTAACGGTCAGGACAGCAGCTGGTTGGCCTCAAAGCTGCACCTGTCTAGTGCTAGCCTCTCCAAACCACTTATTGGCAGATAGGTTGGCTAAGACGAAAAATGGTAGTTTCTTGTACTTCCATGTATTTTATTATGCATGGGTTTGGGACAGGCAAAGAAGTAAATGAACAGCATCAGAAGTAGGGAAAATCTCTTGTGGGAACTGTTGCTGTTCTAGCCCTGCATCTTGTGCTTTAGCCACATCGCCCTGTCCGTCTTTGGCAGTGCCCCTTTCTCATTTGTGGGATGCTGCTCTTTAGCCAATGTGCAAATGCAGCCTGTCGCCACATATTTGGTAATTAAGAAGCAAGGCTTACAAGGCGTCTCTCTTTCTAGATGTTATAAATTGCATCTAATGTTGTACAAGTCGAAGGTAAGTGTGTGGACCAGATCTTTCCCCATCTGTCGTCCTCCATACAACACTATATGCTTGAAAACACATCTTCAGAGGGTCGTGTGTCCAGTGCTATGGTGGTGTTTGGGACTTGCATGAAATTATTTGGAAGAATCTTGCAGAAGTGGATTTCTATAATTGCACCACCTTCCTTCCAATAAGTTCTAGACATGTTCTTCCCTGCCTCCCGTTTTATCTTCATAACATCCCTGTGGTGTAGGTTAAGCTAAGAAATAACAACTGGCTCATTTCCTTACCTTCCAACCAGCTCACATGTGCAGAGCAAAACTACTTATACAGGTATAACCAGTGTGGTGGTCTCCAGATGCTGCTGAACTCCAACTCCCATCATCTCTGACTACTGGCCATACTGATTGGGGTTGATGGGAGTTGTAGTCCAGCAACATCCAGTAAGCGTCGTGTTGGCTACTCCTGTACTAAGGAAGGGGGGGAAAGGGAGCCACATTCTCTCTCACTGTGTTTGTTTGCCACAATTATGTGTGGACAAAACTAGCGGAGGATTTGAAGTCCAGGCTCATGCTCTGCTGCTGTGGAGCAAGTGGGTGATGGGGCAGTTTTGTGTTTTGCAATCACTGTGTTAGGTTCCTCAATTACCTGGAGTGTTGATGTTTTAAGGTTCTGCACCCAGTTCAATCGATTGCCTACCAAATGACAGAAGTGCTACTGAAGCTAACTTGAGTATTACCGCTTTCTGTTTCATATTTGCTACTTTTCTGGTATTAGAGCTGGCACAGTCGCCAGTAGGTTTTCAAAGCTGAAAGAAAATGTGTTTGCTGAATGTGTGGCTTCCTGATGAAAGTGAGCAATTTCATGATCTTTACACTTTTCAGATTCCAGCCCTGCTGTCGCCCAGTACCATGTTATGAATGAGCAATTCCTTCAGCTAGCATTTGGGGGACTGTGGCAAAATTACTGTACTGGATCCAATGAACAGCTTTCACTGCGTAGAAGGTGCCTTGATACAGCTGTCACATACCATCCAAGTGTCCTTATTTTTCAGGGACAGTCCCAGAATTATGAAAGCTATCTCGGCTTCTGCTTTGATCCCAGTATGCCCCTATTTCCCCTGCCAGTGCCACCACTGCCAAACTTGGGGAGGAGGATAAGCTGGCCCCTGTTCTGAGCAGTGGTGACTTCAAGGAAGCATCCCATTGTCTCTCCATGGCTGCCACGGCCATTCTCCTCCCTTGGACAGCTCATGGTGACTGCTTGAGAGCACGTAAGGAGGAGAAGAGGCTGCCACCACACTGGCTCTGAGGTGCAGGCAAAGGGCAGGGCTTTCCCTGCGGAAAGAAAGGAGGAGTGGAGCAGAGCACAAGGAATCTTGTGTTTTCCTTTGTTTTGTTTTTAAAAAATGCTTTGTGTGTCTGTGTCTAATCTTGCTCCTTTCTAAAATTTCTCGGGCTAGTGGAGGGTGTGTGTGTGCTGTGCCTGGTTGGTGTAGTGGTGGAAGAAATGCTCAGTGGGGAGGGGACAAAATGGTGGATTGGGGAAGGTCAGTTGTGGCGAGTGAGAAATGTCCCTATTTTCAACTGAGGAATGTTGGCGGTATGCTGTCCTTAAAGATGAAACCCTTCCCTCTGCATGACTGTAGAAAGCTTCAAATGCAAGACAGGGGTGCCATGGTCATGGAATTGATAAAAGGTTTGTTTGAGACAGTAGTGGTGCTTCAGCGAGTGGCAGGGCCACTGTGCTCATGCTGGTGGGGGAGGGAACAAAACAACAACAAACAAACCTATGGTCACGTAAAGCATCCTCAATAAACACATGAGCTGTAACCTGCTGTGTTCTTAGATAAATAAGGTAATTCGTCAGATCAAATTAAGAGATTTTTTTGGTAACACTCCTTGGACACTGGAACCTTTTAAACATAAATCTACCTTCATTCCGGTTTCTCACAATCACCTTATTAGAACATTTCAACATTTAGTACATTGTGACCTAAACATTAGAGAGAGAAAGATAAGGAGCTGCAGGCAGTACAATTTGAGTAAGCAAGCTTGCTTAATCCTGAACTAACTTACCGCTGATAGAAATTTAATTATAAAACCAGCAGATAAAGGAGGAGCCATTGTATTAATGAATATGATTGACTACATTAAGGAAGCAGAGCAACAATTAAGCAATTCAAATTTCTATTTACCTTTACCTAGTGACCCCACATTGCTGCGCCGCCTTGGATGCTTGCCGCTTGCTGTGGGCAGCACCCTACTGGGACGCTAGTCCTGCCCCCACAGGCACCTAGTTCTGCCCCCACGGGCACTTAGCGCTGCCCCTGGGTGCACAGCATGTGCTGGGGGCTGGAGCAGCTAGCTCTGCCTTTGCTTGGAGTCCAGCACATCCAGGGCCAGTTCAAATCCTTCTTCAAGAACACCATGTGTAGGAACTTTCTGTGGGCTACCACCAATATGGATCCCACCAGTGGTACTTCTGCCCATCGGCAGGTGGAAGAGTGAGCGCCACACTGGTGGAGTGATGGTGGCAGGGCTAGGCAAAGGAACATCGCCACCTAATCAAGCCATCAACACACCAGCCTGGTGCAGAGGTGATTTGCATTGCTGCCTCAAATATCACATCAACATGGGAACTTCAAAAAACTACATCTACACACGTATCTTTTGGCTACATTCTATTATCAGTGTGTAGCAGTAGTATTTTTCTGCCTTTTATTATCTCACCTTAAATCTTTTGGAAAGAGCAAGAGTCAATGTGTTAGAAAGAATGTTCCACTGTGATCTTAAAATCAGTCGCTAGAATACATTGGTGAACATATTTATAAGAACAAATATTGGCTATATTTTTCTGATTTGAGCCATAAATTCAAGGCTATTTTTGTGATAACACAGAAGCACATCTATTTTCCCCCTCGTTCAAGCCACATTCCGAGTGCCTACCTACTACAGGTTATGTTAAAGGGCATTTAAGAATCAGAATTCATTGCTGAACAAATTATATCTGCCTACCTAATACACAGTAATTTTCATTAAGTGAACCGTGTAAAATGCACAGGCTTAGCCCTGCTTTGACCAAGAGCACAATAATATACAATCATACACTTTGTTTTAAAAGCTATCATATGTACAGTAAACTCAGAGTTTACAGTGGCATTTCAAGCGAAACCCTGTATTTTATTGATTCTCATTTAAAGCTTGGCCCAAGGCACCTTCAGCTAAAAACCTTGCTGTGTGAGGGAGAGGAGATCCCTCCACCATGGATGCTTTGTCTCCTCAGGTGAGGGATGGGGGAGATAATATCTCTTCTTCAGTGACCATTTGAGAAAAAAGAAAGTTTAAAGGCGCAAGCAAGACCATTGCCTAGTTTTACACAGCCACCTGTACTGATTTTGGTGCTTGTTTATTTGTTTAGAGAAGCCTACCCAGACACCTAATGTTAATAAATTATTAATATATTATTAAATTATCAATAGATTGTCACTGTTGTTATTAAAGATTACTGTGTTCATTTTTATTTTGATAAATTCCATGTCAACTTATTTTGAATGTTTGTTTCATCAGTATCTTTAGAAAATATTGTGGTAAATATTTTTGGTTGTAGCCAGCTAAGTTCTCTCTCAGGGTAGGCCCACTGAAATTAATGGAGCCAGGTTAGTCAGGTTACTTAAATTCAAAGGGTTCTACTCTGACCTGCACCATTTATATTAACTTATGCAACCTGTTTAGATATTTTTGTTGTTTAAGCAGCATATAAATCTTGTTAAATGAATAAATGTTTGCTCCCAAGCCTCTCATGGTGTGGGCTGGGCGGAGGGAGTGTTTTCACTCTCTCCCAATTGATAATTTCATTTTTTTAAAAAAAATAATTTTTATTAACTGGCCAATCACATCAAATTAAATCACATCGCATAAATTCCAAATTACAAAGCCAAATTTTTAAATTTTGTTGGGGGAACCCATACTTCAAGATCCAAAGGGGGATTCAGATCATCTTCTTATTACTGCGTTAATGTCCAAATCAGTCCCAATCAGTCCAGACAAAATTCATAATTCTATCCAGTCTTATCTTGGTGTTTCCACATCATATCTTGTTCATATAATTTCTATTTTTCCTTTACGATCTCTTCTGTTAGTCTCCTTAAGCCGATAAGCAACATAATAATCCTGTGTGGATTTCCTGTTCCTCCACTAAGTCCAGATGGTTTCCATATATCTCCTTCGTAGATAGCATCGCTCTTTGCATCATAAATTTGGCATTTGTCGCTCTTAAGTCCCACCGAGAAGTTGATCCACGATATGTAAACAACTCTATTTCTCTCTTTCTCCTCCCAGACCCAGGAGCTCCAACAATGCCTCCCAAAATGGCGACGGTATTTTTAACTGCGTCATTCCAAAACTCTTAGCTTTCCAGCTTCATCTTGAAACATTGCTTTGGTTCAAAAGTTTATCTCCACACAGCCTTAAATCCACAGCTTGAGTCCTTAGTTTCTGACTCATTAGGGGAGGGGATTCTTGTTAAATCACATAAGAAAAAGGAAGGCAGGTTTCCACCACCCCCCCCAGTCATTTGTCATACCGTATCTTGACGTATCTTCTCATATTTTATTCTTGTCTTGGTATCAGAGATCTCTTCTGTCAGCAGTCTTTACTCCCCTTTTTCCTTGAAGCATGTGCAATTTATCTCGTCCAAATTGTTTCTTTTGAAGATGCTTGCAACTGGCGGCGCGAATCAGGGACGGCGTCCAGGAGTGCCGGAATCCCACAGGAGGGCTTTGTGCCTTGTGCCCCCACCCCCACAAATTCGGGGGTGGTATAGGGCACAGCAGGCAAGGGCCGTCCCCCCCACAATCCTGGGGGGGGGTTAAGGAGGCTAATTACCCCCATCATAGCCTCCAAATTACCTCGTGTGGGTCGGAGAGATGTTATTGTCAGCCATCTTCCGATGCGCCACCTAGTGGCCCCCCCAATTGATAATTTCAGATGCACAAGGTAGCAACTGTCAAGAGATCTACCTGCCCTGTCTGGCAAGGATGTCAGGCCTTAGGTTTTGGTTTTGAGGGGTTCATACTGGTGGCCTCAAGGTGTTGAGTTTAATCATTGGCCATCAGCGAGTCCAGGAGACCTGCTGACTTTATAGCTGACTTTCTAGCTTTTTCCAGGTCTTCTGGTAATGGCAGCTAGTGCAGAATGCAGTAGCTCCACTGCTCGCCTGATTTCACTGCAATGTTACACTGCTGCTGAAATAATTGCACAGGCTACCAATTAGCTACCAGGCTAAATTCAAGGTCCTGGTACAAATATATTGTGGGCTATTGAAAAGAGAGTCAAACCAATGATTCATTGTTTGCTAGATAGGCACACGATAGGAACTGAAGCGCACACAGTTTTCCTGTAAGTTTGCTAGAGAGAACTCTGAGGGACACTCCCACTGTGCCTTTACAGGGGGAGAGCATAGCCTTATATATTCTCCTTACCAGCATGGACACTCTCTTTATTTTGCCTCTCCTCACCCCTCTTCATCTCATCACCAAGCCAGAAATGTGAGGACAACTGCTAGGTCTGAGCCACAGCTCAGGCTCCATCTGAAATGTGAGGACAACTGCTAGGTCTGAGCCACAGCTCAGGCTCCATCTGAATTACCATTTTAAGCCTGCCTGAACAAAGCTACCGTTATCTGTTACTCTGCAACAGAAAACTCTGAGTGAGCAAATGTTATGTATACCATTTGCAAGACTGTTAGTGTGAGAATTGTTTTAAGAGGGAGAAAAGGGAGAAATACCAGGAGAATCCAGTTTGCATGAAAGCATCCTGGATTACTTAGAGACTAAAACTACTGTAGCCTAGCTAAACTTCCTTTTGAACTGCAAAGCGATGGCACTCTGCTGAACTCACAAACACGAGGAAGGAAGAATAATATCTAATAAATACATACTCTCCTTTTTTTAAATAAAATTTTTATTAAGATTTTTACATTACAAAATAGAAAAAGAAAAAAGAAAAAATACAAAATAAAAGTTGTTAAAAACAATCAGTCTTTTCATCACATTATTTTTCATTTACTTGTTTCTTGGACCTCCTCGTACCTCCCTTTTTTGTATTCCAGTTCAATTTATTAGCTCAGCAGTTTCTTTCCCTCTTTCTTCTACCCAGATCTTTAATCTTAAATTATTATAACCTTGAATTTTTACTTATAAAAAACCATTTTTTCATATTCTTTTATACCATTACAGCTAGAAACCACTTAATCTCAATCCAACATCATTCTAAGATTCATTAATTTTACAATGTCTCTGTAGATAGTCTTTAAATTTCTTCCAGTCTTCTTCCACTGACTCTTCTCCCTGATCTCGGATCCTACCAGTCATTTCCGCCAACTCCATGTAATCCATCACCTTCATCTGCCATTCTTCCAGAGTGGGTAAATCTTGTGTCTTCCGATATTTTGCAATAAGTATTCTTGCTGCTGTTGTAGCGTACATAAAGAAAGTTCTATCCTTCTTTAACACCGATTGGTCAACTATGCCCAGGAGAAAGGCTTCTGGTTTCTTCAAGAAGGTATATTTAAATACCTTTTTCAATTCATTATATATCGTCTCCCAGAAAGCCTTAATCCTTGGGCACGTCCACCAAAGGTGAAAGAATGTACCTTCAGTTTCTTTACATTTCCAACATTTATTATCGGGCAAATGGTAGATTTTTGCTAGCTTGACTGGGGTCATGTACCACCTGTATATCATTTTCATAATATTCTCTCTTAAGGCATTACATGCCGTAAACTTCATACCTGTGGTCCATAACTGTTCCCAGTCAGCAAACATAATATTGTGTCCAACATCTTGTGCCCATTTAATCATAACAGATTTCACCGTTTCATCCTGAGTATTCCATTTCAACAGCAAGTTATACATCCTTGACAAATTCTTAGTTTTGGGTTCTAACAGTTCTGTTTCTAATTTTGATTTTTCCACCTGGAAGCCAATTTTCTTGTCCAAATTATATGCCTCCATTATCTGATAATAATGAAGCCAGTCTCGCGCTTTGTTCTTTAGTTTCTCAAAACTCTGCAGTTTTAGTCTATCTCCATCTTGTTCCAAAATTTCCCAATATTTCGGCCATTTAGCCTCCATATTGAGCTTTTTCTGAGCTTTCGCTTCCATCGGTGACAGCCACCTTGGGGTTTTATTTTCCAATAGATCCTTGTATCTTATCCAAACATTAAACAATGCTTTCCTAACAATATGGTTTTTAAATGCTTTATGCGCTTTGACCTTATCATACCACAGATATGCATGCCATCCAAATACGTTGTTAAAACCTTCCAAATCCAAAATGTCTGTGTTTTCAAGAAGTAGCCAGTCTTTCAACCAGCAGAAAGCTGCTGATTCATAATAAAGTTTAAAGTCTGGCAGGGCAAATCCACCTCTTTCCTTTGCATCCGTTAATATTTTAAATTTTATTCTAGGCTTCTTGCCCTGCCAGACAAATCTTGAAATATCTCTCTGCCACTTCTTGAAACAGTCCACCTTGTCCACAATTTGCAATGCCTGAAACAAAAACAACATTCTAGGCAATACATTCATTTTTATAGCAGCGATACGGCCCAGCAATGAAAGTTTCAAGTTTGACCATATTTCTAAATCTTTTTTCACTTCACCCCAGCATTTTTCATAGTTATCTTTAAATAAATTCCCATTTTTTGCTGTCATATTGATCCCCAGGTATTTAACTTTCTTAACCACTGTTAAACCTGTCATGTTCTGAAACCTCTCTCTCAATTGGTGTTAAATTTTTCTCTAAAACCTTGGTTTTTGACTTATTCAGTTTAAACCCTGCGACCTGACCAAATTCTTGAATCAGTTCTAAAACCCTTTTAGTACTAGATTCTGGCTCCTGTAGCGTCAATACTAAATCATCTGCAAATGCTCTCAGTTTGTACTGTTTGGCTCCGACCTGTATACCTTTAACCAACTGGTCCCTTCTAATCATGTTCAACAAAACCTCCAGAACCGATATAAAAAGCAATGGGGAAATTGGGCAACCTTGTCGTGTCCCTTTTTCTATTTTAAATTCTTCCGTCACCACATTGTTTACAATTAATTTAGCCTTTTGTTCTGAATATATTGCACTTATACTGTTTTCAAAACCTTGGCCTACCCCCATACCCTGTAAGTTCTTTTTCATAAAAGTCCAAGAAATGTTGTCCTAGCCTCTATTCACATCCCTCCATATATACCATTTCATCAGGAGGTTGCTTCCAATCCATACTATGTAAAATTGGGCCATTAGTGTGGAACTCTCCTCCATGACATATCAGACCAGTATTATCGCGATGGCCTTTACAGTGCCTATCAAAGACCTTCCTTTTCCCTCAAGCCTTTTAAGTGGATAATTTTGCATCCCATTCTGTGTTGGATTTGAAATTGTTTTATGTATGTTTTTATTGTTAGTTACCACAGAATGTTTCATGGGAAGTGACTAATAAGTAAAACGAATGAATAAATGAATTTCCCTGATTTCACGTCTCTAGGTGATGGGCTCAGCACTTTTACCACTGTAACATGCTCCCTGGCCTCACATACATATGCAACACTGTGACATCAACCCTGTGACATCAGCACTGCCCCTTGGGATTCCACCACCTGAGGTGGTTGCTTCAGTCCACCTCATGGGTGGGCCAGCAATGGCTATGCAAAGAAGCCTATTTAAGAAGAATAAGAGCTCAGTGGTGGTACATGCAAAAGGCCTCAGGCCTTCAGATAGGACTGGGAGAGCATCCTATCTGAAATCCTGGACCAACAGCCTGAGGTAGTGTGAGGCAGCTTCCTATATTCCTGTTTCTTTGGAAGCATAGTGGAAATGTAAAGCAACATGTTAAATCAGGTCCCAAGGTGTGAAGCTCCCCTAGTATTCAGAGCTGTTTAATTTGGCAGGAATCTTCAAGCAAGAAGTAACAATGCCAAAGGAGGACAAAAAGCCTCTGTCTGGAAGGAGAGGAATGTGCAAAATCCTTTTGACACCTGGCAAATGGTTATTTTTGTCTAAGGGTATATATACACTGGCTGCTGCTTATGATTCTAAAATATAATCCATTGGAACGACCTGTTTATATTTTATAGAATTCTGGAGTGCATAACCCACATGAGAAGACTTAAAAAATAAAAATCTCGTGTGTGTTGAATTGGAGTTTCACATTCAGAGCTTAGCATCAATATCTATAGTTAGTTACAGTGCAAACTTCACTATATCCTCTCAGGAATATGTCATATTAAATTCAATGGGGCTTATTCCCAGGGAGATGGGGTTAAGACTGAAGCCTTAGAAACAAAATTATAACCAGAAATACAGTGATTGGTACTTCACCACTAGCTCATCTGTATAATAAAAGTGGCTTAATGTAAGTATGAATCCCTTAACCAAATTTAGTCTAACAGCCACATTAGTTTATAGGAGTAAATAACCTTTACTTTGAGCTGAATGAGTATTGCAGCACGAACCCCTATGAAATGTTCTCTTACTGGAAGTTGTTTGGGAAGGGCTTGTCCACTGGGTACCACACTTTGAATAAACAACAAATATATATCCAAACCCCAAGATCATGCTAAAGCTAAGGGTTTAATATAAAATGTGCTGCACCTTTAACTCATATGACTAATTAATAACGCAGTCCAGTCATTACTCTTAAAATAAAATCAGTATTGCTGATATTATTGGTATTATCTTATTGCCATTTTAAAATATATTCTCTTGCTGTTGCTCCAGAATATCTGATTATTATTTTTAAAAATAAAATCCTTAAGACATCTTTGTCCAACATACATAGCTTTTAGATGCACAATTATCCCAGACCTCCTTAATGCTCTCTGAAACTTTGTTTTTGAACGTCTGTGCCATCTACTTCATTCCCCTTGTTATTCTTATCCTTAGAGAAATCCAGAAGTTAGTGAAGCATGACCCTTCGTTCCCGAGACTGCGCTGGCCATCCTTAATCAAGCTGTGCTTTTCTAAATGTCTCCATTTAATCTCCTAAAATGCTTTTTAAGACCTCTCCCCCCTGCTACAAAGGAATCAAAACTAAATGGTCTGTAATTTCCTGAAGTGTTCCCAGATCCTATCTTAAATAATGACATTTGGTTGGCCACTTTCCAGCCATCAGGTCACTCCTGAATGCAGTGACTTTGTAAAACCTCGGCTGAATCTTGGATAAACTCTCCCCTACTGTCTTCTACAATCCTAGATTTGGGCTGCTTGGCAAGATGTGTTCTGTGGAATGCTATTCTCAACTCTGCTGTGTTATATAATGCAAGATACATAATTTTTAAACGAATGGTTTCTGTAAAAAGTACCTTCCAGAAATTAGCAGGAGATGTGCTCCTTATGGCCGATATATTCAAAGTTGTCAGCGTTGATATCGCTCCATATAAAAAGCAGCTTCATCAAAGTATACTGCAAAATGTATTGAAAAGTATTCACAGGTTGTTGTTGTTGTTTAAAAAAAGAATTGTATTTCCTTTATTTGATCTCGTGTGTTTTCAAAATGCTGCTCTTCAAACTCTGACTAGGCTGTAGGTAATGAACATGTGCACATAAAATAGTGTGGAGCAATGAAATGTAAAGCAGTTCTCAGGAACACTAGTTCGTCAGCTGGTGGGTTGGGACCTGCTAGTGGGTTGTGGCCTAATCCATCACGGGTCGCAACAGAAGCACTACCACCATGAAAATATACGGCAAAAGATGGAGAAATTGGTCCCCAAGTGCATGTTTGGGTTAAAAGTGGGTCCTGTTGAAGATACCCACACTAGGACACACAGAAATGGTGGTGCAAACAGAATTTTTATTCCTTGGGTGCATACAGAGCCTTCTCATAAACTGGCTTATGCCTTGCAGAACCTTCATTCATTTTAACATGAGGGGGAATCAATGATTTTTTAATGTGTGTCCATGTGCCAAGAAAAGTTCCTGCTAGGAATCTCTGCAGACAGCAAGTGAACACAAGGGAGTGCTGGACACATAGAACTGTAGAGTTGGAAGGGACTCTGAGAGTCATTTAGTCCAGGCACGTCCAATTCCCAAGGCACTGCGATCTCCTCACAGTATATATAAAAAGTGATCTACTCATTGTCATTGGAGGATGGACCAAAGTTGTTGAGCATTGTTAAGGAAAGTTGTTGAGTTTTTTTACAAGGTCAAAACCAAAGTTGTTGAGCTTCTTTCTTTTTAAAAAAATATTGCGATCGACCTGTTGGACATGCCTGATCTAGTCCAACCCCCTGCAACCATCCCTGGGTGGACTCAAACCCCCAACCTTCTAGTTAATAGCTCCACCACTGGGGGGCTTGAAATACTAATTAGGAACAGCCATCAAAGCATACTCATTGCACTTCAGTATTTTGGTCTGTCAGATCTAGCTCCACTTACACATTACACTGTTAGCCCTATGCATGTAAATGGGGAAGAGGGATTGGTGATTGTGGCAACAGTCCTCCATACCTTCTGCATGCCCAGCTCCACACAGCCAGACATTCTGCATTGTTGCCTATACACATAGGTGGGAACTGAATGAGTGATACAGTGCACAAATGGGTTTACATACCTCATGAAATATACACTTCCTGATCCTGCACGGTGTGTGTTATGGTACACATACCTTATATCACAAACCCATATCTTCCTAGTTACAGGTAGGTAGCCGTGATGGTCTGCTGTAGTCGAAACAAAATTTAAAAATTCCTTCCTTAGAGACCAACTAAGTTTGTTATTGGTGTGAGCTTTCATGTGCATGCACACTTCTTCAGAGTGTCTTCCTAGTTCAGGTGTGGGGAATTTTTTTCTGTCCACTCCTTCAGGGCCTGCTTTCTCTCTATCCTGGAGCAAAGCTGAGGTATGAATGAAGGCCATGAGTATTTGGTGGCTTGAAGGTCAGAGCACACTAGTTTCTGGTAGGTCCAGTGACTGAGTCTAGCACAAAAGCTAACTATTCACTTAAATTATATGAGGGTGGGAGATGGCTGAAGGGAAAACACACACACAGAGAACATTGCTTCTGTTTTTCAGGCAATTTGCCCTCAAACATAAAAACTTGCCTGGCTGGGGTTTTTGTGGCCAGTTGCCAACCCTATATAGACTACACTCTGTTGTTAAATGTGGACTTTCTGCCTTTCCATGTGAGTTAATTGGTATTCATATATATTTATTCATTGTCGAGCATGGTCTCAAACCAAGAACAAGAGACTGGCAATAAGGCCCAATTTCAATTAACTAATTAGGTGACTCATCCTGCTCATAAATGAACATTATTGACTCCCTTGTAGTGATTGTTGAACCACTGTAAATTAATTATCTTGTTGGAATTTCTTTTGCTTATAATCTGCTGCTATCAGGCATTATTAAGAGCAAATGTGATGCACAGTGGGAAATCTTTGTAGATATCAAATGAGCATGGTCATCTTAGAGATCTCCAATTAGGCAGGCTATTGTATGGCAAATACGTTTTGTCTGTGCTCTGATGTGATAAACTAATCACAAATGACCCATACTAGTGAGAATCGTATGTGTCTGTGCTACAAAACCATTGCAGAATAAAAAAACTATTAATTAAAAATTAAAACGTGCTTCTTCCATTCGTTTTGGGTTTTCCAACAGTTTCAGAGAAGAGAAATGATTTAACAAACTTTTATGGATCTAGATTAAGTGGAGTTCAATGAGACTTTTGCAGTCATAGCCATGTCTGCTCAGAAGTCAAGGTGTTTACTCTGAGGTGAGTGGGGTTACGATTGCAGCTTTAGTCTAGATCTAACCTATGGTCAGTGTTGGAGGGGGCGATCCGACCCGGGTGCCATCTCTGAGGGGGGTGACAAGAAGGCACCCTGCGGGGGACTCGCACCCTTGGGCGCGGTGGCGCGAACCACCGCATTCACGCCGCTGCAGCCATGTGTGAAGGATCCTCCACTCATGGCTGCACCCTCCGCTGCCATCCATACGGTACTGAAGCAGTGCCATCAGCAAACCGCCTGGTGGTGCATGTCCGGCGCCGCTTGAGCACCGTACGTATGGCAGCGGGAGCCCTCTGCTGCTGCCACAGCCACAAGCAGAGGATCCCACTGCTGTACGTATGGCATGCACGCATGCACCACTGGGCAGTTTGCCCCACCCCGGGTGCCAGGTCTCCTTCCTTCGCCCCTGCCTATGGTCCTTTCCATTGGCTTCTGCTTTCTGAACTATATGTGCAGTCAATATATCCCTAACCATAATTTTTGTTAATAAATTTTGTTAATACAAGTGCCCTGTCCTGTCCAATAAAAAGTGGCTTTTTGTGCCTTTCACCTCTAAATTTGAACACCACAAGACCAAACAAAAAATCTGATCTATTATGCTTCCTAAAGGAAAAAGGAAAAGTGGAATGTTTTGTTCACCTGAATCAAAGACCAAATGTTAAAGGTAAAGGGACCCTGACCATTAGGTCCAGTCATGGCCGACTCTGAGGTTGCAGCGCTCATCTCGCTTTATTGGCCAAGGGAGCCAGTGTACAGCTTCCAGGTCATGTGGCCAGCATGACTAAGCTGCTTCTGGCGAACCAGAGCAGCACACGGAAACGCCGTGAGCAGTACCTATTTATCTACTTGCACTTTGACGTGCTTTCGAACTGCTAGGTTTGCAGGAGCAGGGACCGAGCAATGGGAGCTCACCCCGTCGCGGGGATTCGAACTGCCAACCTTTCTGATCGGCAAGTCCTAGGCTCTGTGGTTTAACCCACAGCACCACCCACATCCCAAAAGACCAAATGACTGATCCATAAATAACAATAAGTAATTGGGAGATTGTTGTGAATTATGGGCAGTCCCATTGCTGTGTCAGGATTATGACTAGGACTAGGAAAGTGCACTTCCCCCAATGTGGATATGAAAAGTACCAAACCAATCTTTTGGGGCCATGGGCCCATTTCCAAACCACATAAATTGTCATGTGTGGCCTGTGGCATTTCAGCACCTGAGGCGAAACGCCCTGCTGGTGAAAACTCTGGTGGTGGTTGGAAGATCCTCTCTGGTTCCCCCCTCCCAACCAGCAGTGGGGCATTGCATTGGCTCCTCCTTCCAGGACAAGCTGAAGCAAAGCCTCATCACATCACCGGCTGTGGGGGGGAGATTTCCCCCCCCCAGCACAGTAGCAAAGCTGGGAGGTGGACCGCCTCCCCTCTCACCAACTCAGCAGGAGGGAAGGCATTCTGCAGAGCTTTGCTGTCAGTCCCTCTCTGCCCCTAGGGGCCAGGGATACCAGCGGCAAAACTGTGTGGTGGAATGGGGCGCCGCCTCTTGGAAGGGTGCCGCCTGAGGCAACTGCCTCACCAAGCCTCATGGGTGGGCCAGCTCTGTGGGCACCACACGCAGCCCACAGCCAATCACACACAGCACCCTCTTCTATTGGCTGCAATATAATAATAATAATAATAATAATAATAATAATAATAATAATATATTATTTATACCCTGCCCATCTGGCTGGGTTTCCCCAGAATGACTATTTCAAGCCTGATTGCAGTATAGGGTGCCTTGTGAGTGTCAGGGATGGTGACTCTGCACCTGCAGGCACCACATTGGCAATTCCTGTATTAAACTATGTAAATTCTTCAGCTCCAAGTCAGTAGCAACCATCTTCCAAATATTTACATTTCTGTAGCAATAATAACACAAGAAATTGTTCTCCCTTTACAATGTGGTAGGACAATCTTGGCAATTTCAGAAGACATTTAGGAGAGCAACAAATGCACACATTTACTGGAAGGAATCCACATGCCTTTTCTAAAGTAGCAGCTCTAGTACAGGGATATTAGTATGTATGTCGGTCAAAGCACTTGTGGTTTGGAAAATGAAATCTTTCCCCTCAATTGTGATAGCGAACACGTTGGGAAATTTGGTTGTTTGAATTTCAGAGGCAGCTCTTGGATATTACCTATGATGGCACAGGTGCCACAGTTGATCTGTCTAATATTTTGTTGCTTAGACATTTGATTTGAAATGTTGATTAATAATATATATCTGGATTTCTTAAAAAAATTATTTAACAAAATCTATATCTGTCTAAGCAGTTTACAAAAATATAAAATAAAAATAACATTCTCCAGAGAAATCAGTTAAAAGCAGGTATTTTAAAACATTCAAAAGATTATCAAAATCAACAGTAGGTAAAAAGAGATAATACACATATAATTTCTACATGTTTGGATGGGCTTGCCTAAACAAAAGTGTTTTAAGCAGGCGCCAAAAAGAATATTGTGAAGGTGCCTGCCTGGGGTCAACAGGCAGGGAGTTCCGAAGTGCAGGTGCCACCACACTAAAGGATAGATGGAAAGAGTTTGATGTGACATCTGTAATACTGTCAGTTCCACAAATCGAAGCGCTTGAGTGGGCATTTATGGGGTACGGTGATCCCACAAGTAATCTGGTCCCAAGCCGTTGAGCACTTTACAGTGGTACCTCTGGTTACAGACACTTCAGGTTACAGATGCTTCAGGTTACAGACACTTCAGGTTACAGACTCCGCTAACCCATTAATAGTACCTCGGGTTAAGAACTTTGCTTCAGGATGAGAACAGAAGACGTGCGGCGGCAGCAGGAGGCCCCATTAGCTAAAGTGGTACCTCAGGTTGAGAACAGTTTCAGGTTAAGAACGGACCTCCAGAACGAATTAAGTTCTTAACCCGAGGTACCACTGTATATACGAAGAGTAGCAACTAGAACTTTGCAAATGGGCAACCTGAGCAGAAGTGTTAGATACAGGCAGGGTCCCGCCAGTGGCGGAGCTTCATGCTGCGGCACCAGGGGGCGGAGACCAGGTGGGGTGGGGCTGATGCGCGTCCCGGGGTGGGGCACGCGTCCTGGGGGTGTGGTGAGCCACCCGGGGGGGCAGCCATGATGGCACCCCACTGGGATCGCGCTACTGGGGACGATGTACTCCCCCCACACTCCTCTTCCTCTGCCAGTGGGTCCCTCTCCTGTCAGCAACTGTCCTGCTCTGGCATTCTACTCTAACTGCAGCTTCCAGGTGAAGTGTGAGGTGAAGTAAGCCCCATACAGAGTGCACTGCAATAATCCAATATCTCAAAAGATGCACACCATCCATGTCTCATGCTTTTGTGGATCTCTCTCTCTCTCTCTATCTCGTGTTTTAAAAAGCAGCAAACGTAATCTCCTCATGGTCAAGATATTTAGCTGTTGCCTTTGGACTGGGAGTTTGCAGAACGACCCTGCTAAAACTAAAAATGTGTCAAAAGCACCTTATTACTGATCATCTGGATAAGCCCTTCTGAGCCTGCCTTTCTTCCTTTTGAAACTGTTTACATTTTACTACAATCATAGTTTGCCTTATCACTGTCTCTGCAGGTGGGCAATCATCAGTGAGATGCACTGCGAATACACGGTGCCTGATGTACCTAAATGGAACCTGCACTTATAGCCAGACCTGTCAATAACCTTAGCACTATTATCAAAGATAGCTTCTCTCAAGATTAGTTTCTTTTCGTAAAGATTATTCAGTGCCCTACGCGCAAACAACAGCAGACGTTATTGCTCTCTATTCCTCACTTTTCCCTTCCATAGAGAAATGCCTCACATTTATTATGGTGGTTTTTTTTGTTTTTATTTATTTGTAAGAGCAACGAAGAATGGCCCAATCTTTCTCATCAACTGATGATAACAATAGTTAGCACTTTTTGATTTTCAAGCACTTTGTGTTCATAATCTAATTAATTTTCAGCGCAGCTCTGGAAGGCGAGCGATGAACCACAATCTCCTTTTATAGACGAGAGAATCTGAAGCAATGGCCTTATCAATGACTAGAGTGTGGGACTAAGATGTAGGCTCAAATCCCCACTCAGCCATGAAGCCCTCTGGGTGACCTTGGGCCAGTTACCTGAACTTACCTACCTCACAGGATTGTTGTGATAATAGGATAGGAGAGACGACTTGGAGAAAAGAAAGGATGTAAATGAAATAAATGCATAAATATGCATTAGCTTCAGTTCAAGAGTCATGCAGTCTCAGTTCCTACTGATGGTAATCCAGATATACATTTTCAGCTATCTTCTGGTAAAATCATTTGCAGAAACCACAGGAAAATCAGTATCCAACACCATACCATAATTTGGGAGTCCCTCCTAGCAGGCCTGGATTACCAGATAGGCAGAAACCAACCTATAGGCCCCATGCCTTTTAAGGGCCCCACAACAGTGGATTAAAATAATTTTGATTTGATTTGTTTCATAACATTCATAATTTTTAATCTTTGTTTTGTGTGATAAAATTGGTTTATTAAAATTGTTGGTTGGTAAAATCAAAATTGTATTAGGAGGTAATTTGCGAGGGGTGCTTTTGACTGCCTAGGGGCTTCCACAGGCTTTAATCCAGCACTGCCTCCTAGGGATATGAGGGATTTGATTAAGTTAGCATTTAAAGGCAAACTCACCAAATTTCTGCTTTGGGAAACAATATGTGAACTGAAACATAGCCGTTTTTCAAAATTCGCGCATCGCCAAAATTTGCAATCTCGTTCTCCAACCGAGTAATGTGAACAAAAAATGTATGTGCTCGGGTGAAGCGAGCATAAAAATGCATACTTTAAAGGAATTTTGCATGAAAATAACATGCAAAATGCATATTAAGAGAAATTGCTTTGAAAAAACATGTATATTCGGCAAATTTGCTAATTTATTCATTAAAATGCTGGTGAATTTTCAGGAGGATTGAAAAAAGAACAACACTTGCAAATTGCTGCAGAAAGCTAGGCCCGTTGTTTTATGTAGGGGACAATCAATACATCGCCAAGTAAGGGAATGATGCATGCTACCTTGAAGGAAGCAGCCAATCAGACCCCGTGAAAAGAAAGCATCGCACTGTTACTTCAACAACTG
This sequence comes from Podarcis raffonei, assembly GCF_027172205.1. Taxonomy (NCBI): domain Eukaryota; kingdom Metazoa; phylum Chordata; class Lepidosauria; order Squamata; family Lacertidae; genus Podarcis; species Podarcis raffonei. Next base: position 33,394,425 of record NC_070602.1, on the reverse strand, counting down.
CAGACCCAATTTTACTACTCCCTTTGTGAGTATGATAAGTAACCACAGAGCTGGTCCAAGAACAACATTATGAGAATAGCCATGGGTTACTGCAAGGCAGGGACATATACTATCACAGGGGTCAGCAAACTTTTTCAGCAGCTTCCACTGTCCCTCAGACCTGAGGGGGCCGGGCTATATTGGGGGGGGGGGATGAACGAATTCCTGTGCCCCACAAATAACCCAGAGATGCATTTTAAATAAAAGCACACATTCTAATCATGTAAAAACACTGATTCCCGGACCATCCACGGGCCGGATTTTAGAATGCGATTGGGCTGGATTTGGCCCCCGGGCCTTAGTTTGCTTACCCATGGCCTATCCTATTGTTGGAATACTACATCTCAACACCAAGTACCCCACTGTTGGTGGACCAATTCTGTGTCATAAAGTCTGAAAACATGACGTGAAGTTTGGCAACATTAATCCCGCCGTGTGAGAATCCCTTGCAGACGACTGCAGTGCTTAAAGACAGACAGTCAGGTCCTGTATCCACAGCAGTGACCAGAGGAGAAATTGCCACTGGGAGGAATGCAGAGAGAAGAAATGCTGTGGTGCATATGCAGCAGTGAAACCGGATGCCTTCATCTACCCCACTCATTACAAAACATATCTCACCTGTATTGCTCTCTACAGCCACAGCAGGTGCTGTAACTCTCCAACAGTTTGACTTTACTCCCAATGGCACACTCTTCCATTGTCTCTCAAGAAAGACAGATGCCAACAGGAAAATCAGGAGGAGAGGAGCAGCACCTTCTATTCATCCAAAGGCCACTTCATGGAGGAGGAGATACCAAGAAGGCAGCAGTTCTGGCCTCCACCGTAGCAGGTGATGCTTTCTTTGGGAGATGAATCTGCTGCCCCTGTGGATCGTTCTGTTTGAGGCACTCGCCTCACCCTGCCTCATGGGTGGGCCAGCTCTGCCTTTTAATACCAATGAGAATACAACAATGGCACCAGAGGTGTGAGCTTCTCCAAGCTTGATTTTCTCTTGAGCCACAAAAACTGCACCAGAACTTGTGTGGCAGCTGCACAGAACCCAAATGTTCAAGCCGAAAATGCAGGCTGGATTTCATGCAGCACAGGTGACTTTATCCTGTAGTACCATGCAATCTAGCTAGGGCTCATATATTTTTATTCCATTGGAGTATTTTCTAGCACGCACCATTGAGCTTCCTTGAACAACAGGTCTGCACACGCAAGGCAAGATGCATTACACTAATGCTTCCCTAATTCTTGGTGTTGCTGTTTTACCAGGTGTTATGATCCTTAATCAGTGGAATTGTGCAGCATGTAGATATTTAGTGAAAGTGCTTAATAAAAATCATTTAATTTTAAATTGCAAGAGTGCACTTAACCCTAAGATAGTAAAACCGATCATTTGATACATTGCAACGGGGAAGGTAGAGGTTTAAAAATAAAGGCACCCTTCATTTGCTTCAAAGAGAACAGGACTTGTATCCCTTAGTACAAATCATGTACTAATGCTTTGATTCCATGTGATAATAAAGTAATCCATTATGGCCTTTTAAAGCTGTACTTAAATCAGCTCAGTGAAAAGGAGGACTACATTTTCTGAAATAAGAATCTAAAATGAAAGCTCATCTGCTTACATATCTTATGTAGGGCTGAGCTGAAACTGTTAACCCGTCTTTATAGCCACTTTCACCTTGTTCTTGTTTATTTATTTATTTTAGGGAACTACCTAAAACAAACAAACAAACAAGGGAACCACCAAATGTACATGTATTTTCATTCAACACTGCTCCGTGAGTGATAATCTAATTTAATAGCATTGCATTTTATTCCCGCCATTTCTCCAAGGAATGCACATGGTTCTTTACTACTGGATCATCATTGATAACCCAGGTAGGTTCAGCTGAGAGAAGAGGTGGCTTCCCCATGATCGATCACCCAGTGAGATTCACGGCTGAGCAGCGATTCGAACTTGGGTCGCCAGGGAAAGGGAAATAAAGTTGCCAAAAATTAGCTGCCCTCTTTTCAGCACCTCAACCCACCCGGAATGCTCATGTGAACACAAAGTAAGCCAAGGAAAGGAGAAGCAAACATGTTCGAAGAAAAAGATACAGGTACTCTCTCCCTTTTTACAATTGACTACAATGCCAGTCATGGGCGTAGCCAGGATTTCTGTTGGGGCAGGGAACACAACCTCAGCTAACTATGTATTTTTATTGATTTTTTTATTGATTTAGGGGGGCAGCTGCCCCTCCCTGCCCCCCAGCTATGCCCAAGATGCCTGTCCAAAAGCAAGACAACAGAACAGCTGGCTGGTGTTCATTGAGACTGGTAGGGCAGCAGGCAGAGAGACCAGCAGTAAGTGACAGGTAAAACCAACTTATTCTAGTTTTGTTCTCAGCTTCTTCCCTGCTCAGTTCCACAAGGACCACCCTGGAATTAAATAGGAAGCTGACAGGCTTTGCCACTCCCCCTGGACCGGCTGTAAGTAAGAAGGCTGGCAGGTGGGGGTTGACTGAAGACAGGATGATGTTGGTGGGGCTTTGCCTATTTGCCTCAATGGACGAGACCCCACTGCAGAAACACACACACACACACACACACACACACACACCCCTGAATGCACTCAGAGCAAAACCCATTTGGCTCAAACAGGTGTACCCCCCTCCCCCTGCAGCCACACACAGTCTCTTAAGTGGATTCCTTGCCCTTCCAATGCAGTTTTCATAAAACAAGGTGAAGCCCTATCTTAAATAATGGAGGTGGATGCAAAGGTCTTTCAAGGTCTTCAGAATCTGGAAATTGGTTTAAAGCATGCACTCAGTGGCAAAAAAAGGGGGGGACATAAATACATATGCACAGTTTTGAAGAGAGTATAATGTATATTTGGAGAGCATTCTTGTTATCATATGAGATGCCACAATTCTGCTGGAGGGCTTGTAGCACTGTGGAAACTTGCCTGCTGGTTGTGGGGAGAGCACTGAAGCAAAACCAAGACTACCCATTTCTTGACTGGGCATCTGCTGAAAATTTAGGCCCCTTTGTGGGGGAAAACAGATTTTCATCCTGAACATTGCATTCATTGTCCTGCAGGGAACAAGCTGGGGAAGCAGACCACAGCAGGATTGAATTCTCCACTCGTGAGCAGGAGGATTCAATGTTGCGTGTGCAGGATTCTGATTTGCAAAGCAGCACCCAGCAAGACTGAACCCTCCTGCTCACAGCGCAGTTGGTTGATGTAATATTTGTTAGTCACTTTTCTTACAGAGTAACTCATAGCAACAAACATTAAAACCCATTAAGAACAACAGTAAAAGAAACCTTAAAAGCACGGATGTAAAAGGCAGGACTTCAGGTCCCACCCCACTAAAAGAAGCCGCAATGCCACTTTTCAAATTAAGGACCAAAAGCCGGGGTAAAGATAAAAATGTTGGCCTGGTGCTTGAAAATGGATAAAGATGGTGTCACACATGCCCCCCCTGGCAATCCACAAGTGGGAGCCACCACTGAAAAGACCAGTTCTCGTGTTGCCAGCCTCCCAACATCCCATGGAGGGAGCCCATAAAGAAGGAACTCAGATGATGATCGCAGGGTCTGGTTTGGTTCATGTGAGGAGAGGCGGTCTTTGAGCTACTGATGTCCTAAGTCACATATGGCTTTGTAAGTCAAAACCAGTACTGTGATTTGAGCCCCAAAGCTATTTGGGAGCCAGTGCAGTCATGCCAATATATATATTCAGGCCGTCCTGTCCCACTCAACAATCGGGCCACCGAACTGGGCACCAGCTGCAATTTCCAAGCTGGCTTCAGCATAGGAGAAGTTAGGCCATCCCTATCACCAGTTGAAGCTGACAGAACCACCAGTTGAAGCTGACAGAAAGAACTCTGTGCCATTGAGTAGCCACGGATAGGATTTCACTGTTAGGATCATGTGCAATTTGGCTGAGATCCTTCTGTTTTCAATGTATTATTTCACTCCTTCAGTAGTTTTACAGTTTTTCCCATCAACAAGAATAATCTACTCCTCAAAGCACCTAGATTTAAAATGAAATGGCCACTGTTTTTCTTCCTATAGTAAATTCATATTAAGCTATTCATTGTGTTGAAGAATAGAACAGAAGCAATATTTGCTCTCAAGCAGCACCGCACATCCAGCCCTCTCTCACTGCCTCTCTTTTGCATTCCAGTCCTTCCAACCCAGAGTAGGCACTCCAAGGCCCACTCTCGTTGGTCCTCTCCCCAGAAATAAAAATGACAGCTCCTGTGAAGGAGGAAATGCTGCAGTGAGCTACATGTGAGAACAATGCCCAAACAAGTAGCTGAACCTTGAAGGGAATCGCTATTGAACTCAAATACAATAGCAGAGGCTAATTCAATTAGCAATTGATGCCTGATACTTGAACAAAGTTAAACTGTTGTTTTTTTTTGTGCAAGCAGGAAATGAAAAGCCGCTGAACAGGTTGAGGAAATAAGAAGTTTTAACCTGTACAGATACATATTTTTTATAATGTGGAACAATGTCTAAGGCCTGTTTAGCTTACTTTATCAAAATTCTCATTTGAGTCCTTGAGTTGTGTAGAAGGATTTCATGACTCCTGAGTCATAGACTCTTTGCCATTCCACTTCCATAATTATACAATACAATATACGCTGTGTTACCTTAAAGCAGGGGCGGGCAACTGTGGGCCCTGGCTGAACTTCATGCAGCCCTGGGCCTAGTTCAGGAATGGAGAACTTGATGGGCTTCTTGATGTTGTGTTCATCAAATTGCAATACTCTAAAACAGGGTGGGAAACCTGTGCCCTTCCAGATGCTGTTGGACTACAACTCCCATCATCCCTGACCATTGAATGTATGGGACTTGTGGGAGTCAGAGTCCAGCAACAAATTAGCCTTCTTTCACGTGGATGTCAAAGAATGGAAAATGAGGGAAAGAGGGTGGCAGAGGGAGGAAGTACAGAGGCGTAGCCAGGATTTTTGTTAGGGGGGACAGAACCTCAGTTAGTTATGTATTTCTATTGATTTGGGGGGCAGGTGCTCCCCTGTCCCCCTGGCTACTCCCATTAGGGAGTAGAAAGAAAGAAAGAGAGTGCTTGTCTACTCACTTTTGCCTGAGGGCCCATCAGAGAATGTGACCTTTGACAGGAACAAAGTTTGCTTGCACCTGCCTTAAAGGCTAGCTATTTTCATCTTTGAACATTCTTGCAACTGAATCAATCATTTTACTCCTTTTTCGAATATCGTGAGATGCCCTGAAATGTCTAAATATCTAAATATCACGTGCCATACTCAAAGCAGGCAGATGCATTATTGGAAGCAAGTTTCTTCTCACCCATCTGCCATTTTGTTCTGCAAAAGAAGAGTATCATAAGGTGTCGGAGGAATCACATGGTTCTCTTACTTTAAACCATGCACTGCCAAAGATGCTCACAGAAGGGCTAATATAATTCTGCAAGCTCATTCTCCCACCACACACTTCCCCATACCAAGTCACTACGCAAGTAAAGCTAACATAGGCCAGATGTGAAACGAAACTGGTACAGCTTGGTGCAAGCTGAAAATTCTCTCTGAGCTATTATGTCAAAGTATATAAAGTGGAGTAAAGGACCAAGATAAGGGAAATTAGAGACATAATAAGTGGGAATATATAATTATAAATGAGGTTTGAAAGAGGGTTAGAATTTGCTGAATTTGACGGAATAAAGAGGAATACAAAAAAGGGAGATGCGAGGAGGTCAGGAAAGAGGGATATAGAACCTTGAAATTCAAAAGTGGATCCTTTTCCTTTTCCTTTTCTTTATTAAGTGTGTATTTTCTGTTTTTTGTTTTGATATATGTGTTTGTTTGATTTCTATGTTTTGTAAAATCCCAATAAACATTTATTAAAAAAAAGAAAATTCTCTCTGAGCTGTACACTAGGTACCTAGGAGCTCCTCCCTTACCAGAGTAGTGGAAGGATTCCTTTTTAATGGGTGAAAAAGCGAAGAGAAAACTTAGTCACAGGCACTGCACCATGTGACAATAATGCAGGGCACACATTATACTTTTAAACCACATTTGAAGCACATTCTTCTTCTCTAACAACAACAACAATAACAATAATAATTTTATTTATACCCCAGCCACTCTGGGCAGCTTATAGCATATCTAAAAACATAAAACATCAAGCGTTTAAAACCTCCCGATACAGGGCTGCCTTCAGATGTCTTCTAAAAGTTGTGCATTTCTTTATCTCCTTGATATCTGAATGGAAGGTGTTCCACAGGGAGGGCACCACTACCAAGGAGAATTCTGGACACTGTAGTTTGTTAAGGATTGCTGAGAACTGCAACTCTGTGAGGGGTAAACTTAGGGTTGCCATATGTCTGGAAGTTCCTGGGCAGAAATTGGCGAAACGTCTGGGAAAATCCAGATGTATGTAAACCCATGTCGGCAGTGTCGTTTTTGCTGATTTTCCATAAAAATGGGTCAACAACTTTTCTGTCCAGATTTTCGGTGTTTGAAATATGGCAATCCTAGGTAAACTACAGTGCCCAGAATTCTTTGCAGGGAAAATGTGCTTTGAATGTGCTATAAAGGTACAGTATGATGTACATGCAGCCTAAGTCAAGAACTCCAAGGACAATCTTTTTGAGAGAGAACATTTATTCAGCCCAGTAGGGAGATGATGGTGAACAGCAATGTCCATCCTTTGCTCTGTGAGTTCTTTCCGGAATTCTGAGCAGATGAGATGCTTATAATCTAGGAAAGAAAGAACCAGCTTCTCCAGGTGGCATTTATTATGGAGATGAGTTCTCATTATCAGCCTGCAGTTAACTATACAGATGATATATTTCTGGTGTAGCTAATTCCTCTTAATTGCTTTTAGTAAGGTAGCACATCATGGTGGCATGACCAAATGTTTGTTTTGTATCTTGCTTTTCAACCACCAGGTCTTCCAAATGACTTGTTCTTTCTCTCACACACAATTCCCTAACTATGGGCTATGATTCTGCTGTAGGCCATCCCTTCCCAACATCTTACAACTCTTCCTCTCGCACCATTTTGCAATAAATTGCAACCACACCATTATACTCGCAGTTCCAAATAATATTCCCAAGCAGAAGCCCTCATTCCCAAACCCACTTTCTGAAGGGAAACCTGATGCCTCTTCAGTGCTGTAGATTTCATCATTGTTTCTGAACTAAAAAAAAGAGTTATGGAGCTGCATTCTTATTCTACTCGCCCTCCTGCCCTGCCAGAACACTGGACTGCAACCTTAATATCCCAGGAGTCAAATGCTGTATAGTTGTAGTGGGTATACAGAAAACTAATAAGAGGGTCCAATGTGATAAGCAAACAGGACTGAGACTTGTTATTTGATCCTTTCCAGAAATGCCTCTTTTACCACAAATTGGCTTTCTCCTGCACTGCTATAATCTAGTCTTACTACTCTCAAGTTAAAGTTTGTATTTGTTTGCCTATACGAACTCCTGATGGAAGCCTAAATCCTACCAGTAAAATGCCTTTTAAAGGATTGCAGCCATTCTTGTCTTCACCCCTTGTCATTAATGGGCAAATGACTAATTTATTTCCTATTAGAATTTATATGGTTTGCCGCAATTAAGATAAAAAGCATAATTGCTGTCAAACCCAGGGCAGTATTTAAATCACTTCCTTGTTGACAACATATTTCTCCTTCTTAAAAGAGAATGTCTCTGAAATTTGATTTGTGCAGAACCCTTGTGGACTCATCATTCATACGTACTGCACCTGTCACCTGTGTACTAGCATTCTGCTTAAGGATCAATTTACATAACCTCATTTAATGGGTTCATAAATCATACCCATTAAGCCCAGCTAACAGGAACCAAGGGTTCTAATTTATGCTGCCTTTCATAGGAGAAAATTGGGAGGCTGGAGCCTGTGGATAAAGAACCCAGGTCTTGCCTTTGATTGTTGATTGTGATGGTAAATGTATGGATGATGAGAACAGATTTTCACTTTATTGATTTCCTGCCAAAGCTCAGCATGCTTTATTGTGAAAGGGGGCCTTTTGGCAGCAGTGCTAAAAGTGGCAGTTGTTTAGGAGCCCTTTGCCAAGATGACATCTAAGACAATACAGACTGGTAAATACTAAAATAATATCAAGCTGAAAAGTTAACCTTTTTTTTTTTTAAGGCGCCCTCCCAAACCACCATAAAATCAATGATGTATTCTCACATTTACAGATCTGTCTTGATGATGCATAGGAATCGACATTACTATGTGAAGTTAAATAAGAAATTTTGCAATTTTTTGCACTGTAAATTGTACTGCCCTCAAATTCATTCAGACATTGGAAATCCATCCGAGAAAACACACAGACACAAAACTCTAAAGCTGTTTGTCCAGCCATGTTTTGGTCCTGGTATTGTTCAGTGTTGAAGTATGATAAAAGGAACTTTTTCTGCTCTGTTATTTGCTATCCCTGCCATCATGATATTATGTGTGACTCTGGCCCTTTGCCCAAACACTTTCAGGGATTCGGTCCTATCTGAAATTAATGAGAAAATCAGAACCTATGTGGCTTTTTTCAGAACTGGGATGTCTGCCTGTGATTCTTTCTTTCTTTCTTTCTTTCTTTCTTTCTTTCTTTCTTTCTTTGCAGTTTTCATCTCAGCCCTGCCACGCACAGGATACCTCAATTTTTTGTTGAATTTAGTGGCTGAGTCTAAATCAGGTCACTGTTATTCACCTCCAACTCTCCACAGCAGAAGCCCTGGTCTCAGTTTCACAACAATGTTGGCTGAACACATGACTTAGGAGGGTGGAATAATGCTTGCTAACACCACCCACATCTTCTGCACATTCTTTGGAGGTTTAAGACAGGGTTATATGCATGAACAGAACTCATATATCTACACCTGTGCATACAGAGCTCACTTCATCTTTTCCACTGAAAATATGGAAGCAGAAAACAGCAGCATAGCATGGTTTGCTGGCACCCAGGGCAAGCATGGGTCATGGAGGGTGAATGGAACCTGCCACGCCAGCCCAGCCCTCACCACCAACACTGCCAGACTGACACCAACCCTGAGCCACTTTGCTATGCTGGGATCTGAGCTGCATGATTCACGGAGAATCATTCAGAACAGATCCCAGCAGCGCATAGTGGCACAGGACTGGCAGGGTGGCATGAGTAGCGCTCCCCTCCCCAAATGCGGGTAGAGCCATCACCTCAGAAACATCCCCATGCTATGCCCCTGGCAGGAAGTGAGCTCACTGGGCACAATCTTGGTCTCCCCTCCAAGTGCTCAATCTATTTTGATATGAAGGTGAGAATGGGACTCAAGGCAACAACCCTTATGGAGAAAGGGAGAGTTAGTCAGATAGTAGCTCCTTAGGGACTAACATTTTAATTATCTTTAAAACATAAAATGTTCATAGGCTGCAGCCTCCGTCTTCAGAGATAGGGAATTTTCATGACAATCAACACCCACTGTCAACACTTAGGCCCTTGTGCTTTTGAAAAGGGTAGTCCACTGTCAGAATATATCATTGTGACTTATGCTCTAAACCCTAATGGGATATAAGAAGCTATGCTAGATTGTAATTTTCAGATATGTGGTAAATCAAACTTCTTCATCACCAGGGTTGTGTGTTCCTTAATGCTCATTGAAAGAGCCAAACCTAGCTCCTGGTTTTGGACTTGATGAGAGCCAACAAACTGAAACTCAACCCAGATAAGACTGAGGCACTGTTAGTGGGTGTTTCCCTAGACCTGATGGCTGGGAGGTTGCTGGTCCTTTGCTGTCACAGGGATGTGGAGTGCCTTTCATCAGCTTCAGCTGGTGGCCCAGCTGCACCTTTATCTGGACAGGGATAGCATAACTACTGTTGTCTATGCTCTGGTAACCTCACTTGCAGTTAGATTACTGCAATGCGTTATACATAGGGCTGCCTCTGAAAATGGAAACCTCAGCTAGTGCAGAATTCAGCAGCCATGTTGCTCACTGGGGCAAGACAGTTTGAACGTATTACACCGATCCTGGCTACTAATTAGTTTCCGGGTCCAATTTGAAGTCCTAGTTTTGAACTATAAAGCCTTAAACAGCCCAGGACCACAATACCTCAAGGACTGCCTCTCCCCCATATGAACCTACCCAGACCGTGAGATCATCTTCTGAGGCCCTTCTTCATGTGCCTCCTCCATTATAGGATTCATAATCAACATAGGGATTTGAAAGGAAGAAAAACAGGTTCAAATCCCTGCCCTCTCTACCTTATCTACAGCAAAGGGCTGTTATGAGGCTAAGGGAGTAGGGAGTTATGTAGATCTTATTTTGCCCCTTGGAGAAAGATGATAAACATGTAATAAACCTTAGCCACTACGCTATATCATTATACAGTTATTATAATAACTACTTGAGTTTTAAGTTTAGCAACTTGAGAGTATGTCTTTTTGAAATATAGCTGTACAAAGTGACTATGTGAACACAGTTGATGGTATATTATGCATTCAATGTTCACTGAAGTGTCAGTGTAAGAAATTCAGGTGTAACATTTGACATGATTTGACCCTATAGTAATGTTAACGGTGTTCTTTAAACAACTTAACTGGCATTTCCTGTTAGAAGTAAGTATTTGTTTATTTGAGGGATGAATTGTAATGGGAGCCTGAAAGTGTGCAGGTTCAGACATAACTACTTGTTTTCACTCATGATATAAACAAGAAATCAACTCAAGCTCTCAGAGGTGAAAAGCTTTTAACTTCATTTCACTTTTTGATATCTGCTGTGTTGACAACATAATTAGCTGTTGTGTTTCCGTCTTCAAGATTCCATTTGACAAAGTTAAGTGAACCCTGGAGACAATAATGTGATAATGCCATTCTCCTTAATAACCAAGAGCTTGGATTGAAGCCAGTTTAGTCTCTAAATCAATAAAGGAAAGGGATAGTTCATGAAGTTGTGTCTTACACGGGTCAGAATTTAGGAGTGAGACATGGGTTGAAATCCCCATTTCCAGAAGCTCACTGGGTGACCTTGGGCCAATAACAGACTTCTTAGCTTAACCTGCCACATGGGATTGTTGTGTGGATAAAATAAGGAGACAAGAACCATGTCCGTCTCCTTGAAGGAAAGGTGGGACAGAAATGTAGTAATAAAATCAGCGTTGAGATCTAAATAAGCTGAACCCCACCTCAAAAAAGCTGAACCCCACCCATATTGTGTGTGTTGAACTGATTTTCAGAATGGTCCAATGGTCATTGAGATCATGATTCACCAGATCCTCATCAATCTGCTTTTGAAGATCCTTCAGGATATGGTGATTTGCGTTTGGCCAAGCTATCATAAGACCAATTAACAGGTAAACTTAATATGTTAACATGTCTTGGCTAACACGTTAGAAATGAGCGTGTTAACTAATCTTAAAATAATTGGACTCAATGGACTCTGACTGCCTGGATCTGCAAAAATAGTCTCTGGTGTATGCCTGTCAAATGCTTGGCAAGTGCTATATATGGTTGGCAAAGTATGTTCAGCTTGGTGGATCACAAACTGAAGGCATCAGGAGTGAACTGCATGCAAAGATGGGTCCTGATTTTCCACACAATCTGTGAAAGTGGCTGGTGGGTTGGAGGTGAAGTTGGTGGGGAGAACTAATGGATGTATTCTTTCCCCCTCCCTTTGGTCATCTATGTGGTATAATGGAAGCAAGGCAAATGCTATAGCACTTGGAGATCTACGCATTGGGACATGTCAATGAGTTTTTATTTAAAAATTCAGCAATATATCTGAAGTTATTATTTAATTAATTCATTTCTATACTGCAAACCCATTTACAAATGTTTGTGTGTCTATTCTCCTTCTGTCCTTGAAGACTGATCAGCTGCAGCTGGAATTATTCTGCTTTCTCCCCCTTCAGCTAACTCCTTGCCCATGACATTCTGCCCAGCACTGCAAAGAGCCGGTAAGAACTACCTTGCTTTCTCCGTCTCCAGTTTTTCTTTCCTGCCCAGAGTCCTGCCTGCATCCAGCAACTCCCCTCACACCCAGCAGCTTCCTTCTTCTTTTTCTTTTTTATCTTTTTGGTCACTTCTTTTTTTAAAAAAAGAATGGTTCTGATCAGTTTAATAAATAAATATGTTACAATTATTGGTTGTGTATTTAATTAAATATATTAATTGTGTATATTAAATAATATTAACTACGTTGCAAACACTTTAGTTTGTTGTTGTTGTTTAGTCGTTTAATCGTGTCCAACTCTTCGTGAACCCATGGACCAGAGCACGCCAGGCACTCCTGTCTTCCACTGCCTCCCGCAGCCTGGTCAAACTCACGTTGGTAGCTTCGAGAACACTATCCAACCATCTCGTCCTCTGCTGTCCCCTTCTCCTTGTGCCTTTCCCAACATCAGATGTCTTTCCCAACATCAGGGTCTTTTCCAGGGAGTCTTCTCTTCTCATGAGGTGCCAAAGTATTGGAGCCTCAGCTTCATGATCTGTCCTTCCAGTGAGCACTCAGGGCTGATTTCCTTAAGAATGGAGAGGTTTGATCTTCTTGCAGTCCATGGGATTCTCAAGAGTCTCCTCCAGCACCATAATTCAAAAGCATCAATTCTTCGGCGATCAGCCTTCTTTATGGTCCAGCTCTCACTTTAGTTTAAGATATGGTAGTTTATTTCAGTGAGTGACCTGCAAGTTCTGTGTCGAAGAATTCCTGTGGCCCAATTGGCCTGAGAGGTTGGACCACCTTGCGTTGGAGCAATATTATTTGCCCAAGGGGATCAGCACTTGCTTTCGATGGACAGCACTCAAGCTGTCCTTCTTCTGATATAGTCCTTCTTCTGATCATTCATCAGCCTGCTTGCCTGCCTTCCCTATGGTCACCCAGTTTTGACCTCATCAAATACAAAGGTTTATTTCAATAAAAATGGTTTAGAAAACTCAGCCATGCGTTTCTGTATCAAAATGTTTCCCCACTGCCTACTTCCGCAAATGAATTTCTCATTAGCCAAAAAGGTATTTAGTGCTTCAAAATGGCAATCTAACTGTGTCTCTTCACTGATCCAGACAATATACATGGAGTCAGTGTCACAGGCCAATTGCCATCAGATGAGACTGTGTATCCCCTTTTGATTTAATGAAGTGAAAATAATTTACAATCTGAGAACTGGATTCTTTCCCACTTTCTTTGAAGTGAAGCAATGAAGGCATTTGAGCCTTTGGGCTTTCCAGCCTCAGCTAGCATTCTTACAACATTGTAATCAAATACTTGAAGGGCTCAAAAGCTACTGAATATGCATATTTATAGCCCAATTACCTGAATGTTCCACTGACTTCCCTTTAGTAAGGAATTAATAATCAATTAATTTTGATCTGACTATGAAAGATAATAGAGGGACATTTCTGCAGCTGTTGTCTCCTTCAAGCATGTTGACTTGAAACAACTCTTTTACTTTCTTCCAGGTCTGGTTTTGATTACCCACCACAATTTCTCTGTAACATTTTAAAGCATCTGCCGAGAAGTTATACCTACTGATATCAGGGTCCAGAGAGCCACAGCTCCTGGAATGAGGTGCTCTCAGCTCCTGCAAATGGAAGATAGGGGAAGGAAAATTGACGTGCACTTACTCCTTCCTATTGGATCCCCCCTGCACCACAAAAAACTGTTTGGGGGACTTCAGATTACTGCATGAAGGGGTAATAATAATAATAATAATAATAATAATAATAATAATAATAATTTATTTATCCCCACCCATCTGGCTGGGTTTCCCCAGCCACTCTGGGCAGCTCCCAACAGAATATTAAAAGCACGATCAAACATTAAAATCTTCCCTAAACAGGGCTGCCTTCAGATGTCTTTTAGAAGTCAGATAGTTGCTTATTTCCTTGGCTTCTGATGGGAGGGCATTCCACAGGGAGGGTGCCACTACCGAGAAGGCCCTCTGCCTGGTTCAGTGGGGAACCCTGCTCTGGGAAGGGAACTCTCTGCCCTGAGTCAGGCAACCTTGGACCACTCGGAGGCTCCTCCTCCTGCCCCTCAGAAATGACATCATGGAAAGGGGGAGGGCAATTTGGTCCCATCCATCAGCCAGAGAAGGAGCTTGCCGTTTTACAGATCTTCCGACTTAGTGTCCTGGGCAGTGACTGGTGTTCTGCATGGTCCCTTGCACAATGTTTGCCCGAAAGAAATCAGCAGCGGTAAATGTATCCTGTGCTCCTGAAAAGAAGCTGAGCTTCACGTGCCATGTTATCGATGCAACATTTACAGAACGGCCTCTTTTTATTTATGCCGTGATAAATGATTCTTTACGTCTAGGAAGTGCCAAATGTTACAAAATGAGTTTATCAACTTCCAAAATTTGCGAGCGGGAAAGAGAAGTCGATGATTCAAACCAGTAATGACTGTTTTCTCCCACCATCATGTATGTGTGCTCACACACCCATTTTGAGTAATTGACCATTAATTATAATATCAATAGACTGTAGATAAGCAAAGCAGACACATGTTAGGACAACATTTCATTTGTAACTGTTTTGTATATATCATAAATCTCTAATATTGGGCTATTGTCACACATGATGAATTATTGTAAGCATGTCAGCACATAGTGGAAGTCAAGTACATTCAAACGCTACTCAGTCAGAATTGAATTTGGCATGATAGTCTCATAAAAGAGGACTCAATTGAGAGTTTCCACTTGCCTGCTCTAAACTTGTCACTTGTAGGTGCTAAAGAGCTTGTTGTGTTGGTTTAATTAGTCAACAAATCGGTCCTTACTTGATTGCATGGTCGTATCACATATGTTAACACTTCAGCGTTTGATGGAGATATTAACAAGTTACAAGAGACTCTTGGTCTATGGACTTTAAAGAAGAGAAGCTCTTCTATATTATTTCATTTGGTCCTGCCAATATTTATTAGATCATGCAGCCAGCAGGCTGGCAGGGTGAGAAAGACAACACAAACATTTTTTCGGGGTTATGCTCATCTGTATCCAAAAGAAGGGTCACCAGACAATCGATTGTAGAAGGGTATAAGTAAGATAAGTGTTCTCTGCCGCAGCTTACAAATTCATTATTTGATACAGTTTGCTGCAGACCTCCTTTCAGCTTTTGTCACTTAAAGATAATTTATGACAAGAACAGAGAGAGAGGTTCTTGAAAATGCTATAGCAACTAGAGCTGAATGATGCTACTTCGGCATTAGATGCATAGTCACCAGAGGCCAAGAGAAAGGAAGTTTGCATTTGTATGAAAAACCATGCGAGTTAAGCATTCATCAAGGTTGGATAAAATATTCCTATTAATTGTCGCTGGAAGATTAAACAGGGGGGGCAGGGGAGGAAAAAAGTTCCATAATTAAAATGGCTTATTCCCAGCCGTGGAGTGAGAGGGGGGGAAAGAGAGTGGGGGGAAAAGTTGATTCTCTGTAGGTTTGCAAAAGGGCTCATTTATTCAGGTTTTGTAGAGCAGCAGACAAAAGAGACGCACATACTTTACATCATCTTTTCACTTGGCCCCCATTGGGGAATAGCTTTTTTATCTGTGCTGAAATAACCAAGTCTAGAAGCCATGGGCTGTAATAAAAGAAAAGGTACCACATGAAGGAAATCTCATTTCTGCTTTTCAGCAACTCCTGTGTCAAGGTGTAGCGCAGCTCCCTTAGAGAAGTGTGGGGCACTTAGGGGGAGGCGGAGGGCCGAGGAGAGCAAAGCTTATGGGGAGGGTATGATCCCGTCGGAGGCAGTGCTTGCCTTCGTGCTCAATCAGTCACACTGATGAGCCTTCTTGCCCCCATCGCCTCCATGTGATTTGAGAAAAGGGGAGTTCAGAAAGGGTGTCTGCTTTGTTATAAAAGGTTCCCAGTGTGTGGCTTCAGGATCCAAGACACCCCATCTTAATTTATCTCACTAATACCAGTGTGGTATTATTACCACAAACCAGATTGCTGTATGCACAGAAGCTCAGGGGATTATTTTTGCATGCTTGTTTGCAAAACAGATCATCGGTGTTTCATTGCTCAGAGCTTGAAGACAATGGCAGCTTAGGAGGAGGACCAGAGTTTGACAGAGGTGAAAAATAGATGTAGTGGCATGAAGCATTTCATGAGGCTTTTAAAGCCATTGTTGTTATAAAATGTGCATAACAAAGAAAATACATAATGGGATCTTTTAATGTATCTGAAGGAGAGACATAACATAGATGACTTGTTTAGAATATTTTCCAACTGTGGAAGTTGTTGCAACAAACAGTGTGGAGTGCCCACGTTCAGGATTCTAGCCCGCCAGCCCTCTTTCAGGGTACAGTACCCCATTCATCCTCTACCACCATAACAAAATTCAGCATTTTGTGGCCACTGAGCAGATTCTGTCCTCATTTGGGGGGGTTCCCACTTAGGGGTTTTTCTTAACTTATTTGTACTTCTGAAACCTTTTGGGTTATTTCAAGCCTGCTCTTCCTCGTGTGCATGGATGTCTACATAAGGAGCAGAACTCAAAAGATTTCATTTGCCATAGCAGAGTTTGCCAACCTTTTGGGGCTTGTGAGAACATTTGCAAACCAGAGAAACTGTTGTGGGCACCATGCACACACTGCAACCAAGCAGCCATTGCAACCTATTTTATTGGCTACCTCAGTATGTGTTATCCAATCTAATTTTGGGGTGGGTGGGCCTATGGGCACCATGTTGGCATGAAGCAGAAGAAAAACAGGATTATTAGGACTATGATGGCAAGAAAACCATTGGGATTGCTTTGGTCCCAAGACTGTACAATCCAAGGCCCTCCGTCCTGATTGTGGAAGAATCCAAATGTCTATTTTTTTGTGGCTCATTTCCACCTCATTTAAGTCCTACACAGCTCATCTAAAGGGTGTACAGCAGGGGTAGGCAACCTAAGGCCCAGGGGCTGGATGCGGTCCAATCACCTTCTCAATCCAGCCCATGGACGGGCCAGGAATCAGCTTGTTTTTACATGAGTAGAATGTGTCCTTTTATTTAAAATGCATCTCTGGGGTATTTGTGGGGCATAGGAATTCATTCATTTCCCCCCCCAAAAAATATAGTCCAACCCACCACATGGTCTGAGGGATGGTGGACCGGCCCACGGCTGAAAAAGGTTGCTGATCCCTGGTGTACAGCGTTAGGAGTTTGTTGTTAGTTCTGCATTGTTGCAGCACTATCAATTCAAAGATGGAGTTGGCAGTAGTTTTTCCATCCTGTTGCAGCCTGCTGGTCAGGCTGTAGAGCCAACTTGCCTTTGGGCAACTTTCTAGGAGAATGAAACTGTTGTCTGCTGCTGCCTCTGAATTTCTCAAGGACAAGTAGAGATGGAGGAGGAATGGGTAGACCAATACAGAAGGAGTCAAAGGAAGTAAAGGAGGAACTGCAAGCAGTAGCATAGTGTGGGTTGCCAGGGCCCAGGGCAAGGCGGAGGTGGTGGGGAGAGCGAGGGAAATGGATGGAGTGCACATGCACATTCATCTGCCTAACAGCGCCCGCATCACCCAGGAGATCAAAGCTGCAGAGATAAGAAGAGTCGTTCTGTTGTCTGGAGAGGTCACTTCCTGGTTCATATGTTGTTGTTGTTTAGTCGTTTAGTCGTGTCCGACTCTTCATGACCCCATGGACCAGAGCACACCAGGCACTCCTGTCTTCCACTGCCTCCCGCAGTTTGGTCAGACTCATGTTTGTAGCTTCGAGAACACTGTCCAACCATCTCATCATCTGTCGTCCCCTTCTTCTTGTGCCCTCAATCTTTCCCAACATCAGGGTCTTTTCCAGGGAGTCTTCTCATGAGGTAGCCAAAGTATTGGAGCCTCAGCTTCACGATCTGTCCTTCCAGTGAGCACTCAGGGCTGATTTCCTTAAGAATGGATGCGTTTGATCTTCTTGTAGTCCATGGGACTCTCAAGAGTCTCCTCCAGCACCATAATTCAAAAGCATCAATTCTTCGGTGATCAGCCTTCTTTATGGTCCAGCTCTCACTTCCATACATAACTACTGGGAAAACCATGGCTTTAACTATATGGACCTTTGTTGGCAAGGTGATGTCTCTGCTTTTTAAGATGCTGTCTACCCTGGTTCATATAGAGAAGCCATTTTCAACGGACCCCAATGTCTGAAGTGCACAGCTGTATTGAGGCAGCACTGGGTGTTGAAATTTTGCGACCCTAAGAATTTTGCACCCACAGGAACCTTCCTGTGCCCCCCTCCATGCTACACCACTGACTGCAAGATAGAGATGCACAAAATCCCTGTGAATGGGAGAACAGGAAAGGGGGGCTACTTATAAATGGGGTTTAGAAGAAGAAAAGGGAGCTGTAGAAGAGAGAAAAGGGAGGATGATTAGAGAGGAAGGTTCAGAAAGATAAAAGAAAGCATGCTGTGGGGTGCAGAGAAAAACAGTGCTCCCATAGGTTGGGTTGGAAAGAAAAAACTTTAACTGGTATTATGAGGTTATCCAAACATTCTAGCACATCCACAGCTCTTAAGTGGCCTTAAAGTAAGCTCAAATGGAAGAATGATCAACTCATGAAAAAAAATAATACTCGGTTCAAGGGCAAGATGAATAAACCTGATTTTGTGTGGGAGTTTATTATTATATTTGCAGGAGTTTATGTAAGTATGAGATGAACCAGATTTTGAGGGGAATGTAGAAACTGAATAAGCATTCCATTTTTTAAAGATAAGACCTGCTACTCCAGAAAGTGAGATGGTTTGGCTCTGGTTTATTTTTAAATAAGTCATATTGTCTCTCCTCACACACCTATAATTCTCAGAGTGCTTTAACAGTAAATCTACTAGACTTCCTCTGAGGTAATAAAAATGTGTTTTCCTAAGAATACATCTATCTGCAGTTTTTCTATCATGGTGGGACTTTGAGATAGAATCCCAGAGCCCCACATAACAGAATGAGCTGAAGGGTATTCAAACACAGCAAGGCTAACTTACTACATCTCTGTGTTGTTGTTTTTTAAAATAGTAGTAGTAGTAGTAGTAATTTCAGTACTTTATTATTCTGCATAACTGATCTTCTTTCTGTCCCTATAAATTCTGGAGTTGTTTTGGATCTTGCTAAAAACTCATTTATTTTCTCAGGCCTATATTGACTATTAGTATGAACTAGTTGTGTCTATTAATTTTATGTCTGCCCTGGTATATTTCAGGCTGTTGTATTTCATATTGTAATTTTAAATTAATTTACTGTTTCTTAAGTATACACCATCTTGTGATTTAAAAGTAAATGTGGTATATAAATATCTAATATTTGTATCTAATATAAATATCTATACAAATATTAGATAGCTATAGATATACAAATATATCTAATATTTGTATCTAATTTATATCTAATATAAATATCTAATTAATGCAATTGGATAAAATAACTTTTTGAAAACCAACGCTTTCAGTTTATGTGTCATAACAGTTATGAAAGAAATATTAAATATGCATATTTTGAAGTGCACAAAATGTGCATGTTTAATATTAAGACAATATATATTATTGTAATCTAAACAACGGTCCCCATAAAATCATTCAGTCTAGTGTCTAAATAATTGCCTAACCATATCTCCTCCAACAGAATAAAACTGGTTGAATAGTCATTTTTTTAATGCCCACTGAACTCTGGGAACTACGGTTTTATAGGTTGGGGGTCTCTAACTGAATTCCCAGCAGCATGAAATTACAGTCCCAAAGATTATTTGAGGAAGCCATGAATCCTAAAATGAATAAATTCCAAGATTCCATAAAAAAATATGATTTTTTAAAAGTGTGCAATAAGGAACACAAAAGGTTTTCTGTTGTTACTTAGACTACAACCTACACTGACATCAAAATTCAGCATCTTTAATGGACCTGAAGAGCATTGTGATTGTTGTGCAATATCCAATGTTACTACCATGTGTTCTAAATCTCTTGTGCTAGATATGCCATTCTGCCATAAGGATTAATAGGATCATTAGCTTTCTGTTTACAAGTTCCTTTGGAATAAATTGTCATGACTGGTGTCATCCTTTCCCCCTCCCCATTTCCTGTTTTGTTTTTGTTTTTTGGCGTTTTGGTTTTTAAAATGTTTTCCGCTATTAATTTTATTTGCGAGGTGGCTTTCCTTACTTGACAGTACTAGCTGCATGTGTACACCCCATTAAGTTTGAATCATAGCCAGTATCTAAGGAGATGAAAGAACACGCTGTACAAATGGAATTAGAGGAGACAGCAGAATGTTGGAATAAGCAACTGGAATAAATTCGGTAGGCATTTTGCACCCTCTTTGACTAAAAGATTTCAGCACAGAAAAAAAGAAATCCTGGACCTTAGAGATTTTCTGGTTTATGTTATGAAAAATTGTATTATACTGCAAGCAGCGTGGGCAGTTCCCTCACACAAGGTGCCAAGCTGAGGGGGTGCAAAACTGAGAAAACCCATAACTGAGAAGATGTATTTGGGAGTGCCAAATTTTGGCATTACTCAGGGTGCCATAGAACCAAAGATTACCCAAGTCTGCCCCTGCTGCAAGGGTGGCTAAACTGTGGGCCTCCAGATGTTGATGAACAACACCTCTCATCATCCCTGACCATTGGCCATGCTGTCCTTGGCTGGTGGTAATGGTAGCTGAGCAACATCTGAAGGTCATAGGTTAACCACCGTCCTTTATTTAAACCAATCGCTAGCACCAGATTATCAACTGGTGTTTCATTAATGGGAGTTTAAAACAGATTTTGTGTTCGCTGATAATCCCGTTCTAGTTTTTGCTTTTTTTAATAAGCCATCCCTCAGAGCTTGGGAAAGATTACATCTTTCACTGAAAGAGAAGAGTTTGGAACCAGTTTCCAGTTTAATTTTTCAGAGTGGAGAAGACATGGAAAAGAAAGCCAGGATTTCCTCTCTAATGCAGCCTTACCTGCTGCAAGGTAAGCCTTACTATGCTCAGCTTCCATATTTGTAAATAAAATAAATATTTACAGAGGGGCCATAAATGCCTAATACTTTTATCATCCAAAAAATGCTGGATGCTCTAGTGCTGCCCCTGAACTTAAAGAATGCTTTGGGAAATAGAGAGCACTTAACAATATTTTTGCTCTGTTAGAGAAGTGTTTCCCTTTTTTATATATATTCTGATCACTCCTTCCCCACACATTTAAATTGGAGGCATATTTGCAGTTCTCTCTCTCTCTCTCTCTCTCTCTCTCTCTCTCTCTCTCTCTCTCTCTCTTTCTCTCTCTCTCTCTCTCTCTCTCTCACACACACACACACTTCTGAATCAACTCCCAGTGTGCATAAGACTGCCACCTTAGGTTGTCACTGTAGCATTTTTTTTAAAGGGATGTTTAAATAATAATGATCATTCATGATAGGCACATTACAATTGCATTCATCCACTGGGTCAAGAGGCATCCCCAATACAGATGATTAAAAGCGTGGTCAATGGAGTCCGTATTTCAGGAAGATTCTGCCGGTGAGGGATCCCAAGGGGAACCACTGTGAATTCAGATAACCAAGTGCTTTTGGTTAACCGAAGCTGGTATAATAAGGTTCCTACAGTGCTTCTTCTTGTGTGATCATGCTTTTGTATTCAGAAGAGCACTTTGCCTTCCTGTGTCCTACTGTGGGAGCATTACAATACAGAGAGTGGCTGGAGGGAGCTGACTTGGCAGGGAGCCTCTCCACTGGGAGTGGGTCAGCTAATTTTGTTGTAGCTCTGAATAGGATATTACCAGCTCCTCTGGGGAATTAAAAGGTATATTAATGTCTGATCCTCCAGTTAAAATTGTGTCTAAGTATGTAACACTTTAAAAAATCTGCCGGGGCCCTTGATTCAAGTACCACATCTTCCATTAAGAAGGTGAGATTTATCTCTTTACAGTGTCACAGATCCTCATTTTAAGCTGCGTAGGATCACTAGATATCAGACGACAAGTGCGTCACTGATCTAGGAATGAACACTGCCCTTCTTGAACCACACACCATTGGGATTTGAGTAGTAATAAATATAAGAGAAAAGGGAAAAAAATGTTTCTCCCTGACTCTTTTGTGACTTTTACGAAGTTGTAATATAATAGGTAATCTCAACATTTCGTGCTGAAAGTACAATACTCTGGGCATTTCAAAAGTGCCAACCTTGAGAATCTGAAGAACAGTTTCTTCCTCTCATTCATTTTTTTTTTAAGGAAAGAAATGGAGTTACCTTATGTAGTTACTCATTCAGATAATCCAGAGGTGGCCAACATGGTGCCGTCCTGATGTTTTTGACTACAACTATCTCCAGCCACTCTCTGTATTGTGGGTTAAACGCGGGTGGCTCTGTGGGTTAAACCACAGAGCCTAGGACTTGCCGATCAGAAGGTTGGTAGTTCGAATCCCCGCGACGGGGTGAGCTCCCGTTGCTCGGTCCCTGCTCCTGCCAACCTAGCAGTTTGAAAGCACATCAAAGTGCAAGTAGATAAATAGATGCCACTCTGGCGGGAAGGTAAACGGTGTTTC
Source organism: Podarcis raffonei (assembly GCF_027172205.1). Classification (NCBI taxonomy): domain Eukaryota; kingdom Metazoa; phylum Chordata; class Lepidosauria; order Squamata; family Lacertidae; genus Podarcis; species Podarcis raffonei. The sequence goes on along the minus strand of NC_070602.1, from coordinate 33,371,954 downwards.
CGTGCGCTGCTCTGGTTTGCCAGAAGTGGCTTTGTCATGCTGGCCACATGACCTGGAAGCTGTACACCGGCTCCCTCGGCCAATAAAGCAAGATGAGCGCCGCGACCCCAGAGTCGGTCACGACTGGACCTAATGGTCAGGGGTCCCTTTACCTTCTCTCCAACCAACATGACCAATGGTCAAGGATGTTTAAAGTTTCAGTCAGCAACATCTGGACTTTCGCTACCCCTGATGTAATCAATATATTGCCCCTCCTCTTACCTCTTGGCAAGATGTGGTGAGACAGAAATAAGCAAAGCCAATTAACACCAAACACTCACTACAAGTAAAGCAGCTGAATTGGTGTTTTTTTTAATGACCAAACTTCAGTCCTCTATCCTTAAAAACCAGACCAGATAAAAAGACCTTTATCATTTCCAAAAGCTGCTCAAGCTTCAGCTTTGCTAATTGCAGCCCGAAGAGAAGATGACCCATCAAATTGCATCTGAACTGGGCTAAGCTGTCCAGCTTAGCCCAGAAAGTAGAAACTAGCCAGGGGTGGTGGGTCCAGGGCAAAACAAGAAGTGTTGCCCTGCTCTACTACTGCCTCCAAAGCATCCCTTAACTAGGTTGCATGGCAGTGTGAAGCAGCAATTGCAACAGTGGGTTCCGTAGCAATCTCATGAGATTTCACTGAAATATTGTGAGATCTCACACACTTAGAGATTTCAGTGGTGCAGCGAGCAGACACCCATGGAGAAGAAGAAGAAGAAGAAGAGTTTGGATTTGATATCCTGCTTCATCACTACCCGAAGGAGTCTCAAAGCGGCTAACAATCTCCTTTCCCTTTCTCCCCCACAACAAACACTCTGTGAGGTGAGTGGGGCTGAGAGACTTCAGAGAAGTGTGACTGGCCCAAGGTCACCCAGCAGCTGCATGTGGAGGAGCGGGGACGCAAACCCGGTTCACCAGATTACGAGTCCACCGCTCTTAACCACCACACTACCTTCAGGGCTTCTGCCACCTGAGGCAGTTGCTTTAACCCACCTCATGGGCAGGCCATGAAACTAGCCAATGGGGATTTGCAGGGGAGAATGATAAATACCCTTCTCCACCACTGCATCAGAGTTAGGAGGCTGAGAGCCTTCTGCTTCTCAAGGTGTGGTTGCACCCTTTGAAAGAAATGTCAATCGTTCAATGTCTCTCGTTCAACTTTCTCCCACTGCGACTGGTGCCAGGTGTTCAGAGAGCACAAGATGCTCAAGAAGTAAGGCACATTAACTGAGAGATCCACTTTCCGTTCTTCGCATGATTGACAGTAGGCCATGTGAGAGGCATGCTACCAGCTTGTACATGGGATCAACAGTACAACTCTCAGATGAGCCAAGTGGAGAGCAGTGGTCGCAGAGCTGTCGCTGGAGCTTCTTGAACCCAGTTATAGCACAAAGGATCTTTGGGTATTTCACACTCAGTCGGAAATGGATGCCAATTTTCTTAAGACGACAGAGAGAAAGCAACCGGACATCCTGATCCTCCCCTGGCACAGAAATGTTTCAGCCATTCATTAAAAGTGGTCTTCTATAAAGGAATTCTCTCCCTCTTTTTTGGATTGGCCAGAGACTCACAGACAGACAGAAATAAGCTGCCATTCTTCCATTTGATAGCCAGACGCTGCCAGTTGTTGCTAAGGCAGTCATGCTGTTAAATTAGGTCTAATGAACGAGTAATTGCTTTAGGTATAGTGAACCATTTGAAAGAAAACAAGGATTCTAATTGATTTGCAATTTGTTTGGCACATTGCTTTGTCTGGGGCTATTGATTAGTCTTCTGGATTTCACTCTGCATGTGTTTCCCTTTATTAAGGGAATAACAGGTTACTGATTACTTTCCTTCTGGGTTTAATGTAGCGGTTAATGTCTACTTTGTTCTTGTGTCATGTCCCAGGCAAGGAAGGAATAATATGCAAGTGGGTGGCCCTTTGCTAAGAAACTCCCCTGCTGCTTAGAGCTGTGTACTTTAAGATGGGCTGAAAAGCAGATCAAGAGAAAGGGTTAGAATAGCAGGACGCACAAGTTACAGCCTGTCAGGCAAGATGCAGGCTGGCAACTTAGCTTCCCTGCACAGTCAAAGCATATCCTTCAGCATGGAACAGTTGGTGGTAGATTTTGCACTTGTGGTATTTGACTGTGTACATGGACGCATGAATGGGTGTGCCTACTGTCAAGCCAGTACCCAGTGGACTAATTGATTGATTAATGAAATTTAAACAAATTTGTCTGTCGCTGAAGCCTCAGTACAGATGTCTGAGAACACACCTTTGTTGAGACAAATTCACAGTTAGTAATCAAAGCCCCTCTCATGGCTCAGAGGAGAGGCCTTTTAACATTCTTGTAATACTGCATTATTGACAGAGAGGCATCTGGTGGGGATGCTGTGTCTCTGAATTTCCTGCATCAATTGGTGAATTGGACTAGATCGCCCTCTCTCAGCTCTGTGATGTTTTAAAATCCCTATCACGGTAATAACAAAGGAAAAACAGCTTCCAGTATAAACAGTGACAGCTTTCAGTTATCGATAATTTCTCTAGCCATCAAATGATACAAACAGAGATGAGTAGGTAGGCAGGTAGATAGAGAGATAGATTAAATAGAAAATACACCATCCTGTACATTTTGTAAATCTACTTGTGATCTTCTCTGATGAAAAGTGGTATACAAATAATTGAAATAAATGAGTAATGGTCCAAATTCCCACTCAGCCATGAAGTTTGGTGACCTTATGCCAGTCACAGTCTCTCAGCCTAACCCATCTCATGCAAATGATGTTAGGATAAAATGAGGCAGGGAAAGGCATGTACACCAGCTTGAGCTCCTTGGAGGAAAACTGGGATATACATAAACCCATTAAATAAATATATATTTCCTTGCAGAATGCCCAATACAATAATTTGCTTGTGCAATATAATAGTTTATGTTTTTGTTTTTGTTTTTAATTTGGGTTGGTCCAAAAATGTTTATGTTTTTGTTTTTGATTTGGGTTGGTCCAAAGCTGTCTGTTATTTTCTTTCTCTCATCTCTACTCATCCTGGAAATATTTACTGCGTGAATAAAACCTTTGAACTCCAGAAACTGTAAGTGATTGCTTCAATCTAATTCACCAAAGCTGCAAGTTCTGTTTAACAGGAGATTCGTTTTGTTTTTGGCCTATTGGTACAATGAGCTTTTCTTGACTGATGAGACTTTCTCCATGCAGCTCTTACCTTCGATCAGAGCTACCTAGTGTTGCACCCATTTCCCCTGCCTGATACAGATCATTGGTCTAATTCACTGTACACCAGCATCAATGAAATCTTGTGCCAAGACTTGTCTCTCTGTCTCCGTGCAGTGGTACCTGCATGTTTGATCTTATGAGCAGCTGTTGCAAGTCTTTATGGTATCAGGTGCATGTATATTTATTGCATTTGTATCTCATCTTTTTCTCCAAGTTGTTTGTGGAGGCATACATAGTTCTCACCTTCTCATTTAAACTCCACAACAACCCTGTGAGGTAGGTTAGGCTGAGAGGAAGTGACTGGCCAAAGGTCACCCAGAGAACATCATGACCAAGTGGGGATTTGAACTTTGGTCTCCCAGGTCCTAGTCCAACACCCTAACCACTACATCACACTGGCTTTTCATGAATGTGTAAAAGATAAATTGAAACACATGAAATTTGCTATCATGTAATATGTCTTCTGCACCAGAGCAGCAATCAAATTATCCTAATAGAAACCACTGCTAGGTGTAACTGCCTTGTGACTTGCACTGTATAAGGTTTTGCTAAGCCTAGTTATAGTTAGACAAAGGTATCCAGCACACGCACGCACACACAACCCTCTGCTGTTCTCAAATTCAGTGTGTTTATTCCAAATTGAAAAAAGCATCTTTTCAGGGAACGCAAATGCTTTATGCTCATAATGCAATCTTTGCAGAGGGATTCCTACCCCTCAATTATAATAGGATCACAGGATTTTGAATGTGATTAGTCCATAAACACAGTCTTCTTTGCCTTATTAGGAGTATATTTATTCCCGAATGTTTTGAACTATGTTGAAGAAAAGGATTATGTAAGGAAGTTCAGGTTGAGCCAAGAAAATATTTTAAATGAAGGGCTTTCGTTCCTATCCATCACAGCAGTAACAAGTTAAGTGCTTTCAACTTATTCCACTTTGCTATTGTCTGAACCCCTTGCTAAGTGTTCAGGATCATGTGCTGTATCTATTACTCTTCACTACCAAAGTCATTAGTTGCCGCAATATACTTTCTTTTGCAAGCTCGCAAATTGAGATTATAACATTCTGCACAATGTATTGTATAGCAGTAATCAAATCACTATTATATATAAAATGAAGTCTTAATAATATCTTGGGTACATAATTTATCTGTTCTGCAAATAGAATTCAGAGGGGAAATGTAGGCTTCTCTATTCATTTAAAAGTAAAAAAAAAACTTTCTTTCAGTTGTGTCAGATTGTGGTCCATTGTGTTGCCCGGTGGAGATGAAAGGGATGTGGGTATACTTCTACTGCAGAGGTACCTGTGCTGAGCTCCATTCACATCAGAATTCAGGTGAGCTTAATATGCATCTCTGCATTAGTCAAGTTACCAAATTAAGTCTTCTTCTTCCTCCTCCTCCTCTTCCTCTTCCTCTTCTTCTTGCAGATTCCTTTTAATATACAGTGGTACCTCGGGTTACAAACGCTTCGGGTTACAAACTCTGCTAACCCGGAAGTAGTACCTTGGGTTGCGAACTTTGCCCCAGGATGAGAATGGAATTTGCGCCCCGGTGGTGGGGCGGCAGTGGGAGGCCCCCTTAGCAAAAGCACGCCTCAGGTTAAGAACGGTTTCGGGTTAAGAATGGACCTCCGGAATGAATTAAGTTTGTAACCCGAGATACCACTGTACAGAATACTGTCAAAACAAGGAGGTGTACACATTATGTGGCCAAGGCGCCGGCTTTCTCCTGCTACTGAGGGGGCCGACGTCACATGACATGCTGACATCACACGACATGCTGACATCACACCCGACGTTACTGCTCAATATGTAGGGGGCCTAGCCTCCTCCTTAAGAACTTTGAGGGGGAGGTCGAAGTGTCTCAGCCCCCCCCAGCTAGCGCGCCTGTTATTTAGTAAAAGCATTGGACAGTTTTGAACTGGAAAAAGTAGGTCCTGCAACAAAATGTCACAGTCTGCAGTGCTCCTATTCAGTGTTTCAGTCAGTGAACCATGTGCTCCTCAATGATACACCATTTCATCCCTACTTATAACCAGATTTTCACATCCTGTCCTACCAGAAAGTCAGCACCCCATGGCCACTGAGCATGCTGTCAGAGAAAGATGTCTTGTACTGGGCCAGACCATCAGTCTATATCAGGCATGTCCAACTCCCAAGAAACTGCAATTTACTCCAAGTATAAAAACACTGGCTATGATCTACCCATCCAATGCGGAGAGGGGGGCGCCCCAATCTGCGACGGAGCCTTTTTAAAGGCTTCGGAACGGAGGCAGGGTGAGGCGTGGTGCTGAGAGTACTCCCTCGCCTACGGAGTGAAGCCGCAAGCCATAGACAGAGAGCGCCAACTTCTTCCAAGATCGACTGGACTCTAAAATATAAACCCGTGAGTAATACGGAGATTGGGACTTTATAAAAAATTTTAATTCTGGATTTGGAACGAGCGGGAAGGGGCTAAAAAGGAAGTCACCCCCCCCTCTTTGTAAACAATTTAAAGCAAAGGACTGAGCAGCTAAGGTCGAAAGAATTTGCTTCTTGTTTTTTTTTAATGAAAAGATTTTGATTTCACGGTTTTGACACTATAAGAAGATTTACTGGAGGATAAAAAGAACTTGGGGACTGAAATTTTACCCCCCCCCCAGACCCGGGAACGCCCTATGAGAAAGCCTGGTGTATGGAAGATTTTGACAGCTGTCAAGTGAGCTGTTAGTCAGCTAGCTGTCAGCTGGAAAAAGAAAACATTGTTTCTGCTGTTTCTGCTGGTTTATTTGGTACAACTTTGTTAAAAACAAGGAGGGCTGATACAAAATAACTGGACTTTTGGTTTTGAGCTGAAAGGAACATTAAGGAACTAAAATCCCCCTAGAGGGGGAATAAGGACATTACACTACAAAAATGACTGGAGTATGTAAATTCCAAGCAGAACTAGACAGAGTTTTCGTTCTCTTGGGAAACTTGAAAGATGAATACAATGCTTTGTCTACAAACGTATCATTACTACACTGGACAGTAAACAACAGCTTGGAGCCTGATAAGGACTTGAAACAGGAAGCCTATTTAACTGAACAAATAAATGAAACTGAAAGCGTAGAAACGATGGAGCAATGTGTTGTTTTTGAAGAAAATGAAGGAGGAGCAGGAGATTTGCAGGAGTTAAAGGAGAGTTACAACATGAGGCCTGACATGATGACAAAAAAGGATAATAAAAATTGGATGTGGAAAGCCTGGTCTGAATGGGAATCTGGAAAATGGAAAGATCTCCTCGGGAGGAGACCTGAAGACCTGAGGATTACAAATTGGTTGAAGGTGAAAGCTGGAGCTTTGGGGACATTTGGATCTGTAAGAAATCTGAAACAAGAGTTGGAGCACCCCATAGGCTTTGCTTTTAAGTATGGAGGACTGGCTGGAAGCAACATGGATTCTGTTGGGCCGGAGCCCCTCCGAGACTTGGGGCTTAACATTAAGGACTATCAAAGAGACCGGCGGAAAGGAACTGAGAGAGATATAAGGGCCTCGGACGTGAGATCTCCAGGCTAAATAAATAACATAAAGACTGATGGACATTGGTTGGGGTCTGGAACCGGGAAAAGGGTGGGCGGAGGTTGGGAATCCAAAGGGTGTATAAGGATAATTTGTTTTTTATAATTTAGTTAATGGTAAGGAAATTGGGCAAATCGTGGAAGGGAAATGTCGGTCGACTTCAGGAAAAAGGTTTAAGAATAATTAATGGGGTATAAGTATGGATGTGTGTTTTTAATAAGGTAAAATTGGTTTTTTCTTTTTAAATTAATTGAAAACAAGATTGTTAAAAATAAATGGAGGAAATGGAAAAAAGAAGGAAAGTAAAACAATAGTAAGTTAGAATAAATGTATAAGTTAAGGTAAAGAAATAAGTTAAGGACTTGCTGAACTGATAATTTAAATGGGAATACAAGAAGGGGAGGTGTGAGGAGGTCTGAGAAATAAGGTTAAGAACAATAAGTATCAGAAACTTTTATGTGTTTTTATTGTTGTTTAGTTTTGAATATTTTGTATTTTTGTGTTTGTTTTTTTCTCTTTTGTTTTGTTTATTTCTTGTTCTTGTTTGTTGTGTGTTTTTTGAAAATCCTAATAAATATTAAATTAAAAAAAAAAAAAACAATGCGGAGAGGGGGGCGAAGCCAAAGTTGTCGACCTTTTTTTGTGGGGGGGAGCCAAAGTTGCTAAGCTTTTTTTAGGGGGGAGGGGGATCACTCGCCTAATACAGCGTCACTATCATAAAACAGAAATTGTTGACATGAATAGAAACCGATTTGACAAAACAATGATACACAGAAAGAAAGCCAAGGGGCGGAGCTAGGGATCCTGAAATCGACCAATGATATCTGGGGATCAACCTGCCAATCCCAATTGACCGGTTGGAAATATCTGGTCTATATATTTCAGTGTTGTCTACGCTGACCAGCAGTGCTTCTCTAGGACTTGGGGCAGGAGTTTCGCCCAGCCTTAGGAACCAGAGGTTAAACCTGGGACTTTGTGTAGCCTAAGCAGATGTTCTTCCACAGAGCTAAGGCCCTTCCCATTCTGACTGGACTGGGCTGCAGCCTCCCTTCTTTAGTGTTTTCTTCAACATTTTTTTAAACGTACACCTGCAGACCATCCTTTCCTAGAGCCAGCTTATATGTATGGATGCAGAGCCTGGTCATTATGGATGGTTGGTGCCATTTTGGGTATGCAAACAACCACACTGACTTCCAAACAGTAGTGCTAGGATTATGCATATTAATTGATAAAATGTCTGGTACTAAATTGTGTACAAGCCAAAATATATACATTACACAGCTTTCCTCTCAGATGCAGGCTGAATTATCTTGCCACAGATACGTCTTCAAAATCTTTTGGAAGTGCTAAGCATTCTAAAATTACTTTTTGAATAAGCAATTTCCAGAGGGGTGGCTTGGTAGCCTGATGCATCAAAAACAATTAAGATCCTTGTAGTGCTTTAAGGAGTAACACATTTATGAAGAAATAGTTAACTTGTTGCACTAAAGATGTTAATTTTCTCAGTCATGCCAAGATGATGGTCTTAGCAGCAATTAATACTGTGGCCCTGATCACTGTGCTTAGTTTGCATTCTCACCCCCTGTATTTCTTTGCAATAAAGCCTTACTCCTTTACACACACTCTCTCTAATTACACCCATGAATATCTACCAACTGGTAACTTCATGCATTTGATGAAATGGACTCTATTAAAGTTCATACCCTAATACTTTTAAAAATCTTTAAGGCCACATTTACACCATACATTTAAAACATTGTGATACCACTGTAAACTGTCACAACTTTCTCCAAAGAATTCTGGGAGCTGTGGTTTCTTAAGGGAGCTGTAGTTTGTTACAGTGGCGTAGCGTGGGGGGTGCAGGGGGGGCCAGCCGCACCGGGCGCAACATCTGGGGGTTAGGGTTAGGGGGCGCAAATCCACGGGTTAGGGGGTGCAAATTACTTGCCTTGCCCCGGGTGCTGACAACCCACGCTACGCCACTGTTTTGTTAGGTCTTCCATTCTCTGAACTACATTTTCCATAATTCCCTGTGAAGAGGGATTGATGATCAAACCACTCTGGGAATTGTAGTTCTGGAAGGGGAATAGGGCTTGCCTAATACAGTGGTACCTCGGGTTAAGAACTTAATTCGTTCTGGAGGTCCGTTCTTAACCTGAAACTGTTCTTAACCTGAGGTACCACTTTAGCTAATGGGGCCGCCCGCTGCCACCGTGCCGCCATCGTGCGATTTCTGTTCTCATCCTGAAGCAAAGTTCTCATCCTGAAGCAAACCTGAGGTACTATTTCTGGGTTAGCGGAGTCTGTAACCTGAAGCGTCTGTAACCCGAGGTACCACTGTAACTCTCAGCACCCTTAACAAACTACAGCTTTCATTATTCTTTGATTGTTTAAAGTGGTAGTGCTTTATGGTGTGACGGTGTAAAGGTGGCTATCTGTTTGAGTAAAGTTATGATTTGGGGGGATGTTTCTCAAATGGGAAACATTTTCCTTTTAGGAGCAGTATTTATTAGGCAGACAAATGTTTTGAATTGTTTTTCCGACTGTCAATATTTTACTTTTTAAATCCACATTGTGGCTGCCATAGTTTAAACGCAAAGTGCAAAACACTGGTGCCTTGAGACTTTTCCAAGACTATAACAGTAAATACTGAAACTTGAAGAACATGTTGAATTTCTAGACCTTCATGAGTTTCAACTGCAAAGTTGCAAAGGAGTCCAGAAGTCCAGAACTGAATGGGAAATATTTTACAGGTGCTACTGTTCTATGTTGCCACATACACCATTCGTTTTGCTCCCTTGTTTTGTCACTCTCCGATTCCATACTTTTACTATGGTCGATGTACCCACAAACACCTACTAAATATCTATAAAAGGCATACCCTATTATTTCTTTATTTAATTGGACTGTGCTGCTGATTACTAAATAGGATAGTTAAAGGATATATGGGGGCAACTCTTTTCTTGGGTCCTGCATTCTTTCTGACCCATGGCATTTATAGTCTGTGAGCTTGCCCTACTGGCCCCAGCTGCAAAGGCATTCTTTTGATTGGTCATTCACAGTTTCCCTTCTATTGGCTATTGTTCCATATATAAAGCCTCAAGAGGCTGCAGTTATCTGCTGAATGCACCAGTTACCTGGCTTATCTAGTCCTGCTGTGAATAAAGCCCAAATGCTGACTGCTTTGCATTGGTGAATTTTGTCTGAGTATATTCACGTGCCTCAGCAAATACCTAGGTTTGAATGTGTTGAAAAGTTTCCTTAAGCTTTTTGCAGTTGCCAGCAAAGCCATTCTCCCCTTCCCTGCGGTCTTATTTCTTCAGTGTGAAACGAACGGATTGAGCAGCCAGAAAACATGGAGGCAACTCTCGCATGTGCACAGAATTCCATGCTCTGCCGCCTCCTTTTGTAAGAGTTTGCACACTTGTTTACTTTTTTTTTTACGTGTATACCACTCATTCAACATGGATCTGCAGGCAAGCACATGCAGGTGCACTTACACACCCAGAGTGGGGATTCTAATAGTGCACAGCATTTCACTGCCTAAAGAAAAGAGTTGTGCTTGCACTTCTGAGCTCCATATTGGAACCTTGTGGAGATTCCAGGTGTGTCCAGTTAGCAGCCCAGCTGGAAAAGAGGTTTGCTGTGGATGGTAATGATGTTTGGGTTAGCAGAGGAGAGAGGAGGTTCTTTAAAGATGTAGGGATCAGCCATGTAGAGACTTCTTGAAACTGCCTTTGGGTAGTGTCCACTTGGTGGCTATGGGCTTTTAGAGAAAGCAGCTCAACCACATGGACCACCTTGGATAAATAATTGGCCCGACAGAGACTTAAATGAGCCTGAGCAAAGCATTCCTTCCCCTCTCTTTCTCCTCCTGTGTGGCCAAAATGAGGCCTTCAGCAGAGTTTTGTTCCACTTTTAGTGAATCCTGGATCAGCGATATTTTTTAACTAGGCATTTTCAGTGTAAAAGGAACTAAACAAAAACTGGGTTTAAACCAAGATCCCTGCTTTGAATGTATCACTTAGCATGGATTCAGTAAATGTGAAACCAAGTTCTTCCAAAGTTTTCTTCCCAACCATGTGGAAGGAGGTGAGAAGATTGGGAGCATATGACTCCAATAGTTTGCTCATGCTCATTTAGGTTGTGATGCATCACAGCAGTGTGGAACCTGTGGCCCTCCAGATGTTTCTGGGGCGGATAGGAACTGTAATCTTATGGCATTTGGAGGGCTACATGGTCCCTATAAGATACACAGCACTACAACTATGGTTCATTGTGCATATGAACATGGCTGTACTCTTTGAAGCCTTCCTGCTGGTAAACGGGGGGGGGGTGTTATAAGACCATTCAATAAAATCCCAAATTGTGAAATGTTTGAAAAATTTCTAGGAAACTTGTTGGGATGCAAGGTGATGTTAAAGAGATAATCCTAGATGCCCCAGGTTTGTTTAAAACCATATTCATTTAGAGCATGGAGAGTCTCTATATGACCACCAGATGGCAGATATATATTTTTTCTTCATTTAAAACATTTCCTACCCAGTCTCCATTGCAAATGCAGTTCCAGAGTGGGTTACAATTAAAACAAATCCACATACATGATACAATCATTGAAAAAACAAGGCAGATAAATTGCAACCAGCCAATACTAAAATAAAATCAATGCAATTATTCTGGACAAATAACCAAATGAGTACAGAAAGATTAAAATGGTAGGCACTAGTCACATCTCTGAAGGAAGGGAATTCCAGAGCTGAGGTGCCACCACCAAAAAGGCTCCAAAAAAACAAGACCGTTGGAAAGTGGTGGCATAACTGTTATACATATTGTGAGTAGGGAAGTTGCGACAGGAAAAACAAATATATATTTGTGTTTTACTACACTTGCAGTGTCATCTCCTACATCTTCACCCATCTCTCGCTAATCTTCCCTACCACAGATAATTTCAATCATCACCAGAAGTGTGGTTTTTTGTTTCCTTTAAACCTCATCATCATCAGAGTAGACCCCTTAAAATTAATAGATCTAAATTAGCCATGTCCATTAAGTTCAGTGGGTCTACTCAATGAGTATGACGAGCATGCGCTACAAACCAATTCTTCCACCTGGGTTATTGGCTAGTGGGGTGAATGCATTTAGCACATCCCATCTCAACACTGTGGGGGGCCCTAGACACAGCTCCATATTGAAGACCTCTCCCTCTAGCTACTTACTGCTGTCACTGAGGCCACCAGAGGCAAGGGTGGTCCAAGAGATTTTGCTGCTTGAGCAGAACAGCGACATTGCACTCTCATTCACATACAATAACTGACTGATGCAGTAGCTGTTACTTCAACAGTAGGGATAGGGCATCACTTTCCACCACTCCTAACTTGGGAGCATAGAGCGGGCCATGTAGTACACATGGCTTTGTCGTTGCCCCCAGCATCAGATGGCTGAGATGGCCTCCTCATGCCACCTAATGGCTGAACTTCCCCTGACCAGAGAGGAAGCAGGAGCTTTTGCATAGTGTTCAGATCCAGCTTCACGACCTTCTGAACCTCCTGATGAACTTAACCTTCTGCCCGAGTTTTCTTTTCAGAACTTCATCTTTCATAATTGATCTTCCCTTTGCTCTCATCTCCCCATGCACCCATCAAATCTGCTCTATCCCATCAATCTCTCCAGAGCAGATTGGGAGGAAACAGGGGGAGAACAAGGGAGAAGAATTTCTGATGTGCTGGCAGAAGTCCTTGCATGACCAGGGATGACTTCATTGGACACAGCCCCATGACTCTTTGTTCTTTTAGAGTCCTATGACTCTTTACTGTAAACCCTTTCAAGATATATTGGTATAAGTTAGCTAAATCAATGAACAGAAGTGGTGGGTCTGGGAGCACATATTTTCATGTGCCGGTAACTGTGTAGGGGAAAGGATCCCTGGATGGAGCTATTAGCAAACTCCCTTGTAGACATGCACAGAGATTGTATAGAAATAGCAAATCGAATTAGAATAATAGTATCATAGAACTGTAGAGTTGGAAGGGACCTGAAGGGTCATCTAGTTCAACACCTGCAGTGCAGGAAATAAAATGAAGGGGTTCTAGTAACAAGAGATAAAAATTTGAAATTATAAATTTGGGAGGTAAAATATATAAGGACAAAGTAGTAGGATACGAATTTGCTGAACTAACTGTTAAAAAGGGATATAAAAAAGGGAGGCGTGAGGAAGTCAGGAAAATAAGTTAACAAAAGATGAACAATTAGAAAAGAGTGATTTGTGTTTTTTCCTATTCTATTTTTTGTGTGTTGACTGATTCCCCGCCCCCCCCCCCGGTTAGGTTAAATGTTTGTATTTTATGTATTGTGAAAGCTTGTATTGTTGTGTCTTATATTTTTCCTGTGTTTTTACTGTTCTATGTTTGGTTGTATCTTTTTACTGTTAAACTTAATAAAATATTATTGTAAAAAACAACAACAACACCTGCAGTGCAGGAATCACAGCTGAAGAATCCCTGACAGATGACCATCCAGCCTAAAACCTTCAATGAAGAAGAGTCCACCACCTTTAGAGGAAGTCGGTTCCACCATCTAACAGCTCTTACTGTCTGAAAATTCTTCCTAATGTTTAGCTGGAATCTCCTTTCCTGAAATTTGAATCCATTGGTTTGGGTTCTACCATCTGGAGCAGAAGAAAAACAAGCTTGCACCATCTTCTATGTAACAGCCCTTCAGATATTTGAAGATTTGTCTTGCTGAATTGACAGCTTTTTCACTAAGTTGCTGTCCTTAAAACAACAGCAGTGACAGCCTAATTGATGAGGTGTCCTTTCTCCTGATACAGTGCTGGTTTGTGAATGAGATGAAGACATCTTAGCCCTTATCCAAGATTCATATTTTTCACAATATCAAGTTATGAATAAAAAGCTTCCAGCGTATGCCTTCGAAATTGCCAAGGAAAGCCATTGTTTCTTAAATGCCTGTTGAACATTGGGGCAGACTTGATTCAAATTGTGAAAGCTGTGCTCAGACCTTTAAAAAAGGGAAAGCTGTCAGAATAATTGCTAAGAACATGCAAGGATTATCCAAAGTAAACTGCAGCCTGCAAAATGAGAATTGCATGTTAGCTAATTGTTAATTTTAGCAATTGCAATGGCTAATTAGTGTGGCACATATTGACTATTAGCATGATGCCCCAGCACCTGCTTTCCCCAATGAACCGATTTCTTCACTTCTCGTGCAGGAGCCAAATGTGTAATTATTGGCCATCATTGGGGCGATTTTTTCAGTGATTCTTTTGTGTGATGTGAATAAACCATAATGACATATTTTATTAGAGGGCAAATAGCTGTTTGTTAATGGAAATGATTTGAAACCCAAGAAACTCAGAGCTAGGAACGTGTTTTCAGTATCAGCATGAATTCAAATGTATTCCCTTTTCACCGTATAAAAGAAGCATAGAAATCAAATCTAAACTTAGTATAATATATTTAATGGTATGTGCAAACACAGCATTGATTAGCTACCTCAGATGTAGGGCACCATTTGGGTGCTTTTGGAGGCTGCCAAGTGTCCACGTTCCTTGTTTAAAACTCCTTTTTTTCTGGATTGGAGTAGCAGCAAAAGGGGGTTGCATTTCCTCACTCTAAAAAACAAGAACTCCCCAAATCATGTGTATAACATAAAGCAATACTTATAAAGCATACATCTTTAGCAAACAGGGTTATAGAGCACTTCTTAATTACCCCCTAAAGCAGATGCTTGAGTATATTTCACAATAGACAAGTGTCAGCTGCTAAGTAGATTATTCAGGATAACCACAGCGGTTTGCAAATAAATGACCCAGGGTTGTATCCAATGCTAGTCATACCCAGAGTAGACCCATTAAAATGAAAGGACATGGCAAACTTGATTCCATTCATTTTAATAGGTCTATAGGTCTACTAGAGTAAAGTTCAGGTGTAAGCCACTATCTTGTAGATTCAGCAATGGCATACTTTATTATTATTATTATTATTATTATTATTATTATTATTATTATTAATTAATTAATTTATTACAGAAAGTTCTTACTCTTTTGGGCATAGATTCTTGCATGGAAATCTATGCATATGATTTAACTGCACTCTGTATCTTCATTTGCTTCCGTTTGTTCCAAAACAACATCTATATCTATGGTCAATAGGGACTATGCATTAGATCTGACAATAGCCTTGCAGCCAAATTTTGCATTTACACCAATGCACAGAGTAAAATTGGAGTCACGGAGTAGAGTTCCTCAATACACCCTGGCTGACTTATACCACACAGAGATTTGCTTCTATGAACAGTCTGCTCACATGAGCAATATAAGATCATGAGAATGCCTAATTTGTCCAAGGTCTCTTCCATATGCTGCAAGTCATGCCTTTCCATGTCACAGCAGAGGAGCTGCGATCTTGCATGAATTTGTGGCTACAGCGTTTCAGTACTCAAGTTGAACACTGCTTGCAGAACCAGGGTTTTTTGTGGCAGTCAGCTGCTAGTGCATCATTAGAGCAGCCCAAGACATTTTGGTGCCTGAGGCAAAATGTCTCACCACTGCCCCTGTGTGCATCCTCAAAATTTGCCCAGAGGCTTGGAGGACCCTCTGGAGGGGATTTTGAAAGTGCACAGGGAAAGGAAGGGGGAAGTCCCAGTGCACGAATCCAACACAGGGTTGGATACAGTCCATAGTAGGTACATTTGTGTGGTTCATGGAGTTTCCCTGTATATTTAGAGAAAAAGTGAGTAAGAGGTGGCACGACAGACATTTATAAAATTATGCATTGCATGGAGAGAGTGAATAGAGAAAAGTTTCTAACCCACTCTCATAACGCTAGAATTCACGGACATCCAACAAAGCTGCATGTTGGAAGATTTGGAACAGATAAAAGAAAGCTATTATTATTATTATTATTATTATTATTATTATTATTATTATTATTGAATTTATATACCGCCCTATACCCAGGGGTCTCACAGGAGGTAGAGATGGCCACCAACTTGGGTGGCTTTAAAAGAGGATTGGAGGATATGGGATGGCTTTGTTGTTGTTGTTTAGTCGTTTAGTTGTGCCTGACTCTTTGTAACCCCATGGACCAGAGCACAGCAGGCACTCCTGTCTTCCACTGCCACCCGCAGCTTGGTCAAACTCATGTTGTTAGCTTCGAGAACACTGTCCAACCATCTCATCCTCTGTCGTCCCCTTCTCCTTGTGCCCTCCATCTTTCCCAGCATCAGGGTCTTTTCCAGGGAGTCTTCTCTTCTCATGAGGTGGCCAAAGTACTGGAGCCTCAGCTGCAGGATCTGTCCTTCCAGTGAGCACTCAGGTCTGATTTCCTTCAGAATGGAGAGGTTTGATCTTCTTGAAGTCCATGGGACTCTCAAGAGTCTCCTCCAGCACCATAATTCAAAAGCATCAATTCTTTGGCGATCAGTCTTCTTTATGGTCCAGCTCTCACTTCCATACATCACTACTGGGAAAACCATAGCTTTAACTATATGGACCTTTGTTGGCAAGGTGATGTCTCTCCTTTTTAAGATGCTGTCTAGGGTTGTCATTGCTTTTCTCCCAAGAAGCAGGCGTCTTTTAGGGTTGCCATATTCCAGGGATCAAAAACCCGGACACACACATACCATCGGGGCACCCCCCCCCACCATCCCACATCTCCCTCACTCTCTCCCTCCCTGCTGCTAACCCGTTCCTCGCCTGCCTGCTTCCCCCTTCTTCCCTCCCCTCTAATACCTTTGCTGTCTTCAGCCTCCTGCTCAAGATAGGAGGCTGGGCAGCCCTGGGAAGCTCACGCAAGGCCAGGTGACTGCCAGGACCAGCACAGGGCCTAGTGAGCCCCCAGGAAGGCCGCACAAGGCGGTGGCCAGGAATAACACCATGCCTAGCGCGACTCCTGGCAGGCCGCTCCAGGTCACCTGATGCCTGCTTCCTGTTCCGGGGCACAGAGCCTTCTGAGTATGCATGTGCCCCACACAAAAAAATAAAAAACCCAAAAACATTTTTTAAAAACCAAAACCCAGACATTTAATCCAAAATGCAAAAATCTGCCTAGATGGACGTGCTGATCTCCAAAAACTATGTGTCCAGGAAATCCCAGATGTATGACAACCGTAGGATGGCTATGCTCTGCCTACATAATTCTTTTGAATATCACTTGCTGGAAACACCGAGAAGGAAGAGTGCTCTTGTGCTCAGTTCCAGCTTGAGGGTTCCCCCACAGGCATCTGACAACATGATGGTGGACAATTGGCCTGATCCAGCAGGCTCCTCTTATGTTATGTTCATAATATATCAGAAGCCTAACATCTTCTTCAGTCTCTTTTGAGCTTAATGTGATTTTATCTATTGCGTACACAGATTAGGTGCAATCTAGCCAAAGCCACACACTTTTAGTTCCATTGATTTCAAAGGGAGAGCTGAACGCACCTTTAATTTGCTCATGTTGGGAACAGTGTGACTCTAATCTGGAAGGGTCATGCCTATTGTTATTTCACATATATGCAGCCGTAATATGCACCATCTTCGCCATCCTGTGTGCGCTAGAGTTTTGCCCAGGCGACCATTTTGAATATACAAGTCATTCAGTGTGGCTGATCTCCTGGGCTCAGATCCAGCCTCCTCAAGCGACTGCTTTTTCCCATACGGGTGCCTTCTTGAGCTCAATCCTTGTTTGCCAAGCTAGGACCACAAAGGCCCTATAGAAAAGTATTGCCATTGGCACCCCCTCCATTGTAAGATCCTCTTTCCCTAGATACTTGCCAAAGCCTGAGTATCCTTCAGAACTATTGTATGTCTCTTTTATTTGGTCTGGCTCCGGTGATCAAAGCTGCTGTGGGATGAATTTATAATTGTTGAAATTTAATAGGTTGTGGGGTGTTCTCTCAGACACGCCAATGAAGACAGATGCCCAAGTACTCAGTGTAATGTAACTTCCTTGATTTAGCAAGATGGTAGTTTTAATATTTGTTCTCTCTTAGGCCTGTATTGTATTAGCTGCCTTACGGGCTGCTCTCAATGGCTTCCTCTGCCAGGCTGTGGCTCCACTCTCTCACTAAAAAACCTCCCGGAAGGCTTCCCTCAAGAACTGAATATCCCTCTGGAAGCTGTATTCTTCCACCTTGGGTCCCCATATACTGTTGGACTACAACTCCCATCATCCCCGATTGTTGGCTAAACTGGCTGGAGATTATGGAAATTGCAGTTCAACAACATTTGGAGTCTGGGGTTGTATTAAGCATGGGGGGGTGTATTATGTGTGTTGCTAAGTAGTTCCATCAGCATAAGGATTTCTGCTTGCGCAACAAAACTTTCCCCCTCTTCTGTTATTCAGAAGGCAGGTGCGCAATGCCACAATGCCTGTGCTGCCCCATCAACCACTACTGATTGTGACCTTGCTTGGGTGGCTTTGAAAGAGGATTAGACAAAGTCATGGAGGAGAAGGCTATCAATGCACTAACATAGCATATGCACCCCACATACCTCCTGGGAGTGTTGTGGTGACTCCTTGGGAGTGACATGGTGGCTCGGGCACCTGCAGACACCGTGCCGCCCAAAATGGCACCACCTACCACCTTCCTTTCAACCGCCCTACAGCTGAGGGGGAGATGGTGGGCAATGTGAACCCCATGCCACCTTTTCAGGCAGCACGGTGCCTGCAGCTGAAGGGGAGGCAATGGGCAAAGTGGACGCCACACAGGCTCTGCCTCTGCACACCCTATGCAGACTCGCTGTGCCCAGTGGACAGCTCACCCTGTGCTTGGAAATACGCCCAGGAAGGCTGCCAACTTCCCAAGTCTTTGGAGTGTCTCTCTGATGGTCCTCCCTGGCTGTAAATCTCCCTCAGTCCAGAGAGACCGGTGATAAGTGACCCCTCTCTCCTGAGAGGAGCACACTCGTCTTCTGGCATATCATTTCAGAAGAAAGACTCAGTCAGTAGCTCTAAAACTACTTTATTTACAGTCTATAATACAAAGACTCCATCAGCATGTCTGTGCTCTTTCAACACCAATACAGAAACTGTGACACTTTCAGAAGTGAAACTAACTTCCAGCAGTACTCAGACTTCCTTCTCACGCTCACTCAGACACTCACATGATGTACACAAAACACAGTACAGTGGTACCTCAGGTTAAGAACTTAATCCGTTCCGGAGGTCTGTTCTTAACCTGAAACTGTTCTTAACCTGAAGCACCACTTTAGCTAATGGGGCTTCCTGCTGCTGCCATGTCCCCGGAGCACAATTTCTGCTCTCATCCTGAAGCAAAGTTCTTAACCCGAGGTACTATTTCTGGGTTAGCGGAGTCTGTAACCTGAAGTGTATGTAACCTGAAGCATATATAACCCGAGGTACCACTGTGCAGCAGTACCACTCGCTGGAGCAGCTCGGATAGATAAAAATCCTAACATGGGGTCTGGGCGCCCAAGTGGCTAGCTATGCTGCTGTATCAATGGCTACTAGCCATGCTGGCTATGCTCTGGCTCCATGGCCTGATTCAGCAGGCTTTTCCTATGTTCTTATAGTTATGACAAGGCATAATAAAACTATTTATCCCATCAAATGGTTCTTCTAGTGCTGGAAGCATTGGGTTGGCTCTAAAAGCGCCCTTCCGCTTGTGGACAGTGTCTCCTCCCACTTGTGCCAAGAGCGTGCGAAATCTCTTGCAGAAGCTTCCGAAGTGGCTTGGCGAACCTTTCCACAAACTCATGCTCAAGGGCTTGCAGAAAAGCAGCACTTCCTGGTTCTTTGGACCCACCCCATTGAGCAGTGCTGTCCTTGTTCCAACTATTTTTGTTTCAGGAGAAAATTATTTACAAACATTAGGAAGAAGCCATGAATAGGCACTTTCTTTTCTCTTCAAGGGCCTATAGCTTCTCCACTGTTTCAAGATGCAGATATATGTTCAGTATTCAGGTTCACTGTTTGACCCATTAAACTAGTATTGAGGAATAATTTGTGTGTTTTCCCAGTATGGCTGCATGCAGAATGGGGCTCATTTCCACAAGTTTGAATAAATTTATCCAGTTCAGTGAACCTGTTGTTATGCTTAGCAAAACTCAGTAGGTGGCTTTAAAGTCCTGTAATTAGCCCATTACATAAAATCTGTACTTTAGATTTTTGCACATTGGTTAATAAGTATAACGTGCTTCATATATATAAATAACATTACATTAAATGATGCCGCATAAAAGAATTAAAGGCCAAAGTAGTTAAATAAAATACTTGAAAGAGACCTTAAATTAGTATGTTTAATTCCAACTCATTGAACAGGAAAAGACTTGCAGCCTTACTGTAACATTTCCCAATGACAACAAGCAATAATTGGCAAAAAAAAGCAGAAATGTGGCCTTCTTCTTTTGTCGGTGGTTGCTGCATCACCTTGACATGGAGAGGACTTTTAATGAATTTTTAAATTAATACAAAATATTCTGGCGTTCCGGGATTACACCAACAACCGCAATGAGCATCATTATGCTCTATCCTAAATGCTATCTCTGTCATTTATAAAGATCTGGTTATTTTGCATGCAGTCCTCAGCGTGTTTACTTAGAAGTAAGCACCACTGAATCCAGGTGGGTTTACTCCCTAGAATCCATAGGATCATAGAGTTTTACACTGACAGGCCAAGCCTATTGAGATGTTAGTGGGAAGACACCATGGCAAAGGAACTGTCATTTCCTAAGCCCTCTTGGGCTTACCCTGACCCAGGTAGAAATGTGACTTTTTACCTTTTTGTTTCTTTTCTTTCTCTACCGAACCTTTTTTTTAAAAAAAAATCCATCCCGTTGGTTTCAGTGGAATGGAAAATAACTATGTCAGCTCCAGGGCCGGAATAGTTTGTATTCCAGGGGAATAGGAGATCTTTGGGGAAGGCCTTGAATCTGTGGGATCCAATTTGCCAACAACATGCTCCTTTTCAGACCCTTTCATCTCTGGAGCACCATCCTCTGACAGAGGAGTGGTGGCAGCTGAGATTCCCACCACATCAGCAAGGAGGCCTTGTGGGTGCAGGTCTTTTTCTCTACCTGCGGAGAGGGAGGTGCACACGATCCAGCTGCCCCTACTTGAGAGCCAGCTGCAGGTGCCAAGAAGTGATGACACACTCACCTGTGTTGCCACTGCTCCCCAGAGGTAGAGGAGCAGAGACAAGGTGATGAGGAGGTCAGCATAGTACAAATGCCCCACCAGGTGTACTGGATTGACTCAGCCATTGTATTTGCACTGCACTGACCTTGCTACCACCTCACCCCTCCACCTCTACCTCCCAGTGTGCAGCACTGATGTCACCAGTCAGAAGTCAGGTGAACAAAGCCACCCTGTCATGTCATCTGCTCCTTCTGGGGGACTAGAGTTACTCCCTAAGTATCAGCTAAAATAAAAAAAAGGTGAGTCATATGAGGAAATGGCATTTTTCAAACCAAATACATTTACATTATCAGGCTGGAATTTCACAATGATGTATAGGGGGATTTTGTTTCTGATATATTTTACCCGATTTCCATTTTATTTTATTTTATTTATCAGATCTGTGTTTTAATTTTGTAGCATTGTTGCATATTGCCCAGAGGACTAGGTTAATAAGCAACTGGTGGTGAAGTAAATATATTCTTAAGTCTTGGTATTTTTCATATGCTATGAGCATATAACTTTTAAAACCCAATATACAATAACTGAGTTTTAAAAAGTAAGTGTGGAGGGAAATGTTTACTAATTTTAGAAAGCAGATACAGATCATTTCACTTATTTTAGACTGTTAAGTTTCGGCATGACAGAAAATATACAGAGTGGCATAAAAACTTTCAACAATAAATACTCATTTATCCACATGTGGTGGCAGTGCCCCAAAATCTTTCTCTTTTGGAAAGAAGTATTTCATTAAGTAGGCCTTATCACAAAACATGATAGCTTTTTGGATCTTAAAACAGCATTTCTACCGTATTTTTCAGAAATTGTTCAACAGCTTCATTGGAAAAAAATATTTTATTTGATTTATTGTATTTCTATGCCGCTTTTCATTGAAAGGAATCTCAAAGTGACTTAGAAACAATAAATAAAAATAACATAATAGAACATCACAAATACAGCATAAATCATATAAAATAATTAACAAATCATCAATAAAACAATTACAATCTATAAAACACTATTAACAGCAGCAACTAAAAAATACACCACAATTACAGCAAAGTCATATTATAACATTAACAAATCAGTAGGGCATTTATAATCCATAAAACAATATTAACAACATTAACAAAATAGCAACTAAACAAGGAAGCTTTTAAGTTTATATTAACTGTTAAGTTCACTCTCCATGCCCCCATGATCTGAACTAAACTTTATTCAGTTCATTAAAATACACATAAAATACACATGATGCCTGTTGTTAACCCAGCTGCACCAGCTGGGGTCCTCAGGTCGTGGGCCATGATGGAGATAGTGGGACTCTCACACCAGTGGGAAGGTGAAGGTTAACTCCAGGTAGCCTGCTCAGTCACTGTTGCTGAGGAACTCACCCACATTGCTGTCAATAATCAATAGGTCCGTTCCCTCTTCAGCAATGAGTTGCAACTGCACTCTTTGTAGAGGCTAACCTGGAGGTCCAGCAGCCACTCCATCCATGCTCAGGATGCTCTTGCTGTGCTGCAGGCCATCCACCAGCAGCTGCTCCATCTTCTTCAGCCACACCTTGGCCAACATGGTGGCAGAGCAGGAGTCAGCTTCTGAGGGGAGCAAGCAGAGGAGCTAGCCGAGTCCACCAGGCAGGAGGGAGAAGCTGCAATAAAAACACAGAGGGAGCCTCAGCAGGATCCTGGTGGCCTGGATGAGCTCGCAGCCAGTGACTTGGAGCTGTGCCTTGGTCTCAGCATCCAGCCACTGCCCATGGAAGGCATGGAATGCTTTCCCTCCCAGCCACAATACAGAATATTTCCCTCTCATGCATGGAAAGGGAGCGGCTGAATCTTGCTGATTCATTTCAAACTTGGGAATCACCTCTTCCCAGGTCTTTGGTTGGCTGGTTCATAGAATTTCTTAACCACCCTTCACCATAAGATCCCAGGGCAGATTACAATATAATAATACATTAAAATCAGTGAAAATAATTTTTGAGACTTTTCTTCTTGCCTCTCCACCAACTTAGGCGTGGCTGAGGAAGTCGAGTAGCCTACCTTACAGTGGACAGTCCTCTGTTTAAAGGTTTAGAGAGCTATCAAGTTTAAAGAAGGTGTCAACTTGCCTATCAACCATTAGCACCTTGACACCAGACCAATGGGTTTCCTGGTCCCTGTCTTCCTCACTTTGATGAGTTGTATTCTATTTCTAGTCCTGAAAGACCTACATTGGCTCCCAGTACGTTTCCAAGCACAATTCAAAGTGTTGCTGCTGACCTTTAAAGCCCTAAACAGCCTCGGCCCAGTATACCTGAAGGAGCGTCTCCACCCCATTGTTCTGCCCGGACACTGAGATCCGGCGCCGAGGGCCTTCTGGTGGTTCCCTCACTGTGAGAAGCGAAGTTACAGGGAACTAGGCAGTGGGCCTTCTCGGTAGTGGCACCCGCCCTGTGGAACACCCTCCCATCAGATGTCAAGGAAATAAACAATGATCTGACTTTTAGAAGACATCTGAAAGCAGCCCTGTTTAAGGAAGTTTTTAATGTTTGGTCTTTTATTGTGTTTTTAGTATTCTGTTGGAAGCCACCCGGTGGGGGGGGGGTTCAGCCAGATGGGCAGGGTATAAATAATAAATTGTTGTTGTTGTAAAATGTCCATCTTACATATAAATTAGCATTTGCAAATTTTGTGGAAACCTTTTTTTGTGATGTGTAAACAAACCCCCTTGTTGTGGCTGTTGTGGAAATGAGAGACATGTGGTTATTGGTGGTGGCACCCAATTTAGGGAATAGCCTCCAAAGTTTCCCTCTTTCCTTACCTTTCCTTTCCTTTCTCACTAAAACTGTTTCTATTTGTGGGCTCCATATGATGTATTTTATTGCTGCTGTCTGCTGGCGCTTTTTCATGATAGCTGTGTTGCTTGTTTTCACGGTTATTTTAAGATCCTACTTTAGCTACTTTGTTGTTGCTGTTGCTGCATCTGGGATAGCCAGATGCAAAAAAATAAAAATAAAAAGAGGATGGGACTCCACCTGCATCTTTAATACAGAGGAAGGAATTTCAGCGGGTTCCAGCTTGCTGAAATCCCCTCCTCTGCACAACTGTTAGAGGTGCAAGACCCCTTTTGCATCAGGCCTCCCTAGTTGTATATTCTTACCATGGTATGGCACCTTGACTATTCTCTTGTATGGAAATATAGGTAGACTTACTTCCAAGTGAATGCACTTAGAACAGTACCTTTACACACTTCTTTCAGAAGATGCTAAGATCTAGGCTTTTGTAGCTCTTCAGGCAAAGATAGTTCCATGTTTACGATACGATATACGATATCTTTATTGTCATTGTCCCTTGCGGAACAATGAAATTACCTTATGGAAGTTTCATAATTCACTGGATATTCATGTTTTATGGGCACTTTATTTATTTTTTTTTATAATATTTTTTATTACGTTTCTTTCCAAATTTTATACATTACAAACAAATAAGGAGTTTACAAGAAACCATTTTTTTTTTTTTAACAAAAATCCCAACTTGGACTTCCCCACCCCTTCCGATTCTGCGTTCTTTATATTAGCAATGTCAGCAATTTGTTACCTTATGTCATACCTTATTGTAACTTTTACATGTTATGTATCTATATTCAATGTATTATGTCACAATTTTTATACCTTTAAAATAAACGTAACATGTTCAATTTCATATTATCTCCTTTTCTCTTTTATCACTTAGTTTACTATTTACTTAATCATAATTGCTAAAGCGTATCATTTCCAAATCATGCACCGTCTTAAGATTCATACAGTTTGTAATACTTTTGCAAGTAGTCTTTAAACTTTTTCCAGTCCACCTCAATTGTTTCTACATCCAAATCTCGGATTCTGCCGGTCAGTTCAGCTATCTCCATGTAGTCCATCAACTGCATCTGCCATTCCTCCAGCGTGGGTAAATCTTGTGTCTTCCAGTTCTTTGCGATGAGTATTCTTGCTGCTGTACTAGCATACATAAACAAAGTTCTGTCCTTCTTTAACACTTTCTGGTCTACCATGCCCAACAGGAAGGCCTCTGGTTTCTTGGGAAAGGTATACCTAAATACCTTTTTCAACTCATTGTAAATCATTTCCCAGAAAGCCTTAACCTTTGGGCATGTCCACCAGAGGTGAAAGAAAGTCCCCTCTGCTTCCTTACACTTCCAACATTTATTGTCAGACAGGTGATGTATCTTGGCTAACTTGACTGGGGTCATGTACCACCGGTATATCATTTTCATAATGTTTTCCTTCAAGGCCGTACTGGCCGTGAATTTCATTCCGGTGTTCCATAACCTTTCCCAGTCTTCAAACATAATGTTGTGTCCAACATCCTGTGCCCATTTAATCATAGCAGATTTAACTGTCTCATCCTGTAAATTCCACATAAGCAGCAAGTTATACATTCTAGATAACAGCTTTGTCTTTGGTTCTAACAATTCTGTCTCTAGTTTCGACTTTTCCACCTGGAAACCAACTTTTTTGTCCATTTTGAAAACCTCTTGAATTTGAGCATAATGTAGCCAATCTCGCACCTTATTTTTTAGTTTGTCCTGGCTCTGCAACTTCCAATTGTCTCCAATTTTTTCAGTCAATTCCCAATATTTCGGCCAATAGGCCTCCATATTGGGTCTTTTTCGGGCCTTGGCCTCCACTGGTGATAGCCACCTCGGAGTTTTACTCTCTAGTAAGTCTTTATATTTCATCCAGACTGCAAAAATTGCTTTTCTGACAATGTGGCTTTTAAACAATTTATGTGCTTTAACCTTGTCGTACCATAGGTATGCGTGCCATCCAAAAGCATTATTAAAACCTTCCAGATCTAGGACATCGGTGTTTTCCAACAAAAACCAATCTTTCAGCCAGCAGAAGGCTGCAGCTTCATAATACAACCTCAAGTCCGGCAGGGCAAACCCCCCTCTTTCTTTCGAATCTGTTAATATTTTAAACTTTATTCGGGGCTTTTTGCCCTGCCAGATAAATCTAGATATATCCTTCTGCCATTTTCCAAAGCAATCCACTCTGTCCACGATCTGTAAGGTTTGAAACAAAAATAACATTTTCGGCAACACATTCATTTTTATAGCTGCAATTCTTCCCAACAAGGAAAGTTTCAATCTTGACCAAATTTCTAAATCCTTTTTAACTTCCAACCAACATTTCTCATAATTATCCTTAAATAAATTCAAATTCTTGGAGGACAAATAGATCCCAAGGTATTTCACTTTTTTAACCACATTCAGTTCTGTTTCTCTCTGAAACCCCTCTGTTTCTGTAATTGTTAAATTTTTGGTCAGAACCTTAGTTTTTTGTTTATTCAACCTAAATCCCGCCACCCGACCAAATTCAGATATAAGTTCGAGAACTCTTTTTGTACTGGATTCTGGCTCCTGCAGTGTCAAAACTAGGTCATCTGCAAAAGCTTTCAGTTTATATTGTTTCACTCCGACCTCTATCCCTTGTACCAACCGGTCCTCTCTGATCATATTCAATAGCACCTCCAGGACTGAAATAAATAACAGAGGGGATAGAGGGCACCCTTGTCGTGTCCCTTTTTCAATTTTAAATTCCTCCGTCACCACATTGTTCACTATTAATTTAGCTTTTTGTTCTGAATAGATTGCATGTAATCCATTCTCAAACCCCCGTCCCACTCCCATCCCTTCCAAGTTCTTCTTCATAAACATCCAAGATATGTTGTCAAATGCTTTCTCCGCATCAATAAAGATTAACACCGCCCTTGTGTTCCTGTTAGTCTGCAAAAGTTCTAAAATGTCAATGATGTTTCTAGTGTTCTCATATAAATGTCTACCAGGGAGAAAGCCAGCTTGGTCTTTATGAATTACTTCATTTAAGACTTTTTTAAGTCTATTTGCCAAAATGTCTGCAAATATTTTGTAATCCACATTTAGGAGTGAGATGGGACGGTAGTTTTTAAGCTGAGTCTTTTCAGATTCTGACTTAGGTATCAATGTGATGAAGGCTTCTTTCCACGTTTCTGGTGCCCTCTTCCCATCCATAATCTGGTTACATACCTCCAACAAAGGTTGTATCAAATAGTCCTTCAGAACCTTGTAATATTTGGAGGTAAGTCCATCCGGGCCTGGAGATTTGCCTAGTTGCATATTCTGAATGGCACCTTCAATTTCCTGTGAGGTTATTGTAGAGTTCAAGATTGATCTTTTATCTTGAGTTATTTTTGATAGTCCATTTATCTTTAAAAATTGATCTATCTCTGATTCTTTCTGGGGCCCCTGTGCATACAGTTCTTTGAAGTATCTGTGGAAGCACCTCCTAATTTCTTCTGGTTTCTGTACGATCCTTCCATCAATCTCTAGATTTGTTATCGTGTTTAGCTTTTGTCTTTTTTTCAGCTGCCAAGCTAGCAGCTTTCCACATTTATTTGCTGATTCAAAAGATCTTTGCTTCATCTGTTTTATTTTCCATTCAATCTCCTGATTAATCAATTTTGAGTATTCTGCTTGGTGGAATTTAATTTCTCTCAGCACCTCCTTGGACTTTGGTTTGGTTCTCAGTTTTTTTTCTCCTTGGTGTATTTTCTCCAATATTTTGTCCTTCTTTCCGTTCCAGAGTTTTTTCTTGATTGAATTCTGTTGTATCAGAAACCCTCTCATAAAAGCTTTGCTTGCGTCCCAGATCGTTCTTTTTTCAACTGTAGTATTCAGATTTATCTCAAAATAGTCCTTTAATGTTTTTTGGGCCTTTTTCACAATCTCTTGATCTCTTAGTAGTGTGTCATTCATTCTCCATCTGAAGGAACCGGGTTGAGTTAATCTAAGTTCTATTTTCAAGGCGTTGTGGTCGGAGCATGTTTTTGGGCAGATTTCCACCTTTTTAGTCTTGGGTGCCAGCCCCCTGGAGGTCCAGATTTGGTCGATCCTTGACCAAGACAGGTGGGCCTCAGAGAAAAAAGTTCCTTCTTTACCTAGGGGGTTCTTTGTCCTCCATATGTCGATCAAATCCAGATTGTCAGTCAGTTCGAAAAAAGTTTTGGGCAGTCTGCCGTCTGATGTTAAGTTTTGGTTGTAAGACTTATCCATATGTGTAGACACCACTCCATTCATATCTCCCATCATTATGATGTTAGCATAATCCAGATAGTCCAGCAACGTCTCATGCAGCTTCTTGAAAAATTCTGATTTCCCGTCATTTGGGGCATAAATTCCTAATATCAATATTTTTTCTCCTTGGGTTTGAATTTCAATTGCCAAAATTCTTCCTTGTTCATCCTTAAATAGAAATTTGGGTATCAGGCTCTCCTTAGCGTAGATCACCACTCCTCTTTTCTTTACTTTGTCAGACGAAATAAATTCTTGGCCTAATCTTTTATTTACCAAAACCTTCCTGTGGAGCCTGGTCACATGGGTTTCTTGTAGGCAAATAATGTCCAATTGTTCTTTCTTCAATATGTGAAATAACCTCCTTCTTTTCTCCGGGGAATTTCCGCCATTTATATTCCAACTGAGTAGCCGCAGAGACATCCTGAACTATTCTGCTACACCTAGAGCGGTGTATCTTCTTTCTCCTCTGGTTCCGAAGGTGCAGGTATTGCTCCACCTGGGTTGGGTATAGGCCAATTAGCTGCTGCTTCTTTTTGGAGGTCTTCTCCGTGATCGTGCTGGAACTTTTGTAAGTCCTCTGGTGATCTTATTTTAACCTTCTTCTGTTTGTAAGTGAATGATAGCCCTTGTGGGAACTCCCACCTGTAAGGAATTGTGTTGAGTCTCAGCAACTTAGCCAAATCTGAGTAGGTGGCTCTCAAGTCCAATAACTGTTTAGGAATATCTCGGTAAATTTCCACCCTTTTCTCTTGTATCACAATTGAGTTTTTGAAGTGTAGGCCTAGTATTTTGTCTCTCTCCTCCCTTGATCTCAAAGCTATTAAGCAGTCTCTGGATCTATCTTTTCTTACTAATCTTCCCAACCGAAAAGCCGATACAATTTTGAAATCAATTTCTTCTTTTAAGTCCCAGAACTTTGTAAACTCTGTTGTCAAAAGTCCTTTCAAATCTTCTTGTTCAATTTCTGGGACTGCCCTTAGTCTGAGGTTGGTCTCGCGATTTTTCAATTCCACCAACGAGAGATAGGTTTGTTGGTCCCCTATCTGTTTATGAAGAGGCTTGACTTCCGCTTTAACTTCCTCGACTTCTTTTTTAGCTGATGTTGCAATTTGAACGGCTTCCCCTGCCAGTTTACGATTCTCTTCTGTTGCTCCTTGCAATTTTTCAATTGCTTGGGTATGTTGGGAAACCTGATCTGTCAATTTCTGGATCGAGGATGTTGCTTGGTCAATTTTTGTTGATTGGTTATCAATTTTTTGATTTATTGCTGACAATTGTTCCAAAACTTGTTTCAGTACTGCCTCAGCTCCTCCTGCTGCCATATCTTCCTCTTCAGATTTTTCAGGCTTTTCGGTTTCTACTTTTTGTGTCGCAAGCACAGCTGGAACTGATAATCTACGTCCCTGAGTTAAAGTTGTTTGCAAAAGCTGTGCTTGCTTTTTTGCTTTCTCTTTCTCCTTAGCTTCCTTAGCTTTGGCTGCTCTTGTCTTTCCTGTGCCACTCATCAGTCAACGTTCAAGGTCAAGTGTTGTAATCCCATGGGAAAGGCAAGTCCAGAATTAAAAACAGTCTATTGAGAGAAGGTAAACAGAGAAACTTTCCCAGGCCTCTATATTCCCAATGTCCTCTAGGGGGAGTGCCACCAAAGTTTTAGTAAGAAGAAGGTAACTTTCCGCAATTAAAGTCTCTTTGTTCCAACTTTAAAAACAATTTTAAAAGCAAATTAGTTCCAGCACGCTAAAAGAAAGGTCCTGCAGAGCCCTTTTAAACATATAACAAAGTTCCAGCAAGGTGCCTGCAATTGTATCCACTTCAGCTAGGTGAGCTCAAAATTACACTATCCAGTTACAAAAGTATCTGGAAGCTTGCAACAGTTCCGCAGTTTAAACAACTTTACCCGGCCACCCGGGAATTTGGGGTTAGAGTCTTCCCTTGCCCTTAGGGTGTCCGCTCCAGGTCAATTTTATGCTGTATTTATTCTTTAAAAGTAAAATTCAAATGTGCACGAAAGTCCCGATTTAAAGCTTCAAAGCTTCCCTGTTCACAGCGCTTTCCGCTCTTTAGACCGTCTGCTTTGATCTTGAAAGCAGTGTCGGAAGACGGACTTCCTCTTTCTCATCTCCCGTTTTTAGCCAAATTTTCCGATTTGATTTGTAGAATCTTAGGTCCTTACTCACGGGTTTGATGTTTCAGCCCGATGTTTCTTGGAAGAAAGGTCAGCGCTCATCCGTGACAGCCGCGCGGCTTCGCCTCCGCAGAAAGAGCGATGAACCCACAGCACCGCTCCCCCTCCTTCACTCCGGAGCCCCTTACGGGGTTCCTTTTGTGATTTCGGGGTCGCTCCAGGTGCCCGCCGGGTCCCACGGCCACGGACTCACTCTGCCCGTGGTTTATCTTGATGGGTTGCCGCTGCGCCGTCGCGAGCAACCCTTTTCTGCGGTGCCCCTCTTCAGAGCTCGAAGAGGTCCGCCATCACGGTTTTGCGCCGCCTCCGGAAGTCGTTTTATGGGCACTTTAAGTCAAATGTTAGGTCATACTTTTTTATACTTACTATCCGGTGCCAAATTCTCTTCCATTCATAGCCAATGCTTGTTTTATCTTCTGGAAATAAACTTACACTAGATAGGGAGAAAAGATGATTATCCTTAGGCAGCTGAAAAAGCATTTTGATTGTAAGGTTCTCCAGTCTTTTGTAGAATTGTCTAGTGCATAGAATATTTTGGCTAATTGCATTTGCTGCCATGAAAGGAATTGATTAATTAAAATATTAAAGCATTTGAATACAGTTCACATTATTTGATAATGAAGGGAACCTTCTCTTCACCAAGTAATACAGACCATTCATTTATCCTTTATAAAATCACCCTTAAACACATTATGAATCAAATGAAACACAAATAATTGACAACAAGTTTATCAGTATACGTAGAACCCTTTTCACTGGAGACAGCTGCAATTAAAATATGCAATGCACAGAAATCCATATTAGCAGAGGATCCTAATCAAACCTCTCTATTGCTTTCAAGCATTTTTGCTTTCAACTATTTCCAACCATTTTGTGGTTTTGCACGCGTGGGAACTTTCTTTGTGCTTTGTCTTTTTGAAGAGTTCAGAATCTTTTAAAATTTAAATTATAAAAAATAACGCTGAGATGCTTTATTCCAAACCCACCCTCTGTTAAAAAACAAACCAACCAAAAAAAACCCCTAGCATATCTGCAAATAGCCATGTGGAAAACACTAAATGAATTGCCCATTAAATCTTATGCAATCCTTGAACTCTAGATGATAAGGACTTCAATATTATTGAAAAAG
This sequence comes from Podarcis raffonei, assembly GCF_027172205.1. Classification (NCBI taxonomy): domain Eukaryota; kingdom Metazoa; phylum Chordata; class Lepidosauria; order Squamata; family Lacertidae; genus Podarcis; species Podarcis raffonei. The sequence goes on along the minus strand of NC_070602.1, from coordinate 33,340,617 downwards.
CAGATATTCACATCTGCATTAGGTGAAATAACAGCTTGTAAGGAAGAACACCAATCACCCCACATGACTACTGTTAGAGGCAACTGCTGAAACTCATTAGCAGAGGCAATTAGGGAAGGGGGAGGGAGAGATTAAAGTAGAGAACTAGCTGTTTTTAAACGAAGTGATGCCTTACACATAAATGATAGTGGTTTTAAAGAAAACGCTTGATATCTGTCCTTCTTCAGAAGCAATAATGCTTTGCTCCTGATGCTGTCCACGAAACTCCTTTATTTTCGCAGAGACAAAAGAAACTGCACCAAACCACCAGGGACTTCCCAAACTTTTGAGAGTGTGTGTGTGCATGCACAACATTTTTTAATGCAACTTCCCAAAATTTTGCTCACTGTCTGGATGATACAGTTGACGAGAGGTGTTAGTGCCTCTTCCCAAGCTTTTGATAAAGAAGCTGGGCTTTACGTTGTTGTTGTTGTTGTTGTTGTTGTTGTTGAGAAGGTAAACTTTTGGAAAGTTAAACTTTTTTTAAAAAAATAAAAAAATCAAACTTTAATTAGGCAGTCCGTTGCAAAGACCTGCAATTGCTCGCTAAGCATGCTGAATTATTAAAATGTATTGATCTGGGAAGCCAGATTTAAAATCCTGGAGCAGTTTCAGTGGACAGCCCTTGATTGTACTTGCATGTCACACACGGCTCTAATTGGAAGCCCCCCCCCCCGGTCATGTGCACGCTTGCTTCCAAGGCATACAAGAAATGATCAATGGGGGGAAACAAGGTCAATTGAGCCAGACTGTGAGTAAAATTAAAATAGTCAAATGTCTAAACATTTTGCTGCAAAGAGGAAATCTGTAGACCCACCCACACCGTATTCTGCAGCAGGGAGAACTCGGGCCACCATTATTCACATACCTCCATGTAATTTGCAGCCCTCCATACAAACTCCTGTTTCCACTAAGAAATTTGCTATTTCTGCACATTTATTCGCCATCTCTCTCCCACTCTCCCTCCTTCTCTCTCTCTCTCTCCCCCTTTCTCTCCCCCCACCCTCCGAAATGCTGGCTAATTGCTGCAATGGCCATTATAAAGAATAATTTTCGCTTAGTGGAAAAAAAGGGAAGGGAATGAAGAGAACATTTTCTGGTTTTGTTCCTCTGCGGAGGCTCTATTCAGGCCCGGCTGAATGCACAGCGTTTCACTGCTACATTTATTATGCTGAGAGGTCAAGTATTACACAGCATCTTGTATGACGCTTTGCATGCTAAGTATTTCACTTCACAAATTGACCCTTCGGTGTACTTACTACATAATGCTTTAAAAACCCTGCTAAAACGCAGGACAATTAGCAATACTTTGCCTCTCGCTTGACAAAGGGGACACCAATGTAGGTGATTGCATTTACAGTGGCGCTTTCTTCCCCCAAACATTTTTGACACATTAAGGTACTTTGGAATTGTGCAATACCAGTCGCCTTGTTGCCTCTGAATGGCTTTTTCCAGCACACTGAGGCCAGGGAGAAAATCACAGGCTGGAGTTTTAGGATGAAATGGACAAGAATTTCAGGCGCAGCCCTATGAAGCACCAATTAAGGGGATATTATATCATAAAAAGCTGTAATATCCATTCTCAGCCTTGCGCAGCAGCCAATACAAACCAGGGTGTGATTTTAAAAGGGGGATGTATGGCTTGATCTCTCAAGACTGCTACATTTAATTAGAAGTTCAGGGAGGGGAGGGCGAGGGGAGAATAGCTTGATTAGGAGCACATGACCTGGGCAGTCAACCCACCTCAAGAGGAAGACAGGCCACAGCAGCATGAGGCAACTACAGGGTCTCAGTGGTTGGCTGCCTGCATAAGGACAGCCTGCTAGATAAGACCAATGGCCCATCTAGTCTAACCAGATGCCAGCAAGCAGAATTTGAGCCCAAGAGCACCCTCCCCTTCTGTGGTTTCCAGTCATCAATAGCCCTCTCCTCCATGAATTTGTCCAATCTCCCTTTAAAGACATCTAAGTTCCTCTAGTGGGAGGAAGATCTATTTTGCACTGCTTGAAAAAAGTACCGTACTTTTGTTTATCTGTCCCGAATCTTCCAACATTCAGCTTCACTGAAGGTTGATACAGTTCAGTGTTATAACAGAGGGAGAAGAACTTTTCTCTAGCCACTCTCAGACACCATTTGGACACACACACACAGTTCCCCTTTCTTGTTTCCCCTCAGTATTCATCTCTTAATAAGAAAAACACAGGGCCCTTTCCATAACCTCTTGCTTCACCTTTTAACAGAGGATGTCACATTTAAATAAACTATCTGGCAGATCTGGAACTTGATGACAGATCTGGAACTATCTAACCCATCTGGCCAGCTCCATTTTGACCTTCAGAGCTCTAGCAAACCTCATAAAATAAGGCTTTTGGTTCAGTAGAGGTTGTTTTTAGGCATGACTCATTTTATTACTATTTGCTGGTTGTTTACTCTCTTTGATTGCAGGATTTCCATTGTTAGTTACTGTAGTTTTGTGCATTTTTATTTCTTGCTTTGAGTAACCATGTAGGCAAATCATGTGGGCTGTTGTTGTTTTTTAAGGCTGGAAATAAACAAATGCACCCATCAGCTGTCCACTATGTCAGCCTACAGAGCCTAAAATAGAATGCGCCAACAAGCAATCAGCTCTGCTGCAGCAAAATAAAATGCTTCTGGAACAAACACGCCAAGCCAAATAATGCAGGGAATCGTAGAATCATAGAATTGTAGAGTTGGAAGGGACCCCGAGGTCATTCCAATGCAGGAATCTCAACTAAAGCATCCATGACAGATGACCATCCAACCTCTGCTTAAAAACCTGCAAGGAAGGAGAGTCCACAACCTCCTGAGGGAGTCCATTCCACTGTCAAACATCTCTTACTGTCAGAAAGTTCTTCCTGATGTTTAACCAGAATATCCTTTCTTGTAACTTGAATCCACTGGTTCAGGTCCTAGCCTCCGGAGCAGGAGAAAACAAGCTTGTTCCCTCTTCCATGTGACAGCCCTTGAGATACTTGAAGATGGTTAAGATATCTCCTTTCAGTCTGCTCTTTTCCAGGCTAAACATACCAGGCTCCTTCAACTGTTCATCATAAGGCTTGGTTTCCCTTGATCATTTTGTGCCCTTCTCTGTACCCTTTCCAGCTTGTCAATATCCTTCTTAAATTATGGTGCCCTGAATTGGACACAGTATTCCAGGTGTCGTCTGACCAATCCAGAACAGAGCAACACTATTACTTCCCTTGATCAGGATTGTATACTTTAGTTGATGCTACCTAGAATAGAATTAGCTCTTTTTTTGCTAATGCATCACACTGTTGACTCATGTTAAGTTTTTGGTCTACTAAGACCCCAAGATCCTTTTCACATGTACTACTGGCAGCCCAGAAGTCTGTAATCTTATATTTGTGCAGCCTCAGTGTAGAACCTTACATTTGTCCATGATGAAATTCATCTTGTTAGTTTTGGCCCACTTCTCTAATCTAGTCAAGTCAACTTGAATCCTGATGCTGTCTTCAGCAGCATTAGCTACCCTTCCCAGTTTGGTGTCCTCTGCAAATTTGATGAGCATCCCTGCAATACCTTCATCCAAAGCATTTATAAATATGTTGAACAACAATGGGCCCAGGACAGAACCCTTAGGCACTCCACTTGTCACTTTTTTCCAGGATGGTGAGGAACTGTTATTGAGCACTCTGCCTGTGTGGAATATTTTTCACTGTCTCTTATACAGCTGACAGATCCAGGATAGCACCAACAAAACTCTGAGTCTTCCAAAAGGCCATTTGAAGGGCATCTGAAGACCAATCAATGGGTTCAAGAGCTCCATGGAAACATTCCTTTGCTACACCTTTGCCCAATCTAAAAAATAGAGTTGCCACTCTATTCCAGCAAAGCTCTGCTGCTTTTAATTGCATCAAGTGGAAATTCACCAGGTGAGTTTCTTGTGGGGGGAGGGAGAGAGAGAGAGAGAGAGAGAGAGATGGACTGGTGAAGAAAGAGGTTTAATTTTTGCCCATCACACAGCTGTGAAAATAGGTCTTCCAGGTTCGGAGAAAAAAATGTAGCAACCCCTATACTAAGGAATATTGCTGAGATAGTTGCTGTCCAGCTCCACTAATACCTTATTCAAATGGAATGCTTCTTTTCACCGATTTGGTTTTTGCAAAAAAAGAGGGGGGTAGCCCAGCCTGCTCTTTCAGCCACATACCTCTACCAAACCTGTGCAAAGGTGGGTGCCTAGTTTGTGCTTTATATTTAAATCATTGAACTGTACTTGGAGGCCATTGTGTTGAGGTAATAATAATCAACACACAGCCTTGGAAAGGTGCAATGTGTTAGGAAGGCTTTCAGCTTGCCTAATTACCAAGCTTGTTAATCTCCATTTCAGGCTGCCTTAATATGAGCTGGATGGAGAGAGGCCCCTTCTCACTGTGCTGGGGGAGCTGTAATTTGCATAGCCTGTCTACACATTGCCCTCAAGGGGGGGGGGGAGATGCTGGGTCTCCAAAGAAAACCCACATTAAACAATGCTTCCCCTCCCCCCTCCCATCAGTGCCCCCGGGGCAATGTTGTTTTCTTATTTACAGCTGCAATCATGGAAACAAACAAGCTTGCATTGCTATTAAAAATTGAGCTTTCATTGGAGACATTTCTTGAAAAAAAATCAGGGTAACAGCAGTTATTACAAAGCGTGCATACACAGCCATATGAGGGCCCTGCCTAGTTGATATTTCACTTCCAGGCTGCTACTTCAAGGAGCAGCTCTTAGAAAAATCTTGGCAAGGAGCCTGAAAAAGTACCTTTAAATAAGCAAGCTGCATTTCTTACGAAGCATCTTCTTCCACTGACGCATCTCCAGGCTATGTGTTCATTTATTTGGAAGCTCACTGGGATTATTACCTCCCTCCCTCCCTCCCCTCTCTCCTGAGAGGATTTTTGTGAATTTTACAGCTGTGTCGCTGGCGGAAATTCAACAGATGAAGCTCTTCCCATGACTGCCTCTGTTTGGGAACGTTAAAGGCTTTCATGGGATTAATTCATTATATTGTCCTTAACAATGCTGCTTCTGCTGTTTCATTATCGCTTCAAATAGCTTCTAATAATTCTCAGCTGCGGGCCCACTGTGGTGCTGTGGCTTGACTTGGATCGATGGGATGCAAGTTCCCTCTCAGCCGTGAAGCGAGCTGTATGATGTTGAGCCAGTCATTATCTCTCTCCTTGACATACCTTACAAATGTAGACTCGCCATGGACAAGTTTAACGATATTTGGAATTCATTTGGAATTTGTTTTTATAAATGCCAAATTAGATTAAGGTCTGGTTAACTATAATAACAAGCCCGCCCCCTTTTTGTAATGTACACAATAAATATATATATATTGTTCTGTTCTGTTTTTTAAAAGCATTCTTGTTTCTTCAGTTTTTTGTGTCTTACCTTACTCTGTGCACTCGTACTTTTGTACTTTTTATTTTTCAATCAAGAATATAAAATAAAATAAAAAATACCTCACATACTATCTGAAAGTTCTTCCTGATGTTTAGTTGGAATCTCCTTTCTTGTAACTTGAAGCCATTGGTTTGAGTCCTCCAGAGCAAGAGAAAACAGGCTTGCGCCCTCCTCCATGTGACAGCCCTTTAGATATTTGAAGATAGCTATCATATCTCCTCTGTCTCCTCTTTTCCAGGCTAAACATACCCAGCTCCCTCAACCATTCCTCATAAGGCTTGGTTTCCAGATACCTGATCATCTTGGTTGCCCTCCTCTATACCTTTTATAAAGGGAAATTCCCTTATTCTGAATAGCATTCCTCGCAAGAAAAGGGAAACGTTGACAGCTATGTTCTGTACACGTTCCAGCTTGTCAACATCCTCCTTAAATTGTGGTGCCCTGAATTGGTCACAGTATTCCAAGTGTGGTCAGACTGAGGCAGAATAGGTAAAGGTAAAGGGACCCCTGACCATTAGGTCCAGTCGTGGCCGACTCTGGAGTTGCAGTGCTCATCTTGCTTTATTGGCCGAGGGAGCCGGCATACAGCTTCCGGGTCATGTGGCCAGCAGGACTAAGCTGCTTCTGGCGAACCAGAGCAGCGCATGGAAACGCCGTTTACCTTCCCTTACTTGTACTTTGAGGTGCTTTCAAACTGCTAGGTGGGCAGGAGCAGGGACCAAGCAACGGGAGCTCACCCCGTCACGGGGATTCAAACCGCTGACCTTCTGATGGGCAAGTTCCAGGCTCTGTGGTTTAACCCACAGTGCCACCCGCAGAATAGAGTGGTGCTATTACTTCCCTTGATCTGGACACTGTACTTCTATTGATGCAGCCTAGAATAGTGTGAAGTACTTCACACAGTGCATGGTTAAACTATGGAACTTGGTGGCCACAGGAGGCAGTGATGGCAACCAACTTGGATGGCTTTCCTTGCATAGATTCCAGCAACCAGTGGGTGTCATGTGATCTGCCAGAAACTGGTCTGTGGTCCACGGGTAGATTATGGTCTTCTCTTGCTCAGCCCTTAATTTTATGCTAGAGGTAGCCCATTGAATAACAGCTGCAAAAATAGTCTAAACAACGATGGTTGAAAAGCCAGATATCAGTGATGTACCCTATTACTAAGTCAAAGGTTTCCACCAATTTAATTAAAAATGGACTGCTTTTCTCAGTAAACTGGCTAATGGCGGAGTTATGCTTCTTCAGATGCAGTGATTACGGTGGCTTTAACTCCATAACTTTCTGGTATTCTGGGCCTTAGGTCTAGAGAGCTCTGCTTCTCTTGGATTGAGCAGGGTACATCAATACTTCATTGTAGCACATCTCTTACAAAATCCACTAGGGATCAGTTTTAATCTGATTACAGAGATCAAAACAAGATTAGCTAGATTACATGTGTCGTGTTGCTTAATATATCAGCCTGTTCCATGCCGCTGGACAACAGACACAAACACACACAGTTTCCTCCATGGCCATCAACTAAGGGAATGAGGAGCCTTCCATACCCTCCAAGTGTCCCTATTTTCCAGGGAGGATCCTGGAATTATGAAAGCCATCCTGGCTTCTGATTTGATCCTGGAATATCCCAATTTCCCTTGCCAATGCCGCCACCGAGCTCAGGGAAGAGGCTGAGCAGGCGTTTGTCCCGAGCGATGGTGGCAGCTGTGAGAGAACATCCTGTTGCCTCTCCATGGCCTCCACATGGTGGCCACTGCCAACCTCCTCCCTTGAGCAGCTTGTAGAGGCTGCTTGTGAGCAGTGAGGCTGCGGCCACTGAGACCCAGCTTTGCATGACATGCCAATTCTGTGAGGCAGCAAGAAAGGAGGAGCAGAACACAAGGAGTTTTGATTTATATAAAAAAATGCTTTGTACATCCACATCTAATCTTGCCCTTTCTAAAACTTCTTTATCCGTGTGTATTTCTGGTTGTCATTCTAACAAAGAATAAAATATAACTGGGATTAAGGGGTTTTCTCAGGGTGGTGGGTGGTGTGTGTGCTGTGACCCTTTGGGGGTAGTAGTAGAGGCATTCACCCTTATTCTGATACAAAATGCTTATGGGGGACAAAAAATGGGGTGAGAAATGCCCCTATTTTCATCTGAGGAATGTTGGAGGGTATGGTCTTGGCGACTGGAGAGGTGCGGCGCTACAGATTTCTCATGTCAGAAGTCTCAATGGCAGAATTAAATACCATATTTTTTGCTCTATAAGACTCACTTTTTCCCTCCTAGAAAGTAAGGGGAAATGTGTGTGTGTCTTATGGAGCGAATGCAGGCTGCGCAGCTATCCCAGAAGCCAGAACAGCAAGAGGGATTGCTGCTTTCGCTGCTCAGCGATCCCTCTTGCTGTTCTGGCTTCTGAGATTCAGAAGATTCAGAAGGCTTCTGAGATTTCCTGTTTTCCTCCTCCAAAAAACTAGGTGGTGCGTCTTATAGAGCGAAAAATACGGTGCCTTCCAAGCTCAATGGCAGAATTAAATACCTGCTTCCTCTGAGTGATCTGCAGTGTAATCTACTTCAAAGTAGGCCTTGGACACTTTTGGAGAAAAGTTGGGTCATGCTGACCTGTATCACTATAGGCCCATCTGCATTGAAGTTGCTCTCTGGGAAGAAGTGCCATGCAATGAGGTCTAAAAGGAAGTTGTTGGTCACATTCATATCATTTATTTATTTCATTGTTAAAAGCCTTAAACAGCTCAGGACTGCAATGCCTCAGGGACCCGCCTTTCCCCTTATGAACCAACCTGGATGCTGTAATCATCATCTGAGGTCCTTCCTTGGGTGTCTGCTCTGCAAGAAGCCTGGAGGGTAGCAACACAAGAACGGGCCTTTTCTGTGGTGGCTCCCTGCTTGTGGAATGCTCTCCCAAGGGAGGCTCACCTGGCACCTTCCTCTTCTCCCAGGCCTTTGGCTAATTAAGCAATCTATTGCCTTTTAAACTGGTGTTGGTGGGGGGTCTTGTTTTTGTTAGTTGCTATGGTATGTATTTTTGTGTTTTTATATTGTAAACTGCATTGTGGTCCTTAGATGAAGGGCGTCACAGTAAATCAATCAATCAATCAATCAGTCAATCCCATCTTTCCTCCAAGGAGCACCAGGCTCATTGTTCTCCTCCCCCTCCCCATTTTATTCTTACAACAACCTTGTAATGTAGGTTAGGCTGATAATGAATGAGTGGCCCAAGATCACCCAGTGCGTTTCATGGCTGAGTGTGGCTTCCACTTTATACCTTGAGCTTAGGCTTGTATTCTCAAAAATCAGGTCTTTCCTCCTCCCTAATAAAAGCTTAACAACTTTGCCCTGCACCCCTGATAACGGGTCTTTCCTCCAACCTAATAAAAGATCAACAACTTAGACCTGAACCCCAAAAAAGGGGGTAGATCACTGCCAGCTTTTAATTCTGAGAGTAGATTGCAGCCTCTTGGGAGTTGGCCACCCCTGCCAACCCAACCTTTCTCAACCTTTGGTTCCCAGATGTTGTTGGACTACAACTCCCATCACCCCTGACCACTGGTCCCGGTAGCTAGGAATGATGGGAGTTGTAGTCCAACAACATCTGGGGACCCAAGGTTGAGAAAAGGTGCCGCTACACCACAATGGCTCGCCTTTCCATCTATGTCATAGTTTTGTCCTTGGTGTGCAGTTTTCCTTAGCAGGGACATCTGGCATCATCACTCTGCACCATGACTTGGCCCCAGCCCCTGATGAAGCAACATGGTGAAAATGAAAGAAAATGGGCAAGAGGAGTAGGCACATTAACATGGAGGGAACTCTTTCTCCTGTCAGCTGAATCTCATGTTTATGTTGTTAGTATTGCTGCTAAGTCAAGACATTCATTGATAAAGTATTTCAATTAACTATAAAGACTCACACAGCTAATCAGTTACAACTGACGTACATTTGGGCTAAATACCTATAATTACAGTTGTTTCACACCTGAGTCCCTGTTACTGATGTTGTGTAACAAGCAGTCCTGATTGCTGACATCAGCCCACTTAATGTGCCTGCATTTATGTCATAATCAGATAAAATCAAATATAGAGTTAATAGTAAAACTTCTAAAACACAAGGCAAAATCCACTGGCAACATCTCCTACACAACCCCCATTGAAGCGAATGGAAAGTCTAGAGGGGAGAAGTTCGGAGATGACTGCACCCGCCGTCACTAAGATATTTGAGAGGAAGCTGTGCATGTACAAAGTGTTTTATGATTCATAGTTCTCCACTTAATGATTATCCAAGAATCTTATTCTACCCACTATTGTTTGTTTAGCAAAATTTACCGTTTTTCCCTGTGTATAAGACTAGGGTTTTTTTCTAAAAAATAATGTAAAAAATTAGGGGGTGTCTTATACTCTGGGCCATCTTTCCCTATTTCCTTAAATCTGAGTCCCTCAAAATAGGGGGTGTCTTAAACATGGGGACATCTTATAGATGGAAAAATACGGTATATACCGCTTGATTGCAGTAACGCTTCTAAGTAGTTTACAAGAAATATTAAAATGATCAATAAAAACTGTTGTAAACAATGTAAATCATTTTAAAATAATTATAATTAACAAGAAGAAAAATTAAAACACATCGGCAGTTTGGATAGGCAGGGGAGATGATGATGATGATGATGATAATAATAATAATAATAATAATAATAATAATAATAATAATACCACCAGTTTGGTTAGGCTTGCCTAAACAAAAATGTTTTAAGCAGTTGCTGAAAATGGTCTTTCATGATTAAAGAATCCACTCACCCTTTCTGTTTTAGCCCAAGGATGGGAGTCTCAAGCCCATAGGGCAAATGTGCCTGCCCGAGCCTCTGCGCCTGGCCCTGGGGACTCTTCTCAGGCCACACCCCTTCTCCAAAGGCCACACCCTTGCCAGTCATGCCTGGCACCCTCTTGGACTGCTTGTGTCTGGCTGGCATGTGTCTTTGAACTCTGACCAGGCCTCTTGCTTGTCTGAATGGAGGATACAGACGGGAGTATCAGTGTGTGTAGAAGTAAGCCTACTGTACAAATGTAAAATGGTGTCCATTGCTTCAACCTCTTTTTTTTCTCTGGCCCCACCCACCACTGGTATGAGACCCTGAAAGTTGCCTAGAAGATAAAGTGGCTCTAGGAATGAAGAGGTTTCCCCTTTAGCTCCTGTCCAATGCCAGCAGAGCAATTTATGACTCTGTGTAATGGATATGGAAATATTCTTTTTTACAAGAGTGAGTTTTTTTTCTGAAGAAAATGATTACAAGGTCGTGTGAGTGCCCAAATCTCTTCTCTCTAGCTACAACCATTGGATCCCTTAGTTCAGTGGTGTCCAAACTTTTTTCAAAGAGGGCCAGATGTGATGAAGTGAAGGGCCGTGAGGGCTGACCAAAGGGCCAACCAAAGTTGTTGACCTGTTTTTAGGACTGGAGTTGTTGACTTTTTCTTAGGATTTTACCCCAGGAAATAAACTGCCATAGGGGCCAGATTAAACCAACCAGCGGGCCAAATTAGGCCCCCAAAACGGACTTTGAACATGCCTGCCTTAGCTGGATCAAGCCAAAGGCCCACCTAGTCCAGCATCCTGCATAGCTGTCAAACGTCCCTTATTTGGCGGGACAGTCCCTTATCCCAGGGCCATGTCCCACTGCTGTCCCTTATTGATGATGTCCCTTAAATAAGCTACTGAAGGTAATGGGGCCCTTTCTATGTCCAGCTGTGCTTTGTCAACAACAGATTGTTGCTGGTTTTTTGTGTTGAATATATGCTATATGGTAATTTATAGGACCTAATAGGTATCTAAAGCCATTTGCACGCAACAAAATAAATATTTTATCAAAGTAATTGTTGATCCCTTATTTTGGCTGCTGATCCCTTATTTTCGAGGCTGCTGGTCCCTTATTTTCAAATCTGTAAGTTGACAGCTATGGCATCCTGTTCTCACAGTGTCCAAACAGATCATAGAAAAAATGGCATCATCAAATTGTAGAGTTGGAAGGGAGCCTGAGAATCATCTCGTCCAACCCCACTGCAATAAAGGAATATGCTGCTCTCCCATATGGAGATTGAACTTGCAACCTTGGCATGATCAGCACCATCGTCTAACTGACTGAGCTATCCAGGCACGGATACCTTAGGGAAACCCGCAAGCAAGATATGAACTTAACAGCACTCTCCCCACTTGTGATTCCCAGCAACTCATGTTCAGAGGCATTGACGTGGGAGTAAAAGGTAAAGGGACCCCTGACCATTAGGTCCAGTCATGGACGACTCTGGGGTTGTGGTGCTCATCTCACTTTATTGGCCGAGGGAGCCGGCATACAGCTTCTGGATCATGTGGCCAGCATGAGTAAGCCACTTCTGGCAAACCAGAGCAGCGCACGGAAACACCGTTTACCTTCCCGCCAGAGTGGTACCTATTTATCTACTTGCACTTTGACGTGCTTTCGAACTGCTAGGTGGGCAGGAGCAGGGACCGAGCAGCGGGAGCTCACCCCATCATGGGGATTCAAACCGCCGACCTTCTGATCGGCAAGCCCTAGGCTCTGTGGTTTAACCCACAGCGCCACCCGCGTCCCTTTTGACGTGGGAGACCAGGGTTCAAATCCCCACTTGGCCATGAAGCTCACCTTGGGCCATTCCCTCGCTCTCTCCTAACACTAGAACTTGTGGAAATCCAATGAAGATGAATGTTGGACGATTCAGGACAGGTTTTTAGAAAGTATTTCTTCATGCAGCGCATATTTAAACCATGGAATTTGCTTTCCGCAAGATGCAGTAATGGTCACCAGCTTGGAACTGTTTAAAAGAAGATTAGGCAAATTCATGGAGGATAAGACTATCAAAGGCCATTAGCAATGACTGCTACTTAGTACCTCCACTGGCAGAGGCAGTATTCCTCTTTAATACCAGTCGCTGGGTATCGCAAGCAGGAAGAGTACTGTTGCACTGAAGTTCTGCTAGTGGGACTTCCATGTGCATCTGGATGACAGCTGTGAAAACAAGATTTTGGACTAGATATGCCTTTGGTCTGATCCAGCAGGGCTCTTGAATGGCAATAATGTCTCTTTCTTGCCTAAATGCAAAGTGGAGAGGTGAGTGCAGGTGACTTTTGTGTGGCCAGAATGTAGGTAAGATTATTTATTTTTATTCTTTATTAAATTTGCACCCTGCCCTTCCTGCCCAGTGAGCTGATTGAGGTCATTTTCCATGGATCTATTCATTGTTTTCCTCTCACCTATGGAATGTAACCCCTGACAAGTTCCTCATTAGGGAATGTGACTCTGAGGCTGAAAAAGGTTTCCCACCCTTCTGTTTGTCACAACCTCACCCCGTGCGAAGCAGACACATTATCTTGGTTTGATGCTTTTAGAAATCACACATATCTCTTGAGATCCTGGCATTTGTAATTCAGGGCCTGAATGAAAGGGCAGGGGCTGCCTGCCAAAGAGAAATAATATTCTGGCCGAGTCCTGAGAAGAATGGATATGGAGAATCAGTTAATGGAGGGGGAAATTGTAATAGGTGAAAAGGTTCCAATTGCTAAACAACAATATAGTGTATGCCTTTCTCTGACTAGATCCAGAAGTTGCAGGAGAAATAACACACCCTACTGGGTGTTCACTGCAATACTCTTTGAACCAAATCAAAACTTTTCTGCCTGCCTGGCCATTTAAAGTCAGGCTTGTCCTACAATAGCCTTACTATCTTTAATGTTCTCTGGTTGTGTTGCATTGTTTTTATTGTATTATATAGTTCAGGCACAGGCAAACTCGCCCTCCAGATGTTTTGCGACTACAATTCCCATCATCCCTGACCACTGGTCCTGTTAGCTAGGGATGATGGGAGTTGTAGTCCCAAAACATCTGGAGGGCCAAGTATGCCTATGCCTGATTGTATCACCATTCCTGGTTATATATTGTTCACTGCTCTTGTGATGGGCTGTCTATAAACAATTCAGTTCTTCCTTCTTTACTTTCTGTCTTTTTCCTTTCTGCATTTCTCCAATCCCTTCTCTCTTCTCAAGAACCAGGGAAGTTATCGTTGATTCTTCAGTTGTTGTTGCTTTTTAAAATCAGATTACATTTGAGGAAAACCTGCATACCTAGAGATTTGAGGTTCACTATGGAGACCTGATGATTGCAAAGCATTCACAGAATTTAAATCGATCGATGTTAGGTCTGAATGGACATGATTAGACCACAAGTCCAATATTTCTCTAAATTTATGCAATCTCACTCTAAGTCATTTATTTTAAATGCATAACTTAATGGAAGTTTTTTTCCCCAGAAGAACTTAGTACAAAATGTTTCTATTCTGTTCCGTTCTATTTAACAAAAGCTATTCTGGTATTAAAATACCAGAGCCTTGGAAAGTGACTTTCCATTCCCATCCTTCAAACTTATCCTATCTATTCTATTTGTCTTTTACCTCTTTAGCTTTCCAACTATACAAGGCTTCCTTTTGTGCTTTAATGCTTTCCTGCCAACCATTAGCGGTGAAATATATTTTCATGCAACTCTGCCTTTTGTATTCCCCTACTTCCTTTTCTGATTTTTATGACCATCACATTTATTGGCAATGTTTAATTAAAGCTAATATATGAGGAAGAAGTGGGGGGAGGACACTGACATAATTGAAAGATTTTGTTTCCCCTTTGGAAATTTTAATAATCTCTATTAGCTCTCACTTGTTTGAATCAATCCTCATGAGATTGGATACAGGTAAATAATATACCCATAAGACAATGTGCTATTTATATTGGGTTTTATTCCAGGAATAATTCAGTGGAAGTTAATGGTATAAAAGAGTCTTGATGGCAGTGGGTGTGTGCATAAAACAGAAGGAACAAAAAATTATTAATTCATTGATTGCAGCTTATAATATGGATTTCTTATTACACGTCTCAGGGAAGACATTCTCTTGTACGTTCTTCTGCATTGTTAACAGTAGAATGAAAGAAAGTGGTTTGGGAAACCAATTCCATTTATGTTTTGGATTTATTGGAGTCATCCTCCTACTGGAGCTTTTTTCTTTTTCGTCACTGTTCTGCGTCAGCTGCCTACATCCTGCCCCAGCTCTGAAAATTTAAAGTCTGCTTCATAAGACGTCTCATTTTGCCCTAATGGATTAGGCCTGGGCTCAACTTCTACAAGCGGACTGACAACAATCTAGCAATCTTATCACATAGAGTCATTATATTCTAACAACATCTATGGAGGAGGTTCTGTGTCCCTTTGTGTACTGAAGGAACACAGGGTCTTCTCTGTGGTGGCACTCGCATTGTGGAATTTCACCCACTCTGCTCTACCCCACTGCCCAGAGAAGTCCATTAACTCCAAAATAACGATACAGTGGGGGGATGATTAAGTCTCTGTAACATAATTTGAAGTGGATTTCATTTTAAATTGACCTTGTTTTCATTACATGGTTTATTCCATCCTTCCAAGGTGGTCAGGGTGGCATACTAAATTATCCCCTCTTCCCATGTTATACTCACATCTGTGGCCCAACATCACCCAGTAAGCATCATGGCTAGTATCAAGTCTTGGTTTTAAAGCCCTCCCCAATCATTTTTTCCTTTTGTTCTCCCCTAGCAAAATAGTTGGATTCTTGTACAATGCACAAAACAGCTGCTATTCTCCCAGACAAACAGGTCCAGTGGCAGACTGAGCTGCAAATCTAAAAAAATGTAGTATAAATACTGACAACTGGGAAACACTGGCCTGCAAATGCTCTAATTGGAGAACAGCCTTTACCAAAGGTGTCATGGGCTTTGAAGACACTCGAACTCAGGACACAAGGGAGAAACATGCTAAGAGGAAGGCACGCTTGGCAAATCCACACCGTGATCAACTCCCACCCATAAACCAAGGTCCCCATTGTGGAAGGACGTGTGGATCCAGAATTGGCCTCCACAGTCACTTACGGACTCATTGTTAAAACTGTGTTTATGGAAGACAATCTTACTCGGCTACGAGTGATCGCCAAAGAAGAAGATGGTGAGGAAGTGGACATTGTACATATTTAATACCTACAGTTGCAAAATATGGGTAGAGTGCTTTTTTCAAATGAGTTCAGTAACCAGACACTATATCAATATACACACAGACCACACCTGGAGTAACCAGTTCTGGGCACCACAGTTGAAGAAGGATATTGACAAGCTGGGACATGGGTAGTGGAAGGGGACTAAGGTGATAAAGGTCTGGAAACCAAGCCTTATGAGGAGCAGTTGAGGGAGTTGGACATGTTTAGCCTGCAGAAGAGAATATTGAGACATGATATGATAGCCATATTCTATTATCTGAAGGGCTGTCACACAGAAGATGAAGCCAGCTTGATTTATCCTACTGCAGGAAGTGGGACCCAAACCAATGGATTGAAACTACAAAAAAGGAGTATGGTTAAAACTGCTCAACAGTGGAATGGACTCCTTTGGAAGGTTGTGACTCTCCTTCATTAGGGGTTTTTAAACAGAGGTTGGGTGGCCATCAGTCAACGATTCTTTAACTGTGATTCCTGCATTGCAGGAAGTTGAACTAGATGACTCTTGGGATCTCTTCCAACTCTACAGTTCTATGATTCTGCCTTTTGTTTTTCTGATATATTTTGTCATGAGAAATGAGTGTGCCTGTAAGCCATCACTGATAATAAATAAATAGGGCCATCGATTGATTTATTATTCAATTTTATATCTCACCCTTCATCTAAAAGGAGTCCAGGGCAACAAACTACGTAATAATAATAAAAATAAAATAATCTTTAAAGTATTTCAAATACAGATGCAGACTGGGAAGGATTTCAACTCAGAAGGTTTCTTGAAAGAGGTTTCTTGTCACCGAAAAGACAACTGAGATTATGCCTGCTCATATTCAAGGGGAGGGAATAATTATCTATTTGTCAGTACTGTATATAACAATGTTTCCAGTGCAATTCTGGCCCAGAACTTTATTGCCGGCCTAATATCCGTAGGACATTCTGTGGAAGAGACCTCTGAGGCGCAGCAGCTGTGCCAAACCAAGTCCAGAAAAGGTGTTGACAAAAAATGAAGGACTCTGCACATGCTTATATCAGATGCATTAACAGTTAGTATTTTCACCAGAGCTGAAGCACCCACTGCACTATGGGAATTCCAGTGCAAAAACAATAGCATGTTTTTCAACCCACTGGTGGAGGAAGAGGAGTGCGGGGGGAACGTACAACCCCCAGCAGTGCAATCCCAGTGGGGTGCCATCGTGGCTGCCCCCCTGCCCACACTGGTGCCACACCCCCACAGGCAGCATGCCACACCCCCAGGACACACGTCATGCCCCTGCGGGTGGCGCACCATGCCCCCAGGACATGCGCCAGCCACGCCCCCACCTGCTCTCCGCCACTGTTTCAACCAAGAGCTGCCACTGTCAAAATTGAAACCAAGAACAGGCATCTTCAGAACAAAAAAAAAACTGGACTAATTATTATTATTATTATTATTAATTATTATTTGTACCCTGCCCATCTGGCTGGGTTTCCCCCAGCCACTCTGGGCGGCTTCCACAATGACCAAAATTACACTAAGATGTCACAAATTAAAAACTTCCCTGAACATGGGAACATATGCTGCTTCAAATGAGAGATTTATGTAGTGAGCATGGTACACCATGAAAATTCAGTGCAGCAGCAGTATCTGTCATGTATTTTCACATTTGGTTATTCAAGACTTCATAGTACATCCAAAAGCCTCTTCTAAACTAGTGTCTGCCATGACATAAAAACAATAGGCGTTGCTTTGCCTTTCATGTGTACAGGGTAAATCTGTATTTGAAACCCCTTGGTTGACAATCAGCCATGGTGTGAATACTACATTTTGCAATTCCTCAAAATAGTCAAATGTTATCTGGACTCTGATTCTCTACTACTTCTCTGTTTCCTTTGCCTGCAAGTAAAGACCCGTCTTTCAAAGGTTAAAAACCACCCAGGGCACAATTCAAGTACGTACATTTTACTCCCGTGAAGAGGTATGAACTACAAGCCCCGCCCCTGGTTTGCTGCAATCTAGTGGTGGCTGATGCCCATTGGTACTGGTAGGACAGAAAGCAGGGAGCCCAAACAGCAGGTAGATTTTGAGTCCATGATAGGTGGAGCCAGCTAATTTTAGTTCTCTCCCCATCCTCTTCCTTGCTGAGTTTTACAAGGGCAACATCGACACTACGAAGGAAAAGGCTAACAGGCAGTTCCACACCCCGAACTCATTGCTAAGGAGGGAGGGAGACAGGTGGGGCTGGCTGAGGGCAGACTGTGGTTGGTGGGGCAGTTCCACATTTGCCCTAATGGACTATCCTCCACTGCTGTAACCACAGCTCAGGAAATAAACACAGTGGTGCAAGAACTTCTCTTTGCTGGTCTCTGGGTTGAATCCATATTTAGCCATGCTTAGAAGAGACCCCTCCTGCCAACCTAGCAGTTCGAAAGCATGTCACAGTGCAAGTAGATAAATAGGTACCACTCCAGTGGGAAGGTAAACGGCGTGTCCGTGCACTGCTCTGGTTCACCAGAAGTGGCTTAGTCATGCTGGCCACATGACCCAGTAAAGCGAGATGAGCGCCGCAACCCCAGAGTCAGTCATGACTGGACCTAATGGTTGGGGTCCCTTTACCTTTACCTAGAAAAGACCCACTGAAATCAGTGGTACTTAAATTAGTCCCGATTCACTTAAATCCCTTGGATATCAAAGTATGCCTAAGTCTTGGTTCAAACTTCTGTTCTTGCAGGGAAGGAGTGGAATGGAACAGAGGACCTTTTCCTTTTCCTTTTTTCCTTTTTTTGCATTATTTGCTTATGTAAAGAAATGCTATCAAATATTTGGAGACTCTTACTTCCTTGAAAAGGACCATTGCTCCAATCAGAAAGAGAAAAGGAATGCCAGGAAGAGAAAAGATTGCTTGCTTTGCAATTGCAGAAACGTGTGTGCGTGTCAGAAATTTCTAACTGCCTGTTTCCAAGATTCTTGGTTTTGCGATTTGTGTAACTTGACTTACGTCAAGTCATATGGTCCTGACAAATAAACCTGATTCAATTTTCAACATCACCCCAAAGCTTCCTTTTCATTTAGTACAACTACATTTATGCAATATAACTGATTAATTGTCCAAAACTCATACAGCTATTTGAATAGGATTTATTTATTCTAATGACAGGCCTAGTTTTTATGTATTGTAAAGGTTAACCATTTCAGAATAATCTGGTCTGCTGAAAATTAGCTTGCAATTCTTTGAATGAAATCTGATGCTTAATAATAAAAAAAGGATATGGAGGTCCTATTAAACAAAGATTTTGCATTGCTTCTGTGTGCACAGATAGGTTAAAATCACATTTTAAAATATCAGAAACCAATATGAGCCAAAGGGGAGAGAGCGAGAGAGAGAGAGCGAAAGAGAGCGAGTAAGAGAGAAGCACTTGCTCATTTAAAGATCTCTGCTTAACTCCAGTCTAAATAAATATCGACATCTGGATCATGTAAATAAAACCTTTCTTAACGCAAACTTTTTTCTGACTCAGATGATTGCATTAAATGTGATATTTGCTAATGGAATACCCTTTTATTCCCTGTTACTGATGGTGGATTTGTCCAAGGAACTCAAATGCCATTTCAAGCATTAAAAAAAAAAACAGTCTAGAGTACTTGCTTTTTTAACAGTGCTTTTAAAGGTATATATTGTGAGGATTTTAATTCTGGAATATTTAACATGAAAACACAAAGTTTTTGTTCATTAACATATTTATGTTTGTCTGGATAGATAGCTAGATCGACAGATGAGTACCTGGGTTGTTGGATATTTTTATATGAAAGTGCAAACAGCTGATTATTAGGAATATACACAAAATATAAATGGTGGATATATTTTTAATTGAAAAGACATGTAATTAGGAATCTATGAATGGGGCATTTGTGCAGTTTTCTGCATTGAATATATTTTAAGTTTGAAAATTAAATAATTAGTGTGAAATTATTTTCTTTGGTTGGTCATGGAAAAGAATTGAAGGGGGGAGGAAATGTTTCTGTGCATTAGATGCTAGAGATACTTGGCTTCAGTCAAACCCAAAATGAACTTCCTTTGGGATCTGATTTTTAGGAGCTCTCCCCCCCCCACCCGCCCTTAAATAACAAGCAGATTCATGATGCAAAGCACTTTGTCTCTGAAAGCAGAAGTCCTTATACTTCCTTCGCCTAATTAATCCCATTCCAAAAACCCTATTCACTTTTTCCCAATAAAGGTGGCTCTGTCCAGGATGGTTCTGTGTATTTTCAACTGAAAGATCGAAATTTCGTGTTATTGCCTATTTTATGAGAAACGCTGAGTAGCAGGCATGTAATGATCACATCTGATTTCCTTCTCATGCTGAATATTCCCCCACCCATGCTAAAGTAGGATTTTGTTGAAAAATCTCAAAGAATATCCAATATAGACAGCAATGTTTAAAAATAAAATAAAGTTAAATGGAGATGCAACAAGAGGATGTTCTCAGTTTGTATATATTAAATCACTTTGTATATATTAAAAATGAACTGTACGCTACAGTCGTTTTTTAGACAACATTGCAATATAAAACTGGCTAATAAATTATCTTTAATATTATGATATATATTGCAAGAAATATATTAACCAACACTTAAAACATTTTTGAACAATCCATATTTATCAGATTGGCATTTTTACTCTGAGGAAAAGCAAGTAATCTTTTTTTAAAGGAATCTAATAATTATGCATATCTGTTTAAACAAAATGATTTGTACACAAGAGATTATTTTAAAATTCAGTGATTGTGCCTAATGAATAAAAATGTAAAGCACAAATACTTTCTGCAAAACGCAATAAAACATGTTATCATTTTTCCCATAGAAAAGTAAGCTGATGGAACTTGTAAACAGTGTTTCTGCTCTGTAGTCAGTTTTGCTGAATCAGAAGATTAAATGCTATTTTGAGGGAATTGAGAAAAATGGCAATATTTCACATCTCTAACTTTGCTCAGGATACATTTAATACAGAAATAATTGAGGCAATGTAGCACTTCATTATTTGTAATGCATTAACTAGACTATTTTAAACGAGGACTTGATAGCAAAGAAAAACAATTATCCTGTAAATAAAAAAGCAATGCAATTACAATAAAATGCTCACTGAAGATCCACTTTCAAACAATAAATATAGCTAGATAATGTGCAGCCTGATCCACAGCCCGGTTAATCCTGAAGTACTTGGATTTCAGCTGATTTTGTTCCATTTATTTCATTGGGACTAAATCAACATAAGTAAATCCAACCGCTTTGGGGTATAACTAGGGTATGTGTTGTTTGTCCTGTAAGGATAGAATAAGATGCCAAGCAAATAAGAACACAATCACGAATGGTCAACGGCTTATTCTGTTCTTCAGCAAAGGGTTTCAAACCTCCTTTCACTCGTTATTGGAAAGATTCATTGTGATGCCTCCAGATTTTGAATGGCTAAAATGTTTATTTTCTGGCAGGTTTTTTTCCCTTTTTTTGCATCAAGCATGTGGGAAATGTTTACTCTAAGGCTCAGATAGAACACGGCTGTAAGAAATGTTGCAGAGCAGCCAGCGCTGACTAGAGCTAATTAACTGCAATGCTCCATTCCTTGTTCTCATTTTAAGCAGGGACATACTGCACAATACCTTTTTATCTGGCTTTCCATTGAAATTTCCTTTTTAAAAACCACTTTTGGGGGATCCCAAAATTCCAGGCAATCTCCTCCTGGCAATCTTAATAACTCATGGTTAGAGTGTATTTGAAGTCAGAGAGACATTAAGTTTAGAAATCTCACACCCCAACTTAGGGTGGAAAATGTCTGCAGCGGTTCTTCCAAGTCTTAGTTTAATTCTTCTTCTTTATTAATGATACAGCCAAGTATAATTGGTGATTGATTGATTGATTGATTGACTGATTTATTGTTTTTACAAGGCCTGATTCCATTTTTTTTATTGAACTCTCCTCTTTCTTCATCAGGCAATCGAGAAATTGACTGAAAATCCATGCAAGAACAAATAAGGAAGAAATCCAATCTACTCCATGAAATGTAAAGGGAACTTCTGTATTGCTAATCAGTTTTTTGCATGGAAGACGTGGCCTTCACAGCCCTAAGACAACAAAGAAAAGCCTTGAAGCAAAAAGTATAGGATGCTGGACTCCTTAGAATTTTTCCCTGCTATATCTGCAAAATATCAAAGTGCTTTCCCATGTTTTCAACCCTATCAGAGATATATATGACCCAATGCATATAGGTGTCAGCATTTGGAAACTGGTTTCTATGCCTGCTACCAGTGTGGTAAGGGATGCGGGTGGCGCTGTGGGTAAAACCTCAGCACCTAGGACTTGCCGATCGCATGGTTGGCGGTTCGGATCCCCGTGGCAGGGTGCGCTCCCGTCGTTCGGTCCCAGCACCTGCCAACCTACCAGTTCGAAAGCACCCCCGGGTGCAAGTAGATAAATAGGGACCGCTTACCAGCGGGAAGGTAAACGGCGTTTCCGTGTCCTGCACTGGCTCACCAGCTGCAGCTTCGTCACGCTGGCCACATGACCTGGAAGTGTCTGCGGACAGCGCTGGCTCCCGGCCTCTAGAGTGAGATGAGCGCACAACCCTAGAGTCTGTCAAGACTGGCCCGTACGGGCAGGGGTACCTTTACCTTTACCTTACCAGTGTGGTAGGGTGCAACCAAAATGGATCTCAATGGGAGGAAAGACCTGCATCTATCAGTAGTTTAATGCATGAGAAGCCCTCTATATCTATCTCCCCATTCTAATACTCTGCAATTAGCCTGTTTTGTATACCTGAGAGCAGTAGCCTTCTTCTGTGCTACAGTTTCCTAAAATCAGGGTGATTACGAGGCAGTGAGTCCAGTTGATTTTGATGGAATTTCCATCCATGTTTTATGTTCAGGACCAGAAAGTTAAAATTATATTAATGGTTTTTTTGTTTTTGTTTTTTACAAGTGTGGACTGGGTGAAAAATATATAATTTGGATGATTACAAAGTTTAATCAGTTCAATCAATAGATTGATCAACTAAAGCTGTGCAGCTCTATCTGATAGATGTTTACTAAGTAATTAGTTCCTGGGAAGTCAATGGGTCTTACTCCTAAGAAAGTGTGAATGAAAATGAACATATTAAAGAGAACTTTTCTATCCAACAACAAATGGGAGCTTTTATTCATTAAGGTGCAAGTTATCATACACTTCTTTCAACATCTCAAGGAAGACATCTGTATTGAGGTTTTGGTAAAAATATGAATTGGTTAGACAGTAAGTAGTTGATTTAACTACAAATGTCATCAACTGACAACTCTAATCATTCTCCCCAACATTTGATACAGACAGATGTTTTGCTATTCCGAAATATTTGGTACAAAATAGGTAAAGTGATATCTTTCGCTGAAACAAATTTTGTTGGTGAAAGGTTATGCAAGTTGATAGTTAAATTGCAACTCTTTATAAGCTGAAAATGAAACATATTTTTACCAGCTATAGATAGGGCAACACAACTTGCTAATCAAGCATATTAAATGACTTCAGACTAGCTTTGCTATCCCTCAAGAAAATTAAAATCACCCGTTCCATATGTCATTTAACAATATATCCAGAAGTCACAATACTGAAATGGGTGAACAGCTAATAGTATTCTGGTTCTGGGACTTAGAAAATCTCTTTGTTGCCTGAATAAAACTTCCAGTTCCTTGTACATGGTAAGACAGCTGCATTTTTATGACTTAACTAATGTTCCATTGAGAAATGCAATTAGATGTGTTCACCTCCTTTCCTTTTAATGTTATTTCCAGAACTGCTGTCTGTAAGTTTTCTGGGTCTCCATTCTGTCAGTTCATTTCTTAAACCAGACCAGAAAAATGCCTCACAATTTTAACCTTCAGAAATAGCTAACAGCCCTTGAAAAGGCACAGAAAAAGATGCCCAAGATCCAGCGATCCATGTGCAATTCTGTGCATTGACATGCCTAAAGCTCCACTATCCACAGGTCTAGAAAGTGTCCTGTCTTGCAGGAGCAAAAGGATGAGGCAGTAAGAATCGAGGACAGTGCTGCCTCCAGGGTTGTTGCTGTTGTTTTAGGGCAGGTTTTGGAAAAGACACCTTTGGTGGGACCCACTTGGCCTTGGATACCCATGAGTTATACACACCAAAAGTATGCATTACAGTAGGGCTGGTCCTAAAGTAAGACCAAGTGAGGCAGTTGCCTCTGGTGGCAGTGTTGGAGTGGCAGCAAAGTGTTGGAGGAGAGAGTTGTATGAGCCACATGCCCTGTCCTGTGCCTCCTACACTTGTCTGCTGACCTAGCAGCACATATCAAATGTATTGTCTGCTTATAAAACATGAAAAATCCTATCCATGCCTACTCAGAAGTACGGTAAGTTCTATGAAGTTCAATGAGTTTACTCTAGGAAGAAGCATGGATAGAATCACAGCCTAAGTCTTGGAATGTTACAGGGCCTTCTGGGAAAGTATAGCCCATACTGCAATATATTTAATTGGCTTAATAATTTATCTTGTTGCAGAACTGTTGATGATGCATGAAAAACACAGGTTGCCAACTTTTGGAGGCCCAGGGGCCCATTATGTGAATCTGAGAAACTGTTCTGGGCACCACAACCTATTCTAATTTCAGAAGAGGGAGGGGACTCTGTAGGTAGAGATGCACACACGTGTGTGTTGTTAGCAGCCTTTGTACTAGAGTTTGGATAGTTAGTGTTTATTTTAAGTATATAGATATAGATACTGAATTTTACAGAGGGCAGGTACTATCAATAAAAGTTAGAGTTGTATTCCATGAAGTTGGACTAATTTTCTTTCCCAAACATCCAAAAAGAAAGTGTTGCACTGCTACGGAATAAACTCACCGAGTACATGGTGGGTGGTAATAACTTTCCATGTGATCTAAATGCCTGCATGAAGATATTTAAAACAGCACACAAAGACTGCACTGTGTAATCTGGTGCTATATGGTACTGACTTTTATGGAACCTCTCTCTCTCTCTCTTTCTTTCTCTCTCTCTCTCTCTCTCTCTCTCTCTCTCTCTGTGTGTGTGTGTGTGTGTGTGTTGATCTGTGCATATTCAGTTTAAATCACCTTTAAAATCAAAGTTCTTTGATTTCATGGAGCTCTGGGCTGGAGCCAAAATGAGTATAATAACACATCAGACACAGAGTTTGATAGTGAGGTACACATCTTTTGTCTCACTTCTGTCCATTATCAGTAGACAGCACTCAATGACGAGACCAAGGAATTTAGGACCATACAAATTTTGAACTCAGTTCCATAGTGCCTCGTGCAGCCATGTTGACCAGATCAGCCAAATCTGCAGCTGCAGAATATCTCTTTGCATTAGCAGGTTTTGTTTGTTTGGCTGTTTTGCACTCCATTTGTATCTGGGAGTATAGGTGGCACAGAGCCCAAGGCACCCACACAGAACAACTCGACACAATAGCTTGTAAAATAGGCTTAAAAGGTAAAGGGACCCCTGACCATTAGGTCCAGTTGTGACCGACTCTGGGCTTGCGGCGCTCATCTCACTTTACTGGCCGAGGGAGCCGGCATACAGCTTCCGGGTCATGTGGCCAGCATAACTAAGCCGCTTCTGGTGAACCAGAGCAGCGCACGGAAACGCCATTTACCTTCCCGCCGGAGCGGTACCTATTTATCTACTTGCACTCTGATGTGCTTTCAAACTGCTAGGTTGGCAGGAGCAGGGACCGAACAATGAGAGCTCACCCCGTTGCAGGGATTCAAACCGCCGACCTTCTGATCGGCAAGTCCTAGGCTCTGTGGTTTAACCCACAGCGCCACCCACATCCCAAAATAGGCCTAGGTACCCTCCATTTTCTGCTTATGCTTTTGTTGACTTTGCGCACAACCTCTTCTCACTTTACTGCCCTAAACCAATTCATGCCTTACTTATGACTTAAACCACCTTTATGTGATAATAGTACATGGATATGTGGATGGGAGCATCTGGGCTGATCTAGATATGAACAAGTCTGGTTCTTTAATAAGAAGATCTCTGTTGGATCAGCCCAAAGCCTTTCTAGTCCAGCATCCTATTCCCACAATGGCTGAACTGATGCCAATGGGAAGCCCACAATCAGGACATGAGTGTAACATCCACTCTCGCCTCATGTGATTCCCAGCAACTAGTATTCAAGGTATATTCAGAGCTAATGTTTTCTGACATTATGGCTCAACTAATTTGGTTCCTCGAAAATACTTCCGCTTTCACATAATGAGTTGTAATTAGTCTTGTTCTCAATTGGCTACTCACTTTTGGCTCCTGGCCATGCACTGTGTTTTGAGCTGGCTATGTTTTTATCTCATCTCACATCCAAATCAGACTCCATGACCCCAACTTTGGTCCTGCTTCAGCCCAGCATTTATCTGTAATCTTGGTCTTACCTATAACTGTACAATTACATTAATCAGCCTTGATAATAAGTCCTCTGTTGTCACAACAACATGCCTCTGTCCTTATAGTACAGTTTGGTAAAAAATTATGAGTCAAATAAAAATATACAAAGAAGGATAAAAATGAAAAAAAGAAAGAAAATTCAGCCCACTCAGGATTCCCTATGGGAATGTTTTAAACCCAAATTGTTTGGCTTATATAGAACCCAAGGAAGTACAGAAACAATAACACTGAATGGAAAGACAGGATATAAATGTTCCCAATAAAGTACATGTCAGTACCTATGTAAAGTTTCAACACAAGTTGGTTCTGCTACTCTTTTTCTCCAGCTCCTTCTGCTTGGAGAAAAATGTCACGTTACTGATCCCTTTTTGGATGCCATTTCTCAATCTTTTTTTTTTTTTTAATGGAAAAATACAAAGCGTTTTACAATATTTACAATCTTTTAATAGCATGCAACGGTTAAAAGACAAAAGCCGCTTTTTCAGCTAGCAAACAGATTAGCAATATGACAGTCCATGCTTGCATGAATGATGCATTCGTTCCAGTAGTTAATTGCCTAAAGTTGCATGGGAAAGGTGTATATAGTTTGTGGAGCTCTTTTGCCTTCAGATCATAAGGTCACATGACATGAAAGAGAGTAGAAGCTTTTAGGATAGTGGGAGAGGTAACCATCATAAAATAAAAGCTTGATACATACAGTCAGTGACCCAGGTCCATCATGTTGGTGAAGAATGAGAGTAGCACATCTGATCTGTCACCTCCTGTGCAATGACTCTGCTCCCCATTCTCCACTTACAGTTAGTCTGTAACCAAGTAAATCTAAACAAACAGTGTCAACTGCTGTCACCAGCAGTGTGATAATGCTATCCATTTAAAATGGCTGTAGGCCACCTCTGATCCCATCCATCTTTATTTTCCCCAGCTCTGTCTCTATTGCTTCTCCTGAAGGACTTTTATTCTCTCTCCTGTGATGTTCCCTTTGACTTGTCATGTGCACTTACATATATTCCAGGTTGATTTTGTTGTTGCCTGTCTTTGGACATGGAGGACAAACACCCTTCCCAGTGTCTGGAACCACCTAGAGAAACCATCTATATGATGCATCACACCTGTAAACAATCTTGTGTCTTATTTTGTGCTCTGAATCCCACTGGTTGAGACTGGTCAACCAAGAGGTTCATTCACTAATTCGTTCACAGCAATGCTGTGTTATATCCTTTCCTTAAAAAGTAGAGACGTCATGACCGCCTTGCCGATGTGGGGATCCGGGGCACAGTCCTTCAATGGCTGCGCTCGTTTCTCTCTGGTCGGGGACAGAGGGTGGCGCTTGGGGGGAATTGTCATCCCGCCACTCCTTGGTGTGTGGAGTGCCCCAGGGTGCGATACTCTCCCCGATGCTTTTTAACATCTTTTTGTGCCCCCTCGCCCAGCTTGTCCGGAGTTTTGGGCTGGGCTGCCATCAGTATGCTGATGACACCCAACTCTATCTGTTGATGGATGGCCATCCTGACTCAGCCCCAGACACACTGATCAGATGCTTGGAAGCTGTGGCTGGATGATTACGTGGGAGCCGGTTGAAGTTAAATCCTTCGAAGACAGAGGTCCTCTGGCTGGGACAGAATGATATGGGATTGAGGGGGCAACTCCCATCTCTTGCGGGGGTGCAATTAGTGCCAGCACCGTCTGTTAAGAGTTTGGGTGTAATCTTCGATACCTCCCTCTCCATGGAGGCGCAGATTGCAGCTATAACAAAGGCGGCATTTTTTCATCTCCGCCAAGCTAAGCAGTTGGCTCCTTACCTCTCTTGCCCGGACCTAGCCACTGTGATCCACGTGACGGTCACCTCCAGACTGGATTATTGTAACTCGCTCTACGTGGGGCTGCCCTTGAGACTGACCCAGAAACTCCAGCGGGTGCAGAATGCCGCAGCGAGACTCCTTACGGGGTCTTCGCTGCGAGATCACATTCATCTGGTGCTATACCAGCTGCACTGGCTCCCGGTGGAGTACAGGATCAGGTTTAAGGTGCTGGTTTTAACCTTCAAAGCCCTATACGGCCTAGGACCCTCGTACCTATGGGATCGCCTCTCCTGATATGCCCCACAGAGGAACTTACGGTCTTCAAATAAAAACATCTTGAAGGTCCCAGGCCACAGAGAGGTTAGGCTGGCCTCAACTAGAGCCAAGGCTTTTTTGGCTGCGGCTCCAACCTGGTGGAATGCTCTGTCACAAGAGACAAGGGCCCTGCAGGACTTGACATCTTTCCGCAGG
The DNA here is from genome assembly GCF_027172205.1 of Podarcis raffonei. NCBI lineage: Eukaryota > Metazoa > Chordata > Lepidosauria > Squamata > Lacertidae > Podarcis > Podarcis raffonei. Next base: position 33,312,393 of record NC_070602.1, on the reverse strand, counting down.
GCCTGCAAGACAGAGCTGTTCCACCAGGCCTTTGGTCAGGGCGCAGCCTGACTCCCTCCTTTGGCAATCTTTACAAAACTTTAGTTTATGGTTGCCATCAATTTTGATTTTAATTAATTTTTATAATGTTTTTATAATGTTGCACTGTTTTAGTGTTGTTAGCCGCCCTGAGCCCGGCTTCGGCTGGGGAGGGCGGGATATAAATAAAATTTATTATTATTTATTATTATTATCACCTTGCCAACAAAGGTCCGTATAGTAAAAGCTATGGTTTTCCCAGTAGTGATGTATGGAAGTGAGAGCTGGACCATAAAGAAGAAGGCTGATCGCCGTAGAATTGATGCTTTTGAATTATGGTGCTGGAGGAGACTATTGAGAGTCCCATGGACTGCAAGAAAATCAAACGTATCTATTCTTAAGGAAATCAGCCCTGAGTGCTCACTGGAAGGACAGATCCTGAAGCTGAGGTTCCAATACTTTGGCCACCTCATGAGAAGAGAAGACTCCCTGGAAAAGACCCTAATGTGGGAAAGATGGAGGGCACAAGGAGAAGGGGACGACAGAGGACATGATGGTTGGACAGTGTTCTCGAAGCTACCAGCATGAGTTTGACCAAACTGCGGGAGGGGAGGCAGTGGAAGACAGGGGTGCCTGGCGTGCTCAGGTCCATGGGGTCACGAAGAGTTGGACATGACTAAATGACTAAACAACAACATCCTTTCCTCCTACAGAACCATAGAATTGCAGAGTTGGAAGGGACCCTGAGAGTCATCTCATCCAACCCCCTGCAATGCAGGAATCTCGACTAAAGCATCCATGAGAGATGGCCATCCAGCCTCTGCTTTAAAACCTCCAAGGAAGGAGAGTCCACAACCTCCTGATGGAGTCCGTTCCACTCTCGAAGAGCTCTTACTGTCAGAAAGTTCTTTTTGATGTTTAATTTTTGTTTGATTTTGTATCACAGCTGTTTACAGCTAGATGGAGCACAGACCTTAAAAATTAAAAGAAACACTCTCCCAGAAACAGGCACCCCCTTTCAAATGACAAAAAAGCCAAATAAGCTCATTTAAAATAATAATAATTAAAAAATAAATAGGAAGGGCAGGGGACCTTGGTGGTTCCACTGGGGGTGTCTGAGAGTTCCATTAAGCCCACAAGGGCATGAGACCAGTTTACTTACGGGATTGCATCTTCCCATATGTGCCCACTCAACTGCTTTGATCAGAAGTACAGTGGTACCTCGGGTTACAGATGCTTCAGGTTACAGACGCTTCAGGTTACAGACTCCACTAACCCAGAACTAGTACCTCAGGTTAAGAACTTTGCTTCAGGTTGAGAACAGAAATCGCGCGGTGGCGGTGCGGCAGCAGTGGGAGGCCCCATTAGCTAAAGTGGTACCTCAGGTTAAGAACAGTTTCAGTTTAAGAACAGATCTCCAGAACAAATTAAGTTCTTAACCCCAGGTACCACTGTATTGTTACCTGTGCCACATAATACACATTCCACAGCTATAAGAAATCAGTATTTTAGTGTGGTAGCATTGTGACACTTCGGAACTCCCCACCTGTTAATATCAGGCAGGCACCTCCACTGTACTCCTTTCAGTGCCAGCTTAAAACATTTTTGCTTAGGCAAGCCTATTCAGACACACAGACATTTTCAAATCTCCTTTGCTGTTATTGATCTTTAAATGTTGTTAACTGGTTTTTAACCGTTTAGTACAGGCTTCCTCAACCTTGGCCCTCCATATGTTTTGAGACTACAATTCCCATCATCCCTGCTAGCTAGGGGTCCTGCCAGCTAGGGATCATGGGAGTTGTAGGCCAAAAACATCTGGAGGGCCAAGGTTGAGGAAGCCAGGCTGAATAGTAATTTCAATATTTCTAGCAAGCCACTTAGAGGTTATGCTCAAGCGGTAGATTTGTTTTTAAAATAAAATACATAAAATGAGTGCAGTTGCTTATGTAGCCAAGTAGCACCACACGTGCACAAACACAAGAGAGACGGGGTAGTAACAGGCTTAGGAGATAGAGCATTTGGGGAGGGAATATTCTAAGGGAGGGGAACTCCCTAAACCAGGCATAGGCAAACTTGGCCCTCCAGATGTTTTGGGACTACAAATCCCATCATCCCTGACCACGGGTCCTGTTAGCTAGGGATGATGGGAGTTGTAGTCCCAAAACATCTGGAGGGCTGAGTTTGCCTATGCCTGTCCTAAACAGCCCAATGAGGACTGAGCACGTTCAATGGTCACTGAATGCTAATGCTGACAGCTGTGAGTAGGTTAGGACCTGAAGCAGCTGTAGAACTACTCCATTGGGCTTCTTCTCTCTTCCTCGTCTTCCCCTGAGTTACCTCCAGATCTAAACTCTTCTGAGTGAGTGGTGTGTCATCACAGCACCAAGCTGTGCACGTCCAACTACTGTGCATAAAATATTTGCGGTCTTGCAGCAGGCAACCCAGAGGTAATAATAAATAATTTGGTCCCAGTGCTCTGGAGGGATCATGCTGCAGGGCTGACAATTTTGCTGCCGTGTTCAGAACTTGGAAACCAGGCAGGGAGGGGGAGGGCAGAGGTACCCATGTATTTCAGCTCTGGAGATGTGGAATACAGACCATAAAACACTAAGACATTTCTTGAAATGACAAAGTGTTTTAGCAGGGGGAGAAGGGGTAGCCTCGCAGTGCACGCCATATTTTAAAAGAGCTGCATGAATGATCTTGCAGTTGAATGGTATGGTGCTCGACCTCTGAAGAAAGGGGGGGCGGAATCATTAAAATGAAACTTTTAAATGGTCAGAAAGTGGAGTGGGCAGGAGATGGGAGGAGAGGGGAGATGTGTCACTCAACACCAATGATGTCACAGGTGCTGTTCCAAAAGTGGCTGTGGCATTTGCACAAGCAAAGTTCCCCCTCCCCACCGGCTTGTTTTCCCCCACTGGAATAAAATACTGTGGTTTGAGTTCTGGAGAAATATGATATCTCCATGACAGCAATGCTATGTTTGGGGGCTGGGATCACAATCACTGTGCATTTGTAATATTGAGAAGGAAAGATATATTAAAAGCCTGAAAAGACTTTTCATTAGGAAATGCTTATTTTTCTGAGATCACATATGTATCCAGCTCAGATTAATTTGCTCAGTGGAACATTTAGTTATTTACAGACAGACATTTTCCCTAGTCTGGGCTCAAACTTTGATTAGTTTTGTTTGTTAAATCCTGGTTATTCTCATGCCCTAATACAAATTATGTTTGGGGTGTTTTTCTGAGTGCATTTACAGTTTTTGCAGAACAGATTGGGAGAAACTAACTTCCTAATAATAAAATAAATTGGGGGTGTGTGTTGAAACAGAAATGAACATTCAGAGTTTGGTCTGTCCTGTTTCCAGAATGCTGTTAGCACTCTTGTCCTAAGTACAGGTTTACTTGAAAGTAAATCTCCTTGAATTCAGTGATTCTGCTTGCCCTACAGGTTGATTCAGAAGTCAGTTTGCAAAGCACTGTTGCATCCGAGGTTTCCAGTGAAGGTAGGATAACATCTTTCATAACTCCCATGCATGTTCTCTGACTGAAGTTTATTATAACATTCTTAACTTCAAGTAAAGCCTTGGCTGCTGCTAGGTTATCAGGGCAGCATTCCAAGCTGGGTGCATTTCTGTAACATTTGGGACAATATTATTACAAAGTTCGTTTAAAATAATCGAGGTGCTTTTTATATATAAGAACCCTGGAGTAAACAAAGTACAAGAAACTCTAACTCCCATATGATTGCGCTGAGATTAGGGTCTAATTGCTTAAGGTTCAGGTGGAATCCGCAGGCTAAATCCTATAGGGGCGAACTGAATTTCTCAATCATTCTGTCAAAAGCAGAGGGATGAGAGCCCACACGCTTCCTAACAAGTCATTTTAACAGTTACAAGCTCCTTACAAAGACCACACAGGGAGCCTAAGAGATGCAAATCGAATTCTAATCCGTGGTCATTCTGCGGGGCCTTCAACAAAGATGTGCTAAAGCCTAATAGAAAAGAAATCAGTTCTCTGTCACCAGCTCCTAGGAAAATCTATTAGAGAAAGTACAGATCTTGTATTTACAGCCGTTGCTTTTAAAGGTTAAGGACAAGTACATGTAAAAAGGTAGCCTGAAGGATGGGGGGGTGTTTTTTTCCGTGTGAAATATTGGACAAACCCCTAATGATTATCTTCTCATTTTATCCCTCAACGTGCTTTGATAATTTAGTTTGTATTCATTGGACAAAAGAATAATCCTTTCGAATACGTGGAAAACAAAAAAAGGGGGAGTGATAGTACCCGATCCTTGCCAACTTTAGGCGGAAAGCAAGTCCCATTGGTTTCAGCAGACCCTCCTTTCTATTAAATGTGGTTAAGAGTAACAGCCAAACATTAAATACAAATAGAAATGATTCACATTAATTTCTCTGACTTTAACTTCCACATAAACGTATCAAAGATCGTGTCCTGGGACAAATTTGACTTCCATGCCACCCCCCAAAAAGATTGGATTATTTTAAGAACTTTTTGGCTTGTGTTAACCAATCAGTTTCGCGATCCTATTCATTTTACGTGCCACCGAAGCTAATGTCCACCGAAGCTAAGGGGACATTTCTGTGCCTAGAAGCACGCATCCTAGCAGCACCCATTTCTGTGCCTAGAAGCAGCACGCATCCTAAACGTTGATCGAGGCTGCGATCCTAGCCGCGCTTACTTTTGCGTAAACTGACACTGGCTCCAAGAAGACCCCACTCCTAAATACATTTTCGTGGAGAGAAGCCCCACTGGATTCAACAGGAATGGCTTCCAAGGAAATTTGGCACCGCGTTCTAGACCGCCTACTCTGCGGTTGCCTTAATTCGGAGGACCATTGGCCGGCGAGAAGATATCGGAAGTACTGTTGGAACAGCGATTTGAGATTTGAGAACCTAGAAACCGAAAGCAGGGAATTAAAGGTGGGCATCCGGTTACGAAAGGGAGGAGGGAGAGGGGTTTCCCCTCCTCGGTTACCTTCTCATTTCGCTCAGTGTTAAATGGATTTACACGGAGCTAAATCCTATAGTTTGTGGAACGCCAAAATCCCAACCTGTCACAAATAAAGCACTACTTGCTAAGCCGTCTTATTCAGAAAGAAGCTCCACTCAGGTGAATAGGACTCACTTCGGCGGAAACCTGTTTCGGGTCCTAGTGTAAGTGGAGCAAATGCCTCAGAACATTTTAAAACCAGAAGGCAGCTAAAAACAAACCTCCACAGAAAAAGAAAGGACTTGCGCGGCCAAAGCTTAATATTTTGCAGAGCTGCATGCCAAAGTTTAACGTAGGAAATGCGTCACGTGTGAATTCTACTGCTGGGTATAAAGGGGGAGGGAATCCAGCTTGTCGCGTTCTATGAGATGTCAGTTTTCCATTTCCATTTGTATCTGATCTGGGCTTTCTCTTGGGTTTGCAATAGAAATATCCATTGATGGAAGTACGTAGGAATGCTATTCTCTTACGTCAAGAGCTCTGGCCCTCCCTGGTCAAATGCGGTTTGACTCCTTCCTTGAGAGCAACGGTTGGCTACAAATGGTTTAGCTGCAGGTTCCATTGTGGCACCAAGGAAGGGAATTTGGATGAAAAGCTCTGCCCGACTCCTTTTATCTTCAGAACTTATTATGGATTTGGAACTCCTGAACTCGAGGGAACTGACTTCCGAGTTTGGGAAGTTTGGGAAGATTCCGGTTTGGGATCTTCCCAGTGATGGGTTATGGGTTGTCTTCAAAAGTTTGGTGCCCTTGTCCTGAACGGACTGTTTGGATGCCACCGTGGTGATGGGCAACGTACCAAGCGGTCCGTTTAAACTCTAGCAATCAACGCACCATTTCAATTCGACGCCGTAAAAAGTGTATCTACTAACTAAACATAATAGTGTTCCTCTTTTAGTTGGGTAGCGAAGGATATTTTCCCTGCTGTTGGTTGCTGGTGGGTGCACATACCATGTGTGGCTTTATTATTTTCGGCTGTTTTGTGGCATCTTTGCATTTTTAAGTAGTAGTCCATCGCTTTAAAACTCTCTCTCCCCCCCCCCCAATGTAACAAGCGATGGATAAAATGAATTAATCCTAACAGCAAAACGGAATGCAGTCTCCCTTGACCTCCGGTTGCTGGCTATCCAAGGGGCTTAAATTTGACCAGCAGGAGGAGGACCTGATCTGCCAGATATTCTCCTCGGCTGCATCTCGGATTTGCTCTGCGAAGCAAATCCGCTTGCATCTTTTTCATTTCCCGAGAGGTACCTGCCTCCTCTCCTCTGTCCCTTTGAAGGAGACAGTGGGGGATCTTAACGATACCAAATGAAAAGCGTCTCTTTAACAGAGCTGTCATGGAATAACCTTGGATCCTAGAACAACAGGCAAGTAGGATCCTAGAATGCAATAACTGATTGGCTTGCAGGAGAAGACCAATCAGGCTTCAGGAAGAAGTTAATCAGCCTATTAGGCTGATAGGATCGTAGAATGCAACAACTGATTGGCCTGCAGGAAAAGACCAATCAAGCTCCAGGAGGGAAGCAGAATCAGCCAATCAGACGGGACTCATTGTGTAAATAATGTATATAAAAGCCTGAGGTTTGGGGGCAATTCAATCCCTGTTTTACAAGCTGAAATAAAGAGCATGAAATCACTACAGGATTCCGAGTATATTTCAAGAGCTTATTTGCTTCCCCATTTCTGAATGTCTCGAAAGGATCTGATTGCGGCCCCTGCCAACTGGTAAATGAGTGTGCGCTGTCACTCAGGCAGCAGGCACGCCCCAGTCCATCTCCAAGTCCTGGGGAGGAAGGGCGGGAGAAATTATTGGGAGCGTAGACAGCTGCCTTGGATAGGCATTGGTCCATCTAGCTACACTGACTGGCAGAGCCTCTTCTTCAGGAGTTCAGACGAGGGTCTTTCCCGAATCCCATCCCTGCCTGGAGATCCCGAGGACTGAACCTGGGACCTTCTGCACCTATGGCACATTCAGTACTACTGAGCTACAGTGCTTTCCCCAGAAGTGGTATGATCTAGACCTCGGCCGAGGGCTGCAAGTTTCGCACTGGCTTGGATGAGGTGCAGATCGCAGCATTCCCGCTCTTCCGAAGGGGCAAGACAGGGAAGCTGCGAACATCGGACTCGTGTGTGTGTGTGTGTGTGTGTGTGTGTGTGACTTCTCCCCAACTTTTCACCAGGTTCCTTAACCTAAGAACCAAGCCAACCGGTGTCACTGAGTCGTACCTCTAGGACTGATGTTCGATAAGTTTCGACGGCGGTTCTCCACTTCGTGGACAGAGACCAGAGAATGATGACAGTAGCCTTTAGGCCCTGCTCTTTAGCTCGGAGTTTTCGACTTGCAGCGGTACATAAGCAGAACCTGCTGAATCCGCCCAGTGGCCCACATTGTCCAGCCTCTTGTTCTCACAGCGGCTAACCAGAAACCTGTGGGAAGCCCCGCAAGCATTTCCAACCTTTGTCTGGGACGCAGCCACCAGATGTTCTACATGTATGCTCTGCCTCCCTGCCTTCTTTTCCACACACCGTGTTCCCAGGCAATATAGGAGAGCATCCCGAATTTATTCACTTGCGCTGAGTAGCACCAACAAATAATCCCCACTTTTGGCTCCATTGCATTCAGAGGTGCCCACTTGGATAACATATGGGGGAGCAGGTAAGCCCCCACCCCATAATCGATCACATGATTTGGCGCGCGCACACCATTTGAATGACAATACTCAGCAACTTTGAGGGTCTGGACCCTCAAATATTTTATTGGGAGGCAGCGAAGGGACCTGGGCCCCTAGGAGTTGGCTCCGATGATTGCATTTTACACCCCATCGTGGCCATCAAGGAATGGCTGTGGGCTGGAAACCTGCATTGCATGGATTAGACTAGATGCCTCTCGGAGTCCTTTACAAATCTACAATTTTATGATTCTACGATTCTATGATTCCTAAACGCGTTTAATTCGAAGTAAATCTCGTGGGTTTCAGCATCCCAGTGGGGCACAGTCCAGCTGAAGCAAAGCGTGTGTTGAAGTCCTAGGAAAGTCAGCAGGAGAGTCAGATCTTTCCCATTCACATCAGGGCAACATACAAGGGTTTCGCTTGGCCTGTATCGGACTTCTAGATCTAAGAGTGAGCTGACAACCATCGAACCTGGAAGTCAAGCCAACGTCGTCTCGTTTTTTCTTTAAGTGCACATGAGCACTTTTACTTGGGAAGCTTTCCAGAAGTGCTAGCAGAATTTTGTTCCATTTAAATGCAACCAAAAAATATATTCCTGTGGACAAGCATCCCTGGAACTGACTGAGTATGGGAAGCATGGGAGTGCTGTCCTTATGGGGCTATTAACACCATGCGCTTGACTATGGGGTCATCCCCACCCACTTGCCCACCTGCCATTGGTGCCCCGGCAAGGCCAGGAGTTCCATCCCACCTTAATTCCAAGTTCCTCGGTTAAAGATAATTTAGCCTTTATTGAACTTAACTGGGAAACCCGTTTTAAAGTATCCAAGGTTCAAGTTAACTGGAATGCCGGTCCAGCTGCTAGGTAAAGGTAAAGCTACCCCTGCCCGTACGTCTTGACAGACTCTGGGGTTGTGCGCCCATCTCACTTAGAGCTGTCCGGAGACACTTCCGGGTCACGTGGCCAGCGTGACAAAGCTGCATCTGGCGAAGCAGCGTAGCACACGGAAACGCCGTTTACCTTCCCGCCAGTAAGCGGTCCCTATTTATCTACTTGCACCCGGAGGTGCTTTCGAACTGCTAGGTTGGCAGGCGCTGGGACCGAGCAACGGGAGCGCACCCCGCCGCGGGGATTCGAACCGCCGACCTTTCGATCGGCAAGCCCTAGGCGCTGAGGCTTTTACCCACAGCGCCACCCGCGTCCCTGCTGCTAGAGAACTGACCAAATGTCTAAAAGAGGCGCATAGTTGGCTTCGCGTGGTTTTTCAGGTCAGCAATTGCCTCGGCCATCAAATTAGGATACAAAACGTTAATCGGTTTCACTGCAGATATTTAAAAAAGGAATTTTAGCAGGGCTTTCCACTCGAGGGATTCCCTGTGGAAATGTCTTTGTCGCTGGTGATTTAGGCTACATTCTCCCGCACCTTTGCCTAGGAGTAAGTCCCATTGGCTTCAGTGCCTACTTTTGAGCAGGCATGTTTAGCCAGAAGCGGATTAGTCATGCTGGCCACATGACCTGGAAAGCTGTCTGTGGACAAACGCCAGCTCCCTAGGCCTGAAGCTAGAGGAGCGCCGCGCCCCATAGTCGCCTTTGACTGGACTTAACCGTCCAGGGGTCCTTTACCTTTACCTTTTTACAGGCGTACGCTTCTAGTGTACAATCCTATACGTGTGTATTCAGAAGTAAGCAGCATTGAGTTCAGTATATCCCTCTCAAGTTGACGCAGGGCTTGCACCGAGTTTCATACGCTTTGGAGGAACGCAAGAGCCCCAGGTGGGACATATTGCGCTGAGCAGAGCCAAACCTTCAGATTAAGTAAAGAATCGTAGAAGTTGGAAGAGAGCCTGAGGATCATCTATGCCAACTCCGTGCAATGCAGGACTATGCAGCTGTCCCACAGGGGGATCGAACATGCGACATTGGTATTATCAACACCATGCTCTAACCAACTGAGCTATTCGGTAAATGAGCTCCTTGTTTTATTTCAGTGTCTTTTATTTTATTGATAAGAATGTGCTACTGACGGTCAACCTTCGAGGTAGAGCACCTTAGAAACTCAAGCAAAGGCATCAGTGTTCGAGTCTAAAGTTATTCTTTGTTTTTGAAATTGTTCCAACATACGTGTGTCAAACGCTCCTTATCAGGAGCGTCAATTTGAATAAAATATTGTGGGAGTCCACGTAAGCCCGGCCCCTAATAATTGATCGCATGACGCAGTGCACACGCACTATTTGAATGGGAATGCCCATCAACTTGGGGGTGTGTGGCCCCCTTAAATATTTTATTGTGAGGCCGAAGCCTCTAGGAGTTGGCTCCTATGGTCCTAACCAAAAACCGATCACTTCATTCATGGGATGTTCTTTCCTTAAGACACTCTTTATGGCAGGAGACTCCTGGTTCATTATGTGCCTAGTACACATTTCAGACCAATGGTTCCAACCACGGGTGACAATTTGAATAAATCACGGGGGGGTGGGGAGGTAAGCCCCACCCCACATATTCATTCACATGGCATGGCACACACACACTATTTGAATGGGAATTCCCCTTAGCTTTTTGGAAGGCAGCCCCCTCAAATATTTTATTGAGGGCCGAAGGGACCTCGGTCCCTAGGGGTTGGTTCTTATGGTTCCAAACAATGCAGAAGCCAAGGTCCCGGGTTCAAAACCTGGCATCTCCAGTTGAAAATTTTCTCAGGTTTGGGACCTGGAAGAGCAGCTCCGGGCCAAAGAAAAACTGGACCGAGCAGCTCAACCACCTGGCTTAGTATAAAGCTGTTTCTGGATTACATTTTGGGGAAGGGATGAATCCGGCTGTAAGAAAAGGATGGTTTCCCCTTCCCATGCAGTCTGCTGTCCAAACGTCGTTGCGCCACCTCCTATTCCTTTCCACTGGGGCTTCTCAGAACAGCTTCCTCGCTGGATCGTGCAGTAAAGATAATTTAACTATGTATACTCGTTTTTAAGATGTGCTGTTTTATTGAAAATTGGTTTACCTACAACGTAGCTTTGAGATGTGTTTTTCTTTTTTTAATAATAATAATAATTTTTATTTATTAGATTTATATACCGCTTTTCATCATAAGATCTCAGATCTGATTTTTGATTAAATGGTTTATACACCCCTCCCCCCAAAAAAAGAGAAATAAACAAATAAATAAGTGGAAAGAAAGCAGGCGTTAATTTGGGAGGCTATGTAGGAAAATCGGAATCCGAGAACCCAGCTCTCAATTTGTGGGGAGGACGAGGATCCAGGGAGCCTCCGATTCCTTTCCATTTAGGAACATCGAGCAAAAGATAAAGAAGAAGCAACCGGAAGCGGTTAGTAAAAGAGCTGCGATCGGCTCCCTTTGGAGTCAAGGCCTCTCATCTGGCACTGACATGAACCGGGAAGATGGCGAGGAAGCGGGACAGGGATCCTGAAAATACAGGCGCCTTCTCAAAAGCCTGAAATCAGCGATAGCGTTTGCACCTGCAAACCGCAACCCGTTCAAGCCAACCGCGAATCTCCCATCGTTTTCAATGGCTGCGGAAGGCCCCCCCCCCAGGTCGCCGTGGTTCTTGTCTTGCCAGCCCTCAACTTCTTTCCACCTTCTTCTTCATAAACAGCGATCATAATGATTATTAAGGAGCGGTATGGGCCTCTTAGCTTTCACTTAGCTGCTGGCACTTGACTGGCAAAGCGGGAGGGGGGGGGTTCCTTTCTACCAACACAGCCAAGGAAGTGGCTCCGAAGACTGTGCCTCGTGGGAGGGCCCAAGAGCAGGCAGGGCCTTGAAGAGACTACGGTCTCTTGCTTGTCCCGAATGGAGAGGAGTCTGTCTCGCGCGTCTTAAATCTGATCGCTACAGTCGTGCAATATTACTTGGCGCTTAGGAGAACAGCTGGGGGCAGGCTAGAGCCCTGCAGTGAGAGTGTTTGGCATGGGTAAGACACACACGCCCGCAGCACCCGTCCTTCTCTGTGCCTCGGTTTGAAAAGATCTCAGGTACAGTAGTCGGATCCTCTGAACAACATCGTCCCATGGACTCCGTTATAAGAGACATCTCTTTCCATCTGAAGTGTCACCCCCCCTTCCCTCTTTCCCATATAAAGCCTTGCAGTATCGCCTCTAGGCTGAATGAGTTTGTGAAGCACCATTTGGCAGACATATCATATCCATTCAAGGAATCCTTCCCTTTCTGGCGTCATCTTCGCTACACCAAGCTCGGAGAGTTACCCAGCGCACATCTCGACGAACTCGCGAGTGTGCGCACTCTCATTTTCCCTCTCCCCATCTCGCACGCACACTCAGCCAACAAAACCCTCCTAAACATACTCCTTTCCACCCTTGATTTCAGCCGAACTTCTTTGCAAAAGGAAATCTCTGTAGGCTCAAGGTGCAAAAGGGAAAGAACAACTCTGGTGGTTAGAGCGTGGTGCTGATGACGCCAAGGTCGCAGGCTCGAACTCCCTATGGAACAGCTGCATATTGTTGCATTTTGCAAGGGGGTTGGGCTAGATGACCCTCAGGGTCTCTTCCAGCTCCATGATTCTATTATTCTAACATCGCATCCTGGTGGAGGACGACCTACTAGTTCTGCAGGTGGCTTTTCGGCCACAAAGGCGATCATTTCCCACACACCCCAGTCCTTCCTCACCCCTTGCAAACTTCCTTTCAGTCGCAGTATTCAAGGACAACGCGTTATTACAAACCAAGTTAGCATTTTGCCCCAAACCATTTCCCCGTGTTGTACTTTCCCTTGATTAAATGCCTGTTAACCCTAAGAGGCTAGCAGAACAATCAACATACTTTCCCAATCACCATTTGGGGAGACGGGAGGTATTCCTGGCTGTGGATTACACAGCTTGTTTTGCTTTGGTCCTGGTTTGGGGTAGCGGTGGAAAAAGCAATTAAGTTATATTTTCCAAGGGAATGCATAAAAAGACTCATGGCTACAACCTCGTGTTTTAAATAAATAAATAAGGATTGGGAGGGGGCACAAAATCTTCAGTGCTTGCCTGACGGTTCTCTCTCTCTCTCTCTCTCTCTCTCTCTCTCTCTCCCCACCTTCCCCTCTCCCGGGCACGTTATTCTGTATCTTTCAGCGTGTCCGGCTCTCATGATTGCAAATAGGCCTGTTTTCAAATGGAAATAAGACTTCCAAACTGATTATGTGTATTGAATCGGAGTCGCTCGCTAGAGCCTCTTGTTTAAAATGTATTGAAAAAAGGATGATGGCTACAGACCTCTGGAACCAGCGCGGAGAGGTCGATTTATTTTGCAACTTTTGGCCACTGGAGAATATTTCAGCATGATAATTACGGCAGCCTGGGAGGGGGGCGGCGCCTTGGAAACACAAACACTCTCCCGTCTCGCCTTCCCTTCATCTCCATCTCTCCCCCGCGCGCACCTGCCATTTCCAGCTCCTAACCTCAAGGAACAGGCAATGTGTGTCGACTACCACACCCCCAAACTCCCTCTCAAATATTGAGCAGGAGGAAGATAAACCGTGGTGCTGCTAGGGGCTGACCAGTGGCATCCTTACTTCCCTGCCCATACAACTTATCATCTATAAATGGAAGAGGGTAAGAAAAGAGGAAAGAAAGTGGGGATAGGGTAGAGCAGGATAAACCTCAAGGAAGATTTGAGTCTGCAGGAGAGGGGGCGTCATCCTCAAACTCTTGGGAATCTTCCGAGAGCTTCATCCACATTTATCTCAAGCTTGCAAGGCCATTACTATTCTCCCCCTCCCCCCATTGTAAATGTCCGGGGATGAGGCTAAAGTAATGTCACGCGCATGGACCTGCTTTCCTGTCCAGACAGTTTATTATGAAAGTACCAAAAGGCTCCGAAACGCAAGAGATTCCCCCCCACAAACTGCAGATCAGCGCCTTTGGAATTCCAAGCAGCGAAAACTTCTCCAGTCATTTAAAGCACGCGATTTCCCGCTGGGAACAACAGCTTACTCATCACAAAACTACAATTCCCTACAACCTTAGCAAACTACAGTTCCCGGGATTCTTTTGCGGAAGTCCTGTGCTTTAAATGTGTGGTGTGTACCTAGGTGGCTGGCGTGGTCTGGCCTGTGAGGATTCGCGGACGCCCACACTCCCTTGCGCGTTGCCAACCTTCTCCCCAGTCAGACTGGTCAGCAATCATAGGAATCAACTCCTAGGGGTCTATGTCCCTTCCGGCCCCCAATAAACTATTGGAGGGTCCCTCCCGCCAAAGTTGATGGGCATTGCCATTCAAATGGTGTGCATGCGCCGCATCCCGTGATCAATTATGTGGGCCGCGGCTTACCTGCCCCCCCAAATAATATTTTATTCAAGTTGGCACCCCCTTCAGCAATGCTCCCCAGAAAGTGTCCCCGGAGCCCTTGCAGGGAACTTGCGGCGGCCTCCTGACAACTTCAGAAAGCAGCTGGTATCTCTCCAAGCGCGGGGAGCTTGGAAAATGAGTTTTGAATGGCAAGGGGTGAGAAATGTAACCGTTTGGTAGGACTTAAGACGGACATATGCCCGCTCCTGCCTTCCCCTCCTGCTTTTGTCCATCCTGCCTTCTTCCTTTATCTTGTCCACACTCCTCCTCCTCCTCCTCCTCCCCGCTAGAACTCTGGTCCAGCTTTCTCTCAGCTTCTGATTGGTCGGTGCCACTCGTGCGCTTCAGAATGGACAAGTGTGTAGCGGCGCGGTTAGGATGCATAAATGATCCATCGCCCACACTATGAATATTAATGAATACTTTTACCAGAGGGATCTGTGTGAGAGAGAGAGAGTGAGTGAGAGGGAGGGAGGAAGGAGGGGGTTGGGGTTCTTTCCTCCAAACGATGACCCTTTCAAGCGCAGAATGACGAGGAGCGATGAAAATATTTGGAATCTCTAGGAAGCAGTTCATGTCCATATAGTGACAAAATATTTTTACATGTCACACATCTATAGCTGGGTGCGTCAAATTCAATTAGACGGCGGTAATTATGCGTACCCGTGGTATACCTGATTAAAATATGCATATAAGGTACATAAGGTACTCCCACTTAATTTATTCAAGGGTGGTTGTGTAATGAAATTATCTTCCAGGGTTCAGATTCACTTTCAGGGTTGTACAGCCTGCGGAAATACTATAATAAACGGGTATACTATTACATTCTCAGATCAATTAAGACAAACCAGGGTAGGTAAGGGTTAGTGGCTAACGTGTAAAGAGTAGTTCCATAGACATCAATGGAATTACATAAGTGGAAGTGGTTCTTTTACGCCCAGACCAAAGATGCAGTTAAACCTAAATAGTAGAATTCAAATCTAGGATTTCGGCTTAAATGCTTTATATTAAGATAATTCACAAGGTTATCCTACGCGTACATAAAGCTAAATCCACTGTATTTAATTAAGCTTATTGTGCATAGAAGTGCAGTTACAAGCTACCACCCTTTTATGTTTTCCTGTGAATAAGCACCATTGAAAACAGTGCGACTTACTTCCAAAATAAACTTGCTTAAGAATGCACCGCCCCAATCCTAACTAAAGCAAGATATTTCTGTTTATAGGGGCTGTAGTAGGGGTTGTTTATAAGCATATTCTGGGTTTGATTACTTTTTCTTAAACTAAGATATCGCGGTGATGGTATATGGTTTGCCACTAGTTAGCATCACTTGAAGAGACCTGTACCTAAGCGCATGCGCACCTTTAAGCCTTACAGCCCATTCAGCGTTGACCCTAATTCCTTGGGTGTAAGGACATTTGAAAGGATGCAGTCTCCTGCACACTGGGCTGCCAGGAAGTACCAATAAACAGGTAGATTTATGCATGGAATCTGACGACAGAGCTGCAATCCTACTCGCTTAGAAATCTGTAGGAAAACGCCGTAGATTTCGAAGGAGCAGAATGAAGCCCTCACCTTCTAAATTATTTTGGCTGGGCGGGGGTCAAATATTTTTCTCGACATGTGTTGTCAACCGGAGTGAAGGAAGTGTGCCATCTGTTATTTGCCTCTAACTGAAACCCTGAACATGCTGTGACCATATTTACTCTCTATTAAGTAGAAATATTACTAGAAAATCCCCTTTTTTGTTAACAGGATAGGCAATATTCCTTCTTATAAATACTAGAAGCTGTGTAGCTGAAGGACCAAAAGTTCTCACCCAAACATGGAATTAGTAGTTTGTTTGTTTTTGTTAAGACTTTGTTCTGGGCGCTTATAATCTTCTTTTTTAACAATTCAAACCTATGAAGTAAGACCCACTGAATTCAATAGAGTTTAATTCCAGGTAGTATTGTAGCCTTAGAAGCGTGCTTCTTTACATGTTTGTAGTTGGGAAGGGGGAAAGAGCGAAAGTTTATAATAAAGTTACGATGGACTATTCCAAAGCTAATACCACTTAAAAACCTACAACTGCATAGCTTCCCTTCATATGAGGAAGCTTGTTGTTTTACACGGTTTGAAATCGAAACAAGATATTTTCTATCCAGGCGAGGTTCCGACTTCCAGTTCACCACTGGAACTTCGACAGAGTTTAACACACCTGATTTTGGGCGCCATGCAGACAAAATTAATCCAAGTCCTACTGACTTTAGTGGGCGAGTGAAACCCACTTGGCCCACGTAGAACCCACGGAATTCGGCCCCCAAGTCGGTGTGCATAAGATTGAAGTCTCCAGATCGCTTGGCAAATGGTTAAACTAGCCCTTTGCTTTATCGCCCGTCCAAAATTCATATTTATAACTATATTACATAAATATCGGTATAATATGGGAAGGCAGACAGGAAAACTTTGTTTCGATTTCAGTGATACCTCTGCATTTAAGCTGCACCAGAGTAGTCCTTCCCAAAACACGCCAGTCATCGCAACAAGAAATTGACCAATATGGTTCCAAAGTTCCAAACCCTTTTCTTAAAGCTGGGAGAAAGATGGAGGGACAGAGAGAGAGAGAGAGATCTGTCTGGAACTCTATGCATCCGAAGCGCTTACGGCGGAAATGCTAGGCGCTTCTGGTACTAGTTTGAAAATTCCTTGAAATGAGTAAATTTGATTATTCTGAACAGCTTTCTGTTTCGACCGAAGTACTGTGAAACTACCAGACTCTACCCGAAAGTCGAATTAGGGCCTTATTTTACTATGATGAGGGTTATGTTTTCAAAGGTGCGGAAGGTTTCGACGTCTTTTCGCTTGGCTTTCTTTACCCCAAACCACTTCAGAAATTCTGCAGTCATTCATTCAGCTTGAGAAATGCAACTAAATTTCCTTAAAACCAGTTTCACGTCTTTCCTAGAGACTGGTGGCCTAAGCTGCTATGGAGTGGGCGGGTGAGAAGTTTTCTCATCCACTAGTAATCTCGAAATCAACATACAGAAACAGTAAACGAAGAACTGTTGGAAACCAGATCCACGCAGCTGCATTTTGGTCCGCGTTGAAGACACCATCGGGGCAATGTTGACTACTTTTGAGGTTGTCAAACTACACATACTTACTAAGGAATCACACTGAAGCCAGAGGACCTTCCCTCTCGGGTAACAAGTTTTGGATCCACCTACAGATTTCAGTGCAAATCCAAAGAAAATAATCCTATCCGCGTCTACCGAGAAGGAATTCCCATCGAGTTCAGTGTCCTTTACTGCTAGGAAAGCAGGTACAGGATTGCTGCCTGATTGTGGCTGGATCGTGCCCAAGTATTGCAGAATTGCCCATCCACTTGTAAGGGAAACGGATCTCAGCTCTAATAGTGAACTCCATATCCACCCACCCCCATGGGAAAATTATTTTTCATCATCCTCATTCAGGGAGAAAAAACTAAAAACAGGCGGCCGACAGAGAAAGCTACAAAAGCGGCTTGGGTTGTTTAACTTGAGTTGTTGGGTGTGGAGTGGGTTAGGAGTTGTCCCTGTCGCTTTAACCATTCTTATACTCGCAACAGTACTGCCCCATTCAAAGGGAAAGGCCAAAAATAAGGATGGGGGGTGTCTTCTAGCTAACAAACAAAAGCAGAAATCCGATCCAAAGCTCGGATTAGGAAGAGTCTTGGAGTAAGTCGCTTAGCAGGTCGCTAACAATCACAGAAGGTCTCAGACCTCAGTTACTCCTCTGAGGTGTTACAGCCCCACCATCCCAGCCACCGTCCCCCCGCGACGCCTCCCAGCTTCCACAGGTCCCCTCAAGGTGTCCGTACTTCTGGATCCTTTCATTATGGTTTCAAAGACACGTCTTCACACAAAGAAGGGTGACCCTCCGACATCCCGACTCAGCAAAATTCTGGGCTAGCCTAGAGAGCTCGAAACGTTTACAGTCAGAAGAAAATTATCCAAATGGAAAGACTTTCCTGGTGACGTTACCAAACGGAAACCAAGCGGCCTCACGAAGGGTTAGATCTCAAGAAAACGACGGATCTGAGCCCCCCCCCCATGGCGGCAGCAAAAGAAAGCAGCTCGTTTGACCACGGGGAGAGCCAAGTGAACAAATTTTAAACCTAGCTAGCACCCCGCAAGCGGAAACATGGAAAGGACCACATAACTACTTAGAAACAGGCCTCACAGACATAATGAAACTTACTTCCCAGCTAAAAGTGTCGACAATCAGGAAAGTCTGGCTGGAGGAAGGGACCCAACTAAAACCATGACTTCTGGTGTGTGTGTGCTAAGGTAGAAAAGGTAGCTCATTGCACCTTAGGCTGATGAAGCCAAATTTCCTTCCATTAGGATTAGGTCCCTTCAGGCGGGCCCAGAAACGGCAGACACCGTCCTTTCTAGAAAATAGTTATCTCTTTAACAAGCCTTCAAAGCAAAGCTGAGGAAGATAGACAAACGTTTCCCGGCTGCAAAAAAAATCCGAAGCATACACACTTAGCTGTTTTCTTCCTGCACAAATGCTATGTTAGCTTGACACTCAGCGCCCTAAAGGAACGTGGAAAGAAGCCCCCTCTCATCTGCCAAATTCGCCTCCAAAAAAGTATACCTATCCGAGACACACTTACGAGGAAGTCAGTCCCACTGAAAGCTTTCCTCGTGGTTAAGAGCGTCGGAGATCGGGGTCCCAGCATCGACTGATCAAGCCCCCTGCCTTCTTTATCTCCTCCTGGCCACCGCTTCCGAGAAGAGGAGGAATGGACATAAAATGTTCGAGAGAGAAAGAGAGAGAGTTGACCTTACCTGATCTCTTCTGTGCCTGTTGTGGGGAAACAAACGCAAGCCATTTCGTGTTAATCACCAAATTGCCATAGACGAGAGTATTTCTACTTTCCAGAACCGTTTGATAGCACAGACATCATATTTCCATTTACTGTGACCTCCCCTCTTCCCCCCCCCACGCCCCCCCCAGTCATCAGCAGACCAACTGGGCAGATAAGAAAGATGCTGTCAACTTTGCTCCAACTAGTTTACCATACAAGGATTGATCATCTTCACGAGCCACTCAGTGTTTACCTCCAAGTCCTCTTTTGTCCAAGCAGCCCTCAGCGACTCCACAAGAGCTGGTTCTCCAGCGAGGCCCTTGTGTACCTGCTGGCCTGACTGATCATATATATATCTCTACAGGCAGATGCTTCCTCTGGGGCTTTGCTTCATTTTCCAGCTGCACTTCCATACAACATTTGTGCCTTCATAAGAACTGATATTGTGGCAGGATTCCTAGACGATACTCAGGGGGTGGGGGAATGGAACTGGCCATCTTTTCCAATGGGTGAGTTGGGTGACATTTTCTCCCTTTAACAAGCAATCCGTGGAAACTTCAAAACCTGGTTCTGAGACCAAAGCAGATCTTGGGAGCGAAAAGGTGGCTTGATATTGATCCTCAAATATGAAGAAGCTCTGAGCCATTATATGCAATTCCTCCCCTTTTACCTATGGGGTGTTTAGAGTCCAATGGTGCAAACAGTGGCTAGAGTGGGACAAGGGGATAGAATAATATATTCTAACCCCTTGTCCTACTCTAGCTGCGTTTTGCATCATTTGATTAAACATCCCATAGATATAAGGCGAGGGGATGCTCTCTCCAATTTCCGCAAAACATAGTCCAGGCGAAGAGATGGGAACAAAATGGTCAGCCTCCATTAGATCTCATTACCCGTTGTGGTTGTTGCGGTTGTTGATAAAGTCCACAGGCCTCTCATCATTTTTTTCATGTGGACAAGGATAGAACTTCCATGCACACCAAAAGCTCGTTTTTTTCCTCCATCGTTCCACTTTTAATCACTTTCCTTCCCTTTTCTCCTCCCAGTCACTCAGCACAACAGGCAACACCAATCTTACAAGGCCAGGGTGATTCCCCACCCCCACCCCTGGTGTAATACAGATTTACCCATTTTAGCCTATGGACGCAGTATTAAGCACACTCATTTTAAAAACGAATTTCCCTGAAATCAAGGATGGTCCACTTCCAAATCAAACGCAGCTGGAACTTCGGCCTTAAACGAAATTATGCTTATTGCAGGGCTAGTCCATATTCTCAAAATATGTTTGGAGGGAAATTTCGATTTAAAAAAATATTTTTAAAATAAACCAACAAACTAAACCATAATGGCTTGCATCAGTTCAAACAGAAGTATACCCTGGGGGGGGGAGTCTTTTTTATGATTAAACCTCAATGCTATTACGTCATTTCTTTAAAAAAAGAAAAAGCGAGAGAACGAACTATAATTTTGCTAGAGCCGTTTTGTTTGCATTTCTGCTGACTGATATGTAAATACAGTTTGAACTGTGTTTGCTTGGACTCTAGAGGTCTATAAAGAGACGAATTCACCTTTTCTGTGGAACAAGCAAACAGACTTTAAACTAAGCCGACATCAGACAAAGTGGAAGCCAGTTTATTTAATCGAAACTAAATCTAGTCGCAGTAAGATAAGTCAGTGTACATAATCATCCATTACAGTCATTACTCCCACCACCAAATATGTGTTTATTAGCTCGTCCAGATGAACTCGATCCATTTATTTTCCCGAGGCTCTTCGGGACAAACACGTTTCCATGTTTTTTCTTCTAGGGCCTAACTTTAGGGCTGCGGAGGTGGGGGCGAGATGGGCGAGACAAGAGACTACTAAAGTACCTTCAGGAATGCTGTTTTATAACCGCCTCCCTTCCCCTGTCAGTCTCAGTCAACAATTCATTTACTTCAGGAAAGAAAAAAGGAGAGAGAAAAAACAACTATAAAATTTTGAGATCCCTTAACACAGTTAAAGAGAGTTGTGAATTGTGGGCACGTTATTTAAATAAGTTTTGCTTTTGTTTTTTAATTCCAAGAGCTGAACTCTACTGGATGTGCCTCCAAACCGAGAAATTTATTATTGGCGAGCTTCTCGCTGCTGATTTCCCTTTGCCAAGACCCTCAGCGCAGTTATTTGAAGCTTTTTCATTTAGGAAGGGTGGAAAAAAGAATCACAAAAAAAGACACACTGGCGTTTGAAATGACAGGCTCGAGTGCTCCGTTTTGGGCTCCGCGGATGCTAATTTTAGCGCAGAGGTATAAAAGGCGACTGGGGGTGGGGGATAGAGAGAGAGACCTGATTTAGAAAAGGGGAAAAAAGGAACAGCTGGAAATGTTTCTACCGCACTTGGCCAAAGTCTCTCACTTTCTCGCTCTCCCTCTGTAAACAAGAGGACTACATTTTACATATTGCACCGAATATTTAATATCTCTCTGCTGACACACGTGACGAAGAGTTGGAGACGCATACATGTGCACATATCGTTATATCAAGAACCAAGCCTCGATCCCACCCTACCCTCGCCACCAGCCCTAGAGGGGAGCGGATTCTCTGCTTCGGCTGTGTAGCCGTTTCGTTTGCGCGGTGGTTGAAGCTCTTTCTGCCTGTACAATTCTCACCCCATCATTCACTTTTCTCTCTCTCTCTGGGTTCCTGCGCCCTTCACCCTTGCAGATATAAATATATTGGATATATCAGGCCAAGCTAGGATTGCGTATCCGGCCAGGGCTCCTAAGCAGAGAATGATTAAACCCTTTTGCTTGATCATTATCCGGAGATGCCCGTAGACCGACGGTTTGCAGCGCGATCAGCCGAGAGCTTCACGTGGGCGCTGCCTCGCAGGCTGCTTTGGGTTTTGGTTTGTTTCTCCCCTGCCTACAACTCTCTGATGTCCGATGGGCAGAAAGCCGCTTTACTTGGATGTAAAGCCTTTTCGTTTTGCTCTCCCGCCTCCTCCCCTGGAAACTCCTTTTCTTGGCTCGTGACGTCGTGACTTCTTCTACCGGCTTAAAACAACGGGAAAGTTATAAAACTATTCTCAGCTCATAGCCATCGACAAATCTACCTGGCCTGAATATTGTGCCCTCTCCCAATAAGTCGAACAAATGTTGAAAATCGGAAAGGGAGGGCAATATATATATATATATATGCATATACGTATACACACACACACACACATATATATCTCAGACACCCCCAATACACTTTGTGTGTGCGCGCGCTTCAAGGTTAATTCAATTTACACGATACACCTCGTGCACAATAAACTATCGTTTTATTTTGATTATAAATAAGATGACTGTACTTTCCTTAAAATACAATTACATAGGAAACCTTTGTAGAAATGGTGTTTTTACAAGTTAATAAATCTGGACGCTCTTTACAAAGACTTGGTATCCACCCCCCCAACCCTGTTAGTACGCTCCTGGTTAGCTTCCTTTCCCTGCATTAACAGCATCTTAAAAGCACCCTTTTGGGATTTCGATTAGTGGGTCTGCAAATATTGTCTTTCCTCTGCGAATGACGCCACTTGGATTTCCTTGTCTCCGTGCCTCGCTACTTATCTCGGGCAGGACTCCCTGTCGTCGTATTCTCTAGTTAATGGGGAATATAACATACGAATCGATCCTATATCTGTATGTGCTGATCAGTTTCCCCGAAACGTGGACCCGATCGTCCTTTCTGGGCCGCTTTCCTCGTTGAATTCAACGGGCCTTGGGAAGGAAGCTTACATTGCGCAAATTCGGCTCCCGAATTGCATTTTTTTCTTTTTCTTTTCTTTTTGGAGGTGATAGGAAGGTTGGGGAAATAGCAAAGGGCAATAAGAAAGATAAGTGATCTTTATAATTTATTAGAAACTCCTCAGGAAGTATATTTAAAGCCAAATATATCTACATAAGTTACAAGGGGCGGAGAGAGAGAAAGAAAGATAAACGTGCGCCAAATAATTTCACCGATCTGTGGACATCCATATTTATTTATTTTTAAAAAGTGGGTTTTCCTATTTTATTTTATTTTTAAAAAGTTTTGATTTGTTTGGTAGATCGTTGCTTGATATATTCCTTTTAATCAACAAAATAGTCAGGATACTAAAAACTATGGGTTTAGTCCAACGTTTTTGACAGCATTATACAGCTACAGGTTCACATCGAACATAAGGGGGAAGGGGAAGCTAAGCCGTGATAGCACCCGCGTTTCCATCCACCGTCTGGGCTGAAGGCCAGCGAAGGTTCTCCGTCTGTGCATTGTTTTTGAAGAGTGTGTGTTTGTGGGGGAGGAGGGGGGACGCTAAAGTTTTTGTGGCGGTGAGGGAGGGGAGAAAACACCCACCCTTCGCCCCGAGGGTTTTTTGTTTTTTTGTTTTTCTTATCTGTACATACAAGCGTCCACTGGAGATCCACCTCACGCCGCGGGCACACGGTCCATCGTGGGTCTCAGGGGCCACCAAACTCCTCCAGAAAAACGCTCCGGGGCCTTCAGCAACACAGCAGCCATTTCACAACTTAAGAAGTCTGCTTCTGGTCCTCTCGTCTGTCCCAAGGACACAACACCCCACCCCACAGTTCTGATATTTTCTTTTTAAAACAAAAACAAAACAAAAGCAGAAAAAAATGAGAAGGGAAGAAATCAAAAGGAGGAGGAGGAGGAGGGTGCGTGTATTTGTGTGTGTTTCTGTGTGCGTGTGTGTGTGCGTGTGAAAAAGAAAAGGAAGGCGTCAGCCCGTCGGACAAGGACGAGGTGGTGGGCCCCGTCGGGGCGGCCCCTTTCACCAGGTCCTCCCATATAGCAAGGTGGAGCAAGACATGGCCGTCCCATAGTCCGAGCTGGACGAGTTCAGGTGGGACAGAGCCGACACCTGGCTCTGGAGGGACGAGGGGCTGCTTCCCGCGTGCTGGCCCAAGTCTGGCGACTGGCCGGCACTGCTGGCTTGGTGGCTCTGGTGCTGTCCCAGGCTGGCGCCGTTGGAGGCCACGGTGATGGCGGTGGCCGCAGCCTGCTGCTGGTGGTGGCCCTGGAGCGCCGCCGCTGCCGTGGGCGTGTTGGAGCCCGCCTGACAGGGCTTGCCGTCCTTGACCAGGACCGGGACGGCCACCCGTCGGGGCGAGTGCTGCTGTTGCTGCTGCTGCTGCTGGCAAGAGGCGCCGTCCTGCTGCATCTGTTGCTGCGCCGCCTTGTCCTTGGCCTGCCGCTTCATCTTATAGCGGTGGTTCTGGAACCAGATCTTGACCTGCGTGGGCGTCAGGTGGATCATGCTAGCCAGGTGCTCCCGCTCGGGCGCCGACAGGTACTTCTGCTGCTTGAAGCGCCTCTCCAGCTCGTACACCTGCGCCTGCGAGAAGAGCACGCGGCGCTTCCGACGGGGCGTGCTCTGCAGCGGGGCCATGCTCTTGCTCACGTCGCCCAGAGAGCTCAGGCTGCCCATGCCGCCCATGTTCATCCCCGACGACGGGCCCATGAAGCGAGAGACTGTGGGAGGGAGGGAGGGAGGGAGAAACAGCGGGGGAAGGAGCGTTAATCAGCGGAACCAAGCGCAAAGCCCAGGAGGAGAGGCTCCGGCAGACCCGCGGGTAGCGGGCTCGGCCCGCACGCCCGGAGGCCGAATCCGGTTATCGGGATCAAGATCCACAAAGGGGGGGGGAGCCATGGTTGACACGTCCCTAGACATGATAATAACAACAACAACCATAATAAATGCTAAACAATAATATCTGGTCAAATCCCCACAACACTAATACCAGTTTACATTGATACCGGTGAAAATGTCAACGCGCAAGATGCTGAAAAATCGGCAGAAATCCGTTTCTAAATCGGATTTGAAACGGATAAGGTATCTGGTGGCTTTGTAGAGTACGTTCTCCACCCTGTAACCCGCCCCCCGGCCTAAAACAAGAACAAAAAAATATTCTCGTGGAGAAGTGGCAGAAAGGGCCAGCGAGGAGAATTCAAATTTAGAAAAAGGGACATTTTGCTGGGGTGTACATTCCAGCGTTTTCATGCGTATCTGTCTATCTACCTAACACATACACTCCTGCATACATTAAGAAAGGATAATCTAAGGATAATCTAAGAACCATATACTCCACTTTTTGCAACGCTGTTTACACCTTGTAATTTGTCAAAAAAATAATAACCTGTCAAAAAATAATAAACGTTACTTCCCCTCCCTTTTCACATCCTTTATGGGCTATCTATTTCTCTCCGTTTATTAATTCCCTTAGACGTAGTCCAGAGCCTGCCTTCGTACTTCTAAAGCAGATCCAATTCATTTCACACCTGTTCAATTTTTATTTACACTTTAAAGGGCCACTGGAACCTCATCGTCTTCACGGACTCTCGCCTTAGGGTTTTATTTGAACAATTTGTTTGGCGTCCAAACATTTTATTATTTCCTATATCCAAGCGCGCTCCCCCACACGTTTTCTTTTCTTCTGGGCGCGCATTATTCTTTATTCGTAAGTCCCTTCCTTCCCTCCTGGTCTCAACCACCCACATTTGTCCAATAAAACGCTTCTCCTCTCTTTGTGAATGCGCTTAGCCGCTGAGATTAATCATAAGGCGCAAGAGATGCCCCCGGCTCCCTCCAGCCAGAGCCAGGAGCAGACCAGAGCCCAGGAGTCCAGGACAAGGTCAGAAACCGGTTGCAATTTTTGTTGTTGTTATCATTAACACACCAAAATTGGGGGAGTGGGCGGGGGGAGCAACATCCAGACCAGCTTCATGCCAAATGCTCCCCCTCACGAGCACCTCCGCTCTAACTGCTGCCCCACACTCCCCCGTCTGCCTGGGACCGCGCGTCCGCGCCACGGGGAAAGGTGGAGAGAGAAGGAGAAGGGGGGAAAGCTCGGAGCACTTACTTGTGGAGAAGCGGGGGTCCGGATTCGCCCCGTACCAGCCGGTGGCGGAAGCGCTGTTCCTCATGGTGTCCTGGTAAGGTGGAAGGTCTCCCATGTTGCCATTGCAGTAGCCCCCCATGGCGGTGTGCGAGAGCTGAGGGACCCCGGCGGCTGTCATGTGGTAGGCAGCGGTGACCGTCCCGTTGTGGCCCATGGGGTGCTGCTGCATGGCCGGCTGCGCCACCTGCGACTGCCTGTAAGCTGCCAGAGGAGCGCCCAAGTTACTCCCCTCCATGGCCACTTTCTTGTAGCTTTCCTCCAAGGGGCTCAAGATGTCAGACACTGAGAAAGGAGTCGTATGCTTTGGGCTCATCGACATGATTCGGCGGCTGGGGGGAGAGGAGGGAAAAAAAGGGAAAGGGGAGGCAAAACTCTCTCTCTCACTCTCTCTCTCTCTCACTCACTCTCTCTCCTTTTTTTTTTTTTTTTTGCCAAATATTCTGGTGTGTTGCCTCCACGCCGATCTTGTTGGATGAACACGTAACCGAGTGGACCAAGTCCGCCTTAATTGGATTGAGTGGAGGCTCAGAGCTGCCTTTCGTTTGTTTTAGCCAGACGCCAGGTTTTAGGCTGCCACCAGAGGCGGGGCATAGGCACTAAAGCAACAAGACAATAGAACCCCACATCTTGCCCGAGATAATTAGCGTACATGCTGATGACAAGGTAAACACCTTTTAAGTTCCCCCCTCCTTTACTTCTCAGGCTTTCCCACCCGAACCACCTGCCCACTCAGCCTTTATTTTTTATTATTTTTAATATATATATATTTGTATATATCATAAGCCTTAAAAAAATTAAAAATGCAACGGTTGAAAGGGAAAGTCCTGCCTTCTCCCCTCCCCCGAATCAATCGGTTTATGGATTTATTGTTCGGGAGGGGTGCGAATCGAACCCTAAGTCTGGAGATGGGGCTCTAAAGAGGTTCCAATATGGAGAAAGGAGGATTGGGAGAGGCGCGCTGGGGGGGGGGGAGCTTTATTCCTTCCCCCGCCCCGCCCGTGGGCGAGTTTCACAAAAAGGAAGCCCGTTCGGATCCTAAGCCCTCTTTACCCACTACCACCCAACTACCCACCCACCGCCCCACACGCTCCCCCCATTCACCCCCCACACCTCCTCCTCTTCCTCCTCCTCCTCCTCCTCCTCCTACCTCAGTCTGAACGAGGAAGGTCAGGACTGAAGGACTGGATTTAGCCACCACCAAGCACCACCATCACCCGCCCCCGCCTCCCCTTCGTAAGCACCCGAGGAAGAAAAGAACAGTCTCTGTGTGAAATAGCACCGGGATGGAGCGTTCCTACATCGCCAAGTTGGCAGGAATCCGCTCTCTGGCCAGACATTGGACGGAGCCTCGAGAGAGGCGCGGAGGGTTGTCTAGAGCAAACTACTTGTGCCTTATCAGCGCTGCTTAGGAGGCATAAGCTATAGAGCCTATAGGAAGCTTATCTGTCCGAGGCTCCCAGCGCATCCCCTCCCCGCCCGCGCCGCCCGCGCCTAGCCAAATATATGTTCTCTGTACATGCAATCATCTGATCGTTTTGTCTAGCTCGTTACTCCGCAGGCAGATGGAAGCTGGAACTTTGGGGTGGGGGTGGGGAATGTTGCGCGGGGTGGGTGGGGGGATAGAAATGTGTGTAAAGCAATTGTATAAGGATGATGGGCTGCTGGAAAACACATTAAAGCTAAGAGCCCGTTTGTTATTTTCCAATAGGAACCGTGTCACGCACTCCTCCGGGCCACGTCTAAAGCTTAAAAGCAGCTTCTCGGGTTATTTATGAATCAGAGGCGCCAGGGATGGAAAAGACCTGTTAGGTCATCACCCTGCCAGTGGAGAATTGTGTCTTTCATTTCCTAATATTCCGCTCAGCCTAATTGCGGCCACCTCGGTGTCAAGAGAAATCGAGAGCTGCCTGGGGGACGGAGGCTTGAAGGCGGCTCCACCACGATCCACAAGCCGGTTAAGGCGCGCTGCTGGGGGTGGAGGGGGAAGGGAGCCTCGAGGGGCACGATCCTACGCCCCGCTCAAGCGGGTGGAGGATTTCCCCGGTTGATTTTAATGGGCATGCGTGGGTGTGTCGGATCTGCCTCTTCTTAATGGCTCCTTTCCAGAAAGGTCTGCTTAGGCGGCTCGTCGATCCAGGGGCGCGCGCCCTTGCTCCAAGCGATATTTAACACGCGCAAGTTCCGCAGGGAAGGGAGGGAAGAATCCCATCGTTAGAAGGGAAGGCGAAAGGCGGTGGGCGGGCAAAGAAGAAAAGGAAAATAACGCAAAGTGGGGAGGGGAAACTCAGCCCCTTCCTCACCCAGGCCTAGAGCGTTGGCACCTAATTTAATAAAGCGATTCTTTCAAGCTGAAGGAAATAGCAAGGCAAGGGAGGGGGGCAATTAACTTGGTAGGGTTTTTGTTTTTTGTTTTTAATAATAATAATAATAATAATAATAATAATAATAATAATAATAATAATAATAGAGTCTCAAATAACAGTTAGGTCCTAACAGTTAAGTAATTGCCCCTGGTAAATATGTTGGCGTCTCTCGGCTGGGGTTGTGCTTTTAAAACAAATAAATAAATAAAGGCGAAAGTGCACTTGCAGCGACCCGGGGATAACTAAATATCTTTGTCTAAAGTGGCGGCGTAAATGGCCAGTCGCTTTGTCACTGGCTCGATATTAGTGCCTAAGGATCATTTCCCTTCAATTGGGAACCTCTCGTTGAGGAGGCAAGAAAGCGCTTAGGAGAAAAGTAGGTGCCCACAGAGGAGACTTCCCAGCCTTCAAGTCGAAGCCTGCGCGGTGATTATACTTTGCCGCTCGGCAAGAGGTGAGCTTCT
Source organism: Podarcis raffonei (assembly GCF_027172205.1). Lineage (NCBI taxonomy): Eukaryota > Metazoa > Chordata > Lepidosauria > Squamata > Lacertidae > Podarcis > Podarcis raffonei. The sequence goes on along the minus strand of NC_070602.1, from coordinate 33,283,795 downwards.
CCACGCCAATATAATTGCAGCAACTCCCCCCCCCTCAGCCCCTCCGTTTCCCCCTCGACTTCTCCGGCGCCAAGTTACAGATAGCTGCGGTCTTAACGCTGCAGTCCCAAGCGCGCTCGGAAGTCGATGCCGTGGAAATGAATGGGACGGACCCACACCCCAAGTTGAGGTGTACAGGGCGAGGGATGCTTTAGGCTAGGATCTGACGCGGCGCTTACGGTGGAAACAACTTTCACGTGTGTGAACCGCGTACAAGTAACGCACCGCCCTAAATAGATTTCTTGGAAGGCAACCAAAGGGAACTTCGTTCCCAAGAAGTTTTGTTCGCATCGGAGAGAGTATCTGTTTTTGGGTTTCGGGGAGTTTCTGGATTCGTGAGGAAAAGGGGAAACTTTAAAACTTAGAAATCTGGGCACTTCTGAGCCCTGTTTTGACGCAAATGCTGGGACGGGGAAAGGGGTCTCTGAGTTAATGCGCCATTTCTTTCTTTGCTTTTTTGGGGAAATCTATTCACCGAAGTGATTAAAATAATTTAGTTACTGGGGAATCGAAAGTTTTCTTTCCCTTCCCAAATGTATTTTTTTAGAAGTGATTGGTGATTTCATGACTGTTCGGCTAATAATTATAATGAGAATGCAAAACACATAGTAACACCAAAACTAGTTATAAGGTCATAAAACTGTATGCTAAAATACTGTACTACAATATCTGTACTACAGCTTGAATTTATGACCGTAACAAAGAATTTATAATATTTGGTTGTACTAGTGACTCTTTTGATTTCTTGAAAATATCTCAACTTTTTAATAAATACGTTATATTGATACAGGACTGGCATACTTCTTGGGAAAACGGCTTTTAGATTCCCCCTCCCTCCTTTTCCTACTTTTATATACTCAATAACTTGATCGTTTTAAGGAACTGAACTCAGTTCACTCTACTCATCCAAATAGTTTACCATTTTATATATATAAAAAAATGTCTAGCAGCAGCTCAAACCATTAGGATTGTTCAGTAAACATTTTAGGGTGCATTAGAGACAGAGGATACGCACACGCACATACTATATACTCACGCACAAATACACATTACTAGAAAATAGGATCTCGAAGGCTTCCTTACAATTAAACGAATCTGCCAACGTGTACTGCAAGGTAGTTCCTACTTGAGCAGGGGAAGATGCCTCTGTTGTTTTGTGATATATACAACCAGCATGCACTGATATTATTTGTTTTCTCGTTTATTTCTTGTAACGAGTGTGGATTTCATCACCTTCTAAAGCCCACGCCCGCTCGACTCCAATATTTTCTTGGGAGTGCTTCTTGGGGTGGAAAGGTGGATATTTCGTATGTGCTCCCCTTTAGGCGTGCCTTATTAAGTTTGTTTATTTTTTTAAAAAATGTGACCGTTTTCTTGATGAGGAAGAGGGAATACCTGTCCACCGTGGGACTTGGCTATTCCAGATAGGGATGGTTTGATCATTCTATCTTCACGTGAGTGTCATGCGGGAATTTTGTCATAGAATTAAATGGGAATTTTGCAATGGAACTAAACAGGAGGTGGATCGCCCCCTGAGGGAAGATTTTCAATGATACACCCTGAGCCCCAAGCCAGTTGAGCCGAGGCGTTTGAACCGAGGCTGATTTACGGGGCCCCGGTCATATTTCCACCCCGTTCCTGAGCAGCTTTACTTGGTATTGGAAGTAGTTTCCCTTGATTTAAAACAAATCTGACCTCCAGCATCAGGGAACTTTGATTTTGCACCATCGATCATTTCCGCAGATCGATTCGTTACAATGTCCATATTAAGATGGACCGACTCCTTAGCAATTTCGTGGACTCGGATTGGACTACTCTGGAGTAAACGGCTGGCACTGACCTTTACTCCAGAGTAGCCCTGGTAAAATTTATTTGACCTGTGGGGATTGAGCGGAGAGCGGCTCGTTCTTAATTTTAGCCCTCATTCGCGTTTGGAAAGCCGGGCGTGTCTTCATAGCCTGCCTCTTAAACCGAATTAAGTTCCGCTAAAGTGAATCGGGTTTACTTCCCGAAGTACCAGGCGCTGTCAGAGGCAAGCCCGTTCACGCTCCTCCGGATCGGCTATATGCTTTCCCACAGCTAATCAATCCAATTTAATCTCTCCTCCTCGAACTGGCGAGGAAAGTTTCCTTTGGAAATCTCCCTTTCCAGCTAAATTTAGAGGGAGCCTGTCTTTGCACAAACCACCGACGCCTTCCTTCTCGGTGCTCACTGCTACTAGCCTAATCACACCGTATCCTTTCACCTGGCTGAATTAACACCAATCAGTCAATAAAAAGAAGAAGCGGAATGCAAAAGTAAAGAGAAAGGAGGAGAAAAATGCAATGCCTTTGGCCTGCTTAAAGGATTTCCCCCTCGGCCCATGCCCTTCAGAAGAGTCACTGTCTCCCAAACCTCCCCCCCCCACCTCCCGGTGTCTGCGAAATGCTTTTGATTTACTGTCCGACGGCTTCAATAGTTTGACCCCACAGAATGCGACTGATAACTCTCCACGCTGGGTGGAAAGGGGGCGGGTGGGGAGGAGAAGAGGGGAGGACTTTCTTACTCAAACGGTGCCAACCTCAACGCGGACGATGCCCCCCGAACCTGCAGCGTCTTCCAGGCTCCTCCACACCAGATGGCGGGGACTCAGAGGAGTCGTTTCTCGAAAGGAGCTCACCGGGGCTCTCCGGAGAGAGCTCACCTCCCACCTCCCACCCCCCCTCCAGGCTCCCCTTGCCGCCCTTCAGTGTAGCTGCCAAGCGCTTTCCAAGTGAATGGAGAAAACTGGCCATTAAAATCGGGGGCGGAGAGGGGCTGCTTTAAATGGGCAAGCTCCGACTAAATTGTAAATTGTGGATTGTACTGGCAAGGCCGTTTGGGGGCTGCCGCGTGAAGGACCCCTGAAGGGAGTAGCCACAATGACCGGGAGGAGTGGATTAGAAAGTGGTATTTCTGCAAAGGTTTGGGAAGAATGGAGGCGCTTCTCTGTGCTAGGAAGGAAGGAAGATAAATAAGGAGAGAAAATCTTTAATAAAACAAGGTATCTCTTAGAAGTCGCAACGCAGTAGGTTGGCTTTAATTTTTTTTCCGGCCGCACCCGAAATAGAAACAGGACCAAGGTCCTGCTGTTCAGCAGGCCTCAATGAGGCGCTTAATTCAGACCCCCGACAGAAGATTTCTTGGCTAGAGGTCAACCCCTCCTTAGGAAACTTTCCTTCCAAAGTGAGTGTGCTTAAGATGGCGTTCTTCGCTGTGAATGCTAGAGACGCTCTTGCTTAAATTAAGCACCCGCTTAGGCACTTAATGAATAACGCCCTTAAACCAGAGTGGTCTCGCCTAACGTCTTCCCAAGACATTTATTTCCTTTCAGCTGGGAGGGTTCAGGAACACTTTATCAATTCTCCCCGATTGTGCAGAGGCTGGATTTCAGGAAGCCGCCCCCCCCCGCACGATCCCCCTCCGCCTTTCCAACAGGTTTCTTCACAAAGCAAGCCAACCTTGTTGGACTTCGGCTAAGGAGCAACCACCACATTTAAACACACGGAGGTTGGACTTCACCCATCCCTTCAGGCTCCCCCCCCCCCAAGGGTGGATGTCAGTCTCAAAAGCGGCGCAGTTAGATGATTCCTAGACTCTGGACAATCTGAAGCCTGCCTCCACCTTTTGAGGCTGAACTCTGTGTGTTTCCAGACGTTGCTCCAATGCCTTCAGGGACCCTCCTGCTCAGTCTGCTGAATGGGGCCCTAGGCTTCTGCCCGGAAGTTCTGCCCTGACGGCTCCCTGAGCGCCACTGAAACAAGGAGAACGAATTCCGAGTCTGAGCTGTTTCTAGAACCACTCGTTGAAATAAGGGGGCTGGGGAAGCGGGTTTAAGTGGAAGAGTCCTGACCAAATTGCAAACTGAGGATTCTATTGAGGCTGCAGTCTTAACGACCGCTGGCGGGAGTAGCCACAATGGACTGAGCTGGATTATTGTGGAATGAGTGCCACCCTCACTTCCCCAAAAGATCTGTGGCTTAGCATTGATTTTGGAAGAAGCGGGCTTTATTTGACCTCAGCTGATAGTCTCTTCCACTGAAAATCTATGTGATTGCTTCCACATACGTTTATAGGGATCTTGGTCTTCCCGCTATTACATTCAGGTTTCGATGTGATTTGCCTCATTCGAGGTATCTGGAACCAGAAGTGGAGAAAGCGTTTCTCTGGTTCTCATGCATTTCTCTGGTGCGGTGGCGTAGTTTGGCACATTTAGACTCTGCTCTTTAATGGTGTTGTTTTATTATCTCGATGGTTAAGTTAACGGCAATTACTTCACTTAATGGTATTATCGCCACCCGCTATTTTTATGGGTACAACTTCACTTGCTTGAAAATGTGGTAAACGGATTGTGGGTTTGGGGAGCGAGGGTCTTCCTGCTTGTTCTATTGAGTGGGCTGCTGGGTTTTTGCCCGGCCCAGTTTTGCCCTAAACCTGCCACTGCTCCGGTTGTGAAATCCACATACCTGATACCCTTGTACTCAAGTAGAGATTCTGAGTTTGTACTCCATGAGTAAACTTTTCAGAGAAAAATTGAGGTTAGAACTCCCCACTTCTGGAATTTAGAACAGTCCCAATAAAGCAATGGGCTGCACTTGAGAGAATTAAAGTCGGAATCAAGGCTGCAGCACCATAACATTCCACTTCAAAACGCCTTCGTGGAAAATATGTCCGCATTGAACGGAAGACTATAGGAAGAAGAACCCTGATGACTCATACCCAAGGTCTATCTTGTCCAGCATCGTGTTCTCACGGTACCCAGATCAATGCCTATGAGAAGCTCACAAGGAAGGGCGTGAGCGCAAGAGCAGCTGTTCCCCAGCAGCTAACACTCTGAGGCATCTCACCTTGGAGACTGGAGGTGGTGCACAGCTATCATGATGGGACCTCTTCCTTCTAAGTAAACGTTTAAAGATTGCCATGTCATTCAGGTTACTGTGGCAAGAACTTTCAAACGCACCTGCGTCCTGCTCTTATGGCATCTTGTATTAATTCATCAGGACTGTCATCGTGGGCCAGTAGGCTGACCTGTTTAGATTGTTCGTCTTTGGATACAAGTAACCTAAGTAACCTGAAGCTGCATGTTATGTTGAAACCAAAAGGATGGTCTGAGCTTTCTGAAGGCAATGAAAGACACATCCAGCAGGCTCTTCTTATGTTATTGTGTTCTCATACATCTAACTAATACATAGTTAACGCTCCAGAAAGCAGCATGCTTCTGTAGCTCTTCCTGCTAGTTCTCAGTTTGGGCTGAAGTAACACAGCCCAGGAACAGGTGTGTCTCCTCACCTGTTTATGCGAACTTCAGCTCAGAGCGTCTCTATACCCATACCACTGCACCCATCCAATGAAATAGGCTGCTGCCGCCTGCAATAGCTCGTTTCATGGCTAAAGAATCAGGCAATACCAAAGCCAGAAAATGAAGAGAAAAGAAGAGGGAGAGAAATGGGGAGAGTTTTTAAAGCATAAAAATGCGTTGTAGACAAGCTTGTTCTGGATCCCGGAAGGATGTAGTTAGTTGCGAGAAATTGTATTTATTTATTCCAGCGAATAATAAAGCAGAGATATTAATTTTGGCGTCCACTTTCGTCCACCCACAGTGCTATACCAATGGCAGTTCCTGCATTTTACGAAGTGGGCTGCAGTCCGCAGAAGCTTCAGTCTCAATGCACCTGTTGCATGCCAGAAGAAGGCTTTAAAAAGAAGAAAGGAAAAAGATGGCGGGGAGGTTACTCCGTAAGAATGAAGGCACAACTAAGTCAGCCTTGAAGCTCTTGGGGGTGGTGAACGCTCCAGCCGGCGAAGCAGGATGCTCTATGGTCAATGTAACCCTCCCCCACAGTTGCGTTCAAAATAAGTCACTTTATTATTTCATTATTATTATTTATTAAATGTCTATACCGCCCTTCACCCGAGGATCACAGGGCGGTTTACAATGTAAAAAACACAAAAATGCATACCATAGTAACAAACAAAAACAGTACCCCCACAGCAATTTAAAAGATCATAGATGGTTTAATTAGCCAAAGGCCTGGGAGAAGAGAAATGTTTTCGCCTGGAGTCTAAAGTAGGACCTTTTCGGAAAGTTAACAGCTAAAACTCTCCTCTGCAAGATAGTGAAATCGTCAGCACGCACGCACGCACAAACAAAACACCGCCTTTCCTTGTCTGTCAGTCCCAGATATGACTACATTCCAGAGGCACCAAAGAGAAAACAACCGAAGGAAGCAGAGAAGAGGCTGAGATGCTGCTTGCTGCCGCGCCGCAGAAGGTTGGCCAAGAGCTCTCTCGGGCTAGGGACCTGCCCAGAAAGATTGAGGAAGAGCCGTCGTTCAGTAATGCGGCACATGAGTTGCATTCCAGGTCCCATCTCCAGCATCTCCACATTCGGCTGGGACAGTCTCCTGTCACCTCCAGATGAGCTAGATGAGTCCATGGTCTGACTGCATATGGGGGGTAGTTGGGTTGTCCTTGTTTTTATTTTTCTTGTGTATTTTGTGTTTTTATGTTGTGAACCGCCCTGAGATCTGTGCGTTTAGGACGGTATACAAATTTAATAAATAATAATAATAATAATAATAATTATCCAGGGTTTCTCAGGAAACATGCGCTTCCAGCAAGCACTGCCTCCGTGAGCAAAAGTCAGCCACCAAAACAAAGCAAGAAAAACCAACAGGACCACTGGGAAATAGCCTTTTCCTGCAGAATACCACCAGCTACTTAACAAAGCCAGCGCGGTGTAGTGGTTAGAATGCCAGACCAGGCCCTGGGAAACCTGGGTTCAAATCTCCCCACTTGACGGTGAAATTCACGGGATGACCACGGACCAGTCACTGTCTCTGAGCCTAACCAACCTCATAGGGTTGCTGTAGGGATCATATGAGGAGTAGGAGAACCATGGACACTACTCTGAGCTCGGAGAAAAATGTGAGCTATAAATGCAATAAATACACTATATGGCATTGAAGTCAGTGGCTGCTTCCCCGGGGTGAACAGTCAAAAAGTGGTTGTGAACATTTTCCTTGGGAATGGGTCTAATTGGGTTTATGGGCTGTAGTTCTAAAGACAGCTAAGTCTCACTGGTCAGATTTTAGTACTGGGTTCCTGTTTCGTTTAGGGGCTGATTCACACATACATTGCACATCCACGTGATTTCCCTTTTACGTGATACCGGAGGGAGACGAATACAGCCTCCTCATGCTGCTGCAAAAAAGAGAATGGGACCGAATATAGAACCGAAAGGGCTAATATAGATGTATGGTGGTTATCCGTTTCTATGGAATAAAGCCCACTTCACCAGATGCGTGGGGAACATACGTACATATGCAGGGCTAGAGAGGAAATAATTCAGTGGGGCATGGCATGCAAGAGGTAGAGAGGTCTGTTAGGTCTCTATGCAAAGCTCAAACGAATACAAGGTGAGAGACTCTTCCCCGCTGCAGTTAATTAACTGTAGCTACGCACTTGCTGGGGAGCGCAATGTGTGACCCCACACTCGCTCGACTGACAGCCATTGTTTCAGGTCAGATGACCTGCCACCTGCGCTCTAGTGATGAAGCAGTAACATCGGGGCGTCAGTTGCAGTCAATAAGTTATGGGGCACCATATGTGTGAAGGAGACCATGACACTGAGGCACAGTGCGGTCCCCGTGCTCCAGTTGCCTTCTTGGCATCGCCTTCTCCTTCGGAAAGTAGGTGTCTAGCGTTGCCCCTGGACGACTCGCGGGCAAGTGCCCAGCAGTCAGGGCTTTCAAAGGACTACGAGCTCAAGTCCTTCAGGCTCGGAGGCCCTTATCTTGTTCCTTCCATCCACTCTTTCTTCCAGACCCACACCTGACGAGCGCCACCAAGGCTTCACCTTGCGTCTCCACCCCATCCCGTGGAACTTTATCCGGGAAGTATGCAGCAACTCACTGGCGAAGTGGTAAAAGCACTCTGCACATGCCCAGTCACTTTGGTAACATTTCATATCGCTCGGAGTAGGGACTCTTTCAAAGTAAGTTTCTTGACTGAGCTCTGGGCACAAATTGATCGAAGGAACAATGGGGCGCAGTTCTTTACAGCTAGTCCGCCACTTCTTTGGTTTCCAACTGCTTTGCCTGCTCAGCAGCCCCTCAGCTACTCTCTGTCCCTTTCCTGCTCCAGATATATCTATAGCTACCCTACCCTTCCTCTATGGTCCATTCCTGCCATTCTTTCCTACCTGGCAGTCTACAGAGAGGCAGGCTTAAGAAGGAGCTGCAAAGGTGTGTCTGGCGCTTGTGCCACCAGATACCAAGATTTATTGACCCTTTCCAGTCTCATTTCGCCTCAGATATACCAGATCTTTGTCTCAAACACAGAAGATCCCAATGGTCCTCTTTTAAAGCTGCGGGTTTGGACTGGATCCTGTTATATTCAGTTCCTTTTCCCTCTTCCGGCAAACTTACGCGTGCTTTACAATATGCAAAGCACCAATTTCTTCTTCAGTGTATCAGTTTATCATTCGGCTGTCGGATTACATGGAAACAAACTAGAGAAGGGGAGGCCTTTCTGCTACATCTGCCCGATGCCTATTTCAGACAGCAGAGTAGCAAGGCTCCTGCCTAAGTTGCCGGCGGCCTTTCCCCCTAAATGGCTCCAGCGCATTTGGAACACAGCTAGACTACTGACGATAACTGGATGCATATTCCAGACAGACCATTCTGTGGAGAACCTGTGATCCTCCGGATACTGCTGAACTCCAGCACCCATCGTCCCTAACCAGCATGACCAATGGTCAGGGATAATGGCGCTGTAGTCCAGCAACATTTGGAGAACCACAGGTTCCCCACCCCTGGAAGTGACTGCTCCAGCTTACTGTGGGCGAGCGTTCCACAGACAACAGTGCGTGGTTTTTAAGAACCTGCTACTAGTTTATTTCGCAGTTTATACTCACCTTCTCGATTAATCTACAACAGGCTTAAAAGTAATAAAATACAATATTCCTCCGCAATCTTCTGCGTAGGTGTTGGCATCTATTCAGTACGTGTTGGGTGTGTAGGCAGGCTGAATTCAATCTGAAAACCCCAGATAATCTGCCGACTACGACCACTTTCCAGCAGTTCCACAGAACTGCAAGACTAGGCACCTTGAAATTAGTCACCCTGATAGCCTAGTAAATACTATGAGAATAAGGGATTGGTGCTCAGAAGATTCCATTTAAAGAGGTAGTTGTAGGACGGGGGTGTGACTCAGTTTTTACCCCGATTTAAATGTCATGGTTCCTCCTCTTCTCCCAACTTGGCGAATTGTCCTGTAGTGAATCTGCAGCACACTCTTTGTTTAAGACGATCAATCCCTGAGTTCATGGACTGGGAACCAGCTTGACAGCACTGACGTCTTAGCAAGGAAGGTCTAAATCTTTCTGCAGCTATGATCTCTCCAGGAAACCCGCCTTCCTAATACGAAAATTATTCTACTGGCCTAATTTAGAGGGTTGGGATCAGGTTTCCTGGGATAATGTAGCCTTTCCAGAGAGGTAGTTATTTTAGATTGTTTCAACAAAAAACAAGGAGTCTTGGGACACCTCAAAGACGAACACATTTTCCTACTTAAAATTTATCTGCTACATTTCCAGCTCACCTTTCCTCCAAGGCGGCATACATGGTTCTCCTCCACGTGTTTATCCTCACAACAGCCCTGTGAGGTAGGTTAGGTTGAGGGACGGTGACTAGCTTAAGGTCACCCAATTAGCTTCACGCCTGAGTGGACATCTGAACCGTGGTCTCCCAGGTCCTCGTCTGACACTCTAACCATTACACCGCATTGGCTTTTGTATACTGTACATGCGATCCTCAGTTCTCAAGTGCGTGGGTGTAAAAGGGGCGGGGCGAGTAAATGGCAATGGGATACCAAAGTAGCCTGTGATAATTCAGAGCGTATGTAAGCATGCTTCTAAGTTCTCCTTGAATTGCATCCCTTTGGTTTTTAACTCCAACCTTTTGCATTTCTTTCCTCCCCACCCACGTATGTGCTTGTGACAACTGAGGACCACACTCCACGTGTGGGGAGTTTCTAACGCAGTGTTTCCCAAACTTGGGTCGCCAACCCAGTTGGACTGCAACTCCCATCATCCCTGACCACTGGGTCCCGCTAGCTAGGGATGATGGGAGTTGTAGTCCAACAACAGCTGGAGACCCTCTAAACCCCAAACACCCTGCCTCGGTCCACCCCCGGCGTTCTCTGCCCACCTATTTCAGAAACCAACAGTTTCAACGCTATGTGTTAATTTCTCTTGGTTCTGCCTTTGCTTTGTGGAAAACGAATACGTTCCTACTCGTCTGAAAACCCAAAACAGACAATCCAACATACAAACAAACCGCCTCCCGCGTCAATTACCACGCAATTCTTTTTTTTAATTAAATCAAATAAATTATGGAATGATTTCTGGAGGACACAGACCAAATTTGGTTGTTCTTATTTATTCGTTTCTACCCACAACAGAAGCGTGATCCCTGCCTTGAAGGCGACGGAGGAGAGGCAAGGACGCACCAGCTGCTCAGTTGCCTTGTATGTTGGTCACTTGGAGTCACTCTGCAAAGCGGGGGGGGGGGATCCCTGTTAAATATATCGATGGCGTGCTCGGTCGACCCTGGAGAGTGGTGGTACTGGTAGTGGGAGGACGAGAAGCTGTGCTGTGGGTGTGTTGGTGTGGGCGTAATTCACTAATGGAGCAAAAACTTAAGTCCCAGTTCACTTTTACTTGCCCATGCGAAGCGTGACCCGTGGAACAAGAACCCAATATTTAGTGGAGAAGGGAAATCCTGCAATCTGCCACTGAGTCGTTAAACTCAGAGGATGCCTTTTCTGTTTAAGTGGCATCGAGGCGCCCTGTGGGTAGCAAAGGTTATTACTAACTCCGGGGACTCGCGCTTCTTCCTTAAGGCGCGTTCGCTTTGGCTTGAGGCGATCTGCAGTAGCCTCTACCGGGCGCTGCGAGAACTGCAAGCCGGGAGCGCCGGAGAGAAGCCGAGCGTCGATACCCCGTCAATCAAAGAATAACTACGGAGCGGTCGCATCTTCCAGCACCGCTTCTGGGTAACTGTCGTTGCTTTCGAACTCAGTTCCTTCAGTACTACCGCGCCACTGCCCGCCTGACGCTTCTGGGCAGCTCTGATTTTTCCTTCCTGATCAATGCAGAACTTTTTCCCATGGCACACTTCGCTTAAATCAGCAGCAATTTAAATATTCGTAAAAGTGTAGTGCTTAAATTGAGGGGGAAAATAACAGAAATGTGAGGTCTCGGGTCGGGTCTCACACCTGCATGTGTCCTCTCCCGTGGATGTGGATATTCTTCTCGCTAATCCTACCTCCAGAGTTTCTTTCTGGTAAGGTTCAGTGGTAAGAGGAAAAAACTCTACAGGCTGTGCTTTATAGATAGTATTACACAGGCAGGCAACCTCTGCCCCACATTCCTTACTCCCTGCTAAGGCAAGATCACACTTCCCCTCTCCTTCTCCCAGTAGTTATTTTCCCCCTCTCCTTGAAAACCGAGTCTCTTCCTAGCCTATTCCCAGGATCAATGGTAAATATGGACAAAGAATAAAGAATATGTATCCTGGTGAGAGTGGTTAGGAGCAAATTATCTGAGTGTGATGGCTGGTATATATGGAAGCACTGCCCTGCTTCAGCTCAGGGTCCAGGGTCAGAGGCGGTTTTAGGGTAGCTGCAGGGAGCGACACAACAAAGCTGTAGGATGGAGTTGGAGAGGTGGTGGGCCGGCGAAATTTTAGCATTGCACAGGGTGCCACTGAAATTTGAGAGCCCAAATCCATCACTGCCCAGGTATTCCCACAGGTCTTTCGAAATCACCACCAGTGGGATTGATGCAGCCACTAAGACAATTTAATAGCTGTTAGGGCTCCAGAGATATTTACTTTCTAATACTTTCCTATACATAGCAGTGATGACCACCCAGTGGCAGCTTGATGAGGAAGATTCCTATGATGGTTTTGAAAGTATCCAGGCATGGCCTGTACCCTTTGATTTCCCCTCCAACAGTTTCCTGTCTCCTCTCCCCCAAGAAAAAACATTTTTTTTAAGAAAAGAAAATATCCAAGCATCTAAAGGAATTTTATTCTCTGAGGGTTTATCATGGCACCTTTCATTCTCCAGAACAGTTAAATACTTGTTGCACTGAGCAACCCCATGAATATCTAATTATTTTCCTTTAAAAAAACAATAAAGAAAGGTTAAAAAGATACTGCTTGTCTCTTGTTTTCTTAAGCAAACTACATAAACCTCTGTCTTCAAAACCAACTAAAACTCTTGAGGCATCTTAAACACTAACAAATTTATTACAGCAGAAGTGTTTGTGGGCTCAAGGCCATTTCAACAGACGCAAGTCAAGGGGACTTGAGTCCATTAACGCTTGTACCGTAATGAATTTGTAGTTCTGAAGGTGCCACAGGGTTTTTTAAAAAACAAAACTTTTTTTTTCCCTGCAAGAGACTATTACATATACACTTCTGGAAATTTATATGACCAGGCTCAGTTGTCTCCGAGTCCTTCGTCATGTTGTCTGCTGTTCATGTGTTAGTGATGGCTTAGGTCTAGGCATAAAATCACCAAGGTGTATAGTGTGTGCGTGCATGTGCATTTAGAACTGCATTCTAACAAATTCACATGCTTTCCTTCAGTTCCATGTTATTCTCTTTTCATCCTACAAAAACTCTTGGATGTCAAATCATTATTAATTTTATGGTTGTTGTTGTTGCTGCTGCTATTTATTTATTTAATAAAAATTACACACCGCTTGATTGTAAAAAAATAAATAAATCTCAAAGCAGTTTACTAAAGATAAAAAGAGTAGAGAAACTCACAACCATACTTTTAAAACATACAAACTACAGCTGTCATCGCTGCTACCTCCAGAGGAGGTAAACACAGGAACATGGGAAGCTACCCTATATCAATATATCCCCATAGCTACAAACCTTTCCATAAGAAAGTAACTAAGAAAAAAGTTTTAAAATAAAAGAAAAAAGCCACCAAAATATAAGGAATAAAACGAATGTAACATTAATGAATGACTGATAAAATGATGAATGCACTTATAAAATAGAAGTGACCAGACAAATGAAAAATTTAAAACACTTCAGTGTTTTAAGTCCGCCATACAAAGCAATAAAATTCAGAGTTGTATCATATAAACCATGTAAACCACATTTCTTCTTCTTCTTCTCTGGCTATCACTCGTGGCTGAGTAAGATTGTCTTCCATAAACACAGTTTTAACAGTGTCGAAGCAATGATTCTTCAACAGCAACTTCGTTGGACTGGTCTTGTTGTTCGGATGCCTGATCATTGTCTTCCATAGCAACTACAGTGGTACCTCGGGTTAAGAACTTAATTCGTTCTGGAGATCCTTTCTTAACCTGAAACTGTTCTTAACCTGAGGTACCACTTTAGCTAATGGGGCTTCCCGCTGCCACCACAGCGCAATTTCTGTTCTCATCCTGAAGCAAAGTTCTTAACCCGAGGTACTATTTCTGGGTTAGCAGAGCCCGTAAGCTGAAGCATCTGTAACCCAAGGTACCACTGTACTCTATTCAGAACTTAAAAATGGAAAGTGTAATGGTGGTGGTCAACAAAAGAGCTTTAAAGACTCTCTCAAGGCAAATCTTTTTTAAAAAAGTAGTATAAAACACATTACATATTATCTGGTACACTTCTGGTACACTTCTTTTCCTCAGGGTATATGCAGGGCTTTTATTTCCACTGGAACTCACCAGAACTCAGTTCTGGCACCTCTCAGGTGGGCACTATTGCCATTCTAAGAGAACAAGGGGAAGGTGAGTCTATGGTGAGTTCTGGCACTTCCTTTTCTAGAAAAATAGCAGTGGTATATATGCCATAACAAAACATCCCTCAGCAATAAGTGGTACAGTAAGGGAGAATCTGACTAGATGACCCTTCCAACTCTACAATGTTTATGCTCCTTGCAGGTAGATGGATTTTTCACCGTTTTGCACAAGCAAACCTTGCTGATTGAGTGGACATAGTAACTGAAGGTATCAGTCTGGAACCTGTCTATGACCTCCAAGAACTGAACCCAGGCCTGTTGTCAAATATTGCATGCCAGTCTTTCTCCAGGGGGTCAGGTACATGCATAAATTTATCAGTACAGTAGCCTTATGACTGCCCTCAGATTTCTGTACCCTGATAAATGGAAGGCAAGAGTCTGTGAAGGTGAAGCAGCCCACTGGACACTGAAAACAGGGCACACTGTTGGTGCTGGAAGGATTCTTTGAAACTGGAGTGGTGGGGATGGGGTTTGATAACTATGGGTTTTCACATTTTTGTCTGTTCTCATTCTGGTTTTTCGTTTCAAACATTTCCATAAAAGCACTTAAGTGTTTCAAAATATTTTATTTCCATTCCGATTATTTCACTTTGCTTCAGTTCCAAGTTAGCAGGACCAGATTTTAACACACAGGATTCTTAGGTATCTTAACATGCCAAAAACAGTGGAAATTATTTCCCTTTGATAAGGAATGTCCTGCTGTGACTTCCTCACCATATCTGTTGATACAATATTTTTGCTTTGCCTACTGTTAGTTAGATACATACATTAAAACTGCTTCAGCTATTCACTTTTTTGACTGCATGCTAGTGTAATTGTTTTATTGCGTACAAATTGTATTGTTTTACTATGCATCAACTGCATTTTTAGTGACTTTGAAGATCGATATTGTTTTTGGACTGGTTTCTTTTGGTATTAATATACTATAATATTTATCTCAGGGCAGCTTTGTTGTTAACTGAGATAAATTCTTATTGTTGAGGGGAATGTTTATGAATGCATTTCTATAGAATTAACAGGTCCGTTGTATTATTGAAATATTGAATCTGGGTTTTTCCTTACTTGTTTTGTAATTTGATGTATTGTTATAATTATTATCATACAGATATGTTGTATTAATTAGGGGGAGGGTTATTTTGTTTATTTGTCTGCTTTTTGACAACCAATTTTCTGCAGGAATGAAAAGCTGGTTATAAGCAATAATAGCTGACATGTGTCTTAATCTTTTTTTTTTTAGTTTACTATTGATTGTAATTATATTCTGAAGATTTTTTAAATGCCTGTTTTTGAGCTGTTTTTATTGATAATTCTAATGGCTTAAAAAACTGCTTAGAGCTTCTATTATAACCAAGTGATATATAACTTTTGTAAAATAAAATAAGCCAAATGATAGAGAATTCTGAAGAGCATAAAGAAATTGTTTCTTATCTTCTCACTATGTAGAGTTGGTCAGTGGAACATTACTGGGGATGCTGTTTTCATTTTCATGAATCACATCACTTCAATAGCTTTAAAAACTTAATTTCATGGTTTGGGGAGAAGATATTTATTCTGAGGAGGCCAAACTGGGGGCACAGCGACACCATATATTTAAAGCACAACCAGCATACATTTAAAGCACATGACCTCCCCCTCAAAATTCTGGGAACAGAAGTTGATTAAGGTTGCTAGGAATTGTAGCTCTGTGGGAGGGAAACGATAGTTTCTTATGACCTTTCTTTCTTATGTTTGCTTTCTGGGCATATTCTGTGGACTCTAGGGGTGAAACAAAACCTTACAAATTCCAAACCTGACCACCTGTTATGAATAAAGGGGGCATAATTAAACCAGAAATGAAGAGAACATATTTTCTTCCAAAACGGGAGCCAGACACCTGCACGCTCTCCCTTCAGATCAGCTTTTGTCTTGCCTGATACTTACTCCTGTCTAATCCTGATGTCGAGAGAGTTTGGCCTTGAGAGACACACTCAAAAGCAGACTGGGTGTGGATCAATAAGACCTGAGTCATAAGTACCTGAGTGTTGAACTTTGGACCGAGCTATGTGTTTGTCTGATTGCCAGAATGGTGGTGGGTTCATGGGCTTTTGTGGCAGTCAATACTATGTATGTCTATTTGTCCTTGAATTCTGATACAGTAAATGTTTTTCCACTAAGTTTCAGAGTTCTCCAACATTGCTGAGCTTTCTCAGTCATTGGAACAGTCATTCAAAAGAACACAAGATAAGGCTCCTAACCAGCAAACTTTCTGCCTTTCATGTGTGCACACATGTTCATATTATTAAGTGTTACATACTGTACACAAAAGAGAAGAGAATAAAACATGGCAACTGTTGTCATAGCAATTGGCAACAGATGCCAAAATCTTGCTACCGGAAGTTGTTACTAGGACAGGTGATTTTTTAAAAAATGACTCACTGCTGTTATTTAAGTAGAAGGCTAACATTTTACCCCTTGCTTCCACTGACTATGAAGCAATAAGCAAATCTGGGATAGATGTGAGGAGAGGAAGCCAGCAAAGGCAGAAATGTACCTCATGTTCCATCTCCTGAAAAAGAAATTGCCAACTTTTTAAGGCCCATGAGTAGATTTGGATTTTGAGTGAGGGCTGTAGGCACCATCCCTTCTGGTCATTTTTCTCTTCTCCCCCCCCATCTTTCCTCAGATCAACCCCCACCCCAAAGAAACAGAACGCATGCACACAAACTTCACTTTTCTAAGGGTAAGATTGGTATACAATAGAATTAATATGAGCCTTAAATAGTACATAGAGCTGAAAGATGAAGTGGGAAGCGGGGGCAGCAGCTGGCAGGCCGAGAGACCTTGGCCCCCCTAAATTTTCAGTATCCTGTGGTGACGTGTGCACAACGCATGGCGTGCGTGTGTTACGTGAGCACATTACTTCTTCTTCTTCTTTGGCGATCACTTGTAGCCGAGTAAGATTGTCTTCCATAAACACGGTTTTAACAATGAGTCCATAAGTGACTGTGGAGGCCAATTCTGGATCCACACGTCCTTCCACAGTGGGGACCTTGGTTTCCGGGCGGGAGTTGATCATGGTGTGGATTTGCCAAGTCTGCCTTCCTCTTAGCACGTTTCTCCCTTGCGTCCTGAGTTTGAGTGTCTTCAAAGCCCATGACACCTTTGGTAAAGGCTGTTCCCCAATTTGAGTGCTTGCAGGCAAGTGTTTCCAAGTTGTTGGTGTTTATACTACATTTTTTTTATATTTGCCTTGAGACGGTCTTTAATCCTCTTTTGTTGACCACCAGCATTATGCTGTTAAGTTCAGAATAGGGTAGCTGCTCCCTGGCCTCCTCAATGGTAGTGCACCTGGTTGGAAGTGTGTCATTCTTCTGACTTCTTTCTTCAGTTCTATATATTTTCTCTTAGGGATAAAATAGTGACCACTTTCACCAGATCATGATTAAGGGCATCCTGAGTTGAGGGAGCTCAGAGGCTTCATAGACATTTGAGGAAGGCCTCAAAGGCACCGTGCACCCATAGGTGCCATGTTGGGGTGCTCTCTTATAAAGATTCAGCTAGGATAGAATCCTCAAATTCATTTTTGATGTTGTATAGATTTTATTTCAGTATCATTAAATGTGCATTTTTTCCATTGATTATTTTAATAAAAGGTTATATATATTCATTCTCTTTCTGAGAGAGAAGGGAGTTTCTTAAAGGTCAAGGCACAATTGCAAACAATTCCAGCAAGAAAGAAAAGTGAGAGGCATCTGCAGAAACTAGTGTGGTTGCACAAGGAGCTTACAGTGGTACCTCAGGTTAAGAACTTAATTCATTCCGGAGGTCCGTTCTTAACCTGAAACTTTTCTTAACCTGAAGCACCACTTTAGCTAATGGGGCCTCCTGCTGCTGCCACACCGCCAGAGCATGATTTCTGTTCTCATCCTGAAGCAAAGTTCTTAACCCGAGGTACTATTTCTAGATTAGTGGAGTCTGTAACCTGAAGCGTCTGTAACCTGAAGCGTCTGTAACCCGAGGTACTACTGTACAGATGAACTGAGATTTAAAGGGAGCATGCATAAGAAATGGAAGAAAGGGTAATTTATGAAGGAAGAGTACATACGAGTAGCCAACACCTGCAGAGAGAAGCTGAGGTGGGCTACAGCTCAGAACAAGCTCAGGCTTGCAAGAGAAGTTAAATAATAATAAAAGGTTTTTTTCAGCTGTTTTCAAAGCAAGAGGAAAAACAGGCAAGTGGTAGGTCCTCTGCATGGAGAAGACAGAGAAATGCTCTTGGGTGACAGAGAGAAGGTGTTGCCGCTCAACGTCTACATTGTCTCTAATATCCATAGGAAGAAGCCTAGATGAGCTGTTGGACAAGAAGATTTACACATTTCAGCTTTCAACATGCTGCCATGTACATAAACCAGGTGGGACTGAGGACCGAGGAATGATGTACAGGAAGCCACATTCCTTCCTTTGCTTCAAGAGGCAGACAAGATTTCATAATACAGATCTTCACCATAAAACAAGTGCATTATCACATTGGTATTTACCACATCAGGGAGCTTGTTATTTCCCACGCTTTCCCTTTGACATAAGTACTTACTGTCACCCTGGAAAGCGTGGATGGCATCCCCCTGCCTTTTCTTTTACACCACTGCTCCATTGTTAATATTTCACATCAGGTTATCTACATTCCAAATGTGTCGCTTAGCTTCTTTTATTGAGGCAGGAGGAAAGGAAAGGTGGAAAATGCAACTTGGGCATTTCCCCCCTGTCATTCGAAGCAGAATATAGACTGAATACAGAAATAATCTTCATTTGCCGGGCTGCCTGCTCATCTATGGGTCACCTAGAAACTCCATCCTTTGTGTTTCTGGTAGGTTGCTGGATCTGGCATAAACTACATAAAATTCAAGTTGATTGGGAACCTAAATATTTTGTTCCAAGATGTCCTAACAGGATCAGTTTATGTTAATTGTGTATCAAGTTTATGTTATTGTAGGGAATGGCAATCACCACCAGGTGGCAACACTGCGATTACTTGTTTTCTTTGAAAACACACAAATAACACCCCGCCCCCACCTGCTTTTCAGTTCAAAATGCTAAGAAGGCCACATCTTTTTTGTTTCAGCAATATATTCCACGCACTGGTATTATCCCTCAGGAAAAATCCAGGACCTGTGGAACATGGAATTCTACAAGCAACAATATTATGGTTTTTAAAGTCGCTAGCCCATTCTGATGATTAAGCATTTGTAGCTCCTTTCAAATAATCAAAGCTGTTCTAACTTTCTGCTCAGACTGAGAGGGTTATTGTAGGTGCTCAGGGGAATCCTAAATACATACTCTCTATGATTTTACACATGATGGCAGGGATGCAATATCACATCACAAAATGCTGCCTGAGCAATCTCAGCCATGCTTACTCCTCAGCAGTGACTTGTCCTCATTTGGTTTGCCAACATCGTGCTCTCCACATGTTTTGAACTACAGTTCCTATTAGCCCCAGGCAGCAAGGAGTTGCTCTCCAAAACCTATGGATGCCAGATCAATGAAGAATCCTTTAATCAATTAATCAATTACTGGTTAATCAAGCTCTGGTTGGCCACTCTGAGAACAGGATGCTGGACCAGATGGAGCTTTGATATGTTCCAGGAGAATTATTATTCTTTAAAAAAAATGTATTTTATTTTTATTGATTTTCAATGTAGAACAATAAACACAAGCAAAACAAAACAAAGCATGGATTCGTGGATGAGACAAAACAAAACCAAATTCATGGATTAGATCTCTCCACAGTGAAACATGACACAGCATTGACTATACTGATTTGTTTATATATTTGTTTATATATTCAATGAACAAATGCTAAGTACTTATCAATTTATCTTTCTCACATTGCCCTCTTACCATCCTACTGTGATGAGTCAATTGTTCTGACAATGCCATTTCCCATATTCTAACAAGCCATGCTTGCATATGAAGATGCACCTGGCCACTGATTCCATTCTGGTGGCTGCAATCAAAAAACGTAACCAGAGTTCAAGATTGAATTGCAGGATTTAGATCAATTTCAAGTGCTAGGAGAGGCAGCACTAGAGCAGGGCTCTATCTATCTATCATCTATCATCTATCATCTATCATCTATCTATTCATTCTTTCACACTGTATATATATACACAAACATGCATTTACCACAAAGGCATTTCAGAGCAGTTGGCAAGTAAAATAGTTTCAAATCCACAAAACAAGGCAGTGAGTCACTACCAGTCAACAAAAAATACCAGTAGCACCATCAGTTTCCACTACAATCTTTGGCAAATAAAAAAATCCTTGTCTTCAGCCGTCATCTAAAGTTTAGAAAAGCAAAGCGCTAGCCATATCACAAAGGAGAGGGTGTTCCAAAACTGGGGTGCCTCCTAACAAGAATGCTCTTACCTATGTTGCCGTATAACGGCCCTCAACCAAACATGGTTAAAATCCCTGGCTGATCTTAACCAATGGACGCAGTCTAGTCAGGAAAATATACTATTACAAGTGCCTTGCTCCCCTGTTGTATAGGGTTTATGTCCTTAAGTCCATCTTCTGGAGCAAATATCTTTTATTATTGATCAGGTAATATGGTGGATGAGTGGAGAAAGAAGGAAGGAAAGGAAAGGTGATAAAAACCCCCATAATGATTTGGGGACCCCTGGATTCTACACTACTCCTCTGTGGAGAAAATGTGAACTTTTCCATAAACCCTCCTGGAATTATCTTCAACGATGCAAAGAAAATACAAGCTAATTATAAAAGGCACATTGTCTATTAATATGTTAATGAAGCGAGGCTGCTAATGGAGAGATCTGAATTTTAATACATTTTAAGAGCTTCATGATTATGTGTTTGTTAGTTGATATGATCATTACAAATTAGCTGTACATGGTTTTACCCTGACTAAAGTCTATATTAAGCCCTGTATTCTAAACAGGCTTTAATGAAGCAGGTGAGTGGGCCATCCGTGTCACAAAGATTGTCACTAAGAAATTTGCATTCAGAAGAAATGCATGCCAGCTAACAAGCAAATAAAGCATCAGGCATGGATCCCTAGCCCAGGCTATTGTTCCATCCTGCCTAAAGTCCTCTATTATCGTTCCAATAGCAAAAAAACCTAACCCGGAAGAACTGAATGACTTTCGTCCAGTAGCACTCACACCTATAATCATGAAGTGCTTTGAAAAGCTGGTACGAAATCATGTCATTGCCTGCCTACCAGAGGGACTGGACACATTCCAATTTGCTTATAAAACGAAAAGATCGACAGAGGACGCTGTGGCGATTGCCCTCCATGCCGTCCTTGCACATTTGGAGCAGCGGGGGGGTTATGCCAGACTGCTTTTTTTAGATTTCAGCTCGGCATTTAATACCATTCTACCACAGCGTCTGATGTCTAAACTGGAAGATCTGGGGCTTCCGTTATCACTTTGTGGGTGGATATTGGACTTTTTGTCAGACCGCTCCCAGAGGGTTCGGTTGGGCCCTTATACCTCTAAAATGCTTAAGACTAACATAGGAACACCACAGGGATGCGTACTCAGTCCGCTCCTTTATATTCTCTACACGTACGATTGTGTCGCTGCTCACCCTAGTAATAGGGTTGTCAAATTTGCAGATGACACAACCGTGATTGGGCTCATCCCTGAAAGGGAGGGTGAAACGCACTATAGAGATGAGGTGGAGCGGCTGACAGAGTGGTGCAGAGCTAACAACTTGCTCATAAATACAAGGAAGACAAAGGAGCTTGTGGTGGACTTCAGGAGACAGAAGAGCAATATCCAGCCACTTTTGATTGATGGGGTCTGTGTGGAGAGGGTAACAACGTTCAGATTTTTGGGCATTGAATTACAAGAGGATCTGTCCTGGAGTGTCAACACAAGGGGGCTTGTGAAGAAGGCGCAGCAGAGACTGTACTTTTTGAGAATTCTAAGGAAAAACCATCTTCCGCAGAAACTGCTGTTTGCCTTCTATCACTGTGCCATTGAGAGCGTGCTCACTTATGGCTTATGTGTGTGGTACGGAAGCTGTACTACCCAGGACAGGATGGGGTTGTGCAGAGTTGTTAAGGCAGCAGAGAGCATTGTTGGCTGCCCACTCTCCACCTTAGAGCAGATTTATGCCACAAGGTGCCATAGGAAGGCACTGGACATAGTAAAAGATCCATCGCATCCTGGTCACTGTCTCTTCGAGCTCCTGCCGTCGGGACGGAGATACAGGACGATGAAGACAAGAACGAGCCGTCTTAAGAACAGCTTCTTCTCCAGAGCGATCTCAGCCCTGAATGGGAAGCCTGGACTTTGAAAGTCATCTAATCTTCCTTGCTGTACTATGCTGTATTGTTTTAATTAGTGTTTTTATGGAGCAGTCGAGTAATTTCGTTGTCCCTGAGAGGGGGCAATGACAATAAAGATATTATTATTATTATTATTATTATTATTTATTGTTTACAAAACAACATTTTCATACATCGCCATATATCCTGATAATAACTCTGATGTACATTTCTACAACAGTAGCTCTGTAAAAGTATTTTTTTAATTTTAAGAGATCATAGTTAACTTTTATGGTTTCCCTACAACAACAGAGAGTTTGAACACATAGTGGAAGCAATGTGATAACTAACAGCATAATGAACCAAGAATTCAACTGAGATTTTTCAGCTTTACAGAAGCTAATCTGTAACTTTTGAAATTATGGGTTGTTCCTAAACTAGCCATGGGATGCGGGTGGCACTGTGGGTTAAACCACAGAGCCTAGGGCTTGCCGATCAGAAGGTTGGTGGTTCGAATCCCCGCGACAGGGTGAGCTCCCGTTGCTCAGTCCCTGCTCCTGCCAAGCTAGAGGTTCGAAAGCATGAAGTGCAAGTAGATAAATAGGTACCGCTCCAGCGGGAAGGTAAATGGCGTTTCTGTGCGCTGCTCTGGTTTGCCAGAAGCGGCTTAGTCATGCTGCCCACATGACCTGGAAGCTGTATGCTGGCTCCTTTGGCCAATAAAGCGAGATGAGCGCTGCAATCCTAGAGTCGTCCATGACTGGACCTAATGGTCAGGGGTCCCTTTACCTAAATTAGCCAACGTGTGAAGGTAGAAAGGACCTTGGAAAGGCACAGCATGGGGATCAGAGTAGGTCACAGGTTCCCTGCTTTGTCTTAAAGGACTTTATGATCTGAAAATAGAGACGATGTATGTGCTTCTGTAACCCAAGAAAATCGTTAATAAAAACTTAAAATAATAATAAGAAAAATGCACACCAGAGTGGCTTGTGAGATCCTGGGACACACATCTGTGCTCATTCCAAAATTGCACACTATTACAAGCTCTGTTCCACTTTAACTCATGCTTGAGAGCAGCAGTAGCTATTTGACAAGTAAGAAAGAGCTTTGTCCTTTTATCTGTCTGCAAATCATCGCCAGCAAAGATCCTTGAGGAACACAACTTTGTTTACTTCCATTGTGAAGACACCCAGTTTATGCTTACTATCCACTGCTTGTCCTAAAGTTTAATCAGTTGTTGATCCCATGACTGTTAAGTTCAGGAAATGCTGTGGGCTATTCCATCTTTTTAAAAAGTAGAATAATTGTCCCTATCAATTTCAGACTTGTTGGGAAACCAAGAGGAAGAGAGATGCATTTGTTTTGAAAGTCTTGTGGCATCATTCCTGACCCCTCCTTCTAGCACCAGTCTCTAGCAGCCTGCCTTAGCTTCCACCTGTAAAATGACAATAATAGCTACCTATATCTCCAGGGTGCTCTTGTGCATGTGCATCATGCATGGTTTAAGATTGTACGGGCTGCACCATGAGGCATTTGGGAGAAGCCTATCAGAAGGTTGACAGTTTGAATCCCCACAACGGGATGAGCTCCCGTTGCTCTGTCCCAGCTCCTGCCAACCTAGCAGTTCAAATGCACGCCAGTGCAAGTAGATAAATAGGTACCACTGTGGCGGGAAGGTAAACAGCGTTTCCGTGCGCTCTGGTTTCCGTCATGGTGTTCCATTGCACCAGAAGCGGTTTAGTCATGCTGGCCACATGACCCGGAAAGCTGTCTGTGGACCCACACTGGCTCCCTTGGCCTGAAAACGAGATGAGCTCCACAACCCTATAGTCGCCTTTGACTGGACTTAACCGTCCAGAAGTCTTTTACCTTTTTATTTTTATATAAAACAAGTAGTAAGGGCCACCTATTGTGCATGTGTGCTAGGCTTAGTTTTAGTTAGGAATGAGAGCCATAGGTACAGGCAAGTAAATTATTCCCCCTTTTACCTCTCTTCCTCCCTCCTCCTGCCCCTTCTGATTGTCAGCTGTTAGATTCTAAGGTTCTCAATAAAGAACCATGGGTAGCCACATAATTATCACCATCCATTACAATCATAGTACATTATATTATTATACAGCAACAATAAGCAAAATAATAACACACTCTTCTTTCTTATCATTGCAGAGTGTTCCAAGGCTGAACCCTAACACCAAGAACATATTCTGGGTCTCAGGCTGAATCCAGTTTTTACTCATGGCTAAATATACTTCTTGAAAACAACATCATTTATATCACATGTGATACACTGACGGAATCCAGGGTACCTAAGATTCCCAGGTGGTCTGTATTCTAGGCACTGGCCAGGCCTATATTTGCTGAGCTTTAATATCTTTGCTGCATCAGGTGCCTAACCTTGGATCATAAGTGGAATGGGAGTCACAGACCAGGTTATGACTTGAAAATGAACTAGCATTTGAAGCATATTTGAAGAGTACTCAAAATATTTATTTCTACAGCTTGTTATTTTATGAGCAAAGCATTTATAATCCTTCTGCTGTTATTTGGGATCAAAAAATAACTTTCACCGGGCAGATTTGGGAAAGTAATTCCTTAAGTGAGACAACTGAGCCGATCCTTGGAGGGGGAAATGCTAATTGAACGATTCAGCTTAATTTAGGTCATACTGCCCTCTAGGGGATCAGTCATACATATACATTTTTTGTTTCTAAAGAGTAGGAACTCTTCTTAACGCAGCTTTGATGTTCAGAAAAAGAACTTTGTTGTGTATTTCAATGGGCATCTTTACTACATGGAGGTAACTAGAATGGAGGTAACTACAACTCTCATCAAGAATTTAAATGTTTATTTAGTTCTTTGAAGAACTTGGCAATCAACACCAAACTTGTGGGAGATGCATCATCTTTTCACACTGTCTCCGTACTGGATACATTTCTGGATACGTGAAGGCAGATTGCTTCCTTTTAGCCTTCACTTTCATCTGTAGAATGGGAATAATAATTGCCTGCTATGGTGATTGTATGCCGCAAACTGCCAAGCCCTACTTCCTTAAGGGAGTTTACACAGGAGCAGGGATGAACAGAACATTTAATTGGGTTAGAGACTATAGAATATTCAATTACTATTTATTACTTTCCTGGGACATGGGTGGCGCTGTGGGTTAAACCACAGAGCCTAGGACTTGCCGATCAGAAGGTCGGCAGTTTGAATCCCCGCGACGGGGTGAGCTCCCGTTGCTCGGTCCCTGCTCCTGCCAACCTAGCAGTTCCAAAGCACGTCAAAGTGCAAGTAGATAAATAGGTACCGCTCCAGCGGGAAGGTAAACGGCATTTCCACGTGCTGCTCTGGTTTGCCAGAAGCGGCTTAGTCATGCTGGCCACATGACCCAGAAGCTGTATGCCGGCTCCCTTGGCCAATAAAGCGAGATGAGCGCCGCAACCCCAGAATCGGCCACGACTGGACCTAATGGTCAGGGGTCCCTTTACCCTTTACCTTTTACTATTTATTACTTTCTTTTTTTATTGTTGCTGCTAACAATAATAACCAGGGGACCAATTTAGAATCAAAGCCAGTATTTAGTGGTTTAAGGTTCAAGTGGCAAGAGCAGCGATAGAAGCAAGAATGCAAAGAGCTAGCTTCCCATTTTTAGAAAGTCACATATACGAAAGGATCTGTAAATGATAGACCTGTTAATGGAGATGGAAGACTAAAGGCAGGTCTGCAGGTTCTTTTTATATAGGCATCAAATGTATACTTTCCATTAGTCCAACCCCCAATGCCACGCAGCATTTGTGGTCAGTCTCTGCTCTGTTTCTGCCCCCAGGCATAGCTATAATTTTGGAGCCACTCAAGGCTCTGCAGTCTTCAGCACCAAGGACAAGTGATATGAGAACACTTTCATTGGAATAAAATGGAAATGCTATTTTCATTCCACACAACCCCAATGCTTAATGACACATGATGCCTAAAAGATTGGCGAAAATACCTTTATTTGGACGGGGGGGGGGGGCTAGGATAAAACATAAGATACTAATTGATGTAAAAGACAGAGGAGGTTTCGCACTCCCAGATTTGGAATTGTATTTTGAAGCTGCCTGCCTCTGTTGGATAAAAGACTAGATACAGCTAGAAAACACACAGTTGCTAGATTTGGAACGTCATGATGTCAAACACAGCTGGCAAAGCAGGAATACGTAAAAGCTTTGCCAACCATATTATTAAGGGGTAAAAACTTAATTAGGGTGTGGGGAAAATACAAACATTTATTAGAAAACAAAACACCAAGGTGGTTATCCCCAATAGAAGTTGAGACAAGGAAAAAATTAATGAGAGTGATACCTATTTGTTAGACTTTTCAGAAGGAGAACCAAAAATGTTTTTTTTTAAGAGATTAAAAATATGTTTCTGACTGGCTAAACTATCATCAAATCAATTCAAAATTTAATATAGGTAATAAATTGGGATTTGCAGAAAAACCAGTACAATTTGAAAACCAAATATTAAGACCTAGAGTTTTAAAAAATTATCTAAAATGTATAGGATATTATTAGATTGAGAAACTAAAGAAGAATTTGTGAAATCATCTATGAGCAAATGAGCACAAGATGTGGGTCATAATATTGATCCAAACCTGTAGGAACATTTGTGGAAAACAAATTTTAAAATCACAGTTATGCGTTAAAAGAGAACTGTTTAAAAATGGAACTCGACGCCAAGTAATTTAGCTAAAACTAGAACTAAAAGTGACCTATGCTGGAAATGTAAAGAAACAATTGGCACATTTTATCACTCATGGTGGTCTTGTAGAATAATAAAAGAATTCTGGGAGATGGTCTATAACGAACTTAAGAAAATGTTTAAAAGAATGTTTCCTAAAAACCCAGAAGCTTTCCTTCTGGGAATAATAACAATAGTAATCCGAAAAAACCAAACTACTCAACAAATGTACATGACTATAGCTGCTTGAATTCTTGCAGCACAAAAGTGGAGTACAGTTGCAGTAGCATCAAGAGAAGAATGGCACCTTAAAATATTAGAATATACAGAACTTTCCAGCATGACACATAGATTAAGAAATAAAGATGCTAAGAATTTAAAAGAGGACTGGACATTATATATAGAATATACGGAAAAATATTATAACAAGAAAATAAATGTAATAGAGTGAAAAAACAAAACTCGGTAGTAGATGTGACAGACTGGGATAGCTGTAAGGTAATGAAAAGAATTTAGTAGAATAAGAAAATGCCGTCAAAAAGACAACAGATAGGAAAGCAGAGAAAGAGTGGAAGGGGAGTTAAAATTAAGGCTCATAAAATCCAATTAAATTGGAGGAATAAGTTATGTTACTATTATTATTTACAGATATATGTCTTATACTTATGTTTCTTTTCCTTTTTCTCTTTCTTACTAACATGTGTTTGACTGTAACATACAATGCATTGATAACATGATAAAACAGAAAAGCAAATAAAGAGGGAGAGAGAGAACACTTTTGTTTTTGGGAGGGGGTTCCCTATGGTTTTAGTTTACCTCATTTTTAAAGGGTTATATTAATGATAGCTCCATGTTTAGTACCATAAAACATGTTTGTGCTGGGGGCAACTGGTGGTCCATTGGGTGTGGCATTTTGTTTTTACAGTGGCAAACTTTTAATTCTTTAGGTCCAGGGAGACTAGCAACAGGTCTCCGGGCGACTTCACTATTGATGAGAAGGGAAATTATTCATTCAAGGAAGAGAATTAATCGCATTATATCATTTTGTTTCAAGAAAGAGAACACTCTATGCATACTTAATTGATGCTGTTAGATCTGTAATTCTTAACAGTATCGTATAGTGCCATTATAGAAGATCTGGATGCACGCAAAATGAAAAAGCAAATAAATTAGCAAATAAGGAAACAGGCAAGTAACTTTGGGCACAAATGTCCAAAGTAGCTATACATAAAGGTAAAGGGACCCCTGACCATTAGGTCCAGTCGTGACCGACTCTGGGGTTGCGGCACTCATCTCGCTTTACTGGCCAAGGGAGCTGGCGTACAGCTTCCGGGTCATGTGGCCAGCATGTCTAAGCCGCTCCTGGCGAACCAGAGCAGTGCATGGAAACGCCGTTTACCTTCCCGCCAGAGGGGTACCTATTTATCTACTTTCACTTTGACGTGCTTTCGAACTGCTAGGTTGGCAGGAGCAGGGACCGAGCAACGGGAGCTCACCCCGTCGCGGGGATTCGAACTGCCAACCTTCTGATTGGCAAGTCCTAGGCTCTGTGGTTTAACCCACAGCACCACCTGTGTCCCTTAGCTACCCACGTCCCATATATATATAGCTATATATAGCTATATAGCTATATATAGGCCATATATAAACAATGCGGTTGCATTTATCCTGATGCTTGTGCAGAGAAAGAAACTTCTGGTTGAGTTTTTCATGCAAAAAAGGTTTTTCTTGATGACAGTTGTTCATGTGTCCTACTTTACAGAGGAAAGCCCTCTGTTCGAAGGCAACATCTATTTGAAGGGTAATGCATTTCTACATTTGCATCTATACATATAAATCAACATATGTCAATCTTATGCAATGGCATATTTGTCCTCTTTGGCCTTTTTTGTGTGTGTTTGATGCATTTCCTCATTTCTGGTGATGTGTAAATGAGCACCCTAGATAACAGTGTACCAATAGATAGATAATTCCTTACAGAACTGCAAAGCATTAGTCCAGTGAAGAAACCAAAATGCATAATATCAGATTCCTTGATCTGCCCAGCTGATGTGATTCACAGAGTGGCTTGAGCTAATGTCTGCTGGCAATCTATGCTTGGCAAGTACATTATACAGTCTCTTCTGCCCATTGCTGTCCCTGTTTTGTGTTGTGCAACTGGCAGAGGTGACTGTTCTTTTTGTATCTGTACTGGCTCATGCTCCTATCCCAGTTCTGGGTAGTCTCAAAAGGCAAGCACATCCATGCATGTGCACACACGCATTTTGAAAGGGGCCAACTCTTTACCCAATCAGAATTTTAAGAGGGAAGGGTATAATACTCCTATATGTATCCTTTTATGCAAATAGAGCCACTCATTCTTGAACTGTGGGAAGCTTTAGAAATAAATATATGTGGGAATGTTCAGGGAGGCAGGAGAGGATACATTGTTTAATAATATCCTTCTCAACTTGCGTTAGCAAGTTCTATAATTTAGCATAGTAACATTCCCCTTTTAAACTTACACAGCAGATAACTTGTTGCCAGGCGTGCTTAAGCCTCTAAAATATGTTTCCTGGTAATTCCCCTTTATTCCCTCCTGAAAAGAATAGACACAACACAGTCTTGTATAAAAGGTATAAAATAGTTTACTCATACACTCTGTTCACAGATGGATCCCAGAAGGCAGACTTAAGTTACAAAATATATAGTGGTACCTCGGGTTAAGTACTTAATTCATTCCAGAAGTCTGTTCTTAACTTGAAACTGTTCTTAACCTGAAGCACCATTTTAGCTAATGGGGCCTCCTGCTGCCGCTGTGCCACCACTGCACGATTTCTGTTCTCATCCTGAAGCAAAGTTCTTAACCTGAGGTATTATTTCTGGGTTAGTGGAGTCTGTAACCTGAAGCGTATGTAACCTGAAGCGTATGTAACCTGAGGTACCACTGTATACACTTGGAATCTATCACATAAGGAGATAGTTCCTTTGTCCTCTCTTGGCTGGAGGCTAAGCAGCTGATGCTTCTCCGACGAAAGCAAGATGGAGAAGAGAGAGAGATGGTGGCCAGCCCTGTGCTTATGTTACCGGCACAGGTAAGGTCATGCCCACCTCTAGTCACATGTGGAGGAAGTTTGTCCCAGCCTAGGAGGAAACAGGAAGTTCCGACTGGCTGGTACAAACATGTCCACTCTTGGAATGTTGTATCTGACTGCTCTGTGTTTCACAGCCCACAATATAAACACATGTTATAACTGCTACTTATCAAGAATAACTATCAACAATGATTGGGATTCTTTGCAAGCTAACTTTTAGAAGTGGAGCACACTGGGTCTAAGAGGATTGTCTGTCTCAAAAAAAGACTCAGATGTGCATATGTCACTAAAAAGCCCTGTTGGTTTATCTTCCATGAGTTGATCACAGACCCCAGAATTCATAATCAAAGCTTTGCTCAAAGTCCTTCTTTAAGGCTCAAATTGTGACATCACTGCTGCTAAATCAGTGGCAGCCAAAGGGGCCAGGACCCATGAGAGCGACCAGGATTATTGTGATGTCAGAGCACCCAGTCACAGCAGGCACAGCTAGATTTTCCTCTGAAGATCACAGCAGGACTATTCAGGTATATCCTTTTTGGCTTTTGCTTTTAGATTCATAATGAAGCCTTATTTACCTAGGGATCCATCAGCCACGCCATCCCCGGACCTTGGAGGGAACAAAAGTACCAGGAAAGCAAAATCTTCTTTGGAGAAAAGCAGTTTATTATCTGTGCACAGAGACAACCAGCAGAATAAATTCTGAAAGACTGGCTGTAAATACATGGCATTTGGCAGGCATTCTTATACTGTAGGTACACATTTCTCCACCAATCACCAATTGCCAACCTATAGGTACACCTCCCTTCCACCAATCACCAATTGCCAACCTATAGGTACACCTCCCTTCCACCAATCACCAATTGCCAACCTATAGGTACACCTTCCTTCCACCAATCACCAATTGCCAACCTATAGGCACACCTTAGGAGGATAATCACGTTAAGCACGTTCCTTACCCATTTCCCCGTCTTTTGAGCCTACGTGGCTCCTCTTATTCTTTACTTGACCAGTGTCACAAGCCAAACCTGCTTAAGCAATCTTTATTGGAATCTAAAGCCAAAGCTTGCTCAGGCAATCTATATTGCTACAGAGCTAAACCGTCCCTTCCTTCATTCCCTCCTCTTCTTTTGGACAGCCTTCTGGCTCGTCCAAGGCAATAGGCTGGTATTCACGCATCAAAGCTATCACTCGGGGACCCATCATGCGCGACATTGTTTTGTGCACCATATTTTGCAAGCATTGCACCAAGCAGGGAATACAGAAGCAAAGAAGCAATAAAAATAAAATTGGTCCTAAGAGCATAAAAAACATTCCTCTGAGCCACCCATTTGGCAAAAGCTTATCTAGCCAAGACATATTCCATCCTTCCCACACTTGTACAGGGACGTGTGCCACCTTCTCAATACTTGCGGCTAGATTACGGATGGCTTCACCATGATCTGAAATATTGAAGCAGCATGCTCCACCAGTCAGGTTGAGGGCAGCACAAAATCCTCCTTGTTTGGCCAGAATAAAGTCCATTCCCAAACGCAGCTGGAGGACAGCAGTGCGGGTCTCATCCAGCTGGGTAGCAACAAGGCGAAGGGCGGTGGCCGTTGCATTGGCCACAATCTCTACTACTGCCTGGAGTCGGATTATGCGATTTAGATTGTACATGGGCTCTCTGGCACCTGCTACTAACTCACCAGGGTTCCAGGAGGCCGGATCATAGTGGGCAATTATTCGCTCAGGTGGCCATTCATCCTTTCCCCACGTCTGCTTGCTCCCTGAGGCTATATTCGTGATATCAACAGATCTGTGATTGCGATGGGGAAATAAGGTGGTAGGGAGCAGCCACATGGGGGGTAAAAGGAAGGCTGGATAACAATTGCCCCACCAACCGT
The DNA here is from genome assembly GCF_027172205.1 of Podarcis raffonei. Taxonomy (NCBI): domain Eukaryota; kingdom Metazoa; phylum Chordata; class Lepidosauria; order Squamata; family Lacertidae; genus Podarcis; species Podarcis raffonei. The sequence goes on along the minus strand of NC_070602.1, from coordinate 33,251,966 downwards.
TGGGGAGGTGGTGGAAAGCCTTTGTCCCACAAATCCAATATACAGGATCCTTGTTCTGGGTGGCCATATGGTCACCCATAGAACTAAAAGCTAAAAGATTTAAATTGGTGCAGGCTCCGCCACACTCAGTGGTATCAGTGGGGTTACACGTACACTTGCATGAGGAGCGCCCAGTAAAAGTTATATTGTGTCCAAGGGTGGCATTTTTGGTCTGGTTGACACAGAACCATCCGGGAATCCGATAAACACGGAGGGGATAGGGATGATTCCAGTATGGGCCCCACTGGAATTTACTTCCAGTATACTGGATTCGGGTCCGATTAAGAGGCAACGGAAGCAGGGGCATGCCCCCAGCCGCATCCAGAGGTCCCAAGGCACAAACAAGGCAACGGGTCCTATTCTCCTCCTTAGCTACCATTTCTGCCGTTTGCAGCCAGCGGTTGTAAGGGTTGTGGATGCCCCGCGTGACCATGATACGGGTAATGTTTACCTGGGAGATCCAGGACCCTACTTCCCCCTGGGCCAGAGCGCAGGCGGGTTCCCCAACTAGGAAGAGAAGGAGAACTGTCAGTGGGATGGAGGAGGGACGCTTCTTCCCGCAAATTCTATGGCGCTCGTGCCAGCAAAAAAAGAGACACATCCACGTGACAAGGGCAGTTGAGATAACTCCCACCCACCAACCCCAAGAATGCCAGGGCTCTCCCCACCACAGATCAGTCATGGTATGGGTCTGGAAAGGGGGTTGGGGTTATCCGGACGCTCAAGTTGGTTAGGGAAACAAGGTCGGGGATACCTCCAAGCGTCAAACCCTATGGTGTGGAGATAAAACTCCTCAATCCCCGGGGGATGATGGTACCCCTGATGGGTGGAGGATAACCTTGCCCCCCAAGGAGAGGGTACCCACGGTGGATGGGCCACTACACACCCACACGAATAGGTAGCCGCCTGTAAACTGCAAATGCTTGGTGTCAAAATCCCCACTGCTTCCTCCTCATACCATATAATGCATACTAAAGTTCGTTCAGGGTTCTGGACGTTATCAGGGGACAAAGGCTGCAAGGCTGGAACGTTGGAGGCGCTCCCGGTGGGCGCCCCTCCCATCCAATTCTTCAGCTGTGCGTAGAGATATCAGCTTCCGGTGTGATATCAGCAGAGCGGTCGTCTGCCAGGCGTCTGGCGATAGTCAGCCGGAGGGAGTTCTCTGGATCTGGTGTAACTGTCCAGTCTGAAATAGCTTTCTTCACTCGAGTATGGTGGACCCACGGGGTGATGCCAGCAACCTTCACAGCAGTAGGTGTAGAAAGTAGCACAGTGTATGGTCCCTTCCAGCAAGGCTGTAGGGGGGCTCGCTGCCAGTCTTTCACCCACACTTCATCACCTGGCTCGAACTGATGGAACGGTTCAGTTAACACACATGGGGTGCGAGCCTGGGTCCACCTGTTGAAACAGGAGAGAACTTGGGAGAGTGACTGTACATAGTTATTCAATTGCATATCTTGGCTAGCATATGGAGTTAACATTCTAACATAGGGGACTGGTCTCCCAAACAAAACCTCAAATGGTGACAAATGGGTCCGCTTTGACGGGAGGCTGCGGACCCTGAGCAATGCCAAGGGCAACATGGCCACCCAATTAGACCCGGTCTCCTGCGTCAGCTTGGACAGCTGATTCTTTAGAGTTCTGTTCATTCTCTCTACCTTTCCAGAACTCTGGGGTCTATAAGCAGTATGCAGCTTCCAGTTGATCTGGAGCGCCTTTACCAGTCCCTGTAGGACTGCGTGAACAAATGCTGGTCCATTATCAGATCCTATGGACCTTGGCAATCCATAGCGAGGGATGATTTCCCTAAGCAGGCACCTGGTTACTTCAAATGCCTTTTCAGTCTTTGTTGGCCATGCTTCGACCCATCCGGTGTAGGTGCACACTGCCACCAGCAGGTAGCGGTGTAGTCCACAACGGGGTAATTCAGTAAAGTCCACGACAAGATCTTCCATAGGTGCAGTTCCACTATGCTGACTCCCTGGGGGAGCCAGTGGTCCGGCTCTGGGATTATTCTTTTGGCATAGCAGGCATTTCCTGGAGATCTGGGCTGCCAGTTGGTAGAGGTGGGCTATATAGAAGCACTTCCCCAGCTGCTTGGTTGTAGCATCGGGTCCTATGTGGGTTGAACCATGATATCTCTGAATTATCTGCCGAGAAAGAGACTCTGGAATCCATATCCTGTCATCATGGGTAAGGTACCATCCTTCTTTGGACAATGTCAGTTCCTGGGCGTCTGCAGTGTCCTTTTCCTGCTTTGTGTAAGCTGGCTTGTCAGCGGTGCTTAAAATCTCTTCTGGGACCAGTGCTCCAATAACCGAGGCGGGGGCCAGTTCTTGGGCTGCTTCCTTGGCTACTCTGTCTGCCAATCGGTTTCCTCTGGCCACTTCCCCTGGTCCAGTCTTGTGGCCATAGCAATGGATAACTGCCACTGCCTCGGGCTCCCATACAGCATCCAGAAGGTTCAATAGAGCTTGTGGGTGGGCCACCTGGTTTCCTCTGGAGGTAAGCAAACCTCTTTCTTTCCATAAGGCTCCACGGGCATGTAAAGTCAGGAATGCATACTTAGAATCTGTATAAATGTTTATCTCCTGTCCCTTTGCCAGGTTCAGGGCTCTGGTAAGCGCAGTTAGCTCTGCCAGCTGGGCCGATGTTCCAGGCGGGAGTGATTTTGCTTCGATCACCTGGTCTTCCAGGGCTACCACTGCATAGCCTGCTTTCCGCTGTCCAGTCTCAACAAAGCTGCTTCCATCTACAAACCATGAAGGCCAGTGGGGGTTTGCCTCATCTTTTAGGTCAGGTCTGCTGGAATATACTTCATCCATCACTTCAATGCAATCGTGCGTCTGCTCCTCACCTTCTCCTACCGGTAACAGGGTAGCTGGGTTGAGGGCGGTAGTAACCTGGAACTTCAAACGCGGGTGCAACAACAGCATCTGGCACTTTCTCATCCTTGCTTGGGAGAGGAAATAGGTACCCTTCATGTCGAGCAGAGCTGGGACTGCATGCGGGGTCACACAAACAGTGTCTTGGCCAAAAGTAAATTTGTCTGCCTTATTCAGTAGGGTAGCTACTGCCACAACTGCTCTCATACATGGCGGTAAACCTTGTTCTGTAGGTGTCAGGCGCTCAGATAGGTATGCCACAGGCTGTTGCCAGCTTCCCAGTTTTTGGCATAGCACTCCCTTTGCTGTTCCCTGGTCTTCATCCACAAACAGGGAGAAAGGCTTTTCTGGATTTGGGATACCCAGCGCTGGTGCTTGTTGCAATGCCCTTTTCAAATCCTGGAAGGCCTGTTGCTGCTCTTCTCCCCACACAAAGGGGTCCTTTTCCGTCCCTCTGGTTGATTCGTGCAGAGGCTTGGCAATTGTGCTGTAGTCTGGTATCCATATTCTACAGAATCCTGCCGATCCCAGAAAGCCACGAAGTTCTCTGCGATTTTTTGGTTTTGGAATCTGGGTAATGGCTTGCTTCCTCTCTTCCCTTAGGGTCCGTTGCTGATAAGATATATCAAATCCAAGATATTTCACGGTAGGTTGGCATATTTGGGCTTTTTTCTTAGATACTCGGTATCCCGCTTCACCCAGATGGTTCAGCAAGTCCTTGGTGGCTTCCATACACGTGTCTTTGTCTGAACAAGCCAAAAGAAGATCATCCACGTACTGCAACAAGACTCTGCGTGGGCTGGTGGGGAAGCTAGACAAGTCCGATGCCAATGCTACCCCAAAAAGGGTTGGAGAATTCTTGAAGCCTTGTGGAAGCCTTGTCCACGTGTATTGCACCCTGGTGCCTGTTCCTGGATCTGTCCATTGAAATGCAAACAGGGGCTGACTTTCCTCTGCCAGGCGGCAGCAGAAAAATGCATCCTTCAAGTCCAATACTGTGAAACAACATGCAGTAGGAGGTATTAGACTCAGCAGCGTGTAAGGATTGGGCACATTGGGGTGGAGGGTTTCCACGGCCTGGTTGACCAATCGAAGGTCTTGGACTGGACGGTACGTGCCATCTTCCTTCTTCACCGGCAAGAGTGGGGTGTTCCACTGAGATTGACACTGTCTCAGGATGCCATGGCGAAGTAACCGTTCCAAATGTACCCATACTCCCTCCGCAGCTCTTCGGGGGATAGGATATTGGTTCACAGCCACAGGGTTGGCGAATGGCTTGGGCTTGACTATTATAGGTGGGATGTTCTTTGCCATTCCGGGCGGGTTGCTTTCTGCCCACACATCAGGGGTAACTTCTTGCAGGAGGTCCTCTGAAATAATCCCCTCCTCTTCTTTTACCATCATTAAGCGCCAATGTTCCCTTAAGGGTACCTCTAAGGAGAATTCCCCTGCTGGCCCTGTGGTCATTGTTACTTCTCCCGTTGGTTGGAAAGAAATCTGGGCTTGTAATTTTGATAGCAGGTCTCGGCCCAATAATGGGATGGGACACTCCGGTATATACAAAAACTTGTGTTGGACCACTTGACCGCCCAAGCTACAAGCAACAGATTGCAGGAATGGGGCTCTTTGTGATTTGCCTGTAGCTCCTATTATATTAATTGTTTGCTTGGTGGGCTTGGATACTGGTACTGGCAAAACAGAGTGGGCGGCTCCGGTGTCAACCATGAAGGGGATGGTTCGGCTCCCTGTTTGTATTTTGACCATGGGCTCACGGGAACCTAAATCAGCTGGGCCCGGTCTGTCCTAATATTCTTCTTCTTTCTCTCTCAGGCTCATTGCGCCGGGCTGTCTTTGGGTTGGGGGGTGCCAGGGGGGTCCCTGTCCTTGTCCTCTACCCCTGCCAACATTCGCCAATGTCCAGGGTCTCAGTTCCTGTCCAGATCCCACGGGGTTTGGCCCTGGGACTCGTTCTCCTCGTCCTCTTCCATCTAAGTGAGCCTGTGGGCATTCTCTTTTCCAGTGCCCTTCCTGCCAGCAGATGGCGCACTGGTTCCTCCCCAGACGGCCTTGTCCTCCTCCCTGGGTGCTTCCTCTTTTATGAGGGGTGGGTGTGGTAGCCTGTAATGCCATCAACTTTTTTGCTTGATATTTCTCTTTCTTCTTTTGTGCCTCTTCCTCCCTCTGATTATAAGTGGTTTGAGCCAATTCTAGCATCCACTCAAGGGTGTGGCCCATGAAAGCCTCGTGTTTCTGGATTTTTCGGCGGACATCGGGTGCTGCCTGAGCTACAAAGGCAGTTTTTATGATAGGGGCATTGACAGCCTCATCTGGGTCCACAGGGGTATACTGGCGGTAGGCTTCCTTCAGTCTTTCCAGATAGGCGCCTGGGGGCTCCTCACTCCCTTGCATTATCTCCCTGATCTTGGCAAAATTAGTAGGCTTCCTGGCTGCCCTTCTCATGCCATTTAAGACATTCTGGCGATAAGTGGTGAGGGCGTTTTGCCCCTCAGTGGTCTGATAATCCCAATTCGGTGTATTTTCAGGATATCCTGTTGCAACAGCTTGATCTCCTGCCCCCTGCGCTCTCATGTGTGCTCGGGCTTCAGCATGAATTCGCCTAGCCTCTTCTGTAGTTAGCAGGGCATCCATCAAATATTGCACATCATCAAAAGTCGGATTGTAGGTTTTGAAAATTCCCTCAAACAGCTTTATTATTTTTGCTGGGTTTTCCTCAAATGAAGGGTTTTGGTTCCTCCAATTACAAACATCTGCACTAGAGAAGGGGACATGTTGAACTGTATAAGTTCTATTGGGCACCACCCCGTTAGGTCCCGCAGGGGCCGGAGGGTCATACACTCTACGCAGAGGCATCACTCTGGCCGCGCCCTTTTTCTGTGCTTTATGTGCCCTATGGAGGGTCACTCTTTTCGCCGCCCTTCCCCACTCTCTCTGCCACTTCCTTTTATGTTGCCCTGTACATTCCGCTGCCTTTAACAAATAGTGGCTGACATCCACTTCTTTTGCATAAGGTTCCACATACTTCCTTAAACGTTCTGCCTGCTCCTCTGTCCATGTCTTGTTATTATTTGTCAGCTTGACTAATCTTTCTACAAACTCTTCATCCTCATCATCCTCTTCTCCTTCTGACTCATCAGTCTTGGGTTTGGGCTGGGGGCCAGCTCCTCCCAGTGCCTGGGGACCTGGGCCTGGTGGAATTGCCTGAGGGGCAGTTGGTGGAGCATAGGGTGGAGGTGGTTTAATAATTCCTCCCTCCTCATCTTCTGGGTCTGGTATCACTGGGGGCCTTTCTAACTTCCCTGCCGGTCGAACTGCACAAACTGTACTTTGTGGGGCGTCGCCTCGGCAGGCTTTCAACCACGGTGGGTTCTTTTCTACATTGGTTTTCCAAGTAGAAATATAAGGGATCTGGTCTGGGTGGACATTCAAGATATTTTGATATAGTGGGCTGATTAGTTGCAAATTAAGACTGCCCTCCGATGGCCAATTAGTTTGTTGGGGCCAATCAACTTCACACAATGTCCTCATCCTCTGTCTTCTCAATTTGATTCCCCAATCATCATGCTTTGTGGCTGCTTTCCAGTTGTTTAAAAAACATTCCAGAGGACTACATTGGCTTGCCCCAGACCCCATTTTTTTTTTTTTTTTTTCCAGATACTCTGCTCCTAACAGGTTGTAAATTCTTTCACACTCCACACACTACAGCCCTACAATCGCTCGGCCAAGGGGGACACTAAGCCCTGGCCCACACTTGACAATTCAGTCACTAGAGTATCTGACATGCAACATACAACATACAAAACACACCAATATAATTTCAACATGTAACACACTAAATACACCAAAATAATTTCCCCCTGTTTCCCTTTTTACCAAACCTTACTGGCGGCACTCTACTGCACAACCAGTTGAGGCTGATCAGGCCTCGCCCTTTTCCCTTGGGCCCACGCCCTTTTCCCTTGGGCTTACCGTTTTCCGCTGCGGACCTGTCCCCTCGGCGCCGTCCTCTTTGTTTTTCTCCCTCAACAAGATGTCTCCACTACAGGACAGTGTGGCCGGCTTCCCCCACGAAACAGGCGGGGTGCGCGCTGAAGCCTGCAAACGCTGCTGAGCTGTTCACCTTGGTTGAGCCTGGCCCTCCGGTCCGTATTTGGGGAGGGGGCTTATCCCGGACGAGCCCCCAAAGAAATGAAGCCTTATTTACCTAGGGATCCATCAGCCACGCCATCCCCGGACCTTGGAGGGAACAAAAGTACCAGGAAAGCAAAATCTTCTTTGGAGAAAAGCAGTTTATTATCTGTGCACAGAGACAACCAGCAGAATAAATTCTGAAAGACTGGCTGTAAATACATGGCATTTGGCAGGCATTCTTATACTGTAGGTACACATTTCTCCACCAATCACCAATTGCCAACCTATAGGTACACCTCCCTTCCACCAATCACCAATTGCCAACCTATAGGTACACCTCCCTTCCACCAATCACCAATTGCCAACCTATAGGTACACCTTCCTTCCACCAATCACCAATTGCCAACCTATAGGCACACCTTAGGAGGATAATCACGTTAAGCACGTTCCTTACCCATTTCCCCGTCTTTTGAGCCTACGTGGCTCCTCTTATTCTTTACTTGACCAGTGTCACAAGCCAAACCTGCTTAAGCAATCTTTATTGGAATCTAAAGCCAAAGCTTGCTCAGGCAATCTATATTGCTACAGAGCTAAACCGTCCCTTCCTTCAATAAAGCAATTATAAGACCAGAAGTTGTAATTTCATTACTTGCACCCCATCATAAACGGCTATTTGCTGCTATGATGCAGTTAGCATTTGGCTGCTAGAAAACATATCTGGTTTTAATTTCAGTCTTTTACGCAGCCAAATAGTGCACCTTCAATTTATTTTAAAATGTGTCTTTTATAATAGAGAGACAACGTATCCTTTCATATCTGTTTGAGATCTTTTTTTACAGAAGACAAAAAGAGTTGATTTATTTGTATAAAAGGAATCTGCCTTTTGCCTATTGTTTTTCTGAGCATTGTCAGTATATCTTGGAAACTGCAGCATTCTCTTATTTAATGACTCTCTGCTTGTAGGAACTTTAATTTCTGATGTCTAAGCACATTTATGTTTTACACCCCATTTTGTGCCATATGGCACTGAAGCCAGAAAATTAACAAAACCTTCTTCTGTTTCCAATATCCTGCATAGCTCTTCCTGATGCAATCATATAAGCTACCATATTCCCATATCTTCATTTAACCATTTAAATCAGTTTCAGAACTACACATGACCTCAGCAAACATATGTCTGCAGGTTGATAACACCTAATGGAAGGGGTGCTTACAGCTGAGAATAATTGGGTGGGCAAATACCACATCTGCTGATGTTGTGTAGCAAACCTTGTGATGAGAGGCATGTTTGCCAGAGGTAACAAAATTCCAACCTCACTATGGAGTAAGTCCCATTGCAATCAGTAGAACTTACTGTAAAAAAATAATCACAGATAGGAAAATTATATGCACCCATAATTGGGTGCAAGTCCTACACACTCCATTAAATAGATGCCAGCTGTAATTTGTGTTCTTCTCCTTGTTAGTATTATTATCTATATGTTTATTAGTCATGTTTAAGCGTGACGTAAGCACTGCAAATTACAAGGCCAGTGGAAGTGATGGTATTCCAGCTGAACCATTTAAAATTTTAAAAGATGACGCTGTTAAGGCGCTACACTCAATATGCCAGCAAGTTTGGAAAACTCAGCAGTGGCCAGAGGATTGGAAAAGATCAGTCTACATCCCAATCCCAAAGAAGGGCAGTGCTAAAGAATGCTCCAACTACCGCACAATTGCACTTATTTCACACGCTAAAAAGCTAAAAAATAGAGACATCACCTTGCCGACAAAGGTCCGTATAGTAAAAGCTATGCTTTTCCCAGTACTGTAGTGATGTATGGAAGTGAGAGCTGGACCATAAAGAAGGCTGATCGCCGAAGAATTGATGCTTTTGAATTATGGTGCTGGAGGAGACTCTTGAGAGTCCCATGGACTGAAAGAAGATCAAACCTATCCATTCTTAAGGAAATCAGCCCTGAGTGCTCACTGGAAGGACAGATCCTGAAGCTGAGGCACCAGTACTTTGGCCACCTCATGAGAAGAGAAGACTCCCTGGAAAAGACCCTGATGTTGGGGAAAATGGAGGGCACAAGGAGAAGGGGACGACAGAGGACAAGATGGTTGGACAGTGTTCTCGAAGCTACCAACATGAGTTTGACCAAACTGTGGGAGGCAGTGAAAGACAGAAGTGCCTGGCGTGCTCTGGTCCATGGGGACACGAAGAGTCGGACACGACTAAACGACTAAACAACAACAAACAACAAAAGCGTGACGTGCCTTTCCATAAAAATAATAACCAACATTACAGCAGCCTTCCCAATCTTGGTGCCCACCAGATGTTTTTGGACGTTAACACCCATCAGTTGCAGCCAGCATGGCTGTGCTGGCTGAGGCTCATGGGAGTTGTAGTCCAAACCTTCTAGAGAACACCAGGATGGAGTGTGTCACATTACAAGCTTAGAAGCAGGGCTTTTTTTCAGCTGGAACTTGCTAGAACGCCATTCTGGAACCTCTCAGGTGGGCACCATTGCCATTACAGTCAAACCTCGGCTCCTGAACGCCTTCATTTTGGAACATTTCGGCTCCCGAACGCCAACAACCTGGAAGGAAATGCTCCAGTTTTCAAATGTTTTTCGGAAGCCAAACGTCTGATACAGCTTCCGCTTGAGTGCAGGAAGCTCCTGCAACCAATCAGAAGCTGGGCCTTGGTTGTCGAACATTTCGGAAGACGAACAGGCTTCCAGAATGGATTATGTTCAACAACCAAGGTTTGACTGTATAAGACATGGGTAGGCAAACTAAGGCCCAATCGTCTTCTAATTCCGGCCCGCGGACAGTCCGGGAATCAGCATGTTTTTACATGAGTAGAATGTACCCTTTTATTTAAAATGCATCTCTGGGTTGTTTGTGGGGCCTGTCTGGTGTTTTTACATGAGTAGAATGTGTGCTTTTATTTAAAATGCATCTCTGGGTTATTTGTGGGGCATAGGAATTCGTTCATTCCCCCCCCCCCAATATAGTCCGGCCCCCCACAAGGTCTGAGGGACAGTGGACCAGCCCCCTGCTGAAAAAGTTTGCTGTCCCCTGGTATAAGAGAACAAGGGAGATCATGGTAAGTTCTGGCACCTCTTTTTCAAGAAAAATAGCATTGCTTAGAAGTATTACAAGCTAACATTACAAGTTTTACAGTGCCAGGTCAACACTTTCCTATTAGCTTAGGCAATTTAATTTGCAGATGACTTTTGGAATTGTCTTCTGTTCTTAGCATTTAGGGAGGTAGTTTTGTACTTTTGTATTTTGTTATGATCATATATTAGTTTTAAAAATGGTTTCAAAGTGCATTTTTATGTCACATGAATTAATTTTATTCACACTCTTGCATACTGCCCTTGAATCTTTGGATAAAGAGCAGGTAAGATATAGGAACATAGGAATCTGCTTATACAGAGTCAGGACATTGGCCCATGCAGCTCAGTATTGTCTTAATATGTTGATTAATGGCAGCTATCCAGGGGTTTCTCCCCCCATTCCTGCCTACAGAGTCTGTTAATTTAACTGGGGACCTTCCAAATGGAAAGCAGATGTTCCCCCACTGAGCTAGATACATTTTAAATAAAATAGAACAAGCAAATAAAAATATGTAGAAATCAATTTAGAAAAATACAGCATAACAGAATGCCAGCAGAGAAATGTAAATAGACTTGAAATACAAAATAATTTCATTTTACTGGTCTGGGGGATGCTCACTTCTGCACAGAATCAGGCAGCAAGTCTTAGAAATGCTTTTTGCTGCATTAGTGTTTCTTCTTTAATTACCCTGTTAAATTAGAGCAAAGGTTCATAAAGCACAGCATTCTGCCTCTCAAAGTGGGTGGCAATGCATGAATATATTAGCCATTCCTTGTTGTTTCCCCACCCCTGAATAGATTTACAGTGCAATCCTATATAGGTCTACTCAGATGTAAGCACCAGATATTTCAAAGGGACTTACTCCTAGGTGTGTAGAAAATTGCACCTAATACTAATAGACAAGTTTAAGCAATTCCCGATTAACATTATACAGCAATGGTAACTAGCATGTTTAATCACATTATTGTCAGCAGTAAGCATACATGTCTTCTTTCACATATTTAATTTCAATAGCTGAATATGTTGTACTTAAAAGCTCTTTTTTCATTATGCACCCCCCCAGTAACACTATTACTTTAAGAAAATGATACATTTAAGAAAATGATATTCATCCCAATTAAGATGTTTCCAGACAATTAAATTGCTTCCTGATTTCCATAATTGTCTCATTTCTAAGATTTCTCTCTTTCCTGATTAGTCAGGTAGGGTAATCCCAGTCCTTTAAAGATGTATGGCATTCACAAGTTTCAAACAAATCCTCAGCAAATAAGCCACCACAAAATTTGCCTGTTTGTCCTTGTTCAGCTCCAGACACTCAGCATGACACTTAGAAGTGTAAATCTCTGTGTGCTGTAGTCCTGAGCTGGCCTATTGGGTCAGATGAAATATTACCAAGGAAGAAGGTTTTCTGTGAGGTGCAGTTCTAAGAGCTGGAAGAGTGAATGACCATCTGGCATAAATTAAGTCCGCCATAAGACTGCTTGGATTTGTGGTAGGAAATAATCTCATAAAGTGTCAAAGACATGTCCTTGCCAGTGTCTTGATCATCATTCTATTGGAGTCTGAAAAGGAGTAGTGAGCAATGAGGACATGTGTTAATGCTCTCTGTGCTACATACTTCCCCTAGCACTGATATCAAACATGGGCATGGATAGGCAATTGTGCTATAAATAGGACTGTTGCTATATTTGGATATTCAGAAACAACAAAAGCCATCCATCCAACAAGCAATCCTGATTTACAAGGCCACCAGAAATTTTGGAAGTACAAACTATTCTTTATAGATATTTTCACATTGTTTGTACATATCAGTGCATCAGTTGTTTTGTTCCATCACACGCTGTACTAAGTATTCATCCACTCAAAGCATAATATTTACAAAGGCAGATTTAGCGGAGTGCTTCTAATATTGGATAGCTTCAGCATACTCAGGAATCAAAAGTTTTGTGTCTCTTTTGTGGGAAATGTACACTTGTTGTGCATCCTAGGATCCACGTACCTACGGGACCGCCTCTCCTGGTATGCCCCGCGGAGGACCTTAAGGTCCATGAATGACAACATTTTGGAGGTCCCAAGTCACAAGGTGGTTAGATTGGTCTCAACTAGGGCCAGGGCCTTTTCAGTATTGGCCTTGACTTGGTGGAACGCTCTGTCACAAGAGACCAGGGCCCTGCTGGACTTGACATCTTTCCGCAGGGCCTGCAAGACAGAGCTGTTCCCCCTGGTTTGGACTCAGTCTGACCCTTATGTTTCCCTCCCCTTATGGTCTTGATCTTTGGCTATTTTTAAATGAGGCTGCATTTTAAATTGCATTTTAACCTGTATTTTAAATTAGTCCCCCCTCTTTCCCCCCTATTATGTTTTTACTGTGATTTTATTGGTGTTAGCCACTCTGGCTGGGGACGGTGGGGTATAAATAAATAAAATTTATCATCATCATCATCATCCAGCAATTTAACTGGAGGGCACCACAATGATTATTTAGAGTGGAGTGTGAGAGGCGGGGTGGGGGGCACCAAATGTTGATGGTTGTACAGAGCGCCACTGAAATTTGAGGCCCCAAGATCTGCCACTGATATTTACAAGCCAACTTGGCTCTGAATTGACCCAGTTCAACTGCACAATGCACTCTAACATGATGTAATAATGGCCACCAACCTGAATGGCTTTAAAAGAGGATTAGACAAATTTGTGGAAGATAAGGCTTTTAACGCCTACTAGCTGTGATGGGCATGTTCTACCTTGGAGGCAGTATACCGCTAAATACCAGTTGCTAGGAATCACAGGTGGAGAGGGTGCTGTTGCACTTGGGACCTGCTTGCAGGCTTCCCTTAGGCATCCAGTTGACCACTGTGAGTAGAGGAGGAAGAAGAAGAGTTTGGATTTGATATCCCACTTTATCACTACCCGAAGGAGTCTCAAAGCGGCTAGCATTCTCCTTTCCCCTCCTCCCCCACAACAAACACTCTGTGAGGTGAGTGAGGCTGAGAGACTTCAGAGAAGTGTGACTAGCCCAAGGTCACCCAGCAGCTGCATGTGGAGGAGCGGAGACATGAACCCGGTTCACCAGATTATGAGTCTACCGCTCTTAAGCACTACACCACACTGGCTGGACTAGGTGGGCCTTTGGCCTAATTTTGGAGATAAGCACGTGGACAAGATATGCAGGAAATCTTTATTGCCAAACAGTGCTTGATTACTGTAAAAGTTTGGAAACGAAACAGAAAAACTCCTTGATTTATCTTCCAACATCCTGTGGCAACTGCTGTCATTTGTAGAGAATATGCAGAAAACGTTTAGGACACCTTGAAATATAAAGTGCTAACTAGAATAACCTCATCATGGTATATAATTGATCTTTCCTACATCAAATCTCTTCTGCTTTAACAATTTGTAGAGAAGTTCAATAGCCACTTGCTCTGATGTAGTCCCATTGACTTTCACAGGTCTGAACTGGCATAAGAGGTCATTGAATTACATCCTTTTTGACTCTCTCACTGAACTCCACTTTGATCAGACAAAGGAAGCAGCTTATTGATGGAGCAACATATTTCCCTCCTGCACTGCTGAGCAAACATTCCTCAGGAAACCCAGTAACCATAATCAGCTATCAAACACATGTACTGTATGAATGTTGTGTATTGAATCCATTGTTCCCTTTGATCTGCATTCTTGATATCTGTGCTTACCAGATGCTCAGAACTTCAAAAAGTTTCTTCATCCTTTTGTCTGAATTTTTATGGGCCAAATGTTTGAAGTGGCCTTTTAACCAATCTCTAAATTTGTGGCCAACAAAAATTTTAAAAAGAAAGATAACACGGCGATATTGCAGTAAGGTGGAAATACTCGGAAGACTGTATGTAATCCAGAATCACATTAGAGCATTCACACGCTGGAAAGAGTTACCCAAAGTAAATAACCCTAAAGTTTATTTATCCTGCAGTAAAAGAACCACATCATTTGTCATGAATGGGTTTGTATTCTCATCACCAAAAATGTTCGAATTCCAGTAGTGTATTATGTAGGTGTGCATCAAAGGTTTTAATGGCTATCATTGCTGTGCATAGACATAAAATATGACTAATTATAATCACAGGTGTGAGGTGCTGAAGGAATGAAAGAAGTAATACAGGTTCAAATTTAAGAGCCAGTTACAGAAAATAGGGCACTTAAAAAAAATCAAATATAAAGCAGGGATGGGAAACATATGGCTCTTGAGTCTGTCCATTACATCCCAAAGCTCTTTGCATTGAGCTCCATTATCTGAGCTTGACTTACCTATAATATTAGACATTTTTTTAAAAAAGGAATATAAAATCTTTATTAAACATTCAACACATATTTACACAACAATATACCATGTAACAATTTATGCACATACACTACAAGGAAAAAAGGAAAAAAGAAAGACACAGAGAAAATTAGAAAAAGAGAAAATAAAGAATAAAGATAAGTGAGATAAAATAAACTTACAATTGTTCTCAAAAAACTGGTTCTCCAAAAAAAAAAGCCAATGCAATTCTGGGCTGCATCAATAGGAGTATAGCATCTAGATCAAGGGAAGTAATAGTGCCACTGTATTCTGCTCTGGTCAGACCTCACCTGGAGTACTGTGTCCAGTTCTGGGCACCACAGTTCAAGAAGGACACTGACAAACTGGAACGTGTCCAGAGGAGGGCAACCAAAATGGTCAAAGGCCTGGAAACGATGCCTTATGAGGAACGGCTAAGGGAGCTGGGCATGTTTAGCCTGGAGAAGAGGAGGTTAAGGGGTGATATGATAGCCATGTTCAAATATATAAAAGGATGTCACATAGAGGAGGGAGAAAGGTTGTTTTCTGCTGCTCCAGAGAAGCGGACATGGAGCAATGGATCCAAACTACAAGAAAGAAGATTCCACCTAAACATTAGGAAGAACTTCCTGACAGTAAGAGCTGTTTGACAGTGGAATTTGCTGCCAAGGAGTGTGGTGGAGTCTCCTTCTTTGGAGGTCTTTAAGCAGAGGCTTGACAACCATATGTCAGGAGTGCTCTGATGGTGTTTCCTGCTTGGCAGGGGGTTGGACTCGATGGCCCTTGTGGTCTCTTCCAACTCTATGATTCTATGATTCTATGATTTGTTACTTTATACACAGTATCATATTATTGTATTGTTTCCTAATTTCTTTCAGAGAAAGATTCTTTAATTTGTTAACTAAACATTGCAAGAATCATTCAAGATCTGCCAGAAGATTTTTACTATCACAATAATTTTTATAATATATTTTAATTTTTATAATATACTTTAAATATTGTCAATTCTTTATTTACCTTCTGCACTGAGTACCTTCTAATTCTCCCTGTCCTTTTTGCCAGTTGGATGTATTCTAACATTTTTACCTGCCATTCCGACTTTGTAGGTGTAATTTCACTTTTCCAATTCATTGCGACCAAGATCCTGGCTGCTGGTGTTGCATACATCATATTAAACTTAATGGTCTTCCCAGGAAGGAGGAGCAAGAGGCTTGAGAAAGCCATAAGAACATAAGAGTCTTGCTGGATTGTGCCAAAAAGCCATTTAGTCCAACGTTCTGCTCTCACAGTGACCAGCCAGATGTTTACAGGAGTCCGCAAGCAGGACTTGAGTACAACCACACTTTCCTCTCTTGTGATTGCCAGCTTTGGGTATTCCACAGTACACTGCCTCCAATCATGGAAGCAGAACATGTAGGTTGTATTGCTAGAGCAGTCAAGTACAACATTCCCTGTTTTCCTAGAATGGATATGTAGGGGAATGTGGCTCCAAACAGGGAGGACTTCCTGTCATACCTGTTGGGAGCCACCTCCCTCTGAGTGTGACCAAGTAGATAGGTGTTGCCCTAGCTGACCCAAATAAAAGGGGCTGGGCATGCAGCCACCTTCCTTTTTTCTCCATTTTCTTCTTCTGTATCTCTACAGTGGTACTTCGGGTTAATTCGTTCTGGAGGTCTGTTCTTAACCTGAAACTGTTCTTAACCTGAGGTACCACTTTAGCTAATGGGGCCTCCCGCTGCCAGAGCACGATTTCTCTTCTCATCCTGAAGCAAAGTTCTTAACCCGAGGTACTATTTCTGGGTTAGCGGACTCTGTAACCTGAAGCGTCTGTAACCCGAGGTACCACTGTACTGCTCCTGGTTCTTAGCCAGCACATGGCTAATCCTTTACAAAGGATGGAGCCCACAAGTTGCAAGTCTTGAGATTTAGCTCAGACTTCTTTTCTCTACATGTTTTACTTTACAAGGGTAAGTGAACCACAAAATGAAGTCTGCCTTCAGGTTATTGAAGTGAACTGAATGTGAGTAAAACTTTATTTTTATTTTCAAGAAGACTATACTGTGTTATTATTTTAAGAAGGAAAAAAAGGGAAAATTTACCAGGAAGAATCCAGTCTCAACAAGGCAGACTGGATTACTTAATTAAAATACTGACACCAGTCATCAACAGCTTCGTGACAAGTTGCAAGGCAACGTGCTCTGCTGTTTGCTCACTAGCCTGAGTGAGGAGGGATCATATCAAAACAATATATCCTCTCCTACCTTCCTTAACATTCCCACAGAACATAGCCATCATGGCTAGTAGTCTCCATGCATTTGCCTAATCCTCTTTTAAAGCCATCCAAGTGGGGAGCCATCACTGCCTCTAATGGAAGTGTAGGCATGGATTTCATAGGTTAACTATGTACCTTCCTTTGTCTATCCTGAATCTTCCAACATTCATCCTCAATGGATGCCCAGGAATTCTAGTGTAATGAGAGATGGGGGGGGGGGCTTATCTCTTACCATCTTCTCCATTATCATGCATACAGTGGCACCTCAGGTTAAGAACTTAACTTGTTCTGGACGTCTGTTCTTAACCTGAAACTGTTCTTAACCTGAAGCACCACTTTAGCTAATGGGGCCTCCCGCTGCCGCCGCACCGCTGCCACACGATTTCTGTTCTCATCCTGAAGCAAAGTTCTTAACCCGAGGTACTATTTCTGGGTTAGCGGAGTCTGTAACCTGAAGCGTCTGTAACCCGAGGTACCACTGTAATTTGTTTACACCAGTGTGGTCTAGTGGTTAAGAGCAGTAGGCTTGTAATTTGGTGAACCGGGTTCGCTTCCCCGCTCCTCCACATGCAGCTGCTGGGTGACCTTGGGCTAGTCACACTTCTCTGAAGTCTCTCAGCCTCACTCACCTCACAGAGTGTTTGTTGTGGGGGAGGAAGGGAAAGGAGAATGTTAGCTGCTTTGAGACTCTTTTGGGTAGTGATAAAGCGGGATATCAAATCCAAACTCTTCTTCTTCTTCTTATGCACCACTAACATGACCTCCTCTTTTGTTTTCCTTAACCAAACAACCCCAAATGTTGTAACCGTTCCTCATAAAGGAGTTGCTCTTTTCCCTTGATCATTTTGCTTGCCCTTTTCTGAACCTTTTCCAGCTCTACAATATCCTTTTTGGGGTGAGGCACCCAGAACTGTACCTGGGTACAGTGCACTATGTTGTGAAGCATGCACTTTACATGAATCTTTCCCTTACCACCTCCTTTACACCTAAAAGAAACCAAGCATTTGGCCAACCCCCAAAAGAAAAGAAATACTCTGCACATGTGCAGTTTCACGTTTTCAATCCACTTCAGCCATAGCATCATCATAGTGACTGCAGGAATATAATGGAGTTTCTTTCTACTGCCCTGATGCTGTTTACTAAGGAAGGAGCACCGCTTCGTTGTAAAAATAAGCAAAGAAAGCATGATGTATATTTTAAAATAAAAATAATAAAATGAGCATCTGTAAGCAAATGCATGCCTGGCTGACCACTCCGTCCCTGACTATAAAATGTACATGTATATAGTGTACATTTTAAAAATAAGTAGAAAGGAAGGGTGGCTGCAGTTAGAGGTGCCAGGTTGCGAGGGTGACTGGGGAGGCCAACGTTGTGCATGTGACATCACGATGTCCTGACGTCATGTGTGTGACATCGTAACATTGGGAGGAGCCAGGGGTGGAGCTGAATATGGCAGCTGTGTGACTCAATGGTTGGCGGCTCTTCCTCTGCCTTCTCTTGGTGCCACCACCGGTGGGAGGCTGCTTCAACCTTCCTGTTTCTCTACAGCAGGAGGTGGAGGAGGAGGAGGAGAAGGAGAAGGAGCCTCCACACTTTTTGGACAAAATATAGGCGGGCTAGACCCCCAGGAACTGCCACCCCTGGCAGCATTGATGGTTCAGGTGCTGATGCAGAGCCTGTTTTCCACTGATCCAATCATTTGCTACTCTCTGGGTGCTCATTAATGGGATCTTGAACTTGGGTTCCCAGGTCCGGCACTAGTTGCATCACTGGCCTCAATTTGCCCTGCATCGCATAAGGCAGGGATGGGAAACCTGTGGACCACAAAATGTTGTTGGACTCCAACTCCCATCAGCCCTGGCCATCATGGCCAGTGGTCGGGGTGATGGGAGATGATAGTCCTGTGACGTTAGCAGGGCCACTGGATCCTCAAGCCTGCCATAAAGCCTTCAGCTCCAGCAGCCTCCCATCTGTGCCTCTTGCAAATCAGCGTCATGCACCTATTATTAGGAAGCACAAATTCATTTGCAGCCTACATTAAAATAAAAAATGATCCCAGTGCTTTCAT
Source organism: Podarcis raffonei (assembly GCF_027172205.1). Classification (NCBI taxonomy): domain Eukaryota; kingdom Metazoa; phylum Chordata; class Lepidosauria; order Squamata; family Lacertidae; genus Podarcis; species Podarcis raffonei. The sequence goes on along the minus strand of NC_070602.1, from coordinate 33,233,151 downwards.
TTCATTACATGCCTCATTTCCTCCACTTCTGCCTCTTGCTATTTGCCATGCTTTCCAGTCAGATAGAGAGAGAACTACATTTGTGTGTAGACTCTATTACCAAAAAAGAAAAAGGTTTTGATCTCTTACTCTGGCCTCAGGCAGCTGCTATTATATCATAAACGATAAGTTCAGATCCCTCCCCACCAACAACCCTCCATGTTAGAATAGAACTAACAAAGTAGCTGCTCTTTTTATCGCTGAGTATCACAAATCATCCCACCTCTTAAAGCAACAAGGCTCAATCAGCATGTGGTTAACCTACAGAAGCCTCCCTCCTGCTGTTGTTATCCCTGACAATGAAGACAATATTTAAATGCTTAGCAAGATGGACAATTCCTCCTTTGACGGCAGGTAACTCACTCCAGCTGCAGGTGCATGATTTTCTGAAGAAATGATGACAGGATCACACATGCTCTAACAAGCGCTCCTGAAATCAGACTGCCTTTCACTCAGCAAATGACTGTTTAAAAAGGGGAGCTTTGAGAACGACAATGGAAAGTTATCATTTAATCATGGGCAAAACAGAAGTGGCTGCCAATTTAGTGCAACATCTTCAGGAGAAAAGACTGGTGAGCATAGTGAAAAATGCAAAGCGATTTGCTTAAGAGGAGCTAATGGCCTCCTCTCTCCACTAGGAAAAGACTGATAGAAGGAAGAGAAAGTGTCTCATGAAAAGCACTCAGCTATTCCCTTTCTCAGACTCATGATTACAGAGTCTCTTGCAATATAACTGAAGGGTTGCCTTTTTCGAGACTTGGATCCTGAGGCATGATGAGCCTGAGCACATCTTGAAACCATTTCGCCTCCTTGGAATTGCACCTCTCCTCAGGGTGGGAGGAGATGGGAGTTGGCTGGGAAGCAGGAAGGAAGGCATGGTTTTGTGCAAGAAGAGCTGAAAGCAACACTATGGATTTGGCCTGGCAGGGAACTGGTGTGGTAACTGGAGGCCAGCATAAGCTTGTTTCTGTATGTCTGCAATGGCTGTTCAACATGTGCCTTTGTAAATAAAGTATTGGTACCAGCAATTACCATGCTCTGTCCTCTAGAGGAAACACCCTTTAAAGCTTGCCTTCAGCTTCCCATCATGTATAGGAGGACTATAGGAAGCTGCCATACAGGGAGACAAAGCACCTATCCATCTAGCTCTGCATTGACCCTACGGTCAGAAGCTCACCAGGGTTTCAGGAAGGAATCTTTCCCAGCCCTTTCTGCACATCCCAGGACTTGAACCTGGGACTCTGTGTAGGCAGATAATGTGCTCTGCTTTTCATCAATGGCTCTTTCCACTTCCACTTTTGGAAGCGGGAGCACAAAAGCAGTATTTGCTGAAGCAGCAGCTGAATATCAAGTCCATAAATAAATAGCAGATCAACAACAACAAAATCTATGTCACTTCTTATCTATAACACTGAAAACCATAGAATCATAGAATTGTAGGGCTGGGAAGTCCCCACGGGTCATCTAGTCCAACCCCCAGCAATTCAGAAATCACAGATGATGTTAAATGTAAAAGTAATGAAATTAATATTAAAATTAATTACCAGAGGCCATTGAAAAATAGATCAGAAAGTAAATAATCTCTTTCTCCAGCAGTAAGGAAATGAAATTCTGCCCACCCCACGGCCAAAAAGCAATTTCAAATAATATTTATTTCAGTATTCAATATTCAATTCAATTTGTTGTTGACTAATCTTAATAGACACATTTCAGACTAGGTCCAGTGTATACTTTTGGATAAACCTTTGGGAGATCTAAAATCCTAACAAAAACAAAGGCAATCTGACTTAGAAAGCCCACACCCAGCAAACATGGAGAAATCACAACACTCTGAAGCTAGGAAAAAGCCCAGAGTGAAGGAGGAGGAAGGAAGCAAAAGATGAATGCATAAAAGTACATCACCTGCATCCATATTTTATGTGAGCGATTTGAAGCAAACGTTAGGCAGGGAAAACTGAATGGTCATTAGAAAAGGCAGCACTAGCAGCGTGATTTATGGCTTTATGGGGGGGGTGTCTGCTAGTAAGAAAGCAAGCATAGCTGACAGATGATATCGATACAATCATATATGTGTGTCACAGAGTAATGATCAAAGATTATTATAGGAAACTGTTGTATGTGGGAGAGAACAGAAGTGTTCAACCAGCTGCTTGCCAAAAGCACATACAAATCCACACCCATACTAGCAATAAACCAGGGACTTCCAGAACTTTAAATCATATGTCATTTATTGGTGCTGTGGGTGGGAGGAAGAGGAGGATCTTGACCCGCCAACTGAATAAAATATGTGGCAAAGGTGAAACCGAATTCGCATTAAGCTTTGCATTCAGTGCCTCAGCTCAGATCGGGGCTTGTAAAAATAAAGGTGAAAGTGTTTTGAGAATATTCTATTTGCTCCTCTCAGGAACAAGACAACTCAGGCAAATATGAGATTATGGGTGATAGTTTCAAGGATGGTGGTGACATCTTCAAGCAAGCTTTAGCTCTGGCTCTGTTTACGTTTATAAAAAGCAATACTCCCAAATAGCAAATAAAATGAAACAATCTCCTTTATTCAAAGGTATAATTCAAATGGAAAAGATATTGGAGATATTGCTAAATACCTCTCTCTCTCTCTCTCTCTCTCTCTCTCTCTCTCTCTGTGTGTGTGTGTGTGTGTGTGTGCACATGTTGCTGCTGCAAAGCTTGTGGTTCCCCCAAGCCTGCTGTTTCCTCCCTCTTTTGCATAGATGATGCTCTTTTAGACTTTAACCAAAAAATGAGATCAGCACTTGGAGAATAAGTTCTCAGCATTTTTACCAACCTCCATGCTTTGTGTGAGCTGGAGTTATAACAGCAGTAGCAGCAGTCAATCTGTGCTGAAACTCTACATTAGAGGAAATAGTATTTCAGACCTGGAACAGCAAATTCATCATGGTCCAAGGTTCCCCACAGTTGTAGGACTCATGGGTGTAGATCAAGCAAAACAATAGAAATACTTAACCAACTGACCAATCAGGTCAGTTCTGCCCCCCCAACAAAAGTTCTGCCCCCCCCAACAAAATTCCTGGCTATGCCCATGGTAGGATTGGCCTTGCTATTAGGCATAGTGAGGCAAGTACCTCAGACAACTGATGTAGAGTACAGTGGTACCTCGGGTTAAGAACTTAATTCGTTCTGGAGGTCCATTCTTAACCTGAAACTGTTCTTAACCTGAAGCACCACTTTAGCTAATGAGGCCTCCTGCTGCTGCCGCTACGCCACCACTGCACAATTTCTGTTCTCTTCCTGAAGCAAAGTTCTTAACCCGAGGTAATATTTCTGGGTTAGCGGAATCTGTAACCTGAAGTGTATGTAACCCGAGGTACCACTGTATAATATAAGAGCAGCAAATTATTAGTTAATTAATGTATTGCTGTATTATCTTTATTCCCAGGGAGAGGTGCCGATGGAATTTTCTGTCTTAGGTGCCATAATAATTTGTCAGTCCTTGAGAACAATATGCGCCCTCACCTAGAAAGAAGGGTCATTTGCCACCCCACTTAAGGCAGCAAAATATATTGTCTTATGCTGTCCCTCCTCCCATGATCCCACCAGAAAAAACTGATAGGGCCAGGGTTCCTAGATGTGAGCACATGAGTGTCTGAAGTCATGTGTACACATGTAAGAACAGAAGAACATAATGAAAGCTCTGCTGGATCAGGCCAAAGGCCCAACTAGTCCAACATGCTGATCTCCCAGTGGCCAACCAGAAGTCTATGAGAAGCTTGCAAGAAGGACCTCAGCACACCAGCACTCTTGCCACTTACACTTCCCAGCAACTGACAGTCAGGGGCATACTGTGTCTGACAATTGTGGGATGTAATCCTCTGGAGCAGTCAAGTACAACTTTTCCTGTTTGCCTAGAGTAAACATGCAGGGGAATGTTGGTCCCGCCAGTTGAACTTCCTGTTACACCTGGTCTGGAGCATCCTTCCTTTGCATGTGACCAGGTGGGTGGGCATGACCCTTCCAGACCTAACAAAAGGTCCAGTCACACTGCCACCTTCCTCTTTTGATGCATTTTCTTCTCTTGGACTGCACTGCCGGCTCACTGCAGAGATACACCCATATGGGGTAAATCCACTCCTTCTACTGATTTGTAATTCAAGCCTAAAGCCTACCTTCAGGGATCACCCTGTGCTCTAATCGTGAGTAAACTTCTTATTGTTACTTATGAATAAGACAGTTGTGTCTTTATTCTTTTAGGAGGGAATCAAAGGGGCCTTACCAGGAATAATAGAACTTAAGAGATTCTAACGAATCTGCAACTAGCTTCCTGCTGTGTAAAAGGGGGGATGTACTCTGCTGTATGAATAAACTCACTAATGTGAGTTAGGAAGGATAATCAGTATATCCTCTCCTGCTACCCACAACATTCCCACAACAATAGAGGTAGAACAAAGCCAGATGGGCAGGGTATAAATAATAAATTATTATTATTAAATTATTATTATCACAGTCAGTAGTCATGTCTAACTCTCTTTCAAAGCCATTCAAGTTAGTGGCTACCAGTACATCTTGTGGGAGTGAATTATGTAGTTCAACCGTACATTGTGTGAAGAAGTCCTTTTCTTTTTGTCGGTCCAGAATCTTCCAACATTCAATTTCAGCCACATAATATGCGTCTGCTATGGAAAATACTAGCAAAAGGTCAATATTTAAACCAAGGTGCATCCTGGAGCTGATGTGCAGTTGTGGTCTAAAACATCTGGAGGACACCAGGTTGGTGAAAATTGATTTAAATCAAATGTGTGACTCTGCAGGACTATATTTGAAGAAACCGTTTATTTTCCCCACACATATGGCTGACCACAGACTAGGGTGTAATTAACATATTCTTCTTTAAAATTGCTGTCACTAAATGAAAAACACTGCTTACTGGAATATAGTCGAGTCAAGGTCCTAGATCCTTAACGTTATGTTTGAGTGGAGCCAGCTTCTTCCATTCTCTGGGCACCCGATAAGTGTTTCTTTGTCCATGTGAGTGGTTTGGTTTTATTAATTTATTTCTTAAGATTTATACACTGCTTGATTGTAAAGAAGCTCAAAGTGGTTTGCAAAACGAATCAAACATTAAAGTTATGGTGAACACAGTTAAAACTGTGGAATGGGTATTATTTGGTACCTTTAAGAGTGCCCGTTCCACAGACTGAAGCAGTCTAGTGGGCATATACGGCAGGGCCGGCCCAAGACATTTTGGCACCCGAGGCAGACGACAAAAGATGGCCCCCTTCCTGCCAGGGAAGAAGGGGTGAGGGAAGAACTACATCAGGAACAAGGGGGCAGAGAAAGATCAATATCAGGATCTGCTGCCCTGGTTGGTCTTGACACCTGAAGCAGTCACCTCACCTTGACTCATAGTTGGACCGACCCTAAATATAGGGTAAGGCATTCTCACAGGTTGACTGGCTGAAGAATGATTCTATTGTTAACCCCAGTCAGTCTGCCAAATCAGTTATGATATGGGTGTGAAAAATGAGTCATGCAATCGGCCAGTTATTGCAGCTGGAAATTGTATCTCCTCTTGTTATAATGGTGAGGCATATTCAGGAACAAATTGGGCTGAATGAACACAGACACACTCCCCCCGACCCCACTGGAGTGACTTTAACATGTAAGGTGAGAAGAAGACTAACTGGCTTTCATGCTTCTGCATTGTGAAGCTGCTACCATTTCGTAATAAACATGGTTAACATAAAGGGGAACTGAATTGACGTCAAGATTGTGCAGTTTTGTTAGGTAACAGGGAGACTTTCCATCCTTTGGGTGATAAGGTAAAGGTAAAGGGACGCCTGACCATTAGGTCCAGTCGTGACTGACTCTGGGGTTGCGGCGCTCATCTCGCTTTATTGGCCGAGGGAGCCAGCGTACAGCTTCCGGGTCATGTGGCCAGCATGACTAAGCCGCTTCTGGTGAACCAGAGCAGCGCACGGAAATGCCGTTTACCTTCCCGCTGGAGCGGTACCTATTTTTCTACTTGCATTTTGACGTGCTTTCGAACTGCTAGGTTGGCAGGAGCAGGGACCGAGCAACGGGAGTTCACCCCGTCATGGGGATTCGAACCGCCGACCTTCTGATCGGCAAGTCCTAGGCTTTGTGGTTTAACCCACAGCGCCACCCGCGTCCCCTTTGGGTGGTAGTCAACTAAATATTTGCACTAGTGCAAGGATTAGCATTTTCCCCCTTGATATGACACCCTTATATCTGATTTGGAGGGTTCAGGGAAACCCAGAGCAAATTTAACAGGTGCATGAGAAGAGGAGAGAGAGAAACGCTTACTCTTAAGGAACATTCTCCTTAATGCTAAACTCTGTACAATCCATACTGTCCACTTTCCTAAAGAATATCATCCAAGCAAGTTACAGTTTATATGGATACAGGTCAGAGGTTTTGACCCGGGTCAAAATAATACACCAAGAAAGAAGAAAGGGTGCTCTTCTGAGAAAGCAAAAGTAAAATTATAAAAGTGAGGTCATAAAAGTGAACATGTGAGAAAATGAAAGTTTTAAAAAATCAGTTATCAGCGTTTCAAAGAGATTACAAAGCCATTGTCAGTCAAGCCACTGTTCCTTTTAGCCAGACTGCAAAACAAGCACCTCCTCCAGCTGTACTGAAGCTTAGATGTTTGTATGAAAGTGCAAATTTACCTAGGATCTAAACAATGTAGTGTAATATAATGATTCAGTGATTCAATATTAAGTGTGGTGCAAGTGTTAATGTGATGGTGTCTGTAAAGCACATTGAAAACCCTAAATCAGCCTCAGTATAATTGATTGATTGATTGATTGATTGATTGATTGATTGATTGATTGCCTTTACCGCCTACCTTTTTCTCCATGGAACCCAAGGTGGCATTCATGGTCCCCCCCCCTTCAATCTGCACAACACCAACCCTGTGGGGGTAGGTTAGGCTGAGTGACAGTGTCTGGCCCAAGGTCACCAAATGAGCTTTATGGCTGAGTGAGGTTTTGAACCTTGTTCTCCCAGGTCCTGGTCTGGTCTGTCACTCCAACCACTCCAACCACTACACCCCACTGTCTCTCTGTAATAATTATGGGGCTACTTCTGAGGATGTGCAGACCTAAATTCCCCTAGACCTGAGCAGACATGATGTAATGAATATTAAAAGACATGCCGAGCTGGGAATATGACATCATGGTAGAGTTGAGACTTTGCGAACTTCCCATTTTATGACGTATGATGTATGTGTGTATCTTAGAAATTAAGACTGCATTTAAGTGGAAGGAAGGGCCAACCTGTGACCTGGCTGAGACACTTTTAATCAGCAGCAAGAACTTAAACCTCCCAAGTGGATCATTCCTGTAGAAGATACAACATGTGACCCAACTTACCCATGTTGACAGGCACCTCTTTGAGCTGGTTCACACATGCATATATTTTTAAACTTAATTAGTGGAATTTTCAGTGATGATGGGTGTGTGCAGTGCTTTTTCCCCGAGGGTACACATACCCCTAAAATTTTTGTTTGGCCTCGTTGAGGGGCAGTATTTCAATATGAGTGGGAAAATGAAAGCATCCCCAAACATATATATATTTAAGAAAATAAGCACTGTATGTGTGTTAGTGTGCAAATAAGCCATCCCAGATTGCACACCAGCACAAAGAATTCTCCCTCCTCCTTACTTGCAGTACTTTTCAATGGAGGCAGTTCCCACATCCCACTGCCCAAGGATAGAGAAATCAGGTGATAAGACCTGCGTTTGTGAATGACTTAACTACGCCCCCCCTTCTTCCTACGGTTGCACTGGTTCAGGCATTCATTTCATCGGGTTCATCTTCCAGAGAACCTTTGCCAGATATTGAGCCTGGGACCCTCTGTATTGAAAGCAGATAAGCTACAGCCCTTTTATGGAGACTGGGCACATGGGCTCCCCAGTGCTAAGCTAATAACAGAGGGCTCGAAGAAGGGTGAGGACAGCTACCACTGAAACAAACTTGCAAGATGTGGGTGGGGCAGTGGCTGTGCCACATTTATTTCAGCAGGAGATACTTCCAAAGAATTTCTGTTTGGATCCATCTGCTGCCACTTTCATAAATACTACTTTTTGGGAGAATGTTTCATGAAGTATGCAAAGCTGTTTTTGTTGTTTGAATAAGGCAGAGGATTGCTTACCCTAAAAACCAATTTGGGGTGGGAGGTGGAGGGAATAAGTGCCAGGTTATATTCAGGAGTTCAACAAAGCCTAAGCAAGGCTTAAGTGAAGAGTTAACATACAAATAGCTTCCAGTCTATCTTCTACAAAGTCTATTGCTAGAAGTCGCAGCCCCTCCCCCACCCAATCATTTGTTATAAAGGCTTTTTTATGATACAAATTTGATAATCTCCCTTCCATGTTGGCATCGTTCTAATTTGCGTTGTAAGCCCATAAAATTCGGGCTCTTTGTCTCCCCTGAAGGCCACAAGGTTTTCAAAGATACCATTGTGCCGCCTAAAACCTATAAAATTGTCACTAGGGACTGATTAAACAGTCCTGAATTGAAACAGTGCGGGATTTTTTGTCTTGGTCCCTTTCAGGCATGACAATGCCCTTTTCAACTCCCGAGACAAAAGGGGGTTTAAGGGAGCGATTCTCTGGGAGATTCTTCGGAGATAACCCCAACCATATGGAAGACAAGGTGGCCAGCAGCTGAGACAAAAAAACAGGTGACAACAAGGACTGTCCACCCCAACCCCCAACCCCGGAAACAAGAGGCTGGACCCGAATATCCTTCTGCTCCCCACTCAGATGTCTTCTTGAAACCACCACCCACGGAGTTGGGCATCGCACAATGACCCCCCGGCCCTCCACAACAATGGGACTGAGAAGGCCCACTGCAGCCAAAGGCACACAAGCAAACACACACACACACACACATACATACATACAGAGAGAGAGAGAGAGAGAAGTTGCTTTGTGGTCGACCCACCAATCAATGCCCAGAGAATTTGATCCTGCGCCAAGACGAGGGATGGTCTGGTTGATAGCCTCAAAAGCAAGAGGTGTGCTTAATTGAGAAGAGTCCATTTTCAGATGAGCTGTTTTAAGGAAAGAGACACACCCGGGCAAACGTCCTTCTTTGGCACCAGTCCTGGTGGGAAGTGAAGCCCTTCTTCTTCTTCTTCTTCATCATCATCATCATCATCATCATCTATTTATATGCCACTTAAGGCCAAGGCAGTCTCTAAGCAGTTTACAAAAAAACAACACATTGTAAACACACAAATACGCATGCAGAAGTAGCAGTAAAGCTGAAAAACTAGAATACCCAAATAAACCTAAATCATTCAAAAGGAAAAGCAGCCGTACATTGTGAAAACTACTAAAGAGTCAGGATTCCATCTAGAAACCATTCATCCTAAAGGAGTGGGTCAATAATATTTCTCCTAGTATAATATAGAGCAGACTCCCCCCCCCCTTCCCTTGGATTAAGAAGCCATCCAGCCAAACCAAAGGGTCGATAATATTCCTCTTAACTGGCGTTCGAGAGAATGCGCACAACTCCCATCTCCCTACCTCCATAGCCAGGTCTCCAAGAGAAGCGAGGAAGGACCACACCACCACTTTCGAACTTCGCAGAAGAGGAGAGATACGGAGGTCAGAAGACCAGTTCAAAATCCAACCTGCACTGTTTGCACTAGAATTTCAATTCTTCCGCCCAACGCCAGATCACTTCCCTCCGCTATCACGATTGAGATTATGCTGCTTGCCAATGAAAGAGATACCAGGTTCCCATCCTAAAATCATTTAAAAGAGCCTGGAAATACGCAAAGAAATTTTTTAAAAAACTAAAAATCCTACCTTTCATCTCAGTTTATAAAAGTTGAGAAACTTCGACGGGCTCGGTTTAAGTCTTCATTCTTATCGCATTGCGGCTGACAATGAGCGAACACCAGAAAATCCCTCGATAGAAAATCGCTCGGTTAACCCCCACGCCCTGCGAGCCAACTAGACAGTGAAAATGCGCGCAATTGTCACAAAACAGCATCGCGAAAACAAGTCAGAGCCGGTTTCTTTCCTGTCGTAAGAGCTGTTTGGAAAATATATATACATTCTCGGTACTGTCACTTCGCAAAAACAAGGACAGCATCAAATCAAATGAAAGAATCGATCAAGGGAGGTGGCAGAATATTAGAAGGGCTGTGCAATAATGACTCCAATGGTACTGCTGCTGCTGCTATTACTACTACTCCTCAGCTTGCATATATGCACGTTTTATTGTGCGATAAGAAAGGGAGGCATTTTTCAGAAAGCTTGGAGGAAACCAGCTGTTTTAGGTTGTTTTCGAAGGAAAAGGGTCCGGGGCAAAGTTCCGTTTTCAGGCTACATAATGCTTCCTTTCCCAGTTTCTGAACGCAACGCTTTGAAATAAATATATCCTATTTTTTTGATACGTTTCTTATAAATCCGGCCAAAGTTAACTTGCATTTCAGCGCGAGATATTTGAGCAGGTGCGAAACTGCAGTTGAAGCAAATGGATTTTTCGAAGCCAGCGGTGTCCATGTAATTGGGCCTTTAAGTATTAGTTCACCATGTAAATTCTGGGTACAGTCATAGACTGTAACTATATATAATTAGGGCAAACATTTAGTTCAGAGCATCCGTCTTCCTGTACACATTCGTATGGTAAATTTAATGGCAATCACATTGATCAATGTAGCTTTGCATTAATAGGACGAGATGGTGGTATTCAAATATGGCATTTGCCAGATCGCAGACTGTGGAACACTCTCTCTCTCTCTCTCTCTCTCTCTCTCTCTCTCTCTCTCTCTCTCTGTGTGTGTGTGTGTGTGTGTGTGTGTTGCTTTCCTACCCGAAGGGGTCCTAGCCTTGCAAACAGTCCTAGAAGCCCATATGCAGGAAAGCACCCCAGAGAGAGGGGGGAGGGGTCAAGCATCTCCCTAACAGCTTGTCACTTGACAGTCACTCTTTCCGGTGTAAATTGCCCCTTCGACATAAATGCAGGCAAGCAATTCGACCTTCTGAGCGTTTACAGGCTTGCGAACCCCGCGAACTCCAGCGGGACTGATTTTAATCCCATAATTCCAAATGACCAGGCAACGGCACCCAAAAGATATTTAAAAGGGAACTTAGTGGGATCCTTCCAGAAGGGAAGAGATCTTGGTCGCTCCCAAACACCAGTTTATTGGATCATTCGGCCTTGATTTTTGTGTGCGCAACTTCTACGAGAAGAGGATTAGGGCTATTTATTGAGCCTTTGTTCTGATTTGTTTGCTGGTAATATGAAGTTTAAGGGACGCGGGTGGCGCTGTGGGTAAAAGCCTCAGCGCCTAGGGCTTGCCGATCGAAAGGTAGGCGGTTCGAATCCCCGCGGCGGGGTGCGCTCCCGCTGCTCGGTCCCAGCGCCTGCCAACCTAGCAGTTCGAAAGCACCCCCAGGTGCAAGTAGATAAATAGGGACCGCTTACCAGCGGGAAGGTAAACGGCGTTCCGTGTGCTGCGCTGGCTCGCCAGATGCAGCTTGTCACGCTGGCCACGTGACCCGGAAGTGTCTGCGGACAGCGCTGGCCCCCGGCCTCTTGAGTGAGATGGGCGCACAACCCCAGAGTCTGTCAAGACTGGCCCGTACGGGCAGGGGTACCTTTACCTTTAATATGAAGTTTGGCGAAGCAACTGTTAGCCTCACACTTTCCACTGCATTCTCCTCCCCCCCCCGCCTACCCCCGCCTCCACTTTCCTTATCCCCCGAAGTCCGATCTTTTGCGGGGAGGGAGTTTGTAGCACCAATTAACTTTAAGAGGCCAACCTGAATTTGCAGGCATGGTCCCATTAGAAATAGTGAGTGATAGGGGACTTCTGGGATCGCAAGCGCTCGCGTCTTGGGATGCCGGCCTCTTCTGCCAAAAAGACACGGATCCCGAGGGTGGTTTTTGTTTGCCAACAATCCGGTTTATTGATCAGGGTAAGAAAGTTCTATTTGAAAATCAACTATGTCTGATACAAGTAACTCGCTATTCGTTTTGTTTAGAATGAAACTCAACCACCTTCTTTTTTTTAAAAAAAGCAACTATGTTTTCGGCCAGCTTTCTAAAACAAAAGGCCAAAAACAGGGTTAGGGCGAGACGATCAAGGTTAGCTACGGCAGGCATTCCGATCCCCACAACATTGACAGGGACGTCCTGTTGAATTCTGTTCTTTTCCAGGATCCGAAGCACCCCTCCCACACTTCTGTCTATTAATCCGGAACAACTACCATTCGTGGCTTTGCTGCTCACAATCGTTCATGAGGGCTGCCATCCCATTTCACCGATAACAATGGGTAGAAAATCCCCATATTTTCCCGACCCCTTACTGTGAACACTGTGTGTGTGTGTGTGTGTGTGTGTGTGTGTGTGTTGAAGGGAAATTAACCCGGGTTGGGCGATCTTAACTTTGCACCCTTCCTTCTATACGCGTTCCTATCTGCCAATCCTCTCTAACCCCCAGGAAGAGTACGTAGGATTTGCAGCCTTCAAGATCCCACGGTTACTTCCGCGTAAAGATAATTTGGCGGGAGCGGGAGAGAGGATTGGGCCCACTTCCCTTGGTAGCAAGCTGCTGGGGATTTGAAGTCTGGGTTTTCCTTTCTTACTGGTTGGGATCCGCGGCTCATTTTACTCTAAAGTAGTACTATCCAAGCCAACGCCTCGCGAGATGAAGGCACCAGTCCAAGGCGTCGCCCCAGGGCAGGCGGGGTCCAGTGAGTGTGTGTCTCTTTCTCTCTCTCCTTCTGGCAACCTGTCCGCGTCCTCGGCGCCTTCCTCACCCCCAGTTCCAGGAGACAAGGGCCGGGGGCGCTAAGTGCTGGTAGGCGGGGAAGAGGCTTAGCGAGGCGGCCTGCGGGAAAGCCGGGTAGCCCTGGAGGCCGAGCGCGTTCTGGGCGCCGCCGTAGTCCTGCGCCGCGCCGCTGCAGCTCTGGCACGCCTTGCCTTCGCGCACCAGCACGGGCACCACCACCCTGCGCAGGAGAGGCGCCGCCGCCGCCGCCGCTCCTCCGGCGCCGGCTCCTTCCCCGGCGCGCTCTCCTCCAGCGCCGCTGCCCTTTGCGCGCTTCATCTTGTAGCGGTGGTTCTGGAACCAGATCTTGACCTGGGTGGGCGTCAGGCGCAGCAAGTGCGCTAGCTGCTCCCGCTCGGGTGCAGACAGGTAGCGCTGCTGACGGAAGCGCCGCTCCAGCGCCAGAGTCTGCGCCTTGGAGAAGAGCACTCTGCGCTTCTTCTTCTTCTCGTCGTCGTCCTCGTCCGCTCGCGTCGAGGCGGCGGCCGGCCGCGATCTGCTCTCGGGGCCGCTCTCGTCCGAAGCTGCGGGGCAAGACAAGGGTTGGGGAGGGAAGGAGACAAGGCAGGCGCGTTAGATCCCGTTTCGTGGTTATCATTTGCTTATTTACCGCTGCAAAGGGACGCATGTAAGCGAGGATTAGGAAATTCCGGAAGACTGAAAGCGCAGTCGAAACATCACCATCATCAACATCATCAATGAAATACAGTGGTACCTCGGGTTAAGAACTTAATTCGTTCTGGAGGTCTGTTCTTAACCTGAAACTGCTCTTAACCTGAAGCACCACTTTAGCTAATGGGGCCTCCCACTGCCGCTGCGCGATTTCTGTTCTCATCCTGAAGCAAAGTTCTTAACCCGAGGTACTATTTCTGGGTTAGCGGACTCTGTAACCTGAAGCGTCTGTAACCCGACGTACCACTGTACTGTTCAATGGATCCGGCATATAGGTTAGATCTGAATGGTACATTATGCTGTGTTTGTGGAGAAAGAGGGCATGGGGAAGAGCCTTCTGGATCAGGCCCATGGCCCATCTAGTCCAGCATCCTGTTCTCACAGTGGGAAACCAAATGCCTGTAGAAAACTCCTAAGCAGTTGTTCAGCCCAAGAGTACTCTCGCCTCTTGTGATTTACAGCAACAGGCATTCAGAAACATAGTCATCATGGCTAGTAGCCCTTGATAGCCCTCTCCTCCGTGAATCTGTCCAATCCTGTCTTAAAGCCATCCAAGTTGTGGGCTGTCACTGTCTCCTGTCGGGGTGAGTTCCATAGTTTAACTGTGCGCTGCGTGAAGAAGCACTTTCTTTTACCTGATATGTGTATTTCTAGAATATATAGCTATAGCCACACACAAAATGCAGAAATAAATCTGCCCAACCACCCATAGATCCATTTTCTCTGGAGATCCGACAAAGCCGAAGCCCAAGAACCGAAACGGTAGCGCTTTTATCTGGGCGCGCTGTGACCTTTTTATTTGGACAGGGCTTTGATGATGGATCGGGTAGGATTTACACAGGGACACACGAAGTTGCTTTATACTAAATCAAACCACTGGTCCCGTCCACGGGAGTAGCTCTGCAGGGTTTCACAAGGGAGACATTCCCAACCTTGCCTAGAGATGACTCTGGGAATTCTCATCCGCCTCATATTGATCTTTAAATGTGGCTATTTTAGGCATAGTTTAATGTTTTGTTGCCAGCCAACAACACTGGAGACTGACGTGAACTGGTCTCCTGGAGCACCAATCCGCTCCCGCAATAACCTCCGACAGGAACAGGAGCAGCACTAGGACGCGGGAGAAGTTGCGCAGCCGAAACCGCCTTCCTGTGGTTTGCGTTGAGAAGACAGCAATACCGCTTCTGTGTCACGCGAGTTAAGCGCGAGACTGCGGGCAAGATTTCCTTTCAGCTATCATCTTGATGAAATATTGTTCTTCGCTTACCCTATCTATTGGAAGAGTTTTAGAATAGCGAAAATCTCCCTTTGATTTCAACGAGCTCCAGCCAGTCCTTTTACGAAATATTAATTGTACAATTGCAGAAACGGGTTTGTTGCTTTTAGCTCGCTGAGTTCCTAATCTTTTGCGTTTTATCTTATTTTTTTAATCATAGTTGGGCACCTGGAGCGCTTGATAAAGCTGCAAAACAGTAAATAACAATGATCGGTGCATTTGGTGGTTTGTAGGGTGCGTATATATGTATGTGAGTGAGTGAGTGAGTGAGTGAGTGAGTGAGTGTGAGAAAAGAACAAGAAAAGTGAGAGGTAGACATTTATCGGATGCCCAAAAATCTATTAACCTTTCTCATACTTCTAATTGCCTCTCCCATACACACACACGCCCAGCTGCAAGGGCTCAACATCTATTTTAAAGTACCCTTTTGTATGCGCCGTCTCCAAGCGTAAGGTTAGATCAAGAGATCTCCCGGAAGCCCCCCAAGCAGCCGCTCGCCTTAATAAGCTAAAAGAAGAGAAGATGCGGCTGAGCGCATTTGTTATCCTAAGCATGGATGGTGGGTGGGTATGTGGAAGTGATATTCCTGGTGGATTTACTAATGGCAAAAGGGTGTGCTTTGGTTATATGGTGCGTGAGAAATGCTTCTAGAAACCAATGGGTCTGTCTTCCTTCTGTCTTTCTGTGACAAGAATCTCTCCCCACCTCCTGTCATTCAGGAGCCGCTTAGCTGCGAAGGGACCAGCTCTCATCGAAGTGGCGGATGGAAAAAATCGGAATGGAGGCGCATCAGCAAGAATACCTGCCAGGGTTTTTATGGCCAAGGGCCATTGCCTCCGGAAGACGCCACCAGGAAGCCCTCGGGGCGCACCATTTTCCTAAGAAGCGTTTTGGAAGACTGAGCTGGGTTATTAGGATTTTAAATAAGCTAGTACACGTTGTGAATTACTCTGTCTGTAAATGGACTCGTACTTGTTTGTGTATTTCCTTAATTCAGTGCCGGAGATTTAAGATGCAAGACGTTCCTGTTCCACAATAGGAAGGGTTCTTAGATCTCCAAGAACTGCTACTCCGCTTCTGGAAACATTGGGCCAAACGGGAAGCATCTTCTGGAGCGACAGACTGTTGTATTTAACTAGGGGATTTGCTTTTGGTGAAAGCAGAGCCGAGGCCTGGAAAACGACCCACTACTCTCCTCATCTTGAGTACAAGGGAGCTTAAACTATTGGCAAGACGACCGGAAACAAGTTGACTTGGACTTAAGCTGCGCACACAACATCCATTTCTAGCACACCCACCCACCCAAATAATTCCGGCAACTATAGTTTACTCCTCACAGAGTTGCAATCCTCGGCACCCTTAGCAAGCTACAGTTCCCAGGATTAATGGTGTATGTGTGCTTTAAAGTTTTAGCGGGCACACAGCCTGTAAACCCATCTGCTCTCGGTGGAACCAAAGTTACTTCCATCGAAGGTCCCAATCTTGGGCGCGTTTACTTGGGAGTCTCTTCGCATCTAATGGGACTTAATTCTGAGCAAATATGCATAGGATCGGACTAAACGGCAGCCTGAAAAGGCTATTGGAGGATCGTAGGGAGGGGGAGCTTATATTTTACAAGGCTGCAGGCAGCACGATTCGGCAGGAGTGAGGCTTGCAGGTGTGGGTTTCATTAAGTCCGCCCCCCTCATTTTCCTTGATCGAACATTTCTCCAAACCTCACTGGGGTGGAAGCAAAAATCACTGCCTAGCCAGCCCCATTGATTTCAAAGGGAAATAAAAACACGTGGCTACATCTCCCACTGAAATCAATTGGACTTCTTTTAAAAAACCAAAAACTTAAGTGTGGCTGGATTTTACCCATAACTTGGTTAGCATTCAGCTGGAGTTCAGACCAATGGGACCTGAATCCAAGCGCTGGACTTTATTGGGCTTAGAACAAATATGAATCGATGGATGGATGAGTCAGATCATCTTTCACTATTATATTACCATCTTGATCTAAGCCATGGATTCTGTAGAAAGGCTGGAATTTGGTACATGCGGACATACTAACTACCGCAGAAATAGACTACAGTGCTTTAAGAGCCATTACTTGGAAACAGAAATCGGTGGTGAGGTAGGGAAAGACAGACCGTAGAGATCAGCTATGATGAGGAAATTGCCCAGGGATACACTGAAGCGTGTTTTGTAATTAAACAAACTGAGCCCCTCGGGGGGGAAACTACAAAAGACAGCCACGGATCTAATCTTGTTGCCCAGCAATACAAGCATATTCTACATTATAATTACTACAGTAATATTAACTAATTACAGCAACTGTGGTATAGATTGTATACTGGGCTGAGCTTGGTTTCTTATTTTTATCTACAGAAAATGTTTTGATTTTCCATAAGGTGGGAAATATCTCTATGAAGTCTATTTCCCTGCCTCTAAACAATTATAAAAACCTATGAATAGAGATCTATTTTTTTTTAAAAAAGACTATAGAATCATATATTATATATTTGCCAACATCTTCATCTAGGCACACGTTCATTCAATGGAATTTTCTGGCTGAGGAAGTGTCCTTAAATTCGTATGGTACATTTTCTGTAGAAAACGGTAGATATATAATCGGCAAAGCATTAATAGTCGAGGTAAAAGGCACCGTCAAGAAACAAAAAAATAGCCCTACATGTGAAGTCGTAATAGTTTTAGTATATAATATGTGACCAATTAGTAAATACATATTATATTAATATATGAACAGACGCATATGTGTCCATCTTGAAGATGTCAGCGCGGAGGAGACAATACCTAAGCTGGACCATTCCTAAACACAAAGGCTACTACAGGGATCTCACGGTTTTGCCTGGAGTAAGCTTTATGATAGGAAGAAATGTATTTCTGCCTTGCTTTGAGTAACGTGTGTGTGGGCGTCCCTGGGTCCGCGTACACACACCTGCGTACACGAGCGATATGTATGAAAGTCAAATATGACACCTCTCGCTCAATATCTCCTCAATGCACAGCGTTATCGATTTCCCTTCGGTGGGGTGGGTGGGTTCTCCGCTCTCTGCCGCACGTACACACCTTTCCATCATCTCTGCCCAGCAATATTGTTGGGGTTCAATATTCCTCCGCCCATTATCTCTGGGTGACCACCACGTCCCCGTTATCTCCCCGCCTGTTACATCTCCCTCTAAGATGGTGGTCGTCTTTATTTTCTCCCTCCCTCTCCCCCGGATCTCCCCCAAGCCCTTCATCCCTGTGCGATCTCCTCCGCCGCCCCCCACTCACACAGATACTGGCTCCTGTCCGTTTCCATCCATTCCCGGTACAGGGAGCGACCGTATCCCTCGCTGGGGTCCTGCTCCTTGCCTCCGCCGCCTTCCGGCTCGGGTAAATCCAAAAGGCTCCGCACCGTGAAGCTGATCCTGCCCACGGTAGTCATGGCAGAGATGCCCGCCGCCGCCGCGTCTGAGTCAGTCCTCGGCAGTGGCGGTGGTGGGCAGGCTAAGGCGAGGAGAGCGCAGCTACTGGGTGCCGGGAAGGCTCGGCCGGAGGCTCATCCCTGCTTCCCCTCCGGCGAGAGATTAGTGTCGCTTACCGAGGGGGCTCCTGTTTATATCAACAGTCCTCCCCAGCGTCAACACGGGCTGCTTTCAAACCGTCCCTGTCTATGGGATGCTAAGTACCTGAATTAGTCAAGTGCTCAAGCTCTAATGGGGAGTAAGGGCAACCTCACCCCCCCCCGCACGCACACACACACACACACACGCAGCCCCCTACCCATCCCCCCTGCTCTCCCCACCCCCCACAGAACCACCCCTCCCCAAAGCCAGCAGGAAGCAGCTTTCAGTGTTACAGATTCTGTCTGATTAGGCCAAAGTGGGGACAGATAATGGTAATTGTTCGCCGTGAATAACATCTTGGGTGGTATGCGGGGACCAGCAGCCGCCCTCGCCAGCCCCTCCGCCCTTCTGTGAGCACACAAAGTGAATCCTCGCAGGGACATCCGCAGCGCTTGTCCGGGGCTCGCTTGCTTTTCGCCTCGAGCCCTCCCTCGCTCCTCAGCCTTTTCAGGAGAATGCAGGAATTTATTCATTGTTTGTTTTCTTCTCCCGGTTTGGGAACCACTTCGGGGGCACAGCTACCCAGGATTCAGTCTCAATGGGTCCCCTTCTCTTCTTTTGCAGAGGGTGCGTAGGGCTTTCCTTCGCGCCTCAAACATCCAGGGGCGTACCCCGCGGGAACAGCCTCTTGAGTCCCTCTCCGCCCAACGCCAGGGAGGCACCAGCGTGGCTGAGCTTCCCAGGTCGTGAAAACGCTTTCCCAGGAAGCCCGTTCCGTCAGTGGGACCGGGGTCCTATTTCCAAAGAGTATGGCAGACTCCTAGCTCGACCCATCATCTTGTGGAGGCCAAACCATAGAATCATAGAAGTGTAGAGTTGGGAAGGACCGTGAGGGTCATCTGCGCCAAACCATTGATTTCTGCATTCCAAAGGTGTGAGCCTTCCTTGCAGCCAAGTTAGCGAAGGGCCACAGTTCAGTGGGAAAGAAAAGGCTCTGCATGCTGTAGATTCTGGGTTCAATCTCCAACATCTCTAGGTAGGGGCGGAATGACTTCTGCTCCTAACCTTGAAGAGTCACTTCCTACCAGTGCAGGAGATGGACCACAAAGCAACTTCCTGCAAACCTGCAAAAGGAAAAGAAAGAAAGGATCGTTTCGCCATGTTGTTGTTATTTCAAAACTCAAAGACAGCATTCCTAAGCACGCTTACTTGAAACTAACTTATATTGAAAGCTGTAGGGATAGGTGTTAATCACAGAGGGCTTCAGAAGTTCTTGTGCACACAGATCATACACATTCCATGGTGTTAAACTGGAGTAAGCAGGGGTGGGGAACACCTTGACCTCCAGCTGTTGTGTGACCACAGCCACCATCATCCCTAGTCATTGGTAGTGATGGTTGGGGCTGATGGGAGCTGGACTCCAACAACATATGGTGGGGCCCTGGACTCTCCACATCTGCTTTAGAGTGGTTGGTATTGGAACCAGTGAGACTCATTTTGGGCTGGGTTGACAGCAGTGTTCCCAGAAGGTGGAGTTATTCCACTCCTGCCTGTGTGGGGGGAACAGTGTAGAAGGGATATTTGGATCTATTTTCAAGTTATTTCAATCCAGTGACATAAGCTCATAACACAACTGAAGTAAAAACTGTGGGAGTGTTGTGGGTAGCAGGAGAGGATATATTGATTAATATTACCGTATTTTTCGGACCATAGGACGCACTTTTTCCCCTCCAAAAATGAAGGGGAAATGTGTGTGCGTCCTATGGTGCGAATGCAGGCTTTCGCTGAAGCCTGGAGAGTGAGAGGGGTCGGTGCGCACCGACCCCTCACGCTCTCCAGGCTTCGCACACCTCTCTGCAAGCAGCGGGAGCCCAGCGCTGGGCTCCCGCTGCTTGCGGAGAGTTGCCAGCATGCCGAAGCCTGCGCGCGCTGAGATCAGCGCGCCCAGGCTTCGCGGACCTCTCCGCAAACAGCGGGAGCGGTCCCGCTGCTTGCGGAGAGTTGCCAGCATGCCGAAGCCTGCGCGCGCTGAGATCAGCGCGCCCAGGCTTCGCGGACCTCTCCGCAAGCAGTGGGAGCGCTCCCACGGCTTGCAGAGAGCTGCCTGTTTGGGGGCTGGGGTCGGGGGAAGCTCGAGCTTCCCCCGCCCCAACCCCGCGCCTGGGGAAAAAATAATTTTCCCCCTTTATTTCCCCCCCAAAAAACTGGGTGCGCCCTATGGTCCGGTGCGCCCTATGGTGCGAAAAATACGGTATCCTTCCTAACTCGCACTAGCAAGTTTCTTTATGCAGCAGAGTGCATTCCCCCTTTTACACAGCAAGAAGGCTGGTTGCAGACTCGTGTGAGTCTCTTAAAATAATAAGCGATTCAATCTGGCTTCCCCAGATTGAGATCTGTTCTATTATTCCTGGTAAGACCCCTTTTATCCCTCCTAAAAGAATAAAGACACAACAGTCTTATTCGTAAGTAACAAAAAGTAGTTTTACTCACGATCAGGCAGAGCACAGTGTGATCCCTGAAGGCAGGCTTTAGGCTTAAAGTTACAAATATGTACAAACAGGTTTACCCCATATGGGACATAACCTAGGGACTGCCGGCTAACAGCCAGCAGTGCAGTCCAGGTGAATCAGGAAGCAGACAGGACGAAAAAGAAGAAAGGAGGTGGCTACGTGACTTGGCCTTTTACCAGGTCTGGAAAGGTCATACCCATCTACTAGTTGTGGGAATGTTCAGGGTGGCAGGAGAGGATATTTTGTTTATTAATATTCTTCCTAACTTGTGCCAGCAAGTTCCTTTACTTAGCAGAGTTTACATTCCCTTTTTACATGCATAGCAGATAGCTGGTTGCAGGCTTGTGTAAGCCTCTCACTATTATACAATTCAGTCTGTCTTCAGATTGAATTGTACATTCCTAGACTTCCGGGTTAGCGCCATCAACTAATGGCGGATTCCCTCTGAGCTCCGGAGGGAATCGGCTCTGCAGGATCGGGTCTTGCCGCTGCGGCGACGCGGGGACCCATAAAAATCACAGGCGGTGAAGCCTGTGAACCTGGTGACTCGGCGGGCACCATTTGCGCCCCCCGACCTGCGAAGGAGCCTTTTTAAAGGCTTTGGAACGCGGGACGGGGTGAGCGGCGCGGTGCAGAGAGTCGACTGCTTCTCCTGCAGAGTGAAGCCGCATTGCCATGGTCGGAGAGTGCTGACTTCTTCTTTTGAACAATTGGACTCTAAAAGTAACAACCCGTGAGTACTACGGAAATTGGTACTGTAAAGAAAATTTTGCTTTTAAGAATTAGGCACGATCGGGGAAGGTGTAAAAAGGAAGTCTGCCTCCCCGTCTTGTAAACAAGTTAAAGCAAAGACCTGCTAACTAAGGTCAAGAGAACCTTTTCTTCTTTCCTTCTTTGGTAAAAGATTTTAATTTCACGATTTGGCAGTATAAGAAATTTTGCTGGAGGATAAAGAGCTAATTTTGGGAACCGAAGTGCCACCCTCCCGGACCCGGGAGTGTTCCGCGAGAGAGCCTGTCGATGAGGTACTAAAGAGTTTGACAGCTGTCAAAGTAGCTGTCAAAACGGAAAAAGAAAACTTAGTTTCTGTTGCTTCTGCTGGTTATATATGTTACAATTTTTGTTACAATTTGTTGAAAACAAGGAAGAACTGATACAAACTAGCTGGATTTTTGGACTTGGATTGGAATGAACACTAAGAAACCAAAATCCCTCTAGAGGGGGATTTGGGACATTACAAGAATGGCTGGAGAAGGGAGAATTCAGGCTGAATTGGACAGAGTCTTTGTTCTCTTGGGAAAGTTGCAAGGCCAAATTGATGTTTTGGCTATAAATGTTACAACTCTGGACTCAACTGTAAACAATATCATTGAAACTGATAAGGAGTTGAATCTGGAAGTTTATTCAACTGAACAGAAAGAGAAACTTGACAACTTTGAGAATTTGGAGAAGGAGACATATGTTGTCCCTGAAGAGCTGCAGATGATGAAGGAGGACTTGAGGCCTGACATGATGGTAAGGAAGGAAAATAAGAATTTGATGTGGAAAATCTGGCTTGAATTGGAGATTGAAGAAAGGAAAGATCTCCTTATGTGGAGATCCGAAGACCTAAGGATTATAAATTTGCTCAAGGTGGAGGTTGGAGCCTTGGGGACATTTGGACTTGAAAGGAGTAAGAAACAAGATTTGGGTTCCACCTTTAAGTATGGAGGACTGGTTAAAGAAACATGGATCCTGAAGGGCCAGAGCTTCTCCGAGAGTTGGTGTTTAATTTTAAGGACTATCAAAAAAACCAGCAGAGAGGAATTGAGAGAGAATTAAGAGCCTCGGATGTGAGATCTCCAGGCTAAATATTAGATTAAGACTGATGGACATTTGTTGGGGACTGGAACCGGGAAAGGGGGGGTGGGGTTTGGGAATCCAAAAGGTACATAAATATAATGTGTTTTGCTTTTATTTTTGTTTTTGTAATGTTTATGAAATTTGGGAAATTCGTGGAAGGGAATTTGGGTCGACTTTAGAAAGAATGTTTCAAGAATATGTATTGATGTATAAGTATTGATGTTTAAGTTTGGATAAGGTAAAATTGTTTTTTTTTAAAAAAAGAACTAAATTAAAGGAAAATAAGGTTAGCAAAAATAAATTGAGGAAATGGATGAAAGAGTAAAAGTAAAATAATAACATGTTAATTTATTAGGTTAAGAATTATGGTTAAGGATTTGCTGAATCAATAATTTGAATTGGAATACAAAAAGGGGAGGTATGAGGAGGTCGGGAAAATATGTCAATGAAAGTAAATTTTGGTGAACTTAATGTGTTTTTAATTTTTATGTATCTTTTTTTCTGTTTTTTCGTATTTTTTCCCCTTTTCTTTTTGACTTTTTATATTCTTACTGTATTAATTTTGAAAATTTTAATAAATATCTTAAAAAAGAAGAAGATTGAATTGTACATTCCTGGTAAATTCCCTTTAATCCCCTTAAAAGAATAAAGAAGTGACAAACTTATGCAAACTCAATAAAAGAAGTTTACTTACATCATTTCACAGTTGAATCCCTACAGGCAGACAGTTACAAATATGTACATGTGGATCTACCCTGTATGGGGGAATAATCCCACTGTTCTGCTAGGTGAGAGCTAGCAAACCAGTCGTAGCTAAAAGCTGGTCAAACAAAGGAGTCCAAAAAAAGAGGTGTGCTGAGTGACTCTTCCTTTTGTTACCTGGACAGGTTAGGTCACACCCACCTTCTATCACATGCAAAAGGAAGGATACTCCAGTCAGGAGGAACAGGAAGTTTCGACTGGCCGGACCAAACATTCCCTTGCATGTCTTCTCTAGCATTACAAGGAATGTTGTACTTGACTGCTCTCAGTGGATTACATCCCACACTAGTCACATGCAAAGGAAAGGATGCTCCAGACCAGGTGTAACAGGAAGTTCAACTGGCTCAACCAACATTCCCCTGCATATCCTCTCTAGGCAAACAGTCAGTGTTGTACTTGACTGCTCCAGTGGATTACATCCCACAAAAACAGCAAACCAACTTTAGATAAACCAATAGACTAATTTAGTGGGAAATGTCATGTCAAAACAAAATGTTAAGAGTTACAATCATTCTGTAGAAAGTTACCCCAAAAGAAGGTTGTTTCTGAAGCAGATGCAGGCAGCAGGATCCCAAGAACGCAAGACAGCCACCTGTGAGATGGATGCTTTCCTTTATGGCACTTTCCTTTAAAGGAAGAAGAAAAATGTACATAGTTTTAGGTATAGGCATTGTTTTCCAGAGTCAGATGGGTTTGGGACTCAAAAGTAAGCCGATTGGTTGCACTTAAGCTTAGAAAAAGGTCCAGAATGGGGAGTGAGGCAATGAGGGCATTGCGGGGGGTTGGACTAGATGACCCTCGCATTCCCTTTCAGCTCCACAATTCTATGATTCTCAGATTCTCAAATGGTACTAGCTAGTTAAACAGGGAAAATGCAGAAGGTCCATTCCTCTTCAGCAAGGCATTTGGCTAATTATACAATCTATGACCTTTCTGTGGGAATGTTAAGGAAGGTAGGAGAGGATATATCATTTTGATATTATTCCTCCTCACTCACGCTAGTGAGTAAACAGCAGAGCACATTCCATTTGCAACTTATTGGAAGCAAGTTGTTAATTCGTTAGAATCCTTTAATTAAGAAATCCAGCCTGGCTTGTTCCTGGTAAGTTTCCCCTTTATTTCCCTCTTTAAATAATAATAAGACAACACAGTCTTCTTTAAAAGTAAAAATAAAGTTTTACTCATATTCTGCTCACAGCAATAATCCGAAGGCAGGCTTTATCTTGTGGTTACAGTGAAAAGAAATCTGAACCACATCTCAGACTTTCTGCTTGAGGGCTCCAGCCTATGTGAAGGTTGAGCCATGCACTGGCTAAGAGCCAGGAGAGCAAGAGGAAGAGAGGAAGAGAGTGAGAGTCAAAATGGTAAGAGAGAGATGGTTGCATGGCCATCCCTTTCATCTGGTAAGCTAGGGTCATGCCCATCTTCCTGGTCACACACAGAGGGAGGAAGCTCCAGAGCAGGTATGACAGGAAGTCCTCCCTGTCTGGAGCCACATTCCCCTGTGTGTCCATTCTAGGCAACAGGAAATTGTTGTATTCGACTGCTCTAGTAATAATACATCCCACACTTTTAACCTGGGGTTGGGCATGGGGGGTATAGTTTTGTGTGTTATTGTGCATTTTGTGTTTATATGGTAAGCCACCCTGTGGTCCTTCAATGAAGGCAGTATATAAGTTTTAATAATAATGATAATACCAGAACAAAATTGGTGCCAGGCAAGTTATGGAATCACCATGGACAGCATTTCATCTGCTTTAGGGCAAGGATACCACCAGGTGGGGCCACGTCCAATTGGCTCTATGCTTTTCAATCTGGATTGCATTGCAAACTTGGGTTTTCTGAAGAATGCATCAAGGGGACCAGATCTGCATTAACATCAGCAGTAGGGAATATTTCTTCCCCATAGGGTCAAGGCAATTGCTGGATTCAATAGCTATACCCAGATTGTTAGCAACAATGACCGTCTGTCAGAATGACAATGACAATTTATTAGAAATATGATTTGAAGTCAACAATTCAGTTAGTAATTAAGGAAAGATTAAGAACAAACTTAGTTGGTTTCTAAGGTGCTACTGGACAATTTTTTTGTTTATAAGGAACCAGTGGTTACTGATGCTTTCTTACCTAGTTCTGAAGCAATTGATTTTGCATATATCTCCCATCTCAATCCTATTAGATACTGATTTCAACATGTACATTGATTTCCACCTAATCTGTTTCGCTGGGAGACCTTAAGCTGAAATCCCAGGAACAATTCAACAAAAGTCTGCTCACTGTCTTGAGGCATATGAGCTGATCATGATAAAGAGATTTTGGAATTATTCAAAATACTGTAGAAGTGGTAACTTAATCTTTAGCTATGAATCCCCTGCTTAACTTATATGAGAAAAGGGTATACTGCATATTTGACATGCAGGGGACTAACCAAATTTGTCTTCATTCCAAACACTGAGAACTGGCATCAATTCACAGGCATACAAAACCTACCTGCATACTGAATTCCATTAGACACAACACTTATTTCAGTGTTCATATGCTAAAGGTTTGCATGATGGTTTAGAGTAAAATGAAAAATATCATGTGATTTATTTTAATGGGGGTAAATGTAAAGGTAAAGGGATCCCTGACCATTAGGTCCAGTCGTGGCCGACTCTGGGGTTGCGGTGCTCATCTCGCTTTATTGGCCAAGGGAGCTGGTGTACAGTTTCCGGGTCATGTGGCCAGCATGACTAAGCCGCTTCTGGCGAACCAGAGCAGTGCACGGAAACGCCGTTTACCTTCCCGCTGGAGAGGTACCTATTTATCTACTTGCTTTTGAACTGCTAGATTGGCAGGAGCAGGGACTGAACAACGGGCGCTCACCCCGTCATGGGGATTCAAACTGCCAACCTTCTGATCAGCAAGTCCTAGGTTCTGTGGTTTAATCCACAGTGCTACCTGAGTCCCTTCAATGGGGTTAACCAGATTTAATTGCAACTCAAACAAACTGCTACTTAAATGCATTGGGTTCACTTCAGTCCAATAAATGTGGGCTTCCAGCTCAGGAAGGCAGGACCCACCCAGTCATGAGGCAGAAAGTGGGAACTCAGTCAGATAACAGGGTGCACCCCTTTACCCACTTATCTCATTATTAGCTACCTTACTTTCCTGCCTGCCAGCCTTCCTGCTGTTGTTGGTAGCACTGCTTTCCACCACCACCCTGGTGAAACTAAAGAACGTGAGGCTAAACTCTCTGTCATCCTCTCCATGGCCTCCCTGCATGTTCTGAGGAAGGGCCATGGGGATCCTTTCTCAGAGCCAGACATTCTGGGCAAGGACACCTGTGATGGCCCTGTGGTTTACACAGCAGCTAGAAATTGCAGGATTTACAGTCAAAATCACAAATGCATGATTGCCAGAAAGGCACATGAGGGGCTGACACTTGAAGATTTCCTGAATCGATATAGAATGGACTGTTTGAGGTCATTTTCTTAATGCTTTGGAGGGAATTTCAAAGACAGAATATAATTTTATGTACTTCCTATCTGAGCTCTCCTTCTCTTTATTTCAAGCCAGCAATGTGAACAGTTGTACATGCCTTGGCTCTGCCCAGAACCCAGACTCCACTTTGGAAACTAATTTAATATTTTGTAACTAAGAAGTATTTTTACCTGCATACCAGTTTGATAAATTTGCTGATTGCATTGAAATGTAAGTAAACCGTTTTGTTTTTGAGTTGCTGCCCTCCAGACCTCTCATGGAGGAGGCACACAAAGAAGGGCCTCAGATAATGATCACAGGGTCTGGGATAATTCAAATGGGGAGAGGTGGTCCTTGAGATATTGCAGTCCTGACTTGTTTAAGGCTTTGTAGGTAAAAGCCAGCACTTGGAAGTGGGCCTGGAAACTAATTGGTAGCCAGTGCAGTTAGGCCAGGATCTTTATAATATGCTCAAACTGCCTTGCCTTCAGTGAGCAACTTGACCACCAAATTCTGCACCAGCTGAAGCTTCTGAACTCTCTTCAGAGGCAGCCCTACATATTAACGTGATGCAGTAATCTAACCTAGAGGTAACCAGAGCATAGACAACAGATGCTAGGCTATCCCTGTCCAGATAGGGCCTCCAGCTGAAAGAGATGGAAGGCACTCTGTGCCACTGAGGCCACCTGAGCCTCAAGTGACAGTAAAGGATCCAGGTGTACCCCCAAACTATGAACCTGCTCCCTCAAAGGGAGTGTAACCCCAGCAAAAGCAGGTCATCTCCCATACATCCAGTCTAGGGAGCCACCCATTAACAGTGCCTCAGTCTGGATTGTGCCTCAGTACCTTGACTCTCATCCAGTCCATTACCTAAGCAAGACAACGTTGACTGAACATATTTCTGGTTTGCCAAGCTTTTTTTAGAGAATGAATTTGTTTCAGTGCTTGGTCATTAGTTCTGCATTTTATGCTTTTGTGATCTTTTAATGCTTATGCCATACATCACAATGATTTGTTTTTAGTCCAGAGGTCTCAAAAGTCCGGGAAGGTATGATGCGGATACTTTGATAGTCTTATCACTTAGTCACATCCTTAGACTGACTTCTTCAGGAGGCTTCCCCTGAGCAATTAATTAATTAATCCGTCAATTAATCCGTGCAATTGTGGCTTGCGGTTCCTTTCGCGCTATGATTCCAGATGGGCCTGTATCTCCGCGGGAGAGGAGGGGGGATTATTCTTTTAATCTCCTGCGGTTATTGATTCGCAGCTCCCTGTGCAAACAGCGCCCCAACACAAACGCCTCTCGGCGCGCCTATTCGGAGCGGAGCCTGAGTCCCGCCCCTGGCCCTCTTTCCCCGCTGGCCGGCTGAAAATGTAAATAGAGCAATAATGCGCCCGGCGGGGAGGCTCAAAGAGCTCTGTCTCTGGGGCTGATTTGTGGCCTGGGATGAGCAGGGGACGGGGCTCCAGTTGGCCGACTTCCTGCATATTTCTTAGGGACTGGACAGGCTCTCTAGAAAAGATTCCCAGGCCGTGATGATTGGAGCCACCTATCAAGCGTGCCCGGTGACAGTCGCTTTCCTGCCTCTCCCCCCCCCCCGCCCTCCCCTTCCCAGCCCTCTCCCCCGTCCCTCCCCTGGTTCCTCCTAGATCAGCCTCCCCAACGTCCTGGGTGGTCGGCCCGAGGGGAACACAAATACATGCCAACTGCTAGCCTGTGAACAAAGGGGAAATGTAGCCCTATGTCCTGGACCTGTTGGAAGCATTTGTTCCAGTCAAGATTTTGCATTTGTTCAGACGGGGAATAATAGGTGATTGACGCCTCCTGACAATGTGCTTTAGCTCTCCGGGATAAATCGGAGCTTGTTCCTTGTTGTCATGGTTTTCAATTGGGTTCAATGGGATTTGAACCACGATCGACTCTGCTTTGCGTCTACTGCAGCCTACTCCATACAAATTTATTAGTTATGTCTTTTTAAATGAGATTAAATGGAAACGACTTCAGGGAAACAACTCATTCATAGCCAGGGGCTCCGGGTGCCCACCAGCATTTGAATGCCAGCTTAGGGGGTGTATGTGTGTGTGTAATGAATATCAATTCATAACTTCAATCTAGAAGCAGGGTCGCCAAACATGGTACGCAGAAACCCTGGGAGATAAATGCTTCCTTTTTTACACTTAAGGAAGTGGATGGGGCTGAACTGGTCTGGATCCAAATGCCCTGGTTTTCATCTGGGTTGTGGACCAGGCTGCGTATGGACCTCGGTTTCAATGCAAACCCTTCGGCTCCGCTGGGCTGAGGATGGGAGCCAAAGGCAGCCATCACAACTCCTTGGAAAGGCAAAGTCCGCCTTGAATATAATAGGGCTGTTTAGAAGAAATGGGTCGGAGCCAGCGTGGCTGCAAAGAGCTTAGAGAGGTGCCGGCTCCTCTCCGCAAACAACAGTAGCCAAAAAGGAGGGGGGGGTGTTTCACAAAAGGAGATGGTTCTCCTTTGTATGTATCCTCAAGGACAGGCCAATATTTCTGAGGCCATCAGCGATGGCAACGAATTAAGAGGGGGAACCCCTCACCCACTATCCCCACCTCCTAACTCCTCGACCCCTCTAAGAAAGAAAGGTACTTATATTAAAATCTTGACCCTGAAAGCAAACAGTTCCTGGCTTCTGGGGAGGTTGTCTCTCTCTCTGTGTGTAGTTTGAAGCCTGGAGGGACGAAGTATTCAAGGTGCCTCT
Organism: Podarcis raffonei; assembly: GCF_027172205.1. Classification (NCBI taxonomy): domain Eukaryota; kingdom Metazoa; phylum Chordata; class Lepidosauria; order Squamata; family Lacertidae; genus Podarcis; species Podarcis raffonei. The sequence goes on along the minus strand of NC_070602.1, from coordinate 33,203,503 downwards.
TAGAATACTTGCCAAGGACTCTCTAAGGAAAGTTGGTTTGGGTTGTTGTTTTTCAAACTTCGCGAGTCAGGAGAGAAAGTCTCTACTCCAGTGACCTCTCTTAGCCTTTTAAGCTATTGAATATCCTAAGCCCACACTGCTGTGTAGAAATAAGTAAATGGTACTCGTCAGCCCTTAAGAGCCCTTCAGCACCAAATATTTGCTCTTTCTCTTATGGATTCTCTCCAGTGGCACCAAAAACGCTCCTCTTCCAGCCTCTGAGCGAGCTGAGTACACCAACCCCTTAATAGCTCTTCGGAGAATCTCCTTGTGCTGGGAGGGCGGGAAGGTAATTCCCTCGGGTGGAGTGGAGGAGAATTTGCTCTCAGCTACCAAAATATCTTGATATAAACCGGTTTGTTTATATCAAGCTGTTCCTATCTCCAAAGCTTCCTAGTGGGACTTATGTTGCTTTGGGAACCTGTTTTAAAACTTATTACAATTAGCCGATCAAGGGGCAGGTTGTCGTGTGTGGGAGTGTCGCATAATGGAATTATTTCCCGTACAATCAATCCATCTCTGCGCATAGAAACCTAGCTGTCAGGTAGACTAGAATCCTTTTCCCCTGACCTCTAGCTTTCTATGTGCTGGGATTTATAAAAAGTTGTTTGCTTGGATTCAACCATGTGAGCCTCCAAGATGGAGGACAATGGAACAAGAAATAAGCCACGGGAGGGCAGGATGGGATGATCTACCTCCTCCATGTTTCAGACGATATGTGATTATTCCTTAGGTGGGACACTTACATTTGACCCACTCGCCAGTTCTACTCTCTGAGTCTGACAATTGTTATAAGCAATTAAATGGACCCTTATTTAGATGTGCATGCCAAAGGTGCAAAAGTCTATGTGTGGGCAACATCTTCGTTAAGCAAAGGAAGACATGCCATTATTATTATTATTATTATTATTATTATTATTATTATTATTGAATTAACTATGGTATATATCCAACTGCTGACCTTACTGAGTATCGTGCACTTACCCCTTACCCAAAACTCTGGCTCCCACCCTTCTGAAATACGAAGCTCAGCTGTTCCCTTGCGACCTTCCAAAGCAAACCTGAGCAAGCAAACAAGGTGTAAAGCAGTTCCCATAAGAACTAAGCAAAGCCCCCAACGCGTTTCGAACGGATTGACTTTGTATCTCCAACAACGAAAAGAAGACAGCGAAAGAATCAGCAGCTGAGACCCAGCTAGGTCTTGATGTCATGTTCGCTGAGTCATTTGTCCGTAAAATGGGACCACTACCTCACATGGCTATTGGCAGTGTGGGCGACGTAAGAATATGAATTTCAGATGCGATGGGAGTCAACTGTAAGCTTATCTGCAGCTAAAGCTCTTGCCATCAGCTGAAACAGTTGTGTATCGATTGACTGTTTTTGACCAAATCATAGGAGTCCAATGTGATTTTTAACAAAATCATAGAAGGTACCTTGGAAGCCACAGGGCTTTACAAAGTATAACGCTACCCGTTTTCCAGGGAAGACGGAATTCGTAGAATGAAGCCGATAACCATTGCGATTGATATTATTTTCAGTAAATAAACACGGAAGTGGATAGCTATGTGCAACCAAAGTGGATACAGGGCAACCAAAGCAATTTCTGTGCCAAAACCAGGCTTAAACTCTGATTGAAATGGATCTAGAAAATCAGATTTCTCCAAAAGTACCTGAATCTGGTCCCTGTAGGAAGCTGTCTTAGGCAGAAGAATCTGCAGCCAAACTACAAGTGCATGATTGCTAAAGAGTCACAAACAGGGGACTGTATGATTTCATATCCTCTAAACTTTTGTGGTGGGAGGGGGTAAAATAAAAAAACATAAACGTATTCTTCCTGGTGTTCATCACTGTCCCTGTTGAATCCTTGCAAGCCTTTTGCTGTGAGTAAACATTATATCGTTCTTGTTTACTTGAACAGTCTAAGCATGATTTATTTGTTAAGAGGAAACATAGAAGGAAGATGATCCAAATCTGCCTAAGCACCCTTGGATATCATAATTTGTTCTAGAAGGTTATACAACCTTGTCTCTAAAGGCTTCTAGAGATAAGCTGTACACAGATGCTGATCTTTAACTCTGCTGAAATAGGTATTTGCATTCTTACACAAGTAAGAAGAGGAAGGATATTTAATTTATTACTCATCAAAATCCATCTAACACCGGTAAATTCCAGGTTAGAGTACTGCATCGCCTTATAGGTAGGGCTGCCAAACCATCAACACAGCTAAGCTGCATCCCTTTGCCACTTTTTGGCAGAAGGAAGAGTCTCTATGCTGTTGGGGAGGAAAGTAACTTTAGAAAGATAGAAATGGAAAGTTTTGCAGCTGGTCGGTCTCTTTCTAAGCGGGTGCCCTGATCTGGCAGATCTCCCGATTAGACCCGAGCAGGCGGCCTAGGTAGTGAAGAGAAGGCACAGCTGGTGTGAGGAACAGGAGCAGGGAGGGAAATCCATGTGTTGAAGGAGGAACACACAAAGCTACTTCACACACACACACATACACTGGAGGGGATACTGGGTGAGAAAATGGGTTCTAATTTGTTGTGCAATATAAAACTCTGCTCCGAAGGTACCCAGGAATAAAAAACGATTTCCTTATCTATAGACTCCAGTAGATTTGATTATTTGCTACAGGTAGTAGATGCTACTATTACAATTGCAACGGCCATTACGATTAGGAGCAGACTAAGATATTCAGCTGAAATCGCGCTCCATTTTGCCCGGAGACAGAGCTCCCCCCACCCTACTTCGAAGGGATAGTCTTTTTGTTGTTGGCATTGTTCCCGGTTAAATACAAAAAGGGGGGGGAGGAGGGGAAGGAGGGTTGCTGCGCGGGGCTTAGGGATGGTGAATTTGGGCAAGGAAAAGCTGCTGGCGATTCCCAATGGTCCCTGTGACTCTCCGTATGCGTCAAGAAGTACTTACTATATGCACCAAGAAGTACGTTGTTACTTAACTGCTTTGTAGTAGAGGGGTTAGAATCGCGCTCCGCGCGAGACAAAACGCGCCTTAGACTCCTCGCGTTTGGAACGCAACCGAAAAACACCTAAATACACGAGATCTGCTTGGAGAGGTTTGCGTTCGCCCACGTTGGGTGGTCGGTAATCCAGAACCGAGCCGTGTTCTACTATGATATTTACTCAGGGGTAATAAAGGCACGGGGTGGCGACCCTATTTACCCCTAACAGCAAATGACTGCAATTGGCACAGCAATAAAAAAAAACCTACTTCCAAGTCTCCCTGACTGACATTTCTCACTAACTTCCATGGCTACTGTTTTGCACCACAAATACATTTTACGATTTCAAATCAGACTGTCGACCTAGAGGTTTGAAGGGCTTAAGAGACTGAGGTCTGCGTTCAAGGCAAAGCTGGTCTCGCCTTTTCTAGTGATTTGCAACCGGGTGATCGTCCTGTGGGACCGCAGTTTGCCTTGGAAGAGAGGGAAAGTCCGAACATATCTCTCTCTCTCTCTCTCTCTCTCTCTCTCTCTCTCTCTCTCTCTCTCTCACCGAAACTCACGCACGCAAGCATAGGATTTGGCGTCTAGAGGAAAAGAAATAGAAGCTGGATCTGAAAAAACAGGCGCAAAGAGAAATTGAACTGGGAAAGAAGAAAACCTCGGAATAAACCGATTAAACCAGAGAAGTAAGGAAAACACGGGTCCTTCGAATTGTTTCACTCGCCTCTTGTGTCATACGCCAGTATTAGAATCAAACCAAACCCGATCGTGTATAATACATCCATTGCGGGGGGGGGGGGCGGCAATCGCGCAGTCCTACGGAATAAAGTTGGATTTACTTCTGAGTGAACACGCATAGGATTGCCCTGCCAGACTTTTGAGAAGCCTGGCACTCCATGCTGATAATAGTCAATTGTGTAACCCTAAACACGCTCACTGTAAATGGGGCTTGCCTTTCAAAACCAGGAGGATATCGTTATGATTATCATTATCATTAACAGGTCGTTATCCTCACCGCCACAAGTCTGCCAAATCGAGCATTTCCAGGATGTGACGCATGTGGTCTGACGGCTGGGCTCCTTAGGAAATAGGACAGAAAGCTCAACGGAAAACTTACTTCCAAGTTCCAGGCCCATTTATTTCAGAGAGGCACATGCTTAAATCTTTCGAATCAATGGGCTGGAAAGTGCTTCGCGATCTGGGTACTACCCAGCACTTTTTTGGGTACAATCCAGTTCCAGCTGAAATTAGGGACAATTAAACCCTTATTAGTGACAATTAAACCCTGCAGTGCACACTTAATGAGGGGAAATGCATAAGATTGGAGTATATTTCTATGGTGTCAGATTACTCTTTTTTGGAATAAGTGTTTTAAGTTAGGCTACGATCTGCTGTTCTTGGAAGTGAAGGGAAAGCTCTGTTATTTTTACAAGAGATGCATTGCATCCTACAGTCTACAGTGGTACCTCGGGTTACATACGCTTCAGGTTACATACGCTTCAGGTTACAGACTCCGCTAACCCAGAAATATTGCTTCAGGTTAAGAACTTTGCTTCAGGATGTGAACAGAAATCGTGCTCCGGCGGCAGGGCAGCAGCAGGAGGCCCCATTAGCTAAAGTGGTGCTTCAGGTTAAGAACAGTTTCAGGTTAAGAACGGACCTCCGGAACGAATTAAGTACTTAACCCGAGGTACCACTGTATCTATGAACTGGGCTACACACAGAGAGAGGGAGAGATTGCATAAATACCAGACACTCCTTGATTTGAGTTTCATGAGTTGACCGTTTTCATGAAGCTGATAAATTTGTAACCCTTTGGGGGTGGCGGTGGGGTTATCTGAATGCAGACATATTTCGACGTACTTTGAAGAAATAATAAGCATAAAACAAATCTGGGGGTCTCTCTTCAGAACAGCTTAAAAGGATAATACGAGGAGGCGAAGAGGAAAACACAAGCGTCTTAAATCCAGGCTTTAAACAAAGGGAAGGTAGTGGCAGGGACGAGGCTCGGCTCCGCCAGCAACGAAGTCCACGTGCATAATGGCTGAAAGGACGACCACCCAAAGTGACAGCTTGTGGCATGGAGGACGGAGAGAGAGAGAGAGAGAGAGAGAGAGAGAGAGAGCTGGAATAGTTTGACCTCCTCCGCTTGTGACTAGGCAAGGCGAAAGAGTCGCTCGCTGCTCGGAGAAGCCACTGGGACATCGCTTGTGAACAGGCATCAGTGTCTCAGAGAAATGGTATCTGAAGAAGTGTGCGTGCACACGAAAGCTTACACCAGAACAAACTTGGTTGGTCTATAAGGTGCTACTGGACCATTTTTTATTTATTTTAATTTTTATTTCGACTGCGTCAGACCAACACGGCTACCTACCTGAATCTAGAATCAGAGAAATGGGGGAGAAACGGCCTTGGTAATATAACCAGCACGCAAAAGTCAGCGAGAGCGGGACGGAAGAGAATTTGAGGTGTACCTGCCAGATTTTGGATTGTAAACAGTCAGGCAAGGCCGAGCTCCTTTTTAGTTTTTGTGCAGCAAGAGAATTCAGGTGCACCCTCGTCAATAAAAATGATGGTGATTATTTTTTTATTTATTCAAAATATCTTTAATATCGCCTTTCAATTTTTTTAAAAATGAAGAAATCTCAAGGCAGTTCTCAACAGGGCAGTAAAGTACAATAAAAACCATAAACGCTGCTGAACAAAGCTATGATAAACTCCACTCGCTGGTACTGGGAGGAAGACCTGGGAGGAAAAAAGAATAAATAGAGCACCGCTGATGCCTAAATCCTGAATATTTTCTACTGAAATGTATATTTTCAGTGTCTTGTCTTTTTTTAATATATGTATGTATATCTCTGTGTGCACACGTGTGCATATATACACATATTTGTGTGTGCGCGCGTTCACGTGTGTGTGGCAATAAGCCTGAAGGCGGTCAAAGGTTGCAGTCCCATTCCCATTTACCTAGGAGCAAGCCACATTTAACTCAGTGGCCCTTACTTCTGAGTAACTATGTATAGGATTGTGCTGTCAAAGCAAAATGAGTGCGTGCAACTCCATTTCTCTTTCCCTGACGCCGCTCCTAAAAACTTTTAGGAAAATGAGGGATTAGCTCAGACCCTTGAAATCTGCGTGAAAAACGAGGCGGACTTTCTGAATGTGTGTGTACAGTGGTACCTCGGGTTCAGTCCTTAATTCGTTCCGGAGGTCCGTTCTTAACTTGAAACTGTTCTTAACCTGAAGCACCACTTTAGCTAATGGGGCCTCCTGCTGTTGCTGCATCGCTGATGCACAATTTCTGTTCTCATCCTGAAGCAAAGTTCTTAACCCGAGGTACTAGTTCTGGGTTAGCGGAGTCTGTAACCTGAAGCATATGTAACCCGAGATACCACTGTATACTATCTCTGTCAGTGGCCCATCTAGTCCAGCATCTTCTTCTCACGGGACCAGCCAGAAGCCTGTGCGAAGCCCGCAAGCAGGACGAGAGCGCAACAGCCCCACTTCGGATTTCCAGCAATTGGCATCCGGAGGCACTGACTGCCTCCTCAGCCCGCACCTGCATCTCTGACGTAACGTCTGCAACTGCAGAGCGTATGAAGCAACTCTTGGAGAAAAAGAGAATAGAGGAGAAACCAGTTATATTATAGTTGTAGCCATCTCAGTCTTCAGCGAGAGATAAGGGGAAACATGCACTTGAGACCCCACAGAAGCAAAGGCGCTGAAGCGAAGAGCGGGAGAAGAGAGAACCTCTCCGGCTTCAAATCCCTCCCTGCCAAGGAGATTTCATTAATGGGCTACCATTAGAGGCATATGCATTTAACCTTTTTAGGGCAGATGTGGGATGTGAAACACAAGAGCAGTCAAGTACAACATTTCTAGAGTGAATATGTTTACACATGGGGAGGAATGTTTGTCCAGCCAACAGGTAAACTTCCTGTTTCCTTTTGGGCTGGGACAGACTTCCTCTGCATGTGATTAGAGGTGGGCGTGGCGTCACCTGTGCAGGTAGCGACAAAAGCACAGGGCAGGGCAGCTATCTCTCTCTCTATGACTGTTTTCGTCGATGTTATGTACATAGTTGAATAGGATCCAAACTGCAGCAGTCTGATTGGTCCTAGAACAATAGGATCCAAAAGGCTGCAGTCTGATCGGTCCTAGAACAATAGGATTCAGAATGCAGCAGTCTGATTGGTCCTAGAACAATGCAGCAGTATGATTGGTTGGCAGGAACTACCCAATCATGCTCCAGATAGAAGTGAATCAACAACCTGATTGGCTTACAGTAGAATTCCGGAATTAGCCAATCATGTGCAGCCCATTGTGTAAATAATGTATATAAAGCAGATACTTTGAGGGGACTTTCATTCATTCCTCCTCACCACTATGAGCTGAATAAAGAGCATTAAATCACTTTGCGACTCTGAGTATATTTCACTGGCGATGAAGGCGGGATCCCACTGAGCTGACTGCCACACACAGCACCGCAGCACTGCCACCTGCCGCACCGCTGCCTCGCACCATGTATCCAGGCTTCAGCTCCGGGACACAAGGAACTCAGAATGGCAACCGACAGCAGCTTCTCGCCATTCAACCCAGCATCGGGAGACTGGTAAGCGTACGCCTCCCGTTTCACCTTCCTTCTAGAAGCCAAAGGGGTCACCGACGAAGAAGACGCCAAGAAGAGGGCGATATTCTTCAGCGTCTGCGGAGAGGAGACGTTTGAAATCGCCCGGGCTTTCCTTGCGCCTGAAGACGTCGCTACTGCTCCATACAAAACAATAATGGAACAGCTGAAGGGGCACTTTTCGCCACAGCCCTCAGTGGTGGCTCGTAGAAATGCCTTCTACGCAAAGCGGCAAGCCCCTGGGGAAACCATAACTGGGTTTGTGACCTCTCTCTGCCAAGCCGCCCGGTTCTGCAACTTCTCAGAGCTGGAGAACATGCTTCGTGACCGCCTCGTCGGTGGCCTGAAGGATGAGAAGCTGCAACGACGCCTATACGCTAAGAAGGACCTAACGTTCCAGGTCGCTCTGGAGGAGGCCCTGGCAACGGAAGCTGCCGAGAGGTCGACGCAAGAGGCACGGCAGAGCCAGCTGTCCCAACCGAGGGTCCACCACGAAGACCTCACCGACGACTCAGGATCCGACCGGGAGGAGGTGCACCGAGTACAGCAGCGCACTCAAGCAGCCCACATACCACAGCTGCCTCGATGAGAAGGAGGGAACTGCGCAAGCTGTGGAGAAAGTCACGAGAGGAGGAGCTGCCTTTTCCGCAACGCAGAGTGCAGGCAGTGCAGAAAATTGGGACACATCGCCCGGGTGTGTCGGGCTCGGCCCACCCGACGCCAGGCATCAGATGACCAATCCAAGAGCCCCAGGTCCCGGGGCCCAACGCACCAAGGCAACTCGACAGAGCTCACGGACTTCCAGGTATACCAGTTGCCCCACCCCAACGTAGAGAAAATTTATGTTGACCTACAGATAGAGGGGGGCCCCATGCCGCATGGAGCTTGACATGGGTTCAACTCTATCCATAATCTCGGCAAGGACCTTCAGGAAACTGTGTCCTACTGGGGGTCCCAAACTCAGGCCGGCCCCATTCACCCTCCGAGGCTTCCAGAAACGTAAGGTCCCCACAATGGGGGTGGGGACCTTCAGGGTGCAATACCGAGGGCGGACGCGGCAACTGGAATTGCTGGTGGTCAAGGGCCCCTACATTAGCTTACTGGGATTGGCATGGTTTGGACCACTGGGGCTAGCCGTCACCGGGGTGAACCACACTAGCTTACAAGTGGACGTGGACGCCATATGCAAGGAATTTCCGGGGGTTTTCAATGGGAAATTGGGACAGTATACGGCCCCCCCATTGCTCTACAGCTTGACCCCGCAGTACGACCGGTCAGGCTCAAGGCCCGCCGGGTCCCGTTCGCCCTGAAACCCCGTATAGACGAGGAATTGGACCGGCTCGTGGAGCAAGGAGTGCTGGAGCCGGTGCCTAATGCCCCCTGGGAAACCCCAATCGTCACACCCGTCAAGCCTAATGGTTTGGTCCGCATCTGCGCAGACTACAAATGTACCATAAACAAGGCCCTCACGGCCCATGCATACCCAGTGCCAGTGGTCAGCCATGTTCTTGCCACCCTAGTTGGGTCGAAAATTTTTGGCAAGCTGGACTTGGCCCAAGCATATCAACAGCTGCCAGTAGATGAGGCCACAGCAGAGGCACAGGCGATTGTGACGCACAGAGGAGCGTTCAGGGTAAAGCGGCTGCAATTCGGTGTCAGCGTGGCACCAGGCATATTCCAGAATCTAATGGACTCGCTCCTTAAAGGGATTCCTGGCGTCACCCCCTTCTTCGATGATGTGTTGATTGCCGGGCCCACACCAGAGGAGTTTGAGGACCGCCTCCGCACCGTTCTGAACCGTTTCCAGACGGCGGGTCTCAAGGTGAAGCGGGAAAAATGTCTACTAGGAGTGCCTCAGGTGGACTTTCTGGGATTTATGGTGGACGCAGAAGGGGTCCACCCGACTGGGGATAAGGTACGGGCCATTTGTGATGCCCCAGCGCCCAAGAACAAGACTGAACTTCAGGCCTTCTTGGGACTATTGAACTTTTACCATTCCTTCCTTCCCCACAAGGCAGCGGTAGCAGAGCCCCTACACAGACTCCTGGACAAGAGGGCCCCTTGGGTGTGGGGCCAGCGCCAGGAGGCCGCATTCCAGGCAGTCAAGGACTTGCTTGTCTCAAACTCGGTCTTGGCACACTTCGACGAGAGGCTGCCGGTGGTGCTAGCATGTGACGCCTCACCCTATGGAATTGGCACTGTCCTGGGACACCAACTCCCGGATGGAAGAGAGGTACCAGTGGCATACTTTTCCCAGACACTCAACGCAACCGAGCGGAACTACTCGCAAATCGACAAGGAGGGTCTGGCAATCGTGAAGGGAGTAAAAAAATTCCATGATTTCTTGTACGGGCAGCCCTTCACCGTGGTGACTGACCACAAGCCGTTGCTTGGCTTGTTTGCCCCTGGAAAGCAGACCCCCCAAGGGCTGTCTCCTCGCGTCCTCAGGTGGTCAATTTTCCTTGCCAGCTACCAGTATGCACTGATTCACCGTCCGGGGAAGGCGATGGGCCATGCGGACGCCCTCAGCAGGCTACCACTACCGGAAACAGGCCCCGACCCAGCACCTGCACAAGAGGTTATGAGCCTGGAACTGCTTCCCGAGCGCCCTATTCAGGCACAAGAAGTTGCACACCATTCCAAGAAAGTTAGGGTCATCTCCCGGGTCCTGGACTGGGTGTGGAGGGGATGGCCCAGCAGCAGCCCCGGGCCAGAATTCGCCGACTACACAACCCGCAAACATGAACTGTCGGCCCACAAGGGGTGCCTGTTAAGGGGAAGCAGGGTCGTTGTTCCCCAGCCCCTCCGCAAAAGGGTCCTCACAGCCCTACATGAGACACACCCAGGGGTAGTAAGAATGAAGGCCCTTGCCAGGAGTTATGTGTGGTGGCCGGGGATCGACGGAGAGATAGAGGCCTGGGTCAAACACTGCCAGGCCTGCCAAGAATCCCGCCCCGATCCCCCAAGGGCCCCAGTCCAGTCCTGGAAGTCCGCCCGAGCACCATGGTCACGCCTGCATGTGGATTTCGCTGGCCCCTTTCAGGGGAAAACATTCTTCATAGTGGTGGACTCCTACACCAAATGGCTGGAAGTCGCACTGGTACCGTCCACTTCTACATCCGCAGCCATCCGGGTACTACGCAGGCTGTTTGCAACCCACGGGCTCCCTGACACTCTCGTCTCAGACAACGGGACTGCATTTACGTCAGGAGAATTCCAAACCTTCACAGCGCAGAACGCCATCCGCCACATCTGTTCGGCGCCATTCCACCCTGCCACCAATGGCCAAGCAGAACGCATGGTGTGGACCACCAAGGACACCCTTCGCCGCATGACGCAAGGGGATTGGGAGTACCGCCTTGCCACATTCCTTCTAGCACAGCACAGCACCCCCAGCTCAATGACTGGCCGGAGTCCCGCTGAACTACTAATGGGTCGGCGCCTTGCAATCAGATTGGACCGCCTTCACCCCGATAGAGCTCAGGATGAGGTAGTGGTGGGGGAAGGCAAGAACCCCCGGACCTTCGAGGCTCAGGACCCAGTGTACGCAAAGAATTTTGGGGCAGGCCCATCATGGGTACCCGCCACTGGCCCCGTGTCATATGAGGTGCTAACGGATGGGGGGCAATGCTGGCACCGCCACTGCAACCAGATACGGCGACGATTCCCGGGAGAAAACCAGGAGGAGGAAAGGGCAGAGGAGTCCCAAGGGAACAGAGGGGCAGTGAGGCCCATAGAGCACGAGGGGCCAGCAGGAGAGGCAGAATCAGTAAATACAGAGAGGACCTGCGAGGCCGAAAGGACACCGGAACCAGAACCACGACTGAGCGAGCCGGTTGTGCCAGACCAAACAGCCCCATCACAGCCAGCATCCTTGGAACACGAGCCAGAACCTGAACCCCGGACCAGGGAACACCCCAGGCCGCAACGCACACGTAGGCCGCCGGCATACCTCGAGGACTATGAATGCGACCTCCCGGGCAGGACTGGAACTTAGAGGGGAGGGGTGTTATGTACTGAGTTGAATAGGATCCAAACTGCAGCAGTCTGATTGGTCCTAGAACAATAGGATCCAAAAGGCAGCAGTCTGATTGGTCCTAGAACAATGCAGCAGTATGATTGGTTGGCAGGAACTACCCAATCATGCTCCAGATAGAAGTGAATCCACAACTTGATTGGCTTACAGTAGAATTCCGGAATTAGCCAATCATGTGCATCCCATTGTGTAAATAATGTATATAAAGCAGATACTTTGAGGGGACTTTCATTCATTCCTCCTCACCACTATGAGCTGAATAAAGAGCATGAAATCATTTTGCGACTCTGAGTATATTTCAGTCGAAGAAGCAACATCTGCTTAGCCAAAGATGCTCTTTTGGCCTCCAGCCAAGAGAGGACAAAGCGACTGTGAGATAGTTTCCAGGTGTATGTAACTTTTCTAAGCTAAGTCTGCCTTCTGGGATCTGATTGTGAACAGAATGTGAGTAAACTCTTCTTATACTTTTATAGAAGACTGTGTCATGTCTTATCTTTTATGAGGGAATAAGGGGACGCGGGTGGTGCGGTGGGTTAAACCACAGAGCTTAGCACTTGCCGATCAGAAGGTCGGCAGTCCGAATCCCCGCGACAGGGTGAGCTCCCGTTGCTCGGTCCCTGCTCCTGCCAACCTAGCAGTTCGAAAGCATGTCAAAGTGCAAGTAGATAAATAGGTACCGCTCCGGCGGGAAGGTAAACGACGTTTCCGTGTGCTGCTCTGGTTTGCCAGAAGCGGCTTAGTCATGCTGGCCACATGGCCCGGAAGCTGTACGCCGGCTCCCTCGACCAATAAAGCCAGATGAGTGCCCCAACCCCAGAGTCGGTCACGACTGAACCTAATGGTCAGGGATCCCTTTACCTTTACTACCAGAACAGTTATTATAGAGGCTTTAGCGAGCCTGAGCAAATGCATCTGCTGTGAGTTTAAAAAGGGGAATGTTATTGGTTTGAGCTTTCGTGTGCATGCAAACTAATTACATTTCTATACCACCCTTAATCTGAAGATCACAGGGCAGTTTACAGTTAAGGACTAGATGGGCAATTGATCTAATCCAGCAGGATCTTCTTATGTTCAACCTGTACAATTTGACCCTGACACAATGAGCATCTCCTTTCATCAAAGCAAGTCCCAGGCTCAATCGCCAGCATCTCTAGGGAGAGCTGAGAGAGACCCAGGTTTGGAACCCTGGGAAGTCACTGCCAGACAGTGCAGAATGCAATGAGCTACAATGTACCAGTGTCCTGACTTCAATGTAAGACAGGTTCCTATGCAGAGACTCCCACCCCTTTGAATGATTGTGCTATAAAGTGCCCTGTACATTGATGATGCTACACTTAGATGGAGCCTTGACCCACAATTGCTAGACTCAATGGAAGTTTTGTTCTCATAGGTTGTAATGAATCCCTGCTTCCTGGTTCCCTTAAAATCCATAAGGACTTCCAACTCATTTTCTTCTTCTCCCAATGAATGTTTAATTTCACATTTAGTTAAGAACACTCAGCTTTTGTGATCTAGGAAGAACTACTGGGTTTTTACAGTCTCATGGCAAGGCCCTTATTTTGTGAGATTTCCAGTTGAAATCAGTAATGCATGATTGCCAGACAGGCACATGAGAGGCTGATGCTCATAGAGTCCCTTGAACAATATAGAAGGTACTGTATGAGGTCACTTCCTTAATGCTTTGGTGGGAATTTCTAACAAAGGAAATAATCTTATGTACTTCCTGCCTTCCTGAACTCTCCCTTTCTTTAAAGACAGCAGATGTACCTACCTGGGCTTTGCTTAGAGTCCAGACTCCATTTTGGAAACTTATTTTGTATTCTGTACCTAAGAAGCATTTTTACCTGAATATTACTTTGGCGTATTAGCTTCCTTCATTTAAGGCAACTAAACCTTTTTATTTTTACTAAAATGTGGGTTTTATTTTTAGCAATGGAGACTAACAGGGAAAAGGTCAGCAGACCACTAATAAACAGGGATTAAAAGGTGTAATTGTCTAATTCCAGTGCTTTTCTTTCTTTAAAAAATGTTTAGGGATACTCTCATTTTGACTCAAGAAAATCACCATTTTATAGTTCAAACCGTGAAAAATAAATACAGTAAATGGACAAAAGTACGAAGATTCACAAAATGTTTAGGGGTATGCGTCCCCCCCAGAAAAAAGCACTGCCTAATTCCTAGCCTCAGGTAAGCTGCAAAAGGTTGTGAGTGTTTTTACTCTGCTGAAAAGGGCTTCACAACCTGATTACTCTCAAACAGGAAAAAAAATTGTTCAGGTGAAAATACTTCAAAAAGTACTTGAAATCTTCAAAAACCCATAAACTCCAGCAGATGCAGAATGCCGCAGCGAGACTCCTTACGGGGTCTTCACTGCGGGATCACATTCATCCAGTGCTATACCAGCTGCACTGGCTCCCGGTGGAGTACAGGGTCAGGTTTAAGGTGCTGGTTTTAACCTTTAAAGCCCTATGCAGCCAAGGACCCTCGTACCTATATGACCGCCTCTCCTGGTACACCCCCCTTACGGTCTACAAATAATAACACCTTAGAGAGATCCCGGGCCTCAGAGAGATTAGGCTGGCCTCGACCAGGGCCAGGGCCTTTTCGGCCTTGGCCCTGGCCTGGTGGAATGTTCTGCCACAAAAGATCAGGGCCCTGCGGGATTTGACATCTTTCTACAGGGCCTGCAAGATGGAGTTGTTCCCCCAGGCCTTTGGTCGGGCTCAGCCTGACTCCCCTTTTCTTTTTGTATAAGAACTAATATGAAAGAGACCTCCCAGCATTCTCACAGGCCCATATAAGATCAGCGTAAACAGTTGAGCCGATGAGCACCTACTGTTCCCAAACCCTAGCCCTGCGGAAAGCCATCTAATCCGACTTTAATTTGCCTTTGACCTGTTTTTAGGAGGTAATTTAATTATTGTTTGATTTTATACTAATGTTATATATTTGATGTTAGCTGCCCTGAGCCCGACTTTAGCTGGGGAGGGCGGGATATAAATAAAGGATTGTTATTATTATTATTATTATTATTATTATTATTATTATTATTAAAAAGTACTCTCAGGGATTTTATTCCTACTCTGGGCCCATAAACTTTATGTGGAAAAACAGATTGAGGATTAATTTTGTAGATTAATCCTATTTCATGTGTGGGGTAGAAATATAAAAGTAATCTGGATGTGAAGCATTTTAGCAGAGTAAAACATAAATTTTGCAGTTTATTAAAGCTTAGGAATTAGGCAATTATCCTCTTCTATATATGCAATCAGTTGACCTTCCCCTCTTCAACTCCGTTGCAGAGAATGAACCACATGTTTTTAGTAAGATAAACAGGAAAAGTGTTTACTTACATTTCAATGCAGGCAGCAAATACAGCAAAGTAGTGTGCAAAAACAACAACACCACCTTATAACTTACAATAAAATAAATTAGTAGTCTTAGTTAATTATCTTTAGCCATGCACATCTGGTCATCTTGGAAGCATGGTGGAAAGAGAGAATTTGCTCACAGGCAGAAGGAAATATAAAGGATTGTCTCCTTTGTTACAGAGTTCCCACCCAGTGGAGGCAAAGGAAGTGACAACACACAGGGGGTCCACTCCAGGAAGTTCAAAAACGCTGTGTACTAGCCCTGTGCCTGTCTAGCAAAACATGCATTTGTGATTTTGGCAGCAAACCCCGCAGTTTCCACCAAGCCTCCCACATGCTATTTTGACCATTTTCTCCCACTTCATGGCAGAAATGGTAGGAACAGAGAAGTTCTCACATTGGGCAAAAGATTCCTGCATTGCTGGAGATTGGACTAGATGACCCTCATGGTCCCTTCCAACTCTTTTGATTTTACGAGAGAGAGAGAAAGAAAGAAAGAAAGAGAGAGAGAGAGAGAGAGAGAGAGAGAGAGAAGGAAGGAAGGAAGGAAAGAATCATGCTGAGCCTTAGCTTGGGTCAAATTTAGGTTTAAGGAAGAAATCACAGAGTTTTAGGGTTGCATTATTTCAAAAAGTAAAATTCCTGACACCCGCAAAGTTGAACTTTTATGGGAAAACCTTTTTGGAGCTGTTTCGGCTGCTTTTTCCATCGCATTGCCATACATCCAGGTTTTCCCTGACATTTTGCCGGTTTGGCAAAATTGCCCCCATGCCATTTTTACAGCTGAAAACCAGGAGATGTCAGGAATTTTCCTGACATATGGCAAGATTTCCTTTAATGCATTTACAGTACCATCTTAAGAACCTAAGAAGAGCCTGCTGAGTCAGCCCAATTGCCCACCTGGTCCAGCATCTTGGTCTCACAGTGACCAACCAGATGCCCATAGAAGCAGGATCTGAGAGCAACAGCACTCCTGCAGTTTCCAGCAACTGGTATTCAGAAAAGGTGTATGTGTGTGTGTGAATGTTGTTGTTTGGTAATATTATTGGTAATAATTATTACTAAAAATGCTGATTATTATTCCCAATAACAATTATTATTTTAAATTATTTAAAAAGCAATAAATAAAATTATTCCACAATTAATAATAAACAGTATTGTTCTTATCAACGCCAATACTGTATAGGGTAATATCAAATGTCATTAAATAATACGAACTAGCATTATTAATTAATTAATAATGCTAGTTCGTATTATTTAATTATTAACTATTTAATAATTATTTAATTTAATAACTATTTAATAATTGTAATTAATTATTAATTAATTAATAACAGCACCGTTAATCATAAACATGCCTGTTTGTATTATTAATAGCAATAAATATTAATATTAACATGATCTCATCTAATTCATTGGGCTTCTTCTTGGCGGGGGTGAGGAGGAAAGAGATAAGTTTTTTTTAAAAAAAAAGCTGGGGGAGACTGGCTCTCCCGGGTTATTGTGGGGGTCTCCCCCCCCCGCTTTGCTTGGATGAGGCAGCTGTAGCCCAGCTGCAGCCACAATTTGCTCTCGGCCCCCTTTCGCGCTCTCAGCACCTCTTCTCAACCCGCTTTGTGTTTCCTCCCGCTCCCTGCTTCCCTGCTCTTTTTTGTTGTCTTCCAGCCGGGAGAAAGAGCATTTATTTCAGGTAATTAATTTATGTATATGGAGCAGCTCGGATGGTGCTCCTGCTGTTAGCGCTTTGATCCTTACAAGGCAGCTTAAAATGTTGACTTGGGCAGCAGCGCCGTTGGCAGAGGCGGATCCTCAGCTCCAGGCGGCGCAACACAGCGAGCGCCTCGCAGAGAGTCGAGCTTGGCTGCTGCCCGTGGAAATCCGCGGAGGGAACCAGCTTAAACTCGAGAGTGCCGCGCTTGCAAGCGGACTGCAAATTGCATCTTCTCTCTCTCTTTGCAAATCCTCGGGACACCAGAGAGCTGCATCATTAGCATGTGAATTAGAACAGGATTGCTTTGTTGCTGTTGCTTTATTATTGACTTGTTCCTGATTTTATTTCCATTGTTTTTGAAAATTGGGAACACACGCGTTAAGAGGAGGTTTCTTTCTTTCTTTTTACACAACCGAAGCAACACGGTGGTGCATCAGGTCAGCTTTGGAAAAGGCTGCTAAGGGTGAGCAGTTGGGTCCAGTCACAATTAAATCATCTGCATTGTCGTCTGAGTATCATAGGTAAAGGTAAAGGGACCCCTGACCATTAGGTCCAGTTGCGGCCGACTCTGGGGTTGCTGCGCTCATCTCGCTTTATTGGCCGAGGGAGCTGGCGTACAGCTTCCGGGTCATGTGGCCAGTATGACTAAGCCACTTCTGGCAAACCAGAGCAGCGCACGGAAACGCCATTTACCTTCCCGCCGGAGCGGTACCTATTTATCTACTTGCACTTTGATGTGCTTTCAAACTGCTAGGTTGGCAGGACTGAGTTTCATAAACATTCCAAAATTAATACAGAAGTGGTTTTTTAAAAAAAATTAAAGTAAACGCCACAACGAACCAACCTTTGGCATTTTTCTGGCCCAAGCAATCTGAAGTTAATTCATGTGGAAGCCTGTGTCCTGGAAGAGAGTTGCATAGCAAACTGCCTTTACTAGGACCTGGGAGATCAGGGTCAAATGCCCACTGAGCCATGAAGCTCACTGGGTCACCTTGAGCCAGTCACCACCCCTCAGCCTAATCTACCTCACAAAGTTGCAGGAATTAAATGAGAAGGGGGAGAACCATGGACGCCACCTAGAGCTTCTTGGAGGAAAAGGCAGGACTGAAATGCAACAAATGAATAAACGAATCTAAAGGAACCTCCTACCTTCCAGATCATCACCTCCTGGCAAATAGAAGGGGGGAAAATGGAGGCAGTGAGAGTTTTCTTGGGCTCCATGATCACTGCAGATGGTGACAGCAGTCACGAAATTAAAAGACTCCTGCTTCTTGGGAGAAAAGCAATGACAAACCTAGACAGCATCTTAAAAAGCAGAGACATCACCTTGCCAACAAAGGTCCGTTTAGTTAAAGCCATGGTTTTCCCAGTAGTGATGTATGGAAGTGAGAGCTGGACCATAAAGAAGGCTGATCGCCGAAGAATGGATGCTTTTGAATTATGGTGCTGGAGGAGACTCTTGAGAGTCCCATGGACTGCAAGAAGATCAAACCTATCCATTCTTAAGGTAATCAGCCCTGTGTGCTCACTGGAAGGACAGATCCTGAAGCTGAGACTCCAATACTTTGGCCACCTCATGAGAAGAGAAGACTCCCTGGAAAAGACCCTGATGTTGGGAAAGATGGAGGGCACAAGGAGAAGGGGACGACAAAGGACGAGATGGTTGGACAGTGTTCTTGAAGCTACGAACATGAGTTTGACCAAACTGCGGGAGGCAGTGGAAGACAGGAGTGCCTGGCGTGCTCTGGTCCAGGGGTTCACAAAGAGTCGGACACGACTAAACGACTGAACAACAACACCTTCCAGATGTTTTGGACTCCACATCCCATGAATCCCAGCCAGC
Organism: Podarcis raffonei; assembly: GCF_027172205.1. NCBI lineage: Eukaryota > Metazoa > Chordata > Lepidosauria > Squamata > Lacertidae > Podarcis > Podarcis raffonei. The sequence goes on along the minus strand of NC_070602.1, from coordinate 33,184,917 downwards.
ACAGCCATACTCCTCAGTCTCAGGATCATACAGCTGAGTTGGCTAGGGTTGATGGGAGTTGTAGTCCAAAAGATTAGAAAGGCACCAGGGTGGCGAAGGTTGATCTAAATCATCCCTTGCTCCAATCCATCTCTTACTGGCATTAAGGGCCAACTCATACTGTTTCATAAGTGTTAGGATTCTTTTTCTCTTTCCTGGTTTACAGAAATAGCCACGTGAACTGCAGCTTCAGACATAAACCCTGCAAACCTGGGTTGAGAATTTCATATTGTCAGTGAATAACTACTCCAGAGTGTAACACCAGTTGTTGTTTTTCATTTTATTTTAAGGGATCCAGAGGGGATCTGGGAAATTATAGGCCAGTTAGCTTAAGGTCTGTTCAGGTGGTGGTGGGAACTTGTGGAAAATGTTACTAAACCCAGAATTATCAAGAACAGGGGTAACCAATGTGTTGCTCACTGAATGTTGATGGACTACAACTCCCAAGGGTCGTGGGTGATCAGGACTTTTTTTCAGCTGGAAATCGCCAGAACTGAGTTCGGGCACCTCTCAGGTGGGCACCATTGCCATTATCAGAGAACAGGGGAGGCCTTCATGGTGAGGCGTTTTTCTACAAAAAGAGCACTGTAGATGAAGGGGTTATAGTTCATCAACTTCTGAGTTTCTCTGGGACACAGAGGCCAATTTTTATCCCCTACCTTGTACATCTTCATCAGTAAAGAGCTCTCTCTCTCTCTCTCTCTCTCTCTCTCTCTCTCTCTCTCTCTCTCTGTGTGTGTGTGTGTGTGTGTGTGTGTGTGTGTGTTAGGGTGGAGGTTGATCCCTGCAAGGCAGTCTTTCTCTTTGTTAACTGACTTTTCCCCGAACTTGAAACAATGCTTTGCTCCTCTGCACCTTGCAGATTATTTTCAACCTCAATCATAATACTAGTCTTGGACAGTGTTTTCCTATTGCTACTCTGAAGAAGAAGAAGAGTTTGGATTTGATATCCCGCTTTATCACTACCCAAAGGAATCTCAAAGCAGCTAACAATCTCCTTTTCCTTCCTCCCTCACAAAAAACACTCTGTGAGGTGATTGAGGCTGAGAGACTTCAGAGAAGTGTGACTAGCCCAAGGTCACCCAGCAGCTGCATGTGGAGGAGCAGGGAAGCGAACCCGGTTCACCAGATTACGAGTCCACCACTCTTAACCACTATACCACACTGGCTCTCTGGTGTGCTGTTTCTATTGAGCTGCTTTTTCTACCCTGTGTTCCATATTTTTGTAAGTATTTGCTTATTTCCTCCTCACTCCCAACCCATTTTCTTCTGTGCCACGTCTTTTCAGATTGTAAGCCTAGAGGCAGCAACTGTCTTTCTTGTTAATGATCTGTATGGTCACTCTAGTAGCAATTTTTGCCTGAAGACTAGAAGAATATGCGTGTGTTTGTTGCATGATCACTAGTGAGCCAGCATTAATTACACCTTTTTTATTTGTCACTGTGCTGTGATGGGTTCAAGAATACCGTAATTTTGAATTATGGTTTATTCATTCATTTTCTAGTTCTAATCTATGATACCCACTCCATTAGCAACAGGTAACACTACAGAAAAGATTTTGCAATATTTGGAAAAATAGATTCCTGGAATCTGTTTGGTCTTTACAAGTTTCCAACTTTTTTTTTTAAAGTATAATTTTCCATGTTGGCACAGTTTTGTGTACCCGACTCTTTTTCCATTCTCTTAGATGAGGCCACCACCTTGTGCTATGCCATGCTACCATTGCAGCCATTTTGTGACTGGAGCACAATGCATTTTTTTCAGAATTCTAAATGTTCCCATGGGTCCAAAAAGACTGGCAACCACTGATTTGATGTGTGGGGGACTCGCAGCAGAACGGGTGCACTGGAAGATAATATGGAATTATCTCTGTAGTCATTTACATTTTTCATTTGTTTTTCACTTTATTTTGTCTCACTGAAATATTTTCAATAAAAAATTAAAATAAAAAATATGTATGTCAGCACTGTGAGCTACTTGGATGTAAACATGTATATGTGACCCAAGCACTGTGAGCTACTTGGACGTAAACTTGTATATGTGAGCCAAGTCACATAAGTAAAAGAGAATTGCTTCAATGTATTCCAGTGGAAACAGGAATGACACCAGGATTCAGATCATATTGTGAATCTTGGCTGTATTCCAAAAGCAGCTGAGCAACAGCAAAAGTAGAGTCTGATATTTCAGTTTTCCATATTTCTGCAAGAACCATTTGACAAAGAACCATTTTCAAAGTTGAAAATTTCATGCTGAATTTGATGTGCAGAATTTGTCTGTATAAGACGTTATCTGAATGCATTCGCTGAGTATGGGGTTGGTCAAGCTTTGCACAAATCTCCTTTAATCCAGATTAAATACATTTCAGGGTCTGTGTGCAGAGAACTTCAAAAGAGATTATCCTACTTCATCCCAGCTCATGCTCTATCACTGGGACCTGGCTTGCTCAGTGACTCCCTGGCAATTGCCTCCCACAGTTCTGTCCATACATAACTTGAAACAAGTAGAGATTGAAGGGACCCGGTACCATCTTCATCCTTGGTATCTCAAAATAAAAGGATGAGGTAGCAGGTGATGTGAAAACCCTCTGCCTGAGATGCCAGGGAGCTGCTGTCAGTCATAGCAGACAATACTAGGTTAAGATGTGCAAATTATCTGACCTGGTCTAAGGCAGCTTCAATAATAATAATAATAATAATAATAATAATAATAATAATAATAGTTTATTATTTATTATTTATACCCCGCCCATCTGGCTGGCCTTCCCCAGCCACTCTGGGCGGCTTCAAAAAAATATGAAAATACTGTAATACATCAAACATTAAAAGCTTCCCTAAACAGGGCTGCCTTCAGATGTCTTCTAAAAGTCTGGTAGTTGTTGTTCTCTTTGACATCTGGTGGGAGGGCGTTCCACAGGGAGGGCGCCACTACCACTTCCTTATACTGAATACATGAATATAGAAAATACATAAACCCAGAGATTATATAAACTTTTTGTGGGTGTTCTGGCTGCAGTGCTGATGAACATGGGAGCACAGGGGGGGCTATGGTGAGTAGCCCCTTCCCCAAGCCACACACACCCTTTAACCACTTTTATGCATTTGGGAGCTTCAGATCGCATGGAAGGCTACACACAAACAGTGCTGGATTTACATATAAGCTAAACAAGCTATAGCTTAGGGTCCCACTCTCTGGGGGGGGGAGGCCCCCAAAAAATTAAAGGGAAAAAAACCTGGATGTACATTTCCAAAATGTAAGATAAAAAGCACAAGTGGAAAAGATTAGAAACCTTTGTTAAGTTGCTGATTTCGGATTATCCAGGGGTAAAGGTGCTGTTGGTGGGTGATCTAAACGCAAGGCTACGGCCAGATGACTCCAGTTTAGCAACCAAATACAGGAGCAAAATCTGGTTTCCCGAGACATCTAGCCCAGAAGCCCGCCAGACCCCAAGGCTATCTAAGGACCAAGATTCAAACTATGCTGGCGCCTGCCTTTTCAAATTTTCTAGGCAGCTAAGTATACACATTCTAAATGGCTGCACAAGAGGCAATATCCATGGGGAATATATAAAAAGCAAATAAAATAAAACCTACATACAGCAACAGTGTTTTGTGTTGTGTAGGCTCCTATGATGTAAGTAGCCTGCTAGCCTGCTCCCTAAAATATCAATGGTTTTCTCATTTCTGTTTAGCATATATTCAACACAAAAAACAGCAACAATTTGTTGTTGCCAACGGACAACTGGACGTATAAAGGGCCCCATTACCTTCAGTAGCTGAGGGCCTCACGAAACCTAAATCTGCCCTGTACACAAATAACTATAAGCACAAAGGACCCTCCTACTGTACATGTGGAACAGTCTAGTTGCAAGTGTGTGACCTCAGGTTTGGTCCCACCCCTCTCTTCTGTGTTCATGAACACCAGCAGTATAATGCCTGCATAATACTTTTATAAGCACATGCATCTAGAGATGGTATCAACTAGGGAGACAGATGATTGAGAATATGGGATTTGAATGTAGGCTTGAGTGTATGTGTGCAGGCTTCAACTTGTATTGAACTTCGCTTGAAACTCTAGAAGTGCAAGCTGGATTTCAAGGAGGCAGAGGAACCAGAGACCAAATTGCAAACATGCGCTGGATTATGGAGAAAGCTAGAGAGTTCCAGAAAGACATCTACTTCTGCTTCATTGACTATGCAAAAGCCTTTGACTGTGTCGACCACAGCAAACTATGGCAAGTTCTTAAAGAAATGGGAGTGCCTGATCACCTCATCTGTCTCCTGAGAAATCTCTATGTGGGACAAGAAGCTACAGTTAGAACTGGATATGGAACAACTGATTGGTTCAAAATTGGGAAAGGAGTACGACAAGGCTGTATATTGTCTCCCTGCTTATTTAACTTATATGCAGAATTCATCATGCGAAAGGCTAGGCTGGATGAATCCGAAGCCGGAATTAAGATAGCCGGAAGAAATATCAATAACCTCAGATATGCAGATGACACAACCTTGATGGCAGAAAGTGAGGAGGAATTAAAGAACCTTTTAATGAGGGTGAAAGAGGAGAGCGCAAAATATGGTCTGAAGCTCAACATCAAAAAAACGAAGATCATGGCCACTGGTCCCATCACCTCCTGGCAAATAGAAGGGGAAGAAATGGAGGCAGTAAGAGATTTTACTTTCTTGGGCTCCATGATCACTGCAGATGGTGACAGCTGTCACGAAATTAAAAGACACTGCTCCTTGGGAGACAGGCGATGGTAAACCTAGACAACATCTTAAAAAGCAGAGACATCACCTTGCCAACAAAGGTCTGTATAGTAAAAGCTATGGTTTTCCCAGTAGTGATGTATGGAAGTGAGAGCTGGACCTAAAGAAGGCTGATCGCCGAAGAATTGATGCTTTTGAATTATGGTGCTGGAGGAGACTCTTGAGAGTCCCATGGACTGCAAGAAGATCAAACGTATCCATTCTTAAGGAAATCAGCCCTGAGTGCTCACTGGAAGGACAGATCCTGAAGCTGAGGCTCCAATACTTTGGCCACCTCATGAGAAGAGAAGACTCCCAGGAAAAGACCCTGATGTTGGGAAAGATGGAGGGCACAAGGAGAAGGGGACGACAGAGGATGAGATGTTTGGATGGTGTTCTTGAAGCTACCAGCATGAGTTTGATCAAACTGCGGGAGGCAATGGAAGACAGAAGTGCCTGGCGTGCTCTGGTCCATGGGGTCACAAAGAGTCGGACACGACTAAATGACTAAACAACAACAAATGACATAAAGTATCACTTGTTTCCCTATTCAAAATATTATCTTCCTCCTAAATGTGTTTCCTATACAGGATTAATGCAATAGAATATATATCATTCTAACTTAATTTTTCCAGATAATGGGGAAAATGTCTCCTAACACTGCAATCCTAATTGAGTTTAACTGGGCTTATTTCCAGGTAAGTGTCATTGCGTATTATGTTATTATACAGGCTGTTATTACTTAGTAGATTCTAAAATCTTAACATTGCAGTCTGTTTACACAGAAGTTAAGTACCACTAAATTTAGTGAGGTTTACTCCCTGGTAAGAAAGTTTAGGATTTTAGCCTAATTTTACCTAATACTTAACTCTGAGAGCAATAATCTTACAATACTGGATTTGTTGCTGCACCTCTTTTAATGCTTAAACGCTTCTTAATACTGTTTGTTGTTTCTTATTACACAGGACACAATCAAGCCAAAGTCAGGCATTTCCAAATCCCATTAATTTCAGTGGGAAATATTTAACCTCAGTTCTCCTTCTGAAATGAATGGGACATAATTCAACTTTGACTGAACCGATCTTCATCTCCCTGTCCTTTAGTTGCTAAAGTTCGAAAAGGCCTAGAAGGCTAAAGAAGAGTCCTATACCTCCCTCTAGAGGCAAAAGTCAGAAGAAGCTACAGTATTTAGAACCTTCAGTATTTGCATGAAAGAAAGGGAGGGAGTGTGGGGACTCTTTTGCGCATCCTTTAGAAACCCCAAAATTTCCCAAATCCATTTTATGCAGTGTATGTGCATTGAAGCTTCCAGTGTTTCATACCACGGCTGGTTGTTCACTGTTCTCCCCACCCCCCTCTCCTTGTGCTTTGTTGATAATTGCTTATTGGATTTAGTGTTGCCTGGCTAATTTTAAAAATCTTGCCCACGGACCCTTGTCATCAGCCCATAAATGTTCCCCAAGTTGGTGAGGCTCATTTGACAACAATGTGAAATTAAGCCTTTAGTGTCATCAGCCCAGTCCTGTAGAACACCCTGCCCAGTAGCTTGCAGTGAAACTTCAACTGCAGTGAAGTTAGGGCCAAAGGCACCAGCATGTGAGGGCATGGGGAGGGGGCAATGTCACAACATCCAGGTGTTGCATGTGAGCATCACACCTCCCTCCCAAATCTGGGCAGAAGATTCCCAGGCTTTGGGAAGGAGGCTTTTATACCAGGCTTTTATACTTTCATACTCTTAATTTACAGGCACGGGTGGCGCTGTGGGTTAAACCACAGAGCCTAGGGCTTGCCGATCAGAAGGTCAGCGGTTCAAATCCCCACGACGGGGTGAGTTCCCGTTGCTCGGTCCCTGCTCCTGCCCACCTAGCAGTTCGGAAGCACGTCAAGGTGCAAGTAGATAAATAGGTACCACTCCGGCGGGAAGGTAAACAGCATTTCTGTGCGCTGCTCTGGTTCACCAGAAGCAGCTAAGTCATGCTGGCCACATGACCCAGAAGCTGTACGCCGGCTCCCTTGGCCAATAAAGCGAGATGAGCGCCGCAACCCCAGAGTCGGTCACGACTGGACCTAATGGTCAGAGGTCCCTTTACCTTTACTCTTAATTTACTGGAAACATTTAGAGAACTGGCCTAGTTCCCCTAATCTACTGACCACACTCCACTGGCCCTACCAATAAAGATTCAGCAGGTGACTCCTGTCCCAACCCTTAAATGTCTGCTGAAAAAAATTCAATTCTGCCAGGCCCATGCAGGCAATTAAAGTACCCCCCATAATGGTATAGTGATATTAGTTTTTAATTTCTTTTTATTTTAAACTTTTAAAAAACTTTTAATGATTTTTTTGTTTCAAAAAAAGTAAAAATATATCACTGTGTGATATATTTTTAATGATACAATGGTATGAATTTTTTTTAATAAATAAATAAACAAAACAAACAATCTGGTGACACTTGTTTCTATCACTGTTTCCAGCAGAAATAAGGAAGACACAGAAACTCCACTTCTTTTCCCTCCTCCATATATTTTCAGGGCATTGTTAGATTGCTACAATGCTACAAACCTGCTATCAGTCATGCAAGGGGTTTGCTCTGGCTACATTCACAGATAGAGAATAGCACATTACAGTGGTACCTCAGGCTACAGACGCTTCAGGTTACAGACGCTTCAGGTTCAAGACTCCGCTAACCCAGAAATAGTACCTTGGGTTAAGAACTTTGCTTCAGGATGAGAACAGAAATTGTGCGGCGGCGGCTGAGTGGCAGTGGGAGGCCCCATTAGCTAAAGTGGTGCTTCAGGTTAAGAACAGTTTCAGGTTAAGAATGGACCTCCAGAACGAATTAAGTTCTTAACCCGAGGTACCATTGTATGTGTTTCAGAAGGGTGTCTCACAAAGGGACCCCAAGGTTAATAAAAGAAATTCTAACCAGCATTCCTTACCAACTAACACAACTAACAACTCAGTCTCAGGCACCCCTGCTCAGAAGTAAGACTTACTGAGTGTAATGGGACATCATCCCAGGTAAATGTCTTCCTCCCTGCCTGTGCCCTTCACACTCACCCACTGTGAAGGAAGCCCCATTCAAGCACATGGATAAAATTGTTAGGAAGCTTTTCAGATCCAATGATTTGGCATACAGAATGTGAAAGTGCACAAGATTAAATGTAAATAATGATGTCCCAAGACACTTATTGTATCTGAGACAGAAACTCGAACCCCCATGATGGCACGCATGCGCACATACACATATAAATTACTGCCCTTCAACAGAACCCCCAAATCTGTCACTTGTAAATATGATGTGAAAAGCAACATTGCATTTAGCATGCACATTATTTAAAAGGCAAATAGCAGCAGGGGGGGCACGGGGGTAGGGCTGCAAATTATTGGGATTGCAGCACGCGTGGAAATAGGTGTTTAAGTGGTCCTGATGTTGATGGTTCATTTGAAGCTGCCATTTGCAATCAGAGAAAATCCCCTATTGGTACTGGCGATGGATTTCCTTTCAATGAAAATAGCAGCTTCAAAGTAGCCATTTTAATCAGGGTAAAGCCCCATCCGCTGGCCATGTGCTGTGATCCTGATTATTATCAGTCCCCACCCCAGGAAGCTGCTATGCTTCACTATTCATAATAGAGGATGTTAGGTGGCGGTGATGTGTTAAAGAAAGTAAGTACATGACAGAAGTTTGTGAGTACATGACAGAAGAGCTTGTCTCTACCTTTCATAATACTGAACCTGGAATAATCCAGTAAAGCTGGAGAGACTCAGGACAGAAAAGAAGTACTTCTTCACACAGCACATACTTAACTATAGAATTTAGTGCAGCAAGATGGCTACCAATCCACATGGTTTTAAAAAGGAAACATACAAATTCATGGAGGATAAGGTTATCAGTGAGTGCTTAGTCACATTTAAAACACACATAACACTTTTTAAAAAAAAGATATTTATTGAGTTTTTCCACCTTTATACATTAAAAAATCAAAAAGAAAAAACAAAAAAGTTAAAAACACATAAAGTTTACAATCCTTATTTTCAATAACATATTTCCCTGACTTCCCCACACCTCCCCTTCTTATATTCCAATTCAAATTGTTAATTCAACAAGTTCTTGTCCCCAATTTTTGACCTTTTTATATTTAATTCATTTTAAAAAAACCAATTTTAACTTATAAACATCAGTATTTAAACATCAGTGCTCATTCTTAAAACTTTTTTCTAAAGTCGACCCAAATTCCCTTCCACGAATTCCCCAATTTTCATACTAATAACAAAACAAAATAAAAAAAAAGATTATAATTCTGCACCCTTTGGATTCCCAAACCCCACCCCACCCCCTTTCCCGGTTTCAATCCCCAACAAATGTCCATCAGTCTTAGTCTACTATCAGCCTGGAGACCTCACGTCCGAGGCTCTTAATTCTCTCTCAATTCCTCTCTGCCGGTTTTTTTGGTAGTCCTTAATATTAAACACCAGATCTCAGAGAAGCTCTGTCCCGATAGGGTCCATATTTCTTCCAGCCAGACCTCCATACTTAAAAGTGGAGCCCGAATCTTGTTTCTTACTCCTTTTAAGTCCAAATGTCCCAAAAGCTCCAACTTTCACCTTAATCAAATTTGTAATCCATAGGTCTTCAGATCTCCACATAAGGAGATCTCTCCATTCTTCAATCTTCAATTCAAAACAGATTTTCATCATCCAGTACTTATTTTCCTTTGTAGCCATCATGTCAGGCCTCTGGCTCTCCTTTGTCATCTGCAACATTACATCTCCTCCTTCCTTTTCCTCAGAAACAACATATATCTCTTTCTCCACACTCTCAAATCTTTCAAGTTTCTCTTCTTGTCCAGCTGCATGGACTTCATGAGTCAAGTCCTTATCAAATTCAATGAATTTGTTTACTGTTAAGTCCAGAGTTGCAACATTTGTAGCCAAAACATCAATTTGGCCTTGTAACTTTCCCAAGAGAAGAAACACTCTGTCCAATTTAGCTTGAATTTTTCCTCCTTCAGCCATTCTTGTAATGTCCCAAAATCCCCTCTAGAGGGATTTTGGTTACTTTATCTTCCTTGCAGTTCAAATCCAAAAATCAAGTTAGTTTGTATCAGTTCTTCCTTGTTTTCAACAAAATATAACCAAATTGTAGCAAATATATCCAGCAGAGACAGCAGAAACAAAGTTCTCTTTTTCCTTCTTGACAGCTAATTTGACAGCTGTCAAACTCTTCTATATCTCCTCAACAGGCTCTCTCGCGGATCACTCCCGGGTCCGGGGGGGTGGCACTTCAGCTCTCAAAATTAGCTCTTATCCTCCAGTGAAATTACTTATACTGCCAAATCGTGAAATTAATGTCTTTTACCCAATAAAGAAGAAATTCTCTCGACCTTAGTTAGCTAGTCCTTGCTTTACATTATTTATAAGACGGGGAGACGGACTTGTTTGCGCCTTCCCCGATCGTGCCTAATTAAAAAACATTTTTTTCTTTACAAATCCAATTTCCGTATTACTCACGGGTTGTTGCTTTTAGAGTCCAATTGTTCACAAGAAGAAGTCAGCGCTCTCCGACCATGGCATGCGGCTTCACTCCGCAGGGGAAGCAGTCGACTCTCAGCACCGCGCCGCTCACCCCGTTCCCCGTTCCGAAGCCTTTAAAAAGGCTCCTTCGCGGGTCGGGGGGCGCAAATGGTGCCCGCCGAGTCACCAGGTTCACAGGCTTCAGCGCCTGTGATTTCTGAGGGTCCCCGCGTCGCCGCAGCGGCAATACCCGGATCCTGCGGAGCCGATTCCCTCCGGAGCTCAGAGGGAATCCGCCATTAGCCGATGGCGCTAACCTGGAAGTCCTCTAAAACACACATAACACTTTAAGGGTCATGGCTTCTCCCAAAGAATCCCCTCCCCTCCAACATTTCTCCAATGAAAATAGGGAACATGCCGTTCCATAATGACAATGACACAGGTGGCGCTGTGGTCTAAACCACTGAGCCTCTTGGGCTTGCCGATCAGAAGGTCGGCGGTTCGAATCCCCACGACAGGGTGAGCTCTCATTGTTCGGTCCCAGCTCCTGCCCACCTAGCAGTTCGAAAGCACATCAAGTGCAAGTAGATAAATAGGTACCGTTCCAGCGGGAAGGTAAACGGCATTTCCGTACGCTGCTCTGGTTCGCAACATGACCCAGAAAAACTGTCTGCGGACAAACGTCGGCTCCCTCAGCCAGTAAAGCGAGATGAGCACCGCAACCCCAGTGTCGTCTGCTACTGGACCTAACAGTCAGGAGTACCTTTACCCCACACATCTTACTGGGCTGCCCCAGCCACTCTGGGTAGCTTCCAACATATATAAAAACATCATGAAACATTTTAAAAAACTTCCCTACACAGGATTGCCTTCAGATGGCTTAGGGGTTGGATAACACCATACCCTCCAACATTTCTCCAATGAAAATAGGTACATCCTAAGGAAAAGTGGGACATTCCGGGATCAAATCAGAAACTGGGACAGCTTCTCTCAATCAGGGGCACCCCTGGAAAATAGGGACACTTGGGGGGTTTGGAAACCTGGGAACTGTAGTTCGTTAACAGTCTCCTAAACACTCTCAGCACCCTTAACAAACTACAGTTCCCTGTACTCTTTGGGAGGAGCTATGACTTTAAGGTGGTATAAGAGTGTTTTAAATGGATGGTTTGGGTGTGTCCCTAAGAGTATCAGTCTAGCATCTGAGGAAAGGTTGGCATAGCTTAAAGGACAGTCTAGGAAACTGGGAGGTTCCTCTCTTTTATCTACTCTTTTGCATGCAGGCACATCAGCCTCCAGTGCAGGCTGAGTTAAAGGTAAAGGTAAAGGTACCCCTGCCCGTACGGGCCAGTCTTGACAGACTCTAGGGTTGTGCGCCCATCTCACTCAAGAGGCCGGGGGCCAGCACTGTCCGGAGACACTTCCGGGTCACGTGGCCAGCATGACATCGCTGCTCTGGCGAGCCAGAGCCGCACACGGAAACGCCGTTTACCTTCCCGCTAGTAAGCGGTCCCTATTTATCTACTTGCACCTGGGAATGCTTTCGAACTGCTAGGTTGGCAGGCGCTGGGACCGAACAACGGGAGCGCACCCCGCCGCAGGGATTCGAACCGCCGACCTTTCGATCGGCAAGCCCTAGGCGCTGAGGCTTTTACCCACAGCGCCACCCGCGTCCCACTCTCTTTTATCTACTCTTTTGCATGCAGGCACATCAGCCTCCAGTGCAGGCTGAGTTACATCCCAACAATTGCAATACTCTGTAAGCCGTCTTGAGTTACACTGGAGATGATGATGATGATGATTACTGCTGCTACTACTGCTACCACCACTACCATTACTATTTGTATACTGCCATATAACTGTAGATTTCAGGGCTGTTCACAACATAAATGAATATTTATGTTCATACAATATAAAAAACACAAAATCCATAATAAAAAGAAAAACAACCCAATAATTCCCGCCTTTGCCACACCTTTAAAAGGGCACTCTTTGGAAAGAGTGGGGTAATGTCATGGTAGAACATGGTAATATACTTTACTAATAATTATATACCCTTCATTTTGTTTACAAAGCAATCCCAACATACTCATTTAAAAATACAAAATTATACAAAAAAAGTGTTTCCAGGAAATATGCTGGGAGTCAGTCATCTTTTGAATAAATGAATTCCACCACCCCCCTTCCCAAAAACTCTCATGAAATTTCTTGGCATGATCAGTTTGTGACAACTTGTGTTTCTACACATGGTCCCATTTCCTTACCAAATATATTCCGCCTGTGGCTAAATCCAGCCCATGTCATAATCAATTAAATCTTCCATTTTTCTTTTTCAAACCAGGCACTCAGGTTGCCACATGAAAGTCTTCAGACAGGTGTGTGAGCGTGTGTTTTGTATGAATGTTTACCCACGGCATGTTAATTGAGCCCTGTAGGTATGTTTTCACCACATTTTTGAAAAATAAATTGTATAGAAAATATGTTTGTGTTCTTTTCCCTTAAAAAATAGAAAAAATGAACCTCTAGACATCAAGAGTGTGAGATCAGCCCTTGTGGCCTAATGCAATTCCCTGCCTTTGCTTACACCTTGGTATTCTACCTCATTTAGCCTCTGGCCTTAGGAAAAATATGAAATGGAATAAATCAGAGTATTTTCTCACCATTTCCAAAGATGTAAATTATTAAATGGTGAAAAGCAATGCCAATACAGACTTCCGTAATCTTCAAATGAGCTTTGCTTTATTTCTTACACTTGTGTGTGATAGACTGAAATGCATGATTGAAAACACTTTCTTAATGGAAAATATGGTTCCTCATAAATTTCATAACAAACTGTTCAAACTTTGTCAGAAAAAAATAGCCCAAAATGTTTCATTCTCATTGGCAAACTGATACTGAAGCAAAATGTTTTTGTTTTAGAATAGATCATATAGTTGTTCTGAAACAGAACACTGTCTATACATATGTGTCAGAGTGTGGGTATGTGCTTGTGTGTACATTCATGCACTCTGAAATACCAATTGTGGCACTTTGAGGGGGTCTGGATGCCATAGCTACAATTTCAAAAGGCTACATGATTTGACTAAATGTAGGGAGCCAGCATGGTGTAGTGGTTAAGAGCTGTGGACTCGTAATCTGGTGAACCAGGTTCGCTTCCCCACTCCCCCACATGCAGCTGCTGGGTGACTTTGGGCTAGTCACACTTCAGAGACTTCAGAACTTCAGAGACTTCAGAAATGTCTCTCAGCCTCACTCACCTCACAGAGTGTTTGTTGTGGGGCAGGAAGGGAAAATATATTATTAGCTGCTTTGAGACTCCTTAAGGGGAGTGAAAGGTGGGATATCAAGTCCAAACTCTTCCTCTTGCTCACAGGAAGGACAGATCCTGAAGCTGAGGCTCCAATACTCTGGCCACTGCATGAGAAGAGAAGACTCCCTGGAAAAGACCCTGATGTTGGGAAAGATGGAGGTCACAAGGAGAAGGGGACGACAGAGGACGAGATGGTTGGACAGTGTTCTCCAAGCTATTAACATGAGTCTGACCAAACTGTGGGAGGCAGTGGAAGACAGGAGTGCCTGGCGTGCTCTGGTCCATGGGGTCACAAAGAGTCGGACACGACTAAACAACAACAACAAGGAGAACCAAGGGTGGGACATGTGAGTTTCATTAACAGATCTTTCCCTATAGTTCATGTTGTGCATATAGATCACAATCAGTATGCATTGGGCAGTAGCATCACAAGCATAGTTAGAGCAGTTCCCGTTGCTGAGGAGACAAGTTGTTCATTTTGTAAAAAGCCTTGCCTCTTCATTAGTTCAGTTTCGAAAGTATCTTGCTTCTACAGCAAGAGCAACTGCTACAGGACCACCGTCAGCAAGGCAAAATTTACACACACATTTCTGTCCTGGGTGCACAATCCTTTTCAGTTCGTAACTTCAGTGTGTTCAACATCACTGTACTGATTTGTGTTTCATCTGTTTCATATTTGTATCTATGACATGCCCAAAATCTTTCTTGTTGCCTGACCAGTTTTCTTGCTGCTGCCTTTCAATGGTGCATTTATTCAGTGACCTAGTGAGAGGCAAAGCTACTGCCCAATGCATGTAAGCTAATTTTGGTGAGCTTCTGTGAAATGTCCTTTGGGGACAATGGCCCTTCCCAGCTACGTATATTACCATTTGATTTCTGTGTTGGGCATTATTCTCTCTCCTGCTTCATTCTAAGCTGTTAAATTAAGTTAGTTTATTTGTATTATATTATATAATGTTTTATGTGATATTGCATGGATTTATTTTCTGTATTTATTGACATTATATATATAATTTTATTTTCCCCAATATGTTTTTGAATTGCCACATTTATTAACGTGCATTGAGACCTCTGGGTATAGTGCGGTATAATAATAGTAGTAGTAGTAGTAGTAGTAAATGTTGTGAGCCGCTTTGGACACAGTATTGTGGAAAGTGGCATACAAATGATGGTGATGATTATAACCTTTTTCACTATCCTATTGGTAGCTCAGAGCTCTAGAGTTCATTTTGATCATTGCAGGTTCCTGGTATTGCATGAGTGTGAAGATGTGTATCGTGATTTCCTTTGTCTCAGCAAACAGCTGCTCATTTTTTAATGCATTGTCTGGGACATTTTGGATTCAGCTGAACCATAGCTATGGATCAAATGCTAAGTGCATAGTTTTAACTTCCTCATCCTGGTTATCATTAGATTAAATTAAATTCTTCTTTAGACAGACACAGTACAGTACCTTGGTTTACGAACTTAATCCATTCTGGAAGTCCGTTCTTACACCAAAGTGTTCGTAAACCAAGGCGTGCTTTCTCATAGCAGCAGGGGACTCAATTTACCAATGGAACACATTCAACAGTTCCAAGGCAAAGTTCACAAACCAAAACACCTACTTCCGAGTTTACAGTGTTCTTAATCTAAGTTGTTCATAAATTAAGCTCCTATTAAACCAAGGTACCACTGTAGATTGGTGTGCATGTTTATTCCCAAGAAGAACATCGGACCCATCTCTCTATTCCTAGAATGTTGGACTGAGAACCTAGACAAGACGAGATTTAAATTAGGAGACATTTCACTCATATACCTTGCTGATCCTTTGAAATGGGGGGGGGGAGCATTTCCACATTTTAAGCAGGAAACTCTTCCCTGCTAGAAAATAGCTTTTGGAGAGAAACAAGAGCTTAATGAATTTCAGAGTGAAATGAAGTTTTATTGTAGGTGAACTCAATGGGAATAAAATACTTAGGAAACGAATGCAAGCAATGTGTCATGCTTTTATGCATCAAACCCACAATTGTTAACATATGAAGGAGGCTTGTTTTACTGCAACTTGAATTGCACACTAGCAGATTGATTCATGAAGACTCTGTTCAATAACTATGTGGCTTTTCTGTGAAGTGAACCCATAAAATGTGCAGAACAGAAGGGCATCTAAGTCTGAATGGTCATTAAATGTGTAAAGATTTGTAAAAATCAAACTGACTGAGAATACCAATGCAGAGATTCTTCTGTGCTGAAGAAACAGATCTTATATCTAACTACCTATCTACCATTATCCATCTAGGTGCAAACACACACACAGTATAACTTACATTGCATTAGAAAGTGAAATACTGTATAGGTTTCATCTATAGCCATAGATCTCTGTTACAACCTAAACTTGAATTTCTCAGATATGGGGATTAGTCGTTTCTTTATCACAGAATCCTAGGTGTCTAACTTTATATCTGTAGTGCCCGGGAGGGACTTATTCAACCTGTAATCTTCATCTTGCAACTGCATTTACAAGATGACCTCATGGCTATAACATGACATGCAGCCAAATTTTGTACTTTTTTTAAAAAAAAAAGGTTTTAATCTTCTCTCCACTTTGTGTATCGTCTTGCCTTATGAAGAGTTACTGAGAACTCAAAAGTTTGCAACAATTTTTTGGCATTAATTTTTTTTTGGTCCTCCTGATAAATGTAGTGTCCAGTTATGGATTTGGCAACATATTTCATCCTAGTGCTATAAGAATTTAAGATTTCAAATATATAAATTAAATGTTCATAAATTTACAAGGCAAACACATACATAAGTATATAAACAACGTGTCTGAAATAAGTACAGGAGAACAATCCTGAAGCCATTTTGACTCTCCCAATCCATTTTGACTCTCCCAAATTGACCTCAAATATTTCTCTGCAGGGAGGAAGGAAATGGGAAAGTCTCTCCATTGTCTTTTTCTTATCTGTCTTACCTGTCTTTTTCTTACCTGTCTTACCTGTCATTTGTGTATGAATAGGGTTAGCCTGTGACCTGGATTCAGGTATTGTAGTATTTGCCATCAAAAAAGAATAGCCAGGCTGCCCAGGTAAAGCAATCAGTGACCATTAACAGATATCCTGGCAGACAGGATTTCTGCTGTAGACCACCTCCTTCTGTGATGTATGTATGATGTTTTGGGGGGTGGTCTTGAGCTACAGAGTGCGCAGTTTCAAAAGTCTAGATAAGGGCTTGCGCACCATTGTTCTGGATTCCTCCTCCCTCCTGCATGTGGTGAGTGAGGGCCCTGTTGGAACAGTTTAATAAAGATCAGGCTTACTAGCTGCTTTGCTTCTCAATATTCTCTGGTTGGCCTCTGTTATTTTCTCCTACTAATAGGGAACCCACTTAAGGACTCTATACAGGCTCTTGGATACCCCATGAGGGAAAAGAAGCAGTTTTTTTCTTATAACACTAGCCATGGGATGAATTCCAACAGGGTGTGATAAACAGCTGCCCAAGAGCTTCTGAGTCCTGGGTCTTTTGTGTTGGGCACAAGATCTCTAGTCCCCCACTTAAAAAAAAACCACATGCTATGACTTCATAAATAGAAACCAGTCTGAGAATAATTTTCTTGAAGCCATTCATGCCCTGCAGCTCACCAAACTAGAGTGGCTGATCCACATGAAGAGTGATGCACAAGGGAATCATAAGAGCCAGCAGCTGGGAGTAAAAATATTAGTCATTTAGAACTGATTGTCCTATCCAAGCCAGAAAACCCACTTTTAATGGACATGATCTGAGCTGTGTTCTCTGCATGCCAAGCAGAAAGCAAAGGCAGAGAGAGAGCAGTTTTTGGTGTTTCCCTAGAAGCTTGTAAAAGCAGCCAATGGAGATGAACTAATAGCATGTTTTTGACTAGGTTCAAATCTATGCTTCCCCTCTGGTTTTGAAATCTGTAGCCCAATTACCTATTTACTTGATGGTGGCAAAGCCTTGCTCCAGACCATTACTTGCTTGTTAGTCAAAAGAACCAACCAGAATAGCAACCCAAAAGTAGTCATGCAGCTAATCACTGCCAGATGACGGATCTCATTCTGATGGCAAAACCAGACTTCACAGTTCCAATGCAGCAGGTAAAATCCAGCAGTCACCCAGTTCCTATTATATTTGCGCTACAAATGTTTCATTTGGCAAGTTCGCAATGAGTTCTGCTCTGTTGTTTGGTAATAATGCGCAGACACAGTTACACATCTCTCACGTTGAAACAGAAACATCAAAAGGGCAAAGAAACATATGCTCAGACTTTACTGATTCCTTCTCTTACTGTAACAACATTTTAAATAATAAACACACACAAAACAAATCTCAGGCTTCTTTGTTTTTTTAAAAAAGCAAGTACCTGATAAACTGTCTGAATAACTGATTTCATGCTTAAAATCTAAGATATACTTATGTCCTAGCATCTTTACCTAAGATCCAATCAACTGCAGCATGGAAAAAAATTATTATACCAATGCCATGTGGTTCCTAGTTTTCTACATTGCTGGTTTTCTACATTTGATGAGTACACCCCATCAAATTATGGATATTATGCAGATTATGTATATCTATATGCAGACTTTATGTTTCAGGACATAAATTATATAATTCAATTGACAGGGCCTTTCCAGTGATGGTTCCTACTTTACGGAACTCCCTCCCAAGAGATATTTCAGAACAGGCATAGGCAAACTTGGCCCTCCAGATGTTTTTGGGACTACAATTCCCATCATCCCTGACCACTGGTCCTGTTAGCTAGGGATGATGGGAGTTGTAGTCCCAAAACATCTGGAGGGCCGAGTTTGCCTATGCATGTTTCAGAAGGTCTGGAATGGAAAGGCCAACTGTTTGAACTGTTTTTTAATTAGGACTATTTTCTTTGGGCCGCTGTTTCAGAGTTTTGGTTTTTAATCTGCTGGTTAAGTTTACTTTGTTTTTCAGTGTTGATTGATTTATAATTAAATGTTGATTATTGTTCAAGGGTGTTGTCAGGGCATTATTATTAATTATTATTATTATTATTATTATTATTATTATTATTACTACTACTACTACTACTACCTCCACCCGCCTTTTCTCCAGCTAGGACCTTCAGGGGGGAATTGTCCTATAAGGCAGCTTAAAAATATTTTACAATATAATTTTTGGAAGGGCATTGTACCATAATGTACACAGCCACCTCCAATGTAAACAGTGTTGCTTATGGAATTAACTTCCAAGTAAATGTAATTAGAACTACAGTGTAAAGGAAACTATTTTCATTTAGCATGGCAGCTCCTACAGGATTTGCTTGTTAGCTAACAGTGGGTGTCACAAAGAACTTCCTTTTACATATTTTACCACCAGGCTTCAAGTATTTCTTCTTTTGAAAAGACTGGTCTCTGTGGTTTGGTAATCATTTGTTTGCAATTTGGTTCCTCACTATGTGGCTATTAACACATAAAGGCTTGTATTTTCATAAGGAAGTCAAGTATCAAAGAACATGCTGACTAGTAACCAGTTAATAATTAGACTTTTCCATGTTTCAAGAAGTCAACAGAAAAATAAAATAACAGTTTGGATTTACATGCAGTCCACATGTGAATACTTGCAAAACAGAGTCTTAAGTGCTCTCTTCGGCAGCACATATACAAAACAGAGTCTTACTTGCAAGATAAAGGTCGCCTTAAGATATATTTAGAAATGGGATTGTTCCATATGTTACTTCTCTGTTGTTGTCTATATCTAACTCTAGCCATTGGAATCCATATTCTGACGTGACTGCTTTGTATGCCTTGTGCATTTCCTCTTTATATCCAGGCTCCTGGCCAGGATCAAAGCACAGAGGCATTTACTTGTAAGCAAAGAAGTGATTTTTTATTAGAGCAGGATAATGGTATGAACTCGGGGGCTAAAATTTGTGCAGTTAGAAGATCTGCTTTTTAAAAAACTGGATCAGGGAGGAAGGTAAGGCACAGAGTTCACCCCTTTTTCTGTGCCGGCTCCAGACTGGTGCAACAGAGGGCCCCAAGGATCAGGGCCCATAGGACATCTTCTAGACTTTGGATCCAGTGGATTCAAAGCTATTGTCCCCTCGCCTTGTCCCAAAATAGTGGTAGATTCCCACCCTGTTGGGGGCAGCGCAGAGTAGTCACAACACAGCCAAGCCCTCCCCACTGGTGAAACTGAACAAATGGTTGCCATCCTAAGCTCCTTCAGCAGCATGGAGCAGGAGTTAGGAATGCACTATATTTCTGCTTTAATTGCCCAGCAAATGTGTACAGTACTACGACACTAAGCAGCTTATATACTAATATTTTAGCTTACTTTCAGATTGAGATAATTATACACCAAATGACCCATCAGACCTAGATTTATGGAGCTAAAGATCAACAGCTATGGGACATATTTTTCTAAGTGAGTAAGATTTTTCCAAGGCAAAAAAAAAAAAAAAAATTCACCCCCACCCCCCAAATCCACCTTTTCTTTTTCTTGCTTTTCTATCCTTGGTTTGTTATATTTGAAGATGTGTACTTGTGTTAATAGGCTTTTTTTTTCATCATTAAAATCAATAAGCTGGGGAGAGTAATTACTTCATTTTGAGAAAATATTTCTGCCTTTTAATGTGTTTCCACATTGTTAAATATGCAAAAGAAAATATTCACGTAAACACGTGTCTTTTCCAGAAGGTTATCAGCCACTCTGCTCCTACCTCAGAGTTTACCCACATCATAAAAGAGACATATAAGTATTTCAGAAGATTTATAGCTACATTAAATGCAATCAAAGGTTTTTGGATCTAACAGGGAGAAAGGTGTCAAAGTTTGACAACATTTCCCTTCACTGTGCTGTCAAAATATTGCACACTAAACTCTTGTAACTGATGACAGCAACAACCGCCAGAGTGATAAAATAAAAATTTAAGCTTGAGGTGTCAAAAATGAAAGCAGTTATTTACAACCATAATTATCAAGAGTGGTACTTTTATTTAGTTATTTACACCACAATCCTAACCATGTCTGCTCAGATGTATGTGCTATTGAATATAAGGGTCTTGCTCCTAAGGTAAGTAGGGTTAGGATTGCAGCCTTAGTCGTTTATTTTCAGTACTGTACTTATGTGCTGCCTTTCAGGACAAGCCTCCTAATATGACTTACATAAGAAAATTAAGAGCATAAAACAAAATTTAAATAAAAGAATCCAGTTGCAAAACTAAAAGCAACAGCAGTTTAAAACCCAACTCACAGCACTTTTAATAGAAAACAGTTTGAAACAAGTTTGAAAGTATGTTTAAAAACCAACAAAGCAGTGGCCATATGGTCTGCTTTTCTAAAATAATTACAAATATATGGGGCCACGAGTAAAAAGGCCCTGTCTCTTATCACCAGTCTGATGGAGCTTGACAGTGGGCCTGCAAGCAGAGCCCCAGACGCTGTTCTTGGAGCTTGGCCAGGTTGGCATGCGGGCAAGTGTCAGATAACCTTCAGTTAACATGGTCCCAAACTATTTAGTAATTTTAATATCAATACCAGTACTTCATATTGAGCCCATAAATAAATAGGCAGGGAAATAAACAGGTCGCAGAAATTGGAGTTATATGTTCTGAATGTTTGGCTACCACAAGCATCCTAGTGGCTGCATTCTGTATCATTTGAAGTCTCTGAACTATCTTTAATTGCAGCCCCATGTAGAGAGCATTATAGTAGTCTAGCATCGAGATTGCTAATCTCAATGTAACAAGAAATGGTGCAGTTCACATAACAGCCAAAGCTGGATGTTAAGTGCTCCTTGCCACTGACAACACCTGGGCCTCTAGTGGCCATGATGAATTCAGGAACACCCCCAAACTCTACCTGTTATTTAAGAGGTAGGGCAACCCTATCCAGAACATGCACATTTTCAAATTCTCAGACTCCAAAACCCCTCTCACACAGAGTCTCCATATGACCAGGCTTCAATCTCAATTAACTGGCCCTCCTCCAACCCATTACAGCATATGGACATCGTCTTAAGTTACGCATGGCCACTCCTGAGTCAGATATTACTGAGAAATACAAGCTTTATAGATAAGAGTGGGGACGTGGGTGGCACTGTGGGTTAAACCACAGAGCCTAGGACTTGCCAATCAGAAGGTCAGCGGTTTGAATCCTCGTGACGGGGTGAGCTCCCATTGCTCGGCCCCTGCTTCTGCCAACCTAGCAGTTCAAAAACATGTCAAAGTGCAAGTAGATAAATAGGTACCGCTCCGGCGGGAAGGTAAACGGTGTTTCCATGCGCTGCTCTGGTTCGCCATGTGCTGTATGCCGTCTCCCTCGGCCAATAAAGCGAGATGAGCGCCGCAACCCCAGAGTCAGCCACAACTGGACCTAATGGTCAGGGGTCCCTTTACCTTTACCTAGAGATAAGAGTGGGGAATATGTGCCTTCTGGAAGTTGATAGACTCCAACTCCCATCGTCTCCAGCCAGGATGACCAATGGTCAGGGATCATGGGAGTTGGAGTCACACAATATATGGTTCCCCATCCCTGCTCTAAAAGGAGCTTCCTTGTTGAGTTGCTGCTGAAGCTAGGCCAAAACATACATTCCCTGCACAAGCATGAGAGTCAATGTGTGTTTCCACAATTCTGGTAACATATGAATGA
The DNA here is from genome assembly GCF_027172205.1 of Podarcis raffonei. Lineage (NCBI taxonomy): Eukaryota > Metazoa > Chordata > Lepidosauria > Squamata > Lacertidae > Podarcis > Podarcis raffonei. The sequence continues at coordinate 33,162,691 of NC_070602.1, read as the reverse complement.
AATTGATTATTTTGGTGGGGCCAGTATCATAGTCATTAGCATTGCCAAACCCCAGGGAAGAGCTGGCTTACACATTGCAGGGTACCAGAAGCCATGGAGGACATACTAATGAGGAAGCTGGACAATAACTTGATTGGCTCTTGTAAACACAAAGAGAACAGCGATAGGAAAGCCGTGACTCCACCCAGATACAACTACGTCCAGAACCACCTAGTAACTAAGCCATACAATGGCACTCTCCACCTGAATCATACCTCAGAGAGTTAATGCCTAGATGAGTCAGAAGCTCACATTTCTGGAGAACAGGAGGATCTATCAGGATAGGTATTCCAAAGGGAAATATTACAAAGTGAGATTTGCTGTTAGATGAAAAACCACCAAAGATCATACAGAGATTTACTTTGAATGTGTATTACATTTTTGCTTGCTCTTGAAGTCTGGGTAAACCATGCTCAGGAATCTTATTGTGAAATCTCTCTCTTTAATACTGCCTGTTGCAGCTGTTCGGTGCTACTTTTGAAAAACACAGCTTTTTACTGCTATGAAGCAGACAAAAAAATTGACCTCAGGCAGGCAGTCTGGGCTTATATGACAGCCTTGTCTACTACCATCAGACAGGGTCGGGTCTGAATGCTTTGAGCATTACAGAATGTTTTACACACACACACACACACACACACACACACACACACACACACACACCCCAATGCAACTAATCATTCTGTGGGTTTCATTCTCCTTATTTTGCCGCTCCCTCTGTCACTCAGTGTCCAAAGGCAAACACCATATCTAGTTTAACCTGTCCTGCTGGCTGGAGCAATAGGCAATGACTGGAATGATGGAATAAAAAGTTGGTTAAATACATTTGACGGTATCATCCTCCAGATTAGTACTTGGCAACCCAGTAGTAGAAGCTGTGCAGGGGGAAGCAGGAGTAGATTTGGGGCATGATTCCATTCAAAGAAGAAGAGGAGGAGGAGGAGTTTGGATTTGATATCCCGCTTTATAACTACCTGAAGGAGTCTCAAAGCGGCTAACTTTCTCCTTTCCCTTCCTCCCCCACAACAAACACTCTGTGAGGTAGGTGGGGCTGAGAGACTTCAGAGAAGTATGACTAGCCCAAGGTCACCCAGCAGCTGCATGTGGAGGAGCGGGGAAGCGAACCCGGTTCACCAGATTACGAGTCCACCGCTCTTAACCACTACACCATAAGAAGAGCATGCAGGATCAGGTCAATGGCCCATCTGGTCCAGCATCCTGTTCTCACAGTGGGTAACCAAATGCTTGTAGGAAACCCACAAGTCAGATTTGAGTTCAAGAGCACTCTCCCCTTCTCTGGTTTCCAGTAGCTGGTATTCAGAAGCATCACTACTCTAATTGTGCCTGCTTTGTGTATTGGATTCTCAGATGGTTCTTGACCTTTCATGAAGAGCAGGTTTTGAATTCAGGGAGGGGAGAGGAAAAGCTTGTGGGAGCTGTTGTCCCGTTCAGATGAAAGGCTTTTGTAAAGAGGAACGTATATTCATCTTAAGAGTTGTATCCTGAAAACATGTTCACTTCCTACTTCTTTTACCCACCACAGGAGTTTAAACAAACCACTGTTCCTTGAGTTCAGACAGCATAAAGAACCATGGCTAACTTAAATTAAAAATAAAAGTTTTTAATCTCCTACTCATTGAACCAAAAGAGGAGGAGTGGAGAAGGGAAACCTGTGAGTCTAAGGCTCACTGCATTTCATTTTTTGTTGCAGGAAGCCATGGTTTTCCATTGCATCCATTACAAGCCCTGATCTCTTCTTAAAGAGAAATAAAGGGATATTTGTAATTGCTCAGTTAGGAAGAAATAAAGCTACTCCCAGTTCTCTGAAGTTATGTAGTGCTAAAGGTAATAGGCTGACTGACAAACAGTTGGCATTTTTTACATTTTATTAAAATGTAAATGTTATTAAAATGATTTAATAGAGCATATACCATTAAACATATCAGAGTGCTTACTGTTCCACACAGACCTATAACACTTCTCACCTTACAGTGTTTGCTTGGGCCTCACCATAAATAATCTGGCTATGGACCTCAGTTTAGCCTTTCACACTGATGGCACTGGGACAGTCAAGAGTACCATAATTTTGTAAACAGAGTTCAGTTTGAATTATCAGGGCTACATCTGAAGCAGGCAACAAATATATTTCATAAGATTCATTAATCCACAGTGCATCTTATTTTATATTACAGGGGTTTACAATAGGTACTTGCTGATACCAAAGGCAACCTGATAATAATTTCGATGGGGTGGTAGTAACTGGGACAATTCCTTATATATTTTTTCCTCTTATCCTAAATAACTAAGAGCTTTGCACCAAACATATACATCATGTTTCTGTTAGAAGTAGTAAACCTTTCCTTTGCTACTGACCTATGGAGATCTTATTCTGAAGGTGACTGAATTATTTTCTGTGATGGATAATCAAGAAGAAACCAGTTTACCAGCTCAGTTGGTTAGAGCATGTTGCTGATAATGCCAAGGTTGCAGGTTTGATCCAGCTACATATTCCTGCATTGTAGGGGGCTGGACTAGATGATCCTCAGGGTCCCTTTCAATTCTATGATTCTAAGTAATCCTTTAAATCTTAGATGTAAAGTACCCCAAAATCTTAGATTTTAGTACCTAAAATATGGGTTTAGAAAGGGGGAGATCAGACATAGTAAATAAATAAACCATGACTCCTCTCCCTCAACAGAGCAGAGGGTTTTCCAGGAATAGATCAGCAACTAAAGTTGCATTCCTAGGCACACTTACTAGAGAGTAATCATTACCAGCCACAGTGTAACATTACTTCCAAATAAACACGCATATGATAATGTGAATGGTGGAAGGAAAGAACTGTAGTTAGATAGTGGTGGTTTGAAGCTATCAACGAATCCAGAAGACCTCTTTATTTTGTGACAGTTTAATATGCAATAGAATTAGTTTTTGCTTATCTGAGATGTTCCATCAATGGAGTAGTTCCCATTAGGTTTAATTATTTCAAGTCAGCACTCAGGTTTTCTCTGAAGATGTGTTGCTTGCTTGCTGTGATGACTACAGAGCAGGGTCAAAGACTTAATTTCTCATTCTAGAGTTTGGAATGGAAGAGAAAGAAACGTGAGTTATACCCATTGAATGTGGTATACCCATTGAAATTAACAGACTTAAGTTAGCCATGCCTATCCATTTCAACAGGTCTACTCTGGGTAGAATGATCATTGGATAGAACCCATTGTCTTGAAATGTATGAACATCTGTGTTCTACCATCATTACCCGAAGCATGGAACATTTTCTTGTAAGAGAGTCCTTGTATGTTTCAGTTACACCTGATGTAAAAATTCTTCTGCAGTTGACTAGAACTCTGCTTTGTTAAGCTGCATGTGTGCAGCAGGATGTATGGGGGCAACATGGTACATGTTGCAGGAAAATAACACATGTTCCAGGTGTTGATGTCCAACGTGACTTTGTCACGTTTCATGATAAGGCTGCCTTTACCTAAATTCTGTCACGCTTCTGAGGATTTGTCAGTCCACATGGCATTTGGATCACTCTAAAAACCACACTGGTCAGGAGTTCATCCCAGATCCAACTAGCTGAGCTGACGGATGAGTGTTCATGCACCTTTCCTGGCCATGCCTGAGAATGCGAGGGCAACCCTGAGAGTAAGGAAGAAGAGGAAGCTGCCATGCAGCGCCACCCTGTGGGCAGGTGGTAAGCTAGAAGGCAGGTATGGTGGACCAACACCAGCTGATGACATGGCTCCCCAAATCAACATAGACTGTGGAAACTTCACACTGGACTTCAAGCATCTGGCATTGTGTGCCTCCCCATTCTTCCTCCAGACTCTGGGTCCTTGGTTTCCAAATGAGATGCCAAAGCTGCTCTCATCAGAAAAGAGATTTGGGGAGCTATGTCATCAGCTGGTGTTGGTCCACTGTGCTTCATTAAGTCCAGGGTCAACACAGCCATCTACCAGGAGATTTTGGAGCGCTTCATGCTTCCTTCCGCAGACGGACATTCATGGGGATGCTGACTTCATTTTCCAGCAGGACTTTGGCACCTGCCCACACTGCCAAAAACCTGGATCAATGCCCATGGGATTACTGTGCTTGATTGGCCAGCAAACTCACCTGACCTGAACCCCATAAAGAATCTATGGGGCATTGCCAAGAGAAAGATGATAGACATGAGACCGAGCAATGCAGAAGAGCTGAAGGCTACTGTTGAAGCATCCTGGTCTTCCATAACACCTCAGCAGTGCCACAGGCTGATAGCATCCATGCCACACCGCACTGAGGCAGTGACTGATGCAAAAGGGGCCCAAACCAAGTACTGAGTACATATGCATGCTTCTACTTCTCAGAGGTCCAATATTGCTCTATTTGCAATCCTTGTTTTGCTGATTTCATTTAATATTCTAATTTTCTGAATTGTTAATTTGGGGTTTTCATCAGATGTATGCCATGATCATCACAATTATAACAAATAAAGGCTTGACATATCTCGCTTTGCATGTCATGAGTCTATCTCATATTAGTTTCACCTTTTAAGTTGAATTACTGAAATAAATGAACTTTTCCACGATATTCTAATTTTCCGAGTTTCACCTGTAAAAGGAAGTTTGTGACGTTCCCACCCAGAAAACACGTACTCTTACAAGTCCTTCCCTCTGAGATTACTGCCAGAAATGGCCACTAACAGAAGCTGGTCCCTCATATTTCTATTATCAATTCGCGTGCTCCAGGGTAGAGAGAAGAATGAAGGTGGGAGATGATTAGGTACGCATATGTGTGTCCCCTCTGAGCTTCAGCTCCTCGGAGCTGCATCGCCAGCCTGTGCTACGATCGCCCTTCACCATTCTCAGGATAGAAAAACGGTTGACCGGCGCTCTCAGATCCAGCTGCTCCTTACAGCCGGCAGCAGTTGGTTTCCATGAAAAGCGGGGTGTTATGACAGTTATGCGACCGCAAGAGGGCGCCGCAGCCCGTTGATCTTTTATTTAGCAAGAGGAAGAAAGTAGGAAATTCAAAAGCAGGTTTTGTGGTATCGCCTCCCCCCCCCCCCGCCCCAGTTTAAAAAGAATATAGCATCCAGAAGAGAAGAGATGCTTTCGTTTTAAAAGAAAAGACCGGGTGGGGGACCACTCCTCCATATTTAAAGAGCGAAACAAAGGCAAGAGTTAGCTCGCTTGCTCCTAGGGTCGTTAAGAGTTAAGACCCGTCTAAGTTACCGAGTGCTCTGCTTCCGACGGCGGACAGACAGCTCCTTTTGACAGCATGACGGGCAAGGCGTGAAGGCGACGGCCTCAAACTCTAACGCTTGGAAGGAAGTCCGTTTTGGCATCAAAAGATGCGATGAGCTGCTGGCAAATGTCCTGCTGTGGTTGCTAATTAGAGTCGAGGGAACGGGCTCGTTTAAAATCTCATATTCATGATGACTGAGCGGAGAGCCTTCAGTTTGGCTGGGATGTTTGCTTTACTTTGCACTTTTGAAGTTAAGAGAGCTATTCCTATGCGCCATAGAGTGGCAATAATGCCTTTCCGGAGGGGCGGGTTTTCTTTCTTCGCGCAAGCAAAGCAAACCATTAAGTCCCCGCAATTCTTAAATCACAACCCGATGGGAAGACGCCATTCTGCCTTCTTTAAAGCAGAGCTAGGAAACATGTGGCTCTCCAGGGGCGCTGGGACTACAATGCCCATCATCCCTGAGCCCAAGCTGGCTGGCGTTGTTGGGAGTTGGAGTCCAGCAATCTCAAGAGCAGAGTTTCCCAAATTTGGGTCTCCAGCTCTTTTTGGACTACATCTCCCATCATCCCTGACTCATGGATGATGGGAGATGTAGTCCAAAAAGAGCTGGAGACCCAAGTTTGGGAAACCCTGCTCTAGGGGGACAAAGATTCCTTTCCCCTGCTATAAAGAGACAAATACTCCCACGAAAACGTCGCTTTAAAATCGTTCAGGGCTTAATTTTTGAAAAGAAGGTGAATGGCCTCAAAAGCTTCCTATCTCAGAGCCTTTCTGTTTAAATCCCCGTTGTGCCCGGCTCATCTTGCTCGCAAACAACTGTCCAAGAAAGCATTGGACATGATCCAGCCAAAGACAAGCATATTAAAATCCTGAAACCCGAAATAGGATTGAATATGCAATGCAGTCCCATCATCACCCACAGCCCTAGTGAGTTGTGTGGGACTTGCTCCCAGGTAAAAAGACTTCTGCTTGGCCGGATCTTGCCCTAATTGTCCTGTCCTCGCTTGAGTTTATTCTAAGCAGGGACAGTTTAGCCTTGACTTGAATCAGCCTAATTGGAGAAGGCCTCGTGGCCAAGGGGAATTTAAGGAGGTACAATGGGTTCACAATGCACAATAAGCTAAGGTGTGGACCGGCCCGTAGTCATCCAGGGAACAAGACGAGAACCAAAGAAAAGAAGTTGCGCATGCGCACACTCACGCCTGCCCATCCTAAGAACTGCTCTGCAGAATGGGATTACCATTATGCCTCTGTATACAAGTTGCTGGAAATCACAAGCGGGTGGATGGATGCAGAACTCGGGACATGCTTGCGGGCTTCTCAGTGGCGTAGCGTGGGGGGTGCAGGGGGGCCGGGCGCACCGGGTGCAACATCTGGGGGGGGCGCTAATCTAGTGGAAGAGACTCGAGTGCTAAAATCCACGGGTTAGGGGGCGCAAATTACTTGCCTTGCCCCGGGTGCTGACAACCCACGCTACGCCACTGGGGCTTCTCATTGGCTGCTACCGATTGCCCGCTGGATGCCAGAGTAGACGAGCTATTCATTAGTCGGACTCAACGCACCAGTTGCAATCCTATGCATGTCTACTCAGAAGTAAGTTCAACGAGGATTACTCTCTGGTAAATAGATATAGGATTACATTACTCCAAGTGCAAGCCTATACATGTCTGCACAGAAATAAACTCCCTTGACTTCAGTGGGGCTTACTTCTGAGTACACATGCATGGGATTCCGCTGTGAAACTTTGGTGTGTCTGTGTTTTTCCTGTCTCCACGATGGGGTTGTTTTTTTTTAAGGCCACCCACGCTTATGATTTCTACCCAGAAGTCCGTTGCAGAGGAGAATGGAGAAAAAAATTACTTTCCTTTTAAAAAAAAAGTCAGATCGCTGAAAAGGCTGCTCTGTTATCACAATCCTCTTTTGCCGTACGTGCATTGGTTTCTGGTTAATAATAGTGCAATTATTAGTGCTAGTATTCTTATTATTATTCGTGTCCAGTCATCTTCTGTCTGCCTTCTTCCAGATCCAAATAGGTATTCACGCCAGCGGTCATGGTTCAAAAGTCTCTTGATTTGAGGTAGGTTTCTTAAATCATGTAGTAAAATGATTCTCCCTAGTTTGTTAATGAACTAGCGTGAAAACCTTGCTTTCCCAACTGAGAGTGGGAAATGGATTCCGTCATCATTTTTTAAAAAAAATATTGCATTCGATTATAAAGCAAAATAAGTAGCACATTTTAGATCAATAACCGCAGTAGAGGGAAATGAATAAAGCTATCAGTGGTGCAGTTCTATGCACACTTATCTCGGAGTAAGCATCACTGAACATAGCGCAACTTACATCTGAGTAGACATGCACAGGATTGCTCTGTAACAGCACAATCCAACACTAGACACACTTACCTAGGAGATATATAGGACTTGTGTAGTTAGGCTGCAATCCTATACCCACAGCTGGATGTAAGACCTAATGGACTCAACGGAAGGTACTTCTGAGTAGTCACGTTAAAATAAAATCGAGGGGTTTTTTACTCTGTATTTATCTCAGTCAATTCATATTTCACGCAGCTCTTTCCTGAAGATGATTCTCAATCCCATTAGGAAAATAAAATAAAAGCAGCCTTTCCGTTTCCTCTCAGCACTTCTACCCTTTTTGTCTCTGGAAGCCGACCATGACGGCAATCAATAACTTATCCCTATGCCAAAGCAACGTTCAGTCAACATCGGCAGCTCCAAAATCTTATGAAACGCTCCAAAGGGACCCGAATTAAAGCATATTACGTTAATCGCGAGACAATAGCAAACAAAGCTAGATTAAAACAAAACAACAACCGGTTTGTGCATAACCATTTTTACTAGCAAGTAAACTCTGTAAAATGAAATAATAAAATAAGTGCACATTTCTAGGTTGCAGTTGCTTATAGTGCTTCGGGGAAGGGCGCACGAGCCTGTTCCATCCCAATGGATGTGAGTTTATTCAGCATGAAACTGCGCCCTGTTTTATGAGCCGCAGAAATAGACATCCCTTTGAAGTCCCTGGTAAACAACATGCATTGATTCCTACGGTTTCCTAATGCTGTTCCTTTTTGAAATGCACCTGGAATTCTCGGACTACCAGGGAAGCCACAACAGCACCCTACTCTGGGGCAGCTCTAACAGAAAGAGGGACACACTTTCCCTCCAAACTGGGATCCAGTTTCTCCTCGGAACGATTCCACCGCGGGAGCGTCCGCTCTACACAAGCCAGGGATGGTCCTGTGTCCTACTCTGCAGACTTCCTTGGCCACGATCCCAAGGCAGCCCAGTGAGCTGAGCTTCAGCCCATTGCAACCGACTAACTTGCGCCTCCCCTCACCCCTCCAACCCGAGGGTTGGCGTTTGTGTACCTGCAAGAATCACCCAACGGATCTAAAGGGAAGTAAGGCAGGCAGGCAGGCAGGCAGGCAGGGACACACACACACAAAAGACCCTAAATACATTTTACCTGGAAATGCGTCGCGTTCATCGTAGCGGCGCTTTCTTGTTTAGGCTTTCCGCTTTAAGGCAGTTCCTCCTGAAGTCAGGTTTATGGAAACGCACCTTGAATGGAGGGCCCCACAGAACAGGGGCACAGAATAAGCCCTTATTCAGCAGCAGCGAGGCCGGCGCGGGCCAGGCGCGGGTTGAACGCGAGCTCTGAGCCCCGGGCGAAGTGTCAGTCATTCCCTGCTCTTTGATCTTTCCACCGGGATTTGGAGCTCACCATAACAACTTTCTGGTATAAGGAGGGGGGTGTTTTAAGATGCCCCCCATCTTAAAAGATTCCTTCTCCCTTTAACCCCACCACCGCACCAGCTCCACCTTATATTTCATCTTTGGCGCCTTCTCTTTGTATGGAGAGAATGCAGGATGGAGACATAAATTTCCCCATCCGGTATGAACTCTAGTTCTTTTTCCTGCTTTCTTTCTTCCCCTTTCCCCCCTTCTTTCCTTCCTTCTAGCTATTGAATGTATTTATATCCCTCCGCCGTCTCCGAGGGGCTGAAGGTATCGCCCACGGTTCTCCCCCTCCTCATTTAATCCCCACAACAACCTTGTGAGGTAGGTGAGGCAGTGACCGGCCCGAAGGTCACTTTGAACCCTGGCCTCCCGGGTCCTAGTCTGACACTCTAACCGCGGCACCGGGCCTTCCTTCCTTTCTCTCTCTCAGCTTCATTTTGCAAAACGGATAGCTATCATCTGATATAAAGATAGAGGAAAGAACAGATTAGGCGGATAGCATTTCTGGGTGAGGAGAGGCACGTGAAAAGCGCTGCTTGGAAAGATCCAGCAGTGCGAGGCGAGTGATTGCTTGGGGAGTGCGGGGTCCACTTTCGCCTCTGTCCCCCTGTGTTGCCCCCTGTGAAATCAGGGTTTCTCCCTTGCAGCTGTGATCCACATTGGGCTAGAAAAGCTGCCTGAGTTCAGAGACCCCAGAAGGACCTCGGAGAGACCGGGCAAGCGGCCCTCTGCCTGCTCGGACGCAGCCCAGCAACCGAGAGAGGCTCATCCGGCCGAGATTCGTCCGCAGTTCAGAAGGGGAGAAATGAAGATTAATGGCCTCTGCGCGCCCCGCTCCCGAGGAGGCAAGAACTGCAAAGTGGCTGTCGCAGAGTCTCGATGCGTGTTTTTAGGGTTCACACTGTTCGGATCCCAAAGCTGTGTCATCATCCCACTGCATGATGCGTTTGTCCTTGAGCGGAAAAGATCCCCAGTGAAAGACAAATATGGGTTTCTTTTCTTCTCTCTCCCCTCGTTTTGTTTTTTAAAAATCCTTAAGGGATGTAGGGGGGGGGAGGCTGCAAATTCAAACCATTTCGCCCAGATCAAATGCCCGAGCCTAGCGAAGCGTGAACCGACGCGCAAGTTTCAGGTTTAAAACATCTTCAGGACTGTAACTGGAGCTCCGCACAAAAGGAGGAAAAAGGGAGATGCAATTCATTGGTTTTTGTTTGATGGTTTGGGGGTGTTTGCTTTTTTAAGAGTTATGCGCAGAACGTTTCAGGCCAAAAAGATAAGCATTTTCCGCAAGATGTGAGATGTCATAATTGTCACTAGGCATTGTAACTAGCTAAGCAAGAGGTAACCTTCCGAGAGAAGAATTAAAAAGGTTCTGATTGAGTTGTTGTATTCTTATTGCATATATCTTCAGTAATTTTTTCCTGTATTATTATGCGAGTGCCAGCGTGGTGCAGTGGTTAGAGTGTCGGACTAAGACTTGGGAGATCAGGGTTCAAATCCCCACTCGGCCATGAAGCTCCGTGGGTGACCTTAGGCCAGCCACCGCCTCTCAGCCGTGACCTACCTCGGGGGGTTGCAGTGGGGATTAATTCAGGAGGGGGAAGAACCTTGCACGTCACCTTGAGCTCCCTGGAGAGAACGGTGGGATATAAACGCATTAAATACGTAATACTAATATGTTCTTTTAAGGACCTTTGAATCACAAAGTGGTAGGTCAAGGCACCGTAAGTCTAAGGTGCTGCAAAACTCTGGGCTGATGTGGTTGTCCCTCTGGAAAAAGGGTCAACATGAAAATTTTTGTGCTGCCCTATTTTAGAGAGACTGTGTGGGCTTCACGCCGGCAGCAGGGGTCCCAACTTGAATATAATATTGGGAGGGAGGCAGATAAGCCCTGTGCCCCTATAATTGATCACAATACACCATTTGTACCGACACCATTTGAATGGCAACGCCCACCAACTTTGGGGAGCCTGGAGCCCTCAAATATGTCAGGGGGTGTCGAAGGGAGTCGGGACCTCGGCCCTTAAGGCGTCGACTCCTATGGCTGGCAGCTTCACACGTTCACATACGTGCACTAAATGACGGTAGGCTTGATGGAAGTTGAATATGCATACAGAAACAATGGAAAAGTTCTGGGTCTGCGAGAGAATGTTAAAGGTGGGTATCCGTATTAGTGTATTTCTCCCTGCGAGTCACAAGTGGATACTACTACCTTCTAGCGGTGGGTCAATAGCATCCTATTATCTCATTAATGCGCCGCGTTTGCGCTCTCGCCACGGCCTAGTTCCATGAAAGCAACTTGAATCGTGTCGCTATACCGAAACTTTAACCAGAGAGAGCTCTTTTCGTTTGCAATCTCAATTAGGCTTCAGGTGCTGCTGTGTTTTTTTTTTAACTAAAACAAAGAACAGGGGAAAACCAGATGGGTTTTCTTTAGACTGTTTGAAAAGGTTACTCTCCCTATTCACCTTGATCCAGTCAGGAGGCCTTTGTCACCCGATGAAAGATGCTTTGTATGTCCTCAGGCCATCTTCCGCCAAATCAGGTTCTTCCATTGGACAGAGAGGCCGTGACACCGCGTCTCCCGCCGGCCAATGATTCGGCAGTTCGATTTACGCTCCATCTCTCAGCCGGGGCACCGCAAAGCCAGGGTCCCCTCCCTCCCCACAACAAACCGCTCATAAGAAAGATGAATGACTCATCCATCAAGCTCCAGCTTTTGGGATTGAACTTGAGGCTTGCTGAGATTTGCGGATGTGCAGTGAACCGCAGCTTGAACTTTGGTAACTAGGCCAGAACCCTGAAACCTGATGAATGACTTTTGTCACAATATATATACAGATACATATATAAACCTGCGGATCTCTAGACGTTAGGGAGGGTCAGAAATGCTTAAAATGGCAGCCCAACCTCTACCAGGTCTCTCCTCTCTTCTACAGGACTTAATCGGAGGCAGGCTCAGAATCTGTTTTGATTGCCAGGACTCCAGAGCCATTGCAAAAAAATAAAACCTAGCTCAAACTGTGCTTCCACACAGGCTGTGAAACGTCTGGCTAAGGAATAAGGCTGCATATTTTGATTAAGAGTATAGCTGAAATGAAACAGCATTGTGACTTAAGCCTAATTCTCCATGAAGTGGTAAACCTGTGTTAGGACTGTACCACATTGCAGACTGTGGGTGGGCTTTGTGTGACGGAATGTTCCTCCAGGAAAAAAACCACCCTTCTTCCTGACATGAAATGAGCAGAGCCCTTTTGTATGGAGAAGCATTAAATCCTCCAAATAGAAATTACGTCGTTTGTTTGAAGTGGAAATGTTGAGGCACAGCTTACCTCTCTGAGAACCGTACCAAAAAGTGTAAACAGGGATTCCGAAAGTTCTAGGTTCGAATCTGAACTCGCTAGGTGGTCTCCGACAAGCCACTGCAAGACATGATTCATTAGGCGTTCCTGTATCTCTCTGGTTAGATTAATGATTCTCCACACTTAATTGTTACAAACAATGGGGGTATGATTAGGTATGCACGGCAAAGGCTTAATTCCCTTTGTTTTTGTTTTTTAAGGAGGAGGTTGTTGTCCCATCTGTTTTGATAGCATTGGCGTTGTTCTTATGGGGTGTATGTAAATCAAGAAAACCAATGTCATAAATGCTTTAAAACTACTTCTACAGCCCAAATCTTTAGAATAGGCCTTTGGATTGAGGACGCAAGCACTGTATGCTGAAAAAGAACCCAGGCTGTGGTCCTTGTTGTTCCCATGCTTGGGAAAAGTTTAACTTAGGCAAATAAGCAGTGGGGGGGGGTGAAGGAAGGAAGGGAAGTTTAATTTGCATATCATTTTCCTGTATCAGATTCCAACTTTTCTTAATGCGGAAGTTGAGTTAGGTCCGCACAAAGTAAGGTTTCTTTAGAAACCACAGTCCAGGGCATATTATCATACTGAACTGGAGGAAAGGCGTTAGTGTGACCTTCTGCCAATCGAGACTTTCACACTGAGGAGGAGGAAACTGTGGGAGCAAGACAGGCTTCTTCCGCAAACAGAAAACGTGTGTTGAAGAGATTGCTCTTCTCTCTTCCACTCCTTTCCCCAACTTTGATCACTAGTTGCCCAAATGATGTGACAAAACAGTGAGTGGGACAGCAGTTGCTAATAGGAAGTCCTGTGTATAAACTATTTGTAGCGGATATTAGCACTATTATTAGCTTTATTTCAAACTTTTTGAGGTGCTTTGTAGTGTGAATGACACCCAGAAGACAGAAAGCGAGACTTTCTCTTTCCATATTCCTGTTCCTGTTCCCCAAATGTTGGACCAGAGTTAATTTGCTAAACTGGATGGTGATGATGGAAGCTGTTCTCCAATAATACTTTGAGGACCCAAGGATAAGGATCATTGTGTTGTTGGAAGAGTAGAATGGCCAATAGATCGAGGGTGGGGGGGAGAGGGACAGGAGGGCCCTTGGGCCTGGGCCAAATATTCAATTTTTTGGCATTTGATAATTTTTGCAACTTGTCTTTATGTACATCAAACCACAGTGTGTGACATACTCTCACAGCTTAAGATTTGCAAATTTTAGGAAATAAGAGATGTGATTTGGTAAAAGACTTTTTTTTGTTAATTGCTAAAAAATTGGGCATGGTGAAGAGTTTTTAAATGTTCATAATTTTAATTTTAAAATATCAGTTCTGCTGTTACAAGAGTAGACAATGAGGAATGTGTGCTCTCAGATCAGCTGACTATGGAAATGAACAAGTCACTTTTGGCACCTTATTTTCTGTTTGGGTGTTGCTATTTCTTAATTTTTATTATGGCATAGAGGCCTGAAAAGGTGGAAGCCTCCCTGGCCCTAGTCCCCCTGGACTTGTAAGAGGGTCTGAAGAGGTCTTTGCCCTTAACCTGGTGAATAGAAAGTTACCTCTGAAAATTCTGTATAGAATCTTTTAGAGCACAAAAGTAAAATGAGTAAACAGAGAGTAAACAGAGTGTTTGTGACTCCTTTTAGTGTGACTATTATGCTCTTTCCTTCCTTCTTCCCTTCACATGCTAGATGGTGTAAGCAGTTAGGCTCCTAACTACCTGGTGTGACTAAGCTATTTGCTCCCTTGGACTGAGAACATGCATCACTCTGTCTCTCTGCTCTTTTCAAACATGGGTTAGGGCAGGGGTCTGCAACCTTTAAGACAAAAAGAGCCACTTGGACCCGTTTCCGAAGAAAAAAAAACTGGGAGCCGCAAAACTCGTCATTATAAAAATAACTTTTTTGTCACTTTTTTAATTATTTCTTTGTTTGACCCCTCAGAGTTACTCCTCCTCATAGAAATAAACGTTAAATTAACAAGTTACCTTTTTGTGTTTGTGTGTTCTTCATTCCCCTTCAAAACAGTGGCCAGCGTACATGCCCCTTACAATGTAGCGGGTGGGTGGGCGGGAAGGTGACGTCGGGACGGTGTGTGACTAACGCACGCACCGCCCCCATGCGACGTCACAGCCAGTACAGCGCCCGCCACAGTGGGGAGTGTCGGGGTGCACAATGCGCCTCCTCCCCTCGCTAGTATCCGCCCCGGAGCCGCAGCAAAGGTGTAAAAGAGCCACATGCGGCTCCGGAGCCGCGGGTTGCAGACCCCTGGGTTAGGGTATTATTAGGTGACAACCCATCAGTCATCTCACTGAACTGCCAGGTATCTTTAGGGACACACAGAGAAGCAGACAAATACGTTTGTTTGGAGCAGGCTTCCTCAACCTCTGCCGTCCAGATGTTTTTGGCCTACAACTCCCATGATCCGTAGCTAGCAGGACCAGTGGTCAGGGATGACGGGAATTGTAGTCTCAAAAGATCTGGAGGGCTGATGTTGAGGAAGCCTGGTTTGGAGAATGGAAAGAAGAAGAAGAAGAAGAAGAAGAAGAGGAAGAAGAAGAAAGAAGGAAATGTACATTCCAATAGACAAATAATAAACAGACATTCCTCTTAGTTAGGGTGGTAATCATATCCTGATGGAATGTATCCAACCTTGGAGATGATTTAGCCCAGCTCAGAGTTCCTAAACAAGAAACACCAACAGGCTGCAGTGGCTTCAGTTTTGAGGAAAGAGAGATGCTCACAAGTGTGCTGTTTCTTCATCTAGTGAAGTTCTGCTGAAGAAACATCAGCCCTAGGACCTAGCCACTGAGTGATTTCTAAAACAGGGGCGGAGAACCTGTGGGTCTTCCGATGTTGCTGGAGTCCAGTTTCCATCAGCTCTCAGTCAGCATAGCCAACCTGGAGTCTAACAACATGTGGGAGAACCACACTTTGGGTCTACAGCTATTAAGGTGCTGTGGTTAAACTGTTGGACTAGGACCTGGGAAGTCTTACATCTCCATTCATCCATGAAGCTCATTGGAGGACCTTTGGTCAGTCACAGTCTCTCAGCCTTACCTGCTTCACAGGGTTATTGTGAGGATAAAATGGGGGGGGCACTTTGAGCTTTTTGGAGAAAAAATGAGATATAATTATAATGATTAATTAATAGCATAATAATATCAGTAGTAAGTAAGTAAACAAATAAATAAAGGATCTACACTACACATTTTAGACGAGCTTCAGACCTGAACGACTGTCTTCTCTTGATTCCCAAACAAGGAAAGCTGCTGACTGTAGTTCTGTACATGGACAAAGTTCCTCAACAAATCTACAGCTCCTAAAGTTTTCTGTGGTGCTGGACCAATGTCTAGTGCTGAGGCTTAATCGCAGCTGGAAGTTTCCCTCTGATCCTGTTCCTCTGACACCCATTCCCAGGCACCTGTGAGTAGTCATAGCTACTCAGTGGCAGGAAAAATTAATTCTTGCTCATTCACCTACCTCGGCAGGAAACACACACAAATATGTCTCCTCTCTCAAGGTAAAGATGAAGAAGAAAGTAGGAAATGAGGGCAGCAACCCTGAGAGTATTAAACTGAAGGAAGATGAGTAGGTCACCACAGGAATGACAGTCTAGGAAAGTTGAAGGTTCCTCTTTATCTGCTCTTCCCATGCAGGGATATCACCCCACAGTGCAAGCTGAGTTGCAGCCCAACACTTTCAGCAAGAAACACATTCCACGCATTTGATGGATCACTGAATAATAGAATTGTAGGGTTGGAAGGAACCTCAAGAGTCATGTAGACCAACCCTTGCAATGCAGGAGTCACAGCCAAATAATTATCGACGACAGACGACCATTCAACCTTGTTTAAAAGCCTTGTGTGTCCACCACATTCCGAGGGAGTCCATTCCACTGTCGCAGCTCTCACCGTGGACTCGACTGAGCAAAAGTTTATGTCATGATAAAAGTGTTAGTCTTTAAGGTGTCAGAAGACTCTTGGCTGATTTTGCTTCAAGAGACTAACACTGCTGCTCTCCTTTGGTCACTGATCTCAACAAAATGGCAGCTACTGCTTTGCCCGGGGTTCTACTCACACCTTTGAAATCCATGATTTTTTGTCAGTATAATATGACTTCGAGTTAGTCACAGCCTAGAGAAAATAGTACCGTTGCCTTACAACCTGGGGAATGCAGGCTTTCCAGTTACACTGAACTCTTCGTCATTGAGCTTAGTAAAAGGATTATTCTATATTCACATCTAGAAATAACAAAACTTGGCCCCATTTACGCGGACACAGCTTTTACGTATTTTCAGTCAATGATATTTTACACATTCCTGCGATTAAAAAAACGGAATAAACCGATGTCCCGATAGGATTTATGTTCCCAGAAAAAGACTCTTATTGTCCCTCTGACGCCGAATGGGTTCTAACTTCACTTTGTCCAACCGCAGGGAAGCAAACGAGGCAGGACTCCTAACATCTCAGCCGTTTCAGCAATGCAGAGGTTTGATTCTTTTCCATCCCTGGAACATCCTTGAAATAAACTGGAAGGTTATAGGCTGAAAGGATCAGATCATAAACAAGTTAGGTATATAGGACTGAATTCATTATGCGGTTATTTCTAGACTCCTACTGATTCTCTGGAAAAGGGAGTTACGTTAGTTCAAAGGTGGCTTTTAAAAAAATGCCCAAAGGGAAAAGAAAGAAAAAAAAGATTGCAGAATAACAGGCGCGAGATTCTGATCTGGATCGGCCCCCTCGGCTGTTATTTACTTTAAAAAAATAGCAACAATTAGCGCAATTGTAAATTCGGTGAATGGAGTCGCGCCTAATTTGGCTCAGAGTTAGGAACCAACTATGTGTAAACGGAAACCCTCATTTCTAAATATTCCGGTTCGCCTCAAGGAAACCATATATAGCAAAACCAGGCGATTTCCCACAGTCGGGAAAGCACCTCAAAGATTGTGCCAAATAAGATGTTTTACAGCCTCTCCCAAAACTCAGTTATTTGATAGCGCCCTTGTCTTCAGCGGCAGTTATTTACAGCTATCTTAGTTAATTTTAGGGGAGCTGCGGTTTGCTTTCTTGGGTAATCTTTATATAAAGCATGATCCCGATTCAGGAGCGCCACCATTCACTTCAACGGGGCCTGCGCGGCAGAGCTCCCAGTTCCCGGGAATTCTGCGCAGGAGGGAAACAGAAGCTGCTAAATTACTCTCTTAATCACTCAGTATTTCTTTTAGACATGCGTGGGCACACATTATCTTTTCAGGAGAAGATTAAAAATGTTCCCCTCGGGTATTTTAAACACCCACACACGTTTTTCCCCCCTCAATGGAAACCTTGATGTACATCCCTCTATTATTCCTCCCTTCTCTCCAGGCACTGCTGATCGCAGGTGGTCGGTCGTGCGTTCCTTTCGTTGTTTTTAAATTGTGTGTGTTTTTCAAGTGCAACAAGTCTACATTGCTTCCCACTTGAGACATTCTGTATGAATCCCTTACACATACGAACCTGAGTGTATGTCCCAGACTTCCGAGTAAAGTACGCAGGCAATAATTCTGCAAGACAGCTTTTTTACCTCACCCCAAGTGAATAAATTCTGGTTCGGTGTTTTTTGGGAAACTGCAGTACGATCAGCACGTGCAGCCTGAGTCTGTGCATGTCTACTTGGGAGCAAGTCCCACTTAATTCAATGGAGCTTTCCCCCAAATATAGGAGCCAACTCCTAGGGGTCGTGGTCCCTTCGCCCTCCCCCATAAAATATTTGAGGGACCCGCCCCCTCAAATTGGACATTGCCATTCAAATAGTGTGTGCGCGCCACATCAATTGATTGATTATGCGGGACGGGGCTCACCTGGGCCCCCCAAATGTGCTTAGGATTTCCGCTTTGATGATGATGGTGATGGAAGAGAAACACGCCTGCAATCTTCATCCTTTTCTGCCCTGACAGTCTGATGCCCTGAATCCGGTTGAGACTGGTTTGCTGTCACTCATCGTTGACAGAACCTGGTAACGACCGGATTTCAGGTTCTCAGAAAGTGGAACAGGGGGTTTCATTTTCTCTCTCTTTTATCCCAGTGATCAGAGACTCATATTGCAATCTCTTTTGCACCTTGAGAGGTGAATTCAGTGATGCCTGCAAAACGCCCTTTTGGGATTGTGCTAAAACTGCAGTCTTGGGGGAACAGCTAGACCACTCCGAGATATCCCCCCCCCGCTACTCTTCTTCCAGCCTCACCCTCCGTGGGTTTAACTTCAAGGCAGCTGAAGTTTTCTGGGACTCAGAAATTTGCTTATTATTTTGTGGCGTTTTATTCGATCCCAGTAAAGGTATTACCTTATTGGGGATTCTAGATTACCCCGCCCCCTGCTGGCCAATTTATCAAATTGGCTGTCTATGCTGTATCTATTGAGGGCGGGCACTCCTAGTGCTGATGACATCAAACGCGGAGGAGCTCAAACGGGTTCCCGGGTGGTGCCCTGGAACAAATTTACCTCCTACTCACTGGCATAGGTTAATAATGCTGATATAAATACTGCCACTCCTGCTATTACAAATATTTCCCCTTGACAGTTCCATCCACAAACCAAACAAATGGAAGGCTTACGCTGGAGCCTATTCCAGTCTGGTTCTTTTGAATGGAACTAAGAAATAATCCCGAACTGCAGCCTGGTCGCATTGAAGGGATGGCAAGTTCAGTGCCAGACACGCCTACGAACCATCTTTACTCAAGAATAAATCCCACTTATTGGAGTGGGGTTTGCTTCTAAGTAAATTGTCTTACTAGACTCTACAGGGACTCGCTGATCGCTTCCTACACGATTCTTTCTTTTAATAGTTAGGTCCTTTGTGTAGAGATTTTCAAAAGGGATACATGACAAATCTGAAGAATCATGAATTGTGCTGGCTGTTTATGTTAGCCAGATTTAATAAGTTTCCCTCGATGATAGTAAGAGGAGGATATTTAGCTCTCCCAGAAGCAGAGCGTCTCTGCAAATGTAGTAAACAGGAACCTGATACTTTGGAGCATATTTTCTTTTCTTGTGATTTTGGCATTTATGCCAGAAGAGAATTATTGGAGGCCTTGCAACTTAACAGGTTCAATTCTATGCCACCAACGGTTCAGGACCTGCTCTCGGACAGGAATGATCAAATTACTTTAATAGTGGCTGAATTTCTGAGTGCTGTCCATGTAGAAAGACTGGGCCATTATAAAGAGATTTAGTGGTTCATAATTGATCGGTGATGTGGTAGTGTTATATTGTATTATTTATGCAAATTGATTTGCTCTGGAGTTAAAGATCTGACTGGGACAAACCTTGTTATGCTGAATTCCTATTTTGCCCAATTTGTATACGGTGTTTGTTTGATAATGTGTGGTTTGCTATGCCTAATAAAGGATTGACTTTTTAGTTAGGTTCATTGCTGGGCAGAAGAGAACCTCTTCACTCTCTTTGAGAGATTGGCTTGGAAAAGGAATTGTTTAAATGTCACCTGTCCTCCACGAAATCGTGGCAAATGAAATTATGGGGGGGGGGGAGGTGGAATCAGCGCGAAGATTTATCCTGAAATATTGAGTTCAAGGCTTGAGGAGGGGGTTGTCCTGATTTTCTTCAAGTGAAAGCCGTATAATATCCCACTCCCCGTTTGGAAATGGATTTCAGAACACCATATTATACCAAACAAGGAGTCTCATGGCAACTTAACTTCATATAGTACAGGGCAATGCCCTTGCAGAATACAATACAAGCTGAGTTGCAATCTCAGCACTTCCAGCATTCTGTTTATGGCTAATATTGGATGTAGCCCTTTATCTAGAGAAGAAAACCCTCTCTCTGCCAACGGAAATTATGCCAAATAACTTCAGTTTAGCCATTTGTTGAAAGCTGGCAAATGTTCGAGATATTCTTAAAAGGTATTTTTTTTTATTAATGATTTTTTAATCGTAAAAATTATGTGTTGGAGAAATAAGCAGGCTATAGAAATTCAGCAGCGGGTTAATGTTTCCTGTCTCTGTTTGGATCTCCATTTATTACTGGCAGAAATTCACAAGCAATTTACTCCTGAGTAGTCCTGGAACTGACTTCAGTGGGCCTTAGCACTCAGACAAGTGGTTTGTGAGCGGAAGCTTGTCTCTCTATGTTTGTAATGGCCTCGATCCAGGAGGAGGAATGATTGGGTTGTTTTTATTGCCGAGATCCGGTCCCATTCCACTGAAGGCAGCGGAAAAATGTCTCTAATGTCCATCAACAACAAATGAGACATTTCAACTCACCTGATGCCAGGAAAAAGCCCCTTCAAATATTTCCCCCCTTCCTTGTTTAATTCGGTTCTTTAATTTCTCTCCTCGCCATCAAGGCACGACATGTGAAAAATAAGCAACAAGAGGACCTAAAGACCTTTCCCAAAGTGGATCATCACTTCTGCCTGAGACAACCATAGTCCCAAAATTAAAATAGACGACCCTAACACCTCGTTCCATCTTCTCAATAACCAACACCGCGTCCCTCAAACCTAAAACGCCGCCTAGCCCGAGGCAGTCCTCTAGATGGCGCTGTTACAAGGTAATCCGAAAGCCCGCTCAGCCTTGTTGAGACCGAGAAAATTGCCCAGACATTCCCAATTGCTCACTATAATTGAGGACAGAACAATGCGGGCTTTCCCCCCGCCCCATCGACTCTAAATTCATGTAACATGTGACAAATGAGAAACCGATTTCTTTATTAAAACCAAATACGCTTTTAAAATCCAGCTTTCCGCAGCTTTTGAGCTCGAGACGTTAAAATGTGTATATTTTCCTTTGTGCTGTGATTTAAAAAATAAATAAATAAAGAGATTGCTTAAAAGAATACAAACGCAAATGAGCTGAGTGCTGCACATTTCAGTCCAATGTGTTCTCCAGGAAAACCCTAATTAGACACTGGCTAGTTTCCATCCAATGGGACCGGCAAGGAGCAAGTGGAGGCAAAGTTATTAAAACAGCCAAAGCAACTAACACATCATTAAGGAAAACCAACCCATCAGTCCAAGCAGCCAAGAGCAGGCGCAACTTGCGACGCGGCGCTGTTCCTCCCGGGCCGCCTTGAAAGTCAAGATCTCGCCCAGGGCGGCAGTCCTGCTGCCATTGACAGACTCCAACGACCTCGAGCAAAGGGGATCTTGACCAGCAAGAGGCAGAATAATTGGGGAAGGCTGGGAGAACCGTCCGCGGGGAGTCTGGGGTGTGGGTGTGTGATTTTACAGTTTGTGAAAAATAAATACACTTTATTCCTGCTGTTCCTGTGTACTTTAAATTAATTTTAACGCCATGATCATTTCCCCAATGGAAACTCGGGACACACCGAGGCGGAGGGAAGCGTTAATAGCGCTACGCCAATATAATTTCTTTCTTTCTTTCTTTCTTTCTTTCTTTCTTCTCCTCCCCCCCCCACCTCCTGGAATAAGGAACCCTCTTTCGGCTGGCTCTCTCTGCTCCCTCACGTGGATCTTCTGCCCAAGAGGCCTTCGTTTTCAAACCCGCTTTTCAGGCGGAGCCTTCAAGCTGCGTCCCCAGTGAACGATCAAGGCGATTTATGGCGCCCAATAGCGCTGGCTTAGGAGCGAATGAATCCCATCAAATTGATATGGATTGGCCTTCCCGAGAGGGAATTAAAACTAGACAGGCAGCCGTAACGAAGAAGACTTGACAGGCCAAGCGCAGGGGGTTAGATATGGGGCAGAGACCCAGAGGCAACCCTTAGACTTTCTCCCGGGTTTCTTGGGAGCGTTGTAGGGTCGTGACCACTGCAGGAGCGCGGCTGGACACCTTAAGAAAGGCGCCAACACAGCCTCCACCCCGAAATTCCTTGGTTTGCACCGTTCTCAGCCCTTTTGTCGCCAATTGCACTTTTAAGACCAAACCGAATTTCCCGGTTCCCATAGTCGCAATCCAGAGAAAATTGGCCACATTTAGCAGCCGATCCTAAACGGATTTGCACGGAAAGTATGTCCGGTGGGAATTTATTCCCTCAAATAGAATGCATAGGCATAGCTGTCAACGTTTTCCCTTTTTTTAAGGAAAATTCCCTTATTCCGAATAGGATTCCTCGCAAGAAAAGGGAAAAGTTGACAGCTATGCGCATAGGAGTGGTAGGCTTAACTGTGAGGTAGACCCATTGAATAAAGCGGCGCTTACTGATGGGTAAACATGCAGTTGGCTCGAGGTACGGAGGCCATGAAACTCAACGTCGGGGTTAGTCGATTTCCATGGGACCGAAACACAACTGATTCTCGCCGGATCGGGGCCACGGTCTTCCCTGTCGTTGGCGGCGGCCGGTCTCTTCCCCCCTCCCCCGCCCCACACACCTCCAGCGTGAAACTTTCTTTTCACGCGTAAAAGTCTCGTGCACTTCAGCACGACTTGGGAGCAGTCGAAGTGGCTTCTGGAATTTTGTTTGATTTGGCAAGTCGGATTCGCTCCGCTCCTGCCGAGAATTCCCTCAACAACATCACGTCTTAGACGTGACTCTCCACATCCAAGCGAAAGGCAAGCCCCCTCTGCAGAATGTGGGAAGGAGATAAAGGGCCTTTTCTTCAATTAAGTGTCTTGAGGGAACATGGGAAAGCCTCAAATTCATTATTTAAAAACGATTAAAATTCCACAGCAAAATCCTTATGCATCCATGAGGGAGAACATCTGATCATAATGGCTACATGTGCATGCACGAAATCGAGAGGCAAAGGGTTGTTTCAAAAGCCCCAAAGCGCCGCAAGTATTATATCGGCGTTCGTCGGCGCAGTTGGGAAGCCGCGTATACAAATGCGGTACACAAAAGAAGGATTGATTTCAAAGGAGAGGAAACACCAAGACTGGCGTGCGCCTATCTCAAGAATGAAGCCGCAAGCCGCGGAAGACAAAACATTTGGACTAAAGCCGCTCGGTGGCAACCCGGATCCCCAGCAAGTTGCTCAGAAGTCCGCCCCATTGATTTCAATGGAGCAAATATACACCTCAGGCTAAAGAATCCCTGACAAGATGGCCATCCAAATTCTGCTTGGGCCATTCCAAACTTCGCCACATTTCTGCAAGGAAAATGGGAGGTTGTGCTGTCCAAGTCTCACTCTCTGAGCAGCCTGTTATTGCGCAGAGTTAGACGAGTTTAAGCCCAGTTAAATCAATGAGAGGTTGGTGTGTCTTCACTCTGCAGGGCATCCAGCTGTTGCTCGGAAATTAGGCCCAATGATTTATCTGAGGGCTTCTCGGATAGTAGATCCACTCTCTAAAAGGAGCTGTTGTGTGAAGGTTCCTAGACCCAGCCCGACCCTATATCCATGTTGTTGATTCAGAACAGAAGGAAGCACCTGGGATTTGCTTCCCACGAAAACTGGAAGCTGCCAGACCTTTGGTCCTTCTGACTTAGTCCTAGCTACCATGAGTGGCTCAAGGGTTTCAGACAGAGGACATTCCCAATGGTACTCGGAGTTACTGAGGATCGAACCTGACAGTAAGAGCTGTTCGACAGTGGAATTTGCTGCCAAGGAGTGTGGTGGAGTCTCCTTCTTTGGAGGTCTTTAAGCAGAGGCTTGACAACCATATGTCAGGAGTGCTCTGATGGTGTTTCCTGCTTGGCAGGAGGTTGGACTCGATGGCCCGTGTGGTCTCTTCCAACTCTATGATTCTATGATTCTATGAACCAAGGACCTTCTGCATGCATGCAAATCATCGGCACTGAGCAAAGGCCCTTTTCCAATAGCTCAAGAGGACTGCCAGTATGCTAGCCTCTATTAAGGCCAGTTCTGCAGACCATTTAGACTATGGAATAAAAAGTAAGGGAGTTTCCAAGCTGCTACCAGAGGAAGGAAGAGGGGCCCTCCTTCTTAGTTAGAGAGAAGATGCAGGAGGGGTCGCCACCTCAAATCACAAATTTCTTGAATGATTTCAGAGGCAGTTCATGGGGCTCCTGTCAAATGGGTGTTTCAGAGAGCGCAGAGGAGCAAAGGGTCGTCTTCTCGAGTTGGTCTTTGAGCTTCGTCCTCAGCAGATGGGGGAGCCGCCTCGCTCTTCAAGAATATTGTGAAGGTCATTCTCACCTCACTTCTTCAGACTGGCGAAACAAATGTTCAGAAGGAAAGCGCCGGCTGGGGGAGAGGGACTGTCACCCGGTCTGCAGGCAGCCAGCACAATTTACAACGACACCGATTCTAAGGAGGCCCTCTGGCTGATGTCCATCCAGGCCGTCCGAAATGTGCTTACTCGGAAGTAAATCTCGCAGCGTACAGCTTCTTTGCAAAGTTGCAATTCCGTGCACATCCTTGTAAGGAAACCGCATCGCTTCGCCATACTTGGCTTCTTGAAATTACCGGCTTGAGGCCCGGTCCTATGCTATGCGTGTCCCCTCTGAATGGGACGAGCTCCTATATAAGCCTGGCAAAGGCACTCGAGTTCAGCTGAAGTCAATGGAACTTCGGCTTCGCCTGGTTCGCGATAGAATTGGAAATAAAAGTATCTCAGCAAGATCTTGCATCATCCCCACCAGAGGGGGCTTTTCACTTCCAAGTAAATATGCTTTGGATGGTTGTTAATGTGGTACCTTCAAACACGTGATTAATGTGCGAGCCGCACCAGGTTCCAAAACACGTTCGTGTGAACGCGAATTCTGAAACCAGTGGAATTTGCTCCACGAAAGCCCCTTTCAGTCT
The DNA here is from genome assembly GCF_027172205.1 of Podarcis raffonei. Lineage (NCBI taxonomy): Eukaryota > Metazoa > Chordata > Lepidosauria > Squamata > Lacertidae > Podarcis > Podarcis raffonei. The sequence continues at coordinate 33,137,640 of NC_070602.1, read as the reverse complement.
GTGTTGTTATTTTATGCATTTGTTTCAAGAGATTTAAGGGGACAGGAGAGTATACAATTACATTTCTTAAACCATTATTCTAGTTTTTTTAAAACTCATCTCGGCCCAAGCGTATTTACTGTGGAGATTTTCGAGGTGCTGTAAAATTATAGTCTTAGATCCTGACCGAACAGTCATTTGCAGAGGTTTTCCTTTGGTCTCTGTGTCAAGCAAATCGTGGCTTACGTCTAAGCAAAGAGGTATATACAGTTGTTTGAAGTCAGCGTCACCTTAATCTCAGATCCCTGTGGGCCACTTGGCACGAGGGAAACGCGCTTTGCATATTCTCAGAGACTCTGCAGCACCGGAACATATGAAGGGCCTACTGGATCAGACCAATGGCCCATCAAGTCCAGCATCTTGTTCTCACAGCAGCTTCCAGATGCCTGTGAGAAACGCGCAGGCAGGATTCGAGCACCAGAGAGAGCGCTCTCCCCTCTGGTTTCCAACAGCCTTGCTGCCTCCAGCTGTGGAGACAGAGCAGAGCCACCATGGCCAGCAGCCCTTGATCTCCTCCTTATCCTCCACGAACCTGCCTAATCTTCTTTTAAAGCCATCCAGATTGGTGGCCACTACTGTCTCCTGTGAGTTCCATAGTTTCATCAGGCGCTGCTTGAAGAAGGACTAGCGGGGCCAAGACAGGGTTCCGATTAAGTTCTGCGAGCAGAGCTCTCCTGAGTCACCTCACGCGATGAGGCTGCATAGAATCATAGTATTGTAGAGTTGGAAGGGACCCCGAGGGTCATCTAGTCCAACCCCCCCAAGCAGGAATATCAGCTAAAGCATCCGTGACAGATAGCCATCCAACCCAGGCTTCCTCAAACTCTGCCCTCCAGATGTTTTCGGCCTACAACTCCCATGATCCCTAGCTAGCAGGACCAGTGGTCAGGGATGATGGGAATTGTAGTCTCAAAACATCTGGAGGGCCGAGGTTGAGGAAGCCTGATTCCTCCTCTGCTTCCAAGGAAGGGGATTCCGCAGCTACATAACCTGAACGCTTCCCACCCAAACACTGAACCGAGCGCCGGAGAGGAGAGACGCGCAGAGAGAGGACCTCCTTCTGCTCTCCAGAACCTCAGCCGCCAAGCCTTTCCCTTTCCTTCCCTCGCCCCCGGCCCCATCCAGCATCTCCGCTCTCGGCGCGAAGCCTCCACAGACGCCCCTCCTGTCCTTCCCCAGAGGCCGCGTCTCTGTCCGAATTGTTATTTTTCCTTAGGCGTTTGGAATAACACCCACTGCAGTTTGGCCGCGGCGCTCGGAAAAAGCGGCATTCCTGCTCTCCCCGGCGCAAGGCCGTCCTCGCCGGCGCTTCGCGGAGACACTCGCATCCTTGTTAATTTCGGCCGGGCCAGCGCTTTTATTGTGCAATCAATCGTCTCCGGGAGCAGTTCATTGGCCCGGCCTCCCTCCGGCCGCCTGAATATCTCTGTGTGTCTTGAAGCTCCAGGAGACCCAGCCGAGAAGAATGACCCCATATGCCATTTTGTTTCCCACCTCGACATCCAGCCGGTTTCAACGCACACAGGGGACTTTGTCCAGGAAGAAGGGGGGGGGGACGGGATGGGGCTTAGGCGTTTTATTTAAGTATTTCGGCTTATTGGAGGCTGCTGCTGCTGCTGCGCTTTCAAACTGACGTCCCAGGCCAAAAGGTAATGTCTGTGGAAGTAGCTGGATAGGAATCGATCTAGGCCCGCGCACTGCGATGCCACAGAATCATAAAGCCGAAAGGGACCCAAAGGGTTCTCTAGTCCAGCCCCCTGCGATTAGAGCCCATGGCAGTGTAATTCTGCCTGTTTAGAAGTGAGCCCTGTGGCATTCAGTAGCCTATGCTTAGCCTCCCGTCCCTGCTGCGATTTAGGCCCCATCTGCACTCTACACTTAAAGCAGTATGCTGCTTTTAAACAGTCACAACTTCCTGCAAATAATACTGGGAACTGCAGTTTGTTAAAGGTGCTGATAATTGTTAGGAGGCTCCTAGTCTTCTCCCGGAGCTACAATCTCCAGAGTGATTGAGCAATCAATCCCTCTTCCCATGGAAATTTGTAATTTGTAGCTCTAGGCGAGAAATAGAGACCTCCTAACAATTTTCTGCACTCTTAACAAACTGCAGTTCCCACGATTCTTTGAGGATCATCAATGTAGGAACTTACTTCTGAGTAAACATGGGTGGGATCCGGTTGATGAGCTTAAACGCCAAGGTGTCGGTGAGGGATGTATTATTACTCGAGCAGTCAAGTACAACAATTTCCTGTTGCCTAGAATGGACACAGGGGAATCCAGACAGGGAGGACTTCCTGTCATACCTGCTCTGGGGCTTCCTCCATCTGTGTGTGACCAGGAAGGTGGGTATTTGAGGGGTCCGGCCCCTGCAAAGTTGATGGACATTCAAATGGGGTGTGTGTGCTTGTGATCGATTGTGGGGGCGGGACTTACTTGTCGCTTACTTGTCAATATTTTATTGAAGTTGGCACTCCAGATTCATGACCAAAGGGCAGTGAAGGAAGTGCTCAGAGGCTTTTGTGGGCATCAGTGGCACGACTGTGCTCAGGGGCGCCACGTTGGAACTCCTGTAATGGGCATTGGCCTTCATTTCCAGATGTTCCTGTATAATGCCGGGCATTTCCCATAAATGCAGGAGCTGCCCAAGATCGCCTGCCTCCCACCCTCCCTTGCAGATGCCCCTCACGGAAGCTCACACCAGATGGGGCCTCAAATCAACAAGCCACAGTCCAGTGACATAGGCAGAAACGCCCGCATTGCAACCCTGCGCAGTTGTGCACAATGGGGATTGCAAGCCTGTGCACAATTACTATGCAACAATCGCAGTGCCGTGCCTTGCCAGTTCTTCCGAATACGATCAAGCGAGTGGCTCAAGAGGGGGAAAGCCACCTTTAAATAATTGTTCTTGTTGCTTTAAAGACTTTGAAACGTGCCCGTGGGCTCCAGGTTGGCGGTGTTCAGCAGCAGCGGGTGACCTTGAGGGAGTTGTGCAAGGAAACCGGCCCTGGAGATGTTTGGTTTGGTAAGGTATACTGTCAGGCTCGCATTGCTGCTCATTCTATAAATTGTGTTTCCTGTCGAGGGGGGAAATGTCAAGAGTTTTACAGCTGCAGGTTCTGAACCGTACAAACCACGAGATTTACACTGAGAGCTGTAGATTCAGGATCGCTCGCTGGAATATGCCTGGATGCTGTACATCTGGCAGCCCGATCCTGTATACATTTACTCGGAAGTAAGTGCCACCGAGTCCAGCAGGACTTGCTCCCGCATAAAGACGCTGCAGTAGTCTGAACACTCAACAGTTAGAAGTCTGCTCAATGTAATGGGGCAAACTTTTGAGTGACCTTGCATATGACGGCGCTGTTAGAGTCCCACTGATTTCTGTGGGAGGTCCTTCCAGGCATCAGGATTCTGGAGATGTGACTTAAGAAACACATCCCGTCTGAGTGCTGCCGATGTGAGTTACCACACTAGTAGAAAATCAGAATGGGATGTAATTAAGGACACCCTGCTTAGAAGCTGTTATCATAACCACTTCCCATTTTGAAACGCAGGCTATGCACGCGGCGGTTTCGAAAGTTTTACGGTCCGACCTCATAGCAATCTGCACTTGGTGTGGCGCGGCGCCAGGGGCAGGGTTGCAGCAGCCGAGTCTATGCGCGAGGAAAATCCCACAGGGTTCAAGTGGACTTACTCCTAAGTAACCGTGCATAATACTTCAGCCTCCCATTTTACAAATGGGGACAGTGCCAGAGAGATAAACGCCCCTTGTCCTGGCAAGTAGAACTGAAATTGGAACCCATTCAGACTGAGTCCAGTCCTGGGGCACACACATTCTCACAGTGGACTTTGATGGGGGAAACTCAGGTTCAAGTCTCTGATCTATTTGGGTGGACAATCTTAACCTTTCCCCTTCTCTCCCAGTCAGGGGAAACGGTTGCCCAGATACCTCGCTGTTCTCCCTACAATACTCAAAAATCTACATTTCAAAGTGTTGTGTGAGGATAAAATCGGGGAGTGTATGGCTCCTTGGAGGGAAAGTGGAACATATATATAATAATAAATAAATAAAATGTAGATTGGATCTCAGCCTTAAAGTAGACAACACAAACTAGGTTGCAATACATGGGTTAATTATACTTAGCCAAAGCATTTCCATCAGTCAATGGAATTAATTAGCCACGCATTTCCTCTTATGCCGGATCCTGTTCACGCTCCCGTTATTTCTGATTTTGGTTTTCCTAGATTGGGAGCAAGTCAGGGCACCCTGTTCGTTGCAATTTAATAAAACAGGGGATGTCAACTCGCTGAAATGTTGCCCCCTCGCCCATATGCCTCCGTTCAGCCAGCAGAGTCTGCTGAGTAGACGGTTAAGACGACGTGATGGGAATTTTTAAGCCCCAACCCCCAGTTACGTTAAGACATTCCCATCCCAAACGTTTTTCACCCGATCCTCTTAGGTGCGCTGCAGCCGTTATTCCAATAGGCGCCTAAATCTCCGTAGGATCTGCCAAGGCACGTCTCATTCTGCATTGGATCGGACTGACCATGTTGGATTCGATTTAATTTCTCTTCCCAAACGTGCCTCCTCTCAGCAAAAAATAAATAAAATAAGATCTCGAGGCGGTGGAGGAGAATCCCTGTCGGAATAATCAGGGAAGGATTAACGTGCCAGAGCAATAAACGGGCTGAAATGCAAACATTTCCACTTAGCTGAGTTATGACTCGGGCAATAAATCACCTTGTAATGTACGTATTTAAATACGCCTCCGGTTTGCTGCCCGATCATATCCATGTTTACTCAGAAACAGCTCCCCATTGCGTTCCTAGGTAACTGCCATTAGGATTGCATCCTGGCTGCTTACGCGCTGTCCCTGCGCCGGTTCATTCTCGCAAGGGAGTGATTTCTTTCCCAACTCTACCACCATCACCACCGAATTAATTATACTACTCAATATATTAATAATGATTTAAGAGTCATTTAGTGCTGAAGCACTTTTTCATCGCAATGAGCACTTTGCAACCCAGAGCTCTTTGCAGCCTATACACACACACTACACATAAGAGCCTGCTGAATCAGATCAATCGCTCGTCTGGTCCAGCATCTTATTCTCACAGTGACCGGTGGGAAACCCGCAAAGAGGACCTGCGTGCTAGCCAAGCAAGTCCTACTTGAGTTCAATGGAAGTGTTCATAGTTAATGAAAACAATGGATAGGATCCGGCTGATCTCGCCATCCGCTGGTGGGTCTGGACTTTTCTGAGTGCCAGGACCAGGAGCTGCACGGTTCAAACCCAACCCACCGGTCTTTGTTCCTCAGTCCCTTTTTGGCCTGAGGTGCCTTGAGCAAGAGCACTTGCCCCGCTCCTCTGCGGCGGGGAGCCAAGAAAAAGAGGTATCAGTGGATGTTATACTCTCATTCGAATCCCCGAAACCCGCAGTCGCCAGACGGGGACACCTCGCAGCCCAGCAAAAGAGTTTACCCAGAGCTCCGAGGCGCGCACTATTTCGCATCCGTTTTTATGGCACGATTAGATTTGCAGGAAAGGAAACCTTCTGTTCGACCTCTCCAATCCAGCCCCCTCCTTCCTCCTCTTCTGCACCCCCCCTCCTTTTCTCTTTCTCTACCTCCCAATTATTTCATTATTTTGTACCTGAAATTAATCTTTTTGCCAGGCAGGTCAGCGCGATCAACAGGCTGCTGTTTATTATAATGTTTTCATATTCCTCTCGGCTCCCTCGCCCTCGCCCGGCTCACTGTGGATGTGACCTTTGTTATTTCAGCCCACACTCAGCAGTTCAATGGAAACAAGTTGAGCACGTTCACTCCTGATAAACATTATCCTTAAACCACTGGGGACCCGGGCAGAGTAAACGAGCTTTTCCGACAGGACCACATCAGGAACACACATTGAGAAAAAGGAACCGGGAAGCAGGCAGGGATGGATGGGAGAGGCGGAGTTGGAGCTGCTGTGGCTGGGGGTCGGGGTGGGGGGTCGGGAAGGTATGGACGGGCAGGTTGGGTGGGAAAAGAAGACGCCTCAGGGCGAGAGCGGAACGCGCAAAAAGGAATGGAGATGGCCGGAGGACTCGTTTCTAGGACGTTAAGAGGGTGGACGGAATGTGTGGACTAGGCCACGGGAGACTAGGGTTCAAATCCTCATCCGGCCACCTGGGTGAGCTTGGGCCTCTCAGCCTGATCTATCTCACAGGGTTGTTGTGGGGATTAGATGAAGAGAACCATTGTACGCCGCCTGGAGCTCCTTGGAAGGAAAGGCGGCATACAAATGTAACAAGCAAACAAACCAATAAAGCTAGAACAAAGCCTAGAACATTACTGCCAGAAGAAGGGTGGGTGGCAGAAATTGCCAGGGATCAGAGGGCCAAATGTTCAAACGGCCGTCAGGTCGGAGGGTCGCTGATCGGAGATGGGTCCGGAGGCACGTGAGGTGTTTTCACCAGCGCCATCCCTTGAGCGTTTCCTCAGAAATAAGTTCATAGAATCATACAGTTGGAAGGTACCTCAAAGGGCATCTAGTCCAACCCCCGACCGATGCAGGACATCCATTACAATGAGTTAAATGTGAAGCTTCCTGCAAAGTAACTGGGCATAGTAGGGGCGCAGTCGTGGGCGAAGCTGTCTACTTCAAGCCTATCACGCCTATTTAGGAAGATTAACGTAGCGATTTGCTTGAAATAAAGGACTGCAACCTCAACTGGAAAGAAGTCCCATTATAAAATCCACTGAACCGCCTTCCGCGATAAAAGTGTTTAGGAGCGGCTGTTACCGATTAAAACTCCAGTCCCAATAACAAGGACTCGCCTCCCCCTTTAAACTGGAATGCCAGGATTTACTCTGGTCTGATCATGAGCTCGTGGGTCCTTGGAAGGAAGTGTCATGAAAATCCACAAAAACGCGACGAGGGCTGGGGGAGATCTTTTGTTCAGCTAGCGAGGCTTCACTGGGGCGCGGGTCAAAGAGTTTCACTCTTGGGTAAATTCAGGGGGAGCACTGGAATATCAGCAGCCTGATCTACACACAGGGAAGTTAAAGGGGAACGATTAGGATTTCGAGGTGCTTCGGCTGCGTTCTTAAATGACAGCAGTGACAGGGCACCATGAAACAAACAGGGCTTGAAACAACTTGATGGGGTTGAGGTGACGGCCATTGACTAAACATGACGACAGGATTCTAAATCTATTATTAATAATAATAATTAATAATAATAAATATTATCATCATCACTGGACTTAATTCCACCTCGTGGATTTAGGACTGTAGGGACAAGGATATGAAAAAAGAAAATATGTTCCAGCCCCAGCGTTTCAAGGTAACTAGTTTACGGATCGGGGTGTGCATTCGAATTAAGTCCAACATAGTCCTTTTGCCGGCCCAGGTCTGTCGTTAACTGATAATATTCAGTAGGCTGCAACAGCCTATGCAGACTTCGGTGTTACCCAGAATTCTTCGGCGCTGTTTTGGAGAGCTGCTTAAATTTCGCCACGAGTCCATTAACCATTTTATTTTATTTTTACATTTCAAGTGATATAATTGCCAGTTTCACAAGTCAGCCTGCGTGAGAATGCCCTGTCTACGCTCCACAGAGCTCCTTTTTAACCCCAAAGCGGTGGTTGTGGCCCGCTGCTCTCTGATCCACACTTCTTATCACCGGGGAAAAGTCTTGTAGCGAAAGGGTGACCGCGCATCTCCGTGGTGTGGGGCTGCCTTGCGTCACGAGGTCTGCATGTCCTCGCTCGGAAGAAATCTCTTTGTTTAGAAGTGGAGCGCTGGTTTGTAAGCGGCCTCAAACCACGTTCCGGAGAATACACGAAATCCCCATTCATTCTTGCATAGAGCAAAGGTTTCAGTGGGTATTCTGAGCTTTTGTAAGCACCCGGCCCGGCCCATAACAAGCTCTTTCTTCCACCAGCACTGGCCACAAGGCAGCTTCTTTCGCCTCGGGTTTCCACTTGGTACGCCAGTCACTCCTGTTTAGGGATTCGACTCAAATTCAAACCCAGACGACCCCGTTTGATGCGGTGCTGGGTTCCCAGCAGCCTTTATTCGTTCTTAAAAGAAAAGCTTTGCTCAGCTCCGTTCGGCGATGCCATTTGCAAGCAACGCCGACCAGATTTTCACTGTTCTAGCTGAGTGTTTTCACACGGAGTCGTTAATGGGCCCGATGGTGTTTCTTGGACAAGAAATCCCTTCGCAACCCGATCCTAAAACACGAGAAGGCCCATTCCGTAAAGGACGTGCGTTAGTGATTTTTTTTTGGGGGGGAAGGGGGGCGTTAAGGAGAAGGTTCCTGCTTAGCAACCGGGCGAAAAAATGCCCAGAAAACGCTGCCTTGAGGTTTTTGCGGGTGTTATCTGCGCTGCGCGTCAATATTCTGAACATTAAACCTCTCGATTCAGAAGCACCACGGTGCCAGCCAAAACACACATCACAGCCTTTCACATCCACGAACGTGTTGCCGAGCCCAGCTCGCCACAAGCACGGCCAACACTTTTCTTTCACTTCCTCCAAAATTACTTAAATTTTCACGTTGGCGGAGCTACGTTTAAAGACAGGCCAAACGTTTGCAGGAGGGGAAAGTTAATGGGCCAGTGACCTTCTCGTTTTAGGACCCTGCAACTTTTATTTTTAATTTTTTTTAAAAAAAATAGGTACCTACGGACCTATGGATGCCTAGAGGAAATTGTAGCCGCCAGCCAGCAATGCATCATGATCTGCCTGTCTTTAGGCAGTTGTAGCTCTGCTGATTTTTCTTCTTCTCGGAGTGCTGTCATAAGTATACTTAGGGGAAGCGACTCCCATAGAAAGCCACTTAGATTACCGTAATTGTTCCGGGTTTCAACAAAGAAAAAATAGTGTGTGTAGGCAGCTAGGGTGATTTTAGTGCGTAAACGTAAATGTGATAATTTCGTTCATGGAGCCACGAATTCAAAAGTTATTGTTGTTTCTTTTCATGTGTAGAAAATGGGACCCACTGACTCCCCACTTTCTGTTGCCATTTGATCACTGTATTAATACTTTTCCTTAGACAGACGTCCGTAGCTCTTTTTAAATTATTGACACTTTCCTAGAACGCACAACCAATTTCTTACAAAAGAAGTATACTTTCTTGTGCGGGGGTGGGTGGGTGGGAGGGGAAACGTTCTGATTTTTGAAAACATTACTTTGCCCGCAAATGTAGAAGGAAAAAAATTGCATTATTAGCACCCACTGAAAATCTGCAGGTTCTGGACGGCAAAAGGTGGACCCTCTCTAATGAAAACTATACAGTCTTGAGCTGCTTACCCGTCTCATTAATGCATCTGGCACATTCCGCCATTAGTTTCCTTGCTAATGCGCAGCTATCGCGCACCTATTGCGAGCTGCCCCTGCGCCGGGAACCCAGGTGCTGATCCAAGCCCGCCTGCGAAAGCGAACGGAAGGCCCTTCCAGGCCGAGCATGTCTGTCAACCTCCTCTGCCAATGAGAGGGCCCGTTCTCCTTTAGGTCCGCCCTTGGCGGGGGCGTTCCCCTGCTGAGTGATAGCCTGAGCCGCCCCGGCCAGCCCAGCCCAGCCCACGTTGCTGCGAGATTGAAATGCAGAACTTAAGTCTCCTGTCTCAGGAAAGTGACTTCCTCGGGGTTCCTTTCCTTGACACCGTCGCCGGCTCGCGGGGTGGAAATCGGAGGCAGCCGCCGGGGCCTCCTCCTCCTCCTCCTCCAGCGCGCACTGCGCCAGGCCGGCCAAGGCGCACTCGGTCGCCTCGTTTCCTTGGGGAATCTTGAAAAACCAAAAAACTCAAAAGCAAAAGCAACCCCCCACCGCACGTCTCTCCCGCTCCGCGGTTGCCCTGACTCGAGCCATGGGTAAGTTGGGCCGGGGAGGGAGAAGGCAGGAGGGTGCGGGGCTGGCGAGGCAGGAGCTGGCAGCAGCGCCTTCTCGACTTCGCTCTTGTTCCTACAAGTTGGAGGGACGCGCGAAGGGTCAGCAGCCTCAGCCGCAGCGGGCGATCCTAGTCAGGCTGGGCTTGTAATTTGGGGCTCGCCCGGAGGGAAGCAGATAGCTCGGGCGCCTCGTCCCCCGAGGTGCCCTCTTTTCGTCCTTAGCTTTACGCTACTTGTATTTCTGAGGGAATCTCCCAAGCGCTGCTGGCTTAGGAAAGGAGCTCCCGCAGCTCTCTCTAGCTGCTCGCCGCTGCCTCGCCAGCATTTCCCAGAACTTAAATTTTCCAGGCTGAACCAGACCAGATAATTTTAATCATACTCTTTTTTAAAAAAACAAACCCAGAGAGAGGGGAGGAACAGGAAGAGGGGGCAGAAATTAGTGGTCGACAACCGCCCTTTCGTTTTGTTTATTCGCATCTGGATCTGCATTCAAGAGCGCAATTCTAGCTGTGTCTACTCAGAAGCAAGCGCTCTTGTAGCTAAAGGGGATTTACTCCCAGGTGAGTGGGTTAAATTGCAGCCCGGGTCCCGTTTCAACAGGACTTGCTTCCAAGTAACGCCTCGGTGCGAACTTTCTCACCCCCTCCCGTCCCGCCTCATTGCAAAACGGTGGTTTCCACATAAGCGACTCCCTCCCAAGCCTGGGTGTTTTAGGAACGCGGCCCGCGCTGCTGCTGCGCCCGTTCCAGAGCTGCAGACGGATGCTTTGGGATGGAGTTTCGTGAGGAGATTTCCCTCCTCAAAAATAGCATTTTCTCCGGACGGGTGGGCCACCGCGGTCCGAAAAGAGTTTTTTGGTTTTTTTGGCAGCCCGAGCCCAAACCTTGGAAGGAAAGCCCCGCTCACTTCAGGGGGCCTTACTCCCAGGGAAGCATGCCTAGGATTGTGACCATTTCCCGCGGGCCTCGCTTCTTGCCAAGGCCGGTGACCCGGGGGCGAGCCGTACCTCGAGGGAGAAGCGAGGCCTGGCTCTGGGCGGAATTTGCTTCCAGCTCCGTGGCGCGCTCGGCCCGATCCCTGGGAATGCAGCTGCCCCCTTGCAGTCGCGGGGCGGCTTCCTCCTCCCAAGTAAACGGGTCCAGGCTAGAAATGGGTTGGGGGGCGTCGGGGCTGCGCTTGTTCCCCCGAGCGAGTCCTATGTGGCGGTGCGTGTGCTTCTCCCTACAGAGCCAGCCTTCGGCGAGGTGAACCAGCTCGGCGGGGTTTTCGTCAACGGGCGCCCGTTGCCCAACGCTATCCGGCTCCGCATTGTGGAACTAGCCCAGCTGGGCATCCGGCCGTGCGACATCAGCCGGCAGCTGCGCGTCTCGCACGGCTGTGTCAGCAAGATCCTGGCGCGCTACAACGAGACGGGCTCCATCTTACCGGGGGCCATCGGGGGCAGCAAGCCCCGGGTCACCACGCCCACGGTGGTGAAGCATATCCGGACCTACAAACAAAGGGACCCCGGCATCTTCGCCTGGGAGATCCGAGACCGGCTGCTGGCCGACGGCGTGTGCGACAAGTACAACGTGCCCTCGGTCAGCTCCATCAGCCGCATCCTGCGCAACAAGATCGGCAACCTCTCGCAGCAGAGCCACTACGACTCCTACAAGCAGCACCAGGCGGCCCCGCAGCCCGCCCTACCCTACAACCACATCTACTCGTACCCCAGCCCCATCGCGGCGGCGGCGGGGGCCAAGGTGCCCACCCCGCCCGGGGTGCCCACCATCCACAGCGCCGTCCATATGCCTCGCACGTGGCCCTCCTCCCACTCCGTCACCGACATCTTAGGAATCAGGTCCATCACCGACCAAGGTAAGCGCTCCTGGAGACCTCGGGTGATTAGGGCAGGAAGTGGCAAGCCAAACCGAAGGAGGAACCCCCTGAGCTCCTCACCCAGAGGGCCCAGGGCCTACTTGTGGGGTGATGTGGGGTGGGGTGGGTTCATCTATTTACAAGTTAGAAGATCTCCTCGGTACCAAATCCTGCCAATGTTACCTTGGCGAAGGTGTAAATTGAAATAGAAATCCTTCACGACTTCGCCCAAGATAAAAGCTACAGATAACCCCCTGCGGATGAAGTCCCCTGAACCTCTAGCTAGCGCATCTACTTTGAAATAATCTCCATTTTACTTGGTGGGAATTTCAGCTTCCCAGATGACATTTGGCTGATGCTTTGGGTATATCTCCTAAATGGCCCATTTCAATTTAAGCAGAAATCATATTTTTATTAATTGTATCCAGCCTATCTGACTGGGTTGTATATATTTGCAAAGTACCTCAAACTAATTTGAGCTAACAAAAATCAAATGCATGAAAACAAATACGTTGTGTTTTATTTTAAATTACCTAGTTCCAAATTGAAATAGAACCCAGTTTGCTTAAATCTATGGCCCAATAAGTGGCTCATTTACTTTGGAGTAACTTCCATTAAGCTTAGTTTAACTTGCTTATGAGTAAACATGCACAGGGTTGGCCTATTCAGAGACCACATTAGGCTGCATTCCTACATATGCTTACTTGGGATTAAGTGCCATTGAGCATAGTAGGATTTATTTCTCAATAAACAATTCTGCATCTCATCTTTTAGACTGGGCTGCAGCTATGTGTTTGTGATATGGCACTCAAGCCTATCTGCATATTTGAAGATATGTTTGCTAATGTTATATTGCCATATAACTATGGCATATAACAATATATAACTATATTGGAAAGCCTAGTTTGTGTAACTCCTGCCTTACAAGTATACCTCTTAATAAATATAACATAATGCAACCTATTTTCAGATGGCTAGCCATATTCATCTGCCCAGCAAAAGCTACCGTCTTGTGACATCTTTTAAAAATTTAATATGGCCTAAGTTTATACCATAATAAATCTGTTAGCCTTTAAGTTGTCACAATCCTCTTTGCTGTTATTATATACCTGGTAGTAATAGTTATATAAACATATGAGGGTGTTAAAATGATAAAGAATCCTGTGGCGTTCTAAAAACAATTTTATTGTGCCATTGTGTTTCTGCAGACTAAAGCTGCCTTTCTCAAATGCTTAAATGTCACCTTCAGTTTGGCAAAAAGGTAGCAAATGGTGTGTGAGATTATACATATTTTAATATATCCTAAAAATCTAAATGTCTATGATATAGATGAATAATGCACAAGCAAAGCAATAGGCAAGCATGCAAAAAAAGAGAGAAGCTATCAGGTATATTTGCTTTTTTCCCCTGCCAGGCCTTCTTTGTGCCTGTTTGCTTTCATGTCAGGGATTCTACAGGAAAGGCATCTCCTTGAAATTGCAGGCAAATCCACCACCAGCTTTCGCAATCAGACCAAATTTGCTCAGACAGGAAGTTCAAATGTCACCTAATTGCTTTCGTTCTTCTGCTTCACTTTGTTTTCCTCCAAAGCGGTGGTCCAGAAAACTGAAACTACCGATGTTTAACTAGCATTTAGCCCCTTCCAAAGAACTGCTGCTCGGCTCACTTTTCCTTACTTTGCTCCAGAAATCGAAACCTTGCCGTTACAAAAGGGCAAGAGCGATTGAACCGAACAGTGAAACGCTCAAACTAAACACACGGCATCAGATACTTGCCCACCATCTCAAAATGTGATGCTACACAAACAATCTCGCTAGGGGGGTCTCATAGGTTTTAATGGGGCCAAGTCCCCCCCCAAAAAAGGTGTCTGTAAATCTAGTCAACTCCTCCCAATAGTCTAACTCCCCCCCATCAATTCTACCTACTTTTATCACTAAACACTATTATTTAGATTATGGCTGCTGTATGATTTGGCAAAAAAATAATTAAAAAAACCATGTTAATAAAATATTCAGGGTGTTTTTTTAAAAAAAAATCACACTGCTTTGCATGCTGAGGGCAGAAATATAATAATAATAATAATAATAATAATAATAATAATAATAATAATAGCTAAACATTAGGTTCTAACTTTTCCTAGCTTACTTTTAAGATTCCAGTTGGAATTTCTGCAGGAAAATAAACGCTGCCAGTCTTTAAAAATTACAATGCATTTTCCAGGGAGGGGGGAAGATTTGCAAATGCTAATCGTGCCCCTGTGGGTGGGTGCTGGGGAAAGAGAAGTTGCTGCACGAGAGCGATACGCGACTTGGCGTGTATTTCCTCCTTTTCTTGGAGCCATAGTGGCCAAGGCCTCCTACCTAGGGAGCCGGGCAAGCGGGTGGGATCTGAATGACAAGGAGGCTTTTCCATCCAGTCTCCTGGCCTCCTCCGCTCCCTCCCCTTCCCCTTCCCCGCTCCGGTTTGCGGAGCTGCATCTGAGGGCGCTTTGCCCTTGATTTATAGGATAAGCTGACCTTGCTGACACGGAAAGGAAGCCCCTATTCATGGGAAAGTGAGAGATCAGCAGAACAGGGAGCTCGCAGAGACAGCTCGCTTTCTTAAGACAACTTTCGACGTGCGCCAGCGCGAGGAAGGGAAGAAACCAGCGGCTGGGGAGGGGCTCCCCTCTTTCGTCCCGGAGAGGAGCCCCCCCCCCCGTCCTTGTTGCGAGGGCCTCCTCTATGTCCCTGCCGAGCACCCGTAGCATTTCATTCGCCCTTTAGGGCATCCACCGAGTTTCCAAGAGCCTGTTGATGGCAGGAGTTCATAAAATAAAAACCCCAAGTGTTTGAGCTTAAATGGTTCTGTTTGCACCCTAAATGCCCTGGCTTAACCGGCTTGTGGATCCCATCGAAAGCTCGCTGCGTTTGTCAGCTTTCCCTGATGGCTTCGAATTAAGATTCGGTTGAAATCTATGGGACTTGCCCCCAATCAGTCCTATCTTAGGATCCAAGTGTTCTCGCCCCTAAATCCTTACGGGTTTTTGCTTGGAAGGAAGTCAGTTGGCCCCATGGGTTTCAAAGGCACTTGCTTCATGGCAAAAGAGGCGGGGATCATAGTCACATCTGGAAGTAGGCTCCAATATTGATGCAGGTTTAGGATAGAGACACGCAAACATTCCTTTTTCTGGTGGCTGTTGCAACCGCGCAGCTTTCAAACAGTGCAATCCTGTACCCGTCGACTCTGAAGTAAGTCCTATGGAGCTCAGTGGGGTTTGCCTCCTCCATCCGTAACAGGATATAGGTTGCAAGCTAAATTTTTCAAACAAATAAAAAAACCACCTTCCGTATTAATTTGCGAGTTAGTTTTCATTACGCATCTCCTGCCGTAAAATGTGACACTATTCCATCAAATCGACCTTGAAAATAATTATGTCAAAGATACTTATCACTACGCAGGGGCTGTCAGCAAGAGAGGATGATGGGTGACTTTCAACAACTGCGGAGTTTTCCTTAATCCAGATAGGCCCAAATAATTTCCTTCCTTTGTGTTAGGATGGAATATCTGGGCGCTGGAGTTTGGGGGCGGGGTGGGGTTCGTTGAAAACAGTGTGGAAGGTGGAATGGAATGTCAGATCTGCCCGTCCACATGTGCCTTAAACACGTCTACTTGGAAGTAAACACTTAAGGGCGCTTAAACGCTGCGCAGAACAAGATTGGAATCCAATTATTTGGAATGCTCCAAATGCATTTCCGTTCCTTATTTGAACGTTGTAAATTTAACCCAGTCTCGAACTCCATGACATTTACCTCTTAATAGACAGGTATGGGATGTCACTGTAAGACTTCAATCCACCCATGGAGCCAGTAAATACAATTGGGGTACTCTGGAGGAAGTGGATTCAGGCGTGAAACCAGAATCACGATAATATGTGCTAAAAGGACGCCATACTGCCCTGTAACACCACCACCCCCATTCTCTGATATTAAATATATTGCCTATTATCGATTACCGTTTATTCATGGAAGTGAGTGACTGGAATGAATGGCCACTTCTAGTTCACTGTGTCATAAGTGGTGGCCTTTGAGGCTGGGGAAGAACAAAACTAGATAGCTTTTTTCTTTTTCTCTTTTTTTATGAATTGTGTTTATCGGGCTGTTGGAAACTCAGTGACTAGAAACGCGTTTAGGATGGGACTTAAAAGGCAAACAGAATTATACGGGTGCTGGACAGGGACATAACAAGGCGACCCAAATCACAAGTCACAAGGCAAAGTGTTAGGAGGAAAGACCTTCCATCAGGCTAAGCAGAAATTTAACACAATTCATTAATTCTGCAGGTGTTCGTGGTGGTTTGTCCTTTTGCGAATAATTAAATGAGAATTAGTTTGTGTGTGAAGTATGAAGTTAAGCTTAGCTTCCCGGTGGACAAAGCTACTGGTCATTTGCATGGCTTTCTCCTTTGGTAGACCCATACAGGCCGAAAAAGTTTGGAGGAGACTTGGATTCGTGTGTTTGTAGCTATGTATCTAGCGCATCTAATGTTTGCACAACTATAGTCAAACACAGACTGCAGTCAAACTACAGTCAAATTTCCCCCCAGAAGTATTAACGTAGATTTTTTTTTTTAAAAAAAGAAGCAGCCACAGCAAATACCCTTTTACGAGCTAAAATTAACCCCCCCTTAAACTTAATATACCCCTATGCTCAGCTGAATATATGTGTTACTTTGATTTCACTGGAACTTGTTTGTGGTTCAGAATATTATTAGGATCGCAGCTTCTCTGTATCAGGGACATTAACTGTGATCTCCAGGAAAGGAAGGCAGACAGGTTTTTCAGTGTTGGTTTGTGGGAGCTCAGAGCTCTCTCCTTTCTAACATGGTAAAGCTGAAATCGTAAACACGTTTGCTGGCGAGTAAGCGCGCTTGACCACAGAGGGGCTTACTTCCGAGGAAACACATTCCTCGGCAGTGAGTCCTACTGGGAGACATGTGCATCCTGCTCCTTATACGTTTATTCAGAAATAAGTACTTATAAATAGCTGTTTATCGGACCGTAGGATTGGGGTTTCAGTTACTTGAACTTTAAAAGAAGGAGCAAAAGTTTCCAGCTCGCAGGCTGTGGAAACGCACTAGGCAGGGAGGAGATGGGCTGGCTTCAGCCTGTTTCATTTACTTCCTTACAGCGCAGTTGCATGCGTGTCTCCTTAGAAGTAAGCGCCATTGAATCCAATGGGACTTACTCGCAGGCGAGCGTGTCCAGGTCTGCAGCCACTTCCTTGAACCCCTCGTGGTTGTACTTTACGCGTGCAAAACCAGTATCTCTTCGCAGCGAAGGCAATAAATAGCCTCCGTTAAGTGATCCCGAGTTTGCGCTGTTGCTTAACAATTTCAGAAGCCTCTTCCTCGCCAGGTCAGCTGGCAGTGCACCGTCTCTTGGAATCATCCAAGGAGCCAGGAGGCGGGAAGCTGGGCTTGCACCGAGGGACTCCGCTCGGCCTGCCGCCCCCGCACCCCGAATATACTTTAACTGCGGGGGAGGGAGAGAAGGAACGAGACCCTCGGAAAATAAGAAGACTCTGGGACGGGGCGGGGGGTGTGCGGCGCATTATGAGCCTGCGTTAAAACCACAGCTTGAAATAGCGTTCGCTGTTTGTTGATGGGCAAAGCCTGGCAGATACCGACTGAGGTGTCGCCAGAAGCTTGCGCTGCGAAGAGAGGTCCCACGTTTTCCCAAGTCGGGGCCTCCTGTTGCTTTCATTTTCATTCCTTTTTTCCATTTATTTCTTTGGTAATGTTCATGTTGGATGGTGATGAGAGAAGCGATCTAGCGCCTGATTTACTAAGCCTTAATAGGCTGAATCCCTTGACTTAAACAGGAGGCCTCCGTTGGAGCAGATTTGCTCTGGGATGTGGGTCCCGTCGGTTGCGATGGCACCGCAGTCCTCAAAACCACGTTCCAGGCTCGAGCGAGATCCAGCGCTGTGGAAACCATATAAACCCAGAGGAGGCGGTATACTAGAGTCGCCTCGGCAAACTTACTCCCGAGTAAGCCTCGCTGGACTTGCTGGGACTCGCTTCCGAGTCAACGTGCGTGGGATCCTGGCTGCAGGGCTGCTGCAACCCTAAACCCATTTAGTTGGGAATGAAACGTCATGGGATTTACTTCAAAGTAAACATTTTTAGGCTCCGGCTGCCCACGGGGCTGGAAGAGCCGTTGTAATCGAGACGGCTGATTTCCGACTACCCGAAACCTTAAATCCTAGGCGCATTAAATAGAAACAAATACCACTGATTTGAACGATTTCAAGCAAATTTGATTAGTTTCACGACTTTTCCTCCCAAGGAGGGCGGGGGGAAACGGTTTCAGGCTGGGGGAAATGAAGATCTGGGAACAAATGGCACGGAAACCCCCAGCCCGCCTCCATTAGGAAGGAGGTTTCCAAGCCCCGTTGATTGCAAAAAAGGGGTTTAGCACCCAAGGAAGCCAGAATTGCCGCCCCCTCGATGCACCAACTTAGGGGTCACCTGCATATTCCTGCATTGCAGGAGGCTGGACTAGATGACTCGGGGGATCCCTTCCAGCTCTACAGTTCCATGATCGGGACTTGCTTCCGAGTCAGTGCGGTCAGGCACGAGGGTCAGTCGCCCTTTCCCTTGCCCCGGGAGACCTTGGCTAACGAGGTGCATGTAGATGAGGGTTTTCACGGGGGGGGGGGAGGAAGGAGCCGGGCCCTCAGTCTCTGGTGGAGATGCTAACCCCAGCCTGCCATGGGCGTAGCCAGAATTTACTGGGGGAGGACGGGAGGACACCCACCTGTCACCTTCTGACTGGCTCTGTCTAGCAGATTCGGAAAGAAATGTCTCAGCCACAGTTGTTTTAAATTTCTTTTGACCCCAAGCGCTAAAAAGAATAATATATGTGTCGAAATATTTCTACAATTTCTTGATTGTGGGGTGGGGGACAGCTGCTGCCCCCCTGTCCCTCCCTGGCTATACCCCTTGCACCCGGCCCTCCCTTGCGCACGATTCTGCTTTCCCGGGAGCCCCGATCCGAGGCCGGCGCCCCTCGCTGACGCTCCTTTGCCCTGTCTTTGCCCGCAGTAAGCGACAGCTCGCCCTATCACAGCCCCAAGGTGGAAGAATGGAGCAGCCTGAGCAGAAGCGGCTTCGCGGCCACAGCGCAGCACGTCGCGGTGAACGGGCTGGACAAGAGCTCCATGGAGCCCGAGGCCAAGTACAGCCAGGTAAAAAGTGAGCGCAGGTTGCCTGGAAGAAGGGCTGGGGGGGGGGATTGGAGGAGGGGTAGGAATCGCTGGCTGAGCTCTCAGTGCCCTTCCCTGGTGGTGAGGTAGTTAGTTGGTGCGCAGGCCTAGCCATGCTACTTCCAAGTAAGCCCTCCTGAATCCAGTGGGGCTTATTCCGAGGTAAGTGTGACTAGGGTTTATTGGCTTTCTTTTCCTCCCTGTGCCATATTCCAGTTGAGTTCCAATATACTTACACAGCAGAATCATTTTTTAACTTCCAATAAAGAGAGAAACGTTTTCGAACTGGAACACGCAGCGATCTGGATTACGGTTCCGGATGAAAGCCAAAACAAGCTGCCTTCTAGCATGGGCGTAGACAGGATTTTTGTGGGGGGGGGGCAGGCCTTTTGTTAGAGGGCCAGAACCTCTTAACTATGCATTTATTTTTATTGATTTGTGGGGTCAGCTTCCTCTCTCTGCCCCCCATTAGCTACGCCCCTGCCTTCTAGTAAAGCCAGGATCCAATGAATTGCTTTAAGTCAATCTTCCAACACACACCTATTTTGGGGTGGGGGTGTGTGTATGACCCTCCTCTCCACTCCACCCCCTTTTGGGGGTGATATTGGGGTATCACAAATAGTACGTAGCAGCAGAAATTCAGGATGGTCCTGCCCGAATCCTGTGCACGCTTCCTTTGTCTTCAGCAAAGCCAGGACCCACAGGAGAGAGTTTAGCTGGAAATATATTCCGGAAGCAGCCTCAGCTCCCATACTGAGAGTTTGATCTGGCTCAGTTACTTGAACTTTATTCCCTTTGAAATCAATGAGGCTTAAGTGAAGTCATGACTAACTTGCCCCATTGATTTCGTTAGGCAAACTAGGAGTTAGGCCCAATGAACTCAATAGGACTTCTAAGTAGACATACACAAGATCATAGGATTGCACTGTTAGTCCTGTTCCAATCCAGAGTAAACCTGATTATATGTGTTATATGTGTTTGAAGCCACTCAGAGTGGCTGGGGAAACCCAGCCAGATGGGGCCGGGTATAGATAATAATACATTTATTATTATTAATTATTACGTGTCACTTGTTGAGAGGGGCTGGTGGGGAGGCTTGCTTTATTCTGAAGTGCTTCCGAGGTTGTGCCATTCCAGCGTGGGAATACTGAGCTAGGTTTTCAATTAATGATCTGCCAGACCAAGAGTCCCTTGCTTTAAGTTTTAGGTTTTATCGGTACTTGGTTTGTAGTATGTTGCCTGCTGTCTTGGAACTGAAGGGTGGTGGAGCTCTGTCTTCTCTTAGCAAACTATTTCTTTCCTGCCCTGGTCCATTATGAGCAAACTGAATACAGTACTGTGCTACTGTCTCTGGGCACCTTTCAGTGAAGCATCCTGAAGTCGTGCTGGTTTTGAACAGGAAAAACATACAGCTCTATCCTACACATTCACTCAGAAGTCCCACTGTGTCCAATGAGGTTTATTCCTAGATGAGTGGAGACAGTTACTTAAGCACCCTTACTGCAGATCAAGCCCAATTGAACTTGGTAATACCTATTTCTGAGTCAACTTGCTTAATCCTGTTAAGCGCCTACTTCATTTTCTTAGTGGAATTAACATGATTTAAATGCCACCTTTGAATGGGGACTAGTGGAGATGACCACATAAAAGCTACATGCATTGGTCATGTGAATAGGCCCCAGAGTGCCCTTTGGACCATGGCATAACCTTGGATATTAACTTTGTAATGTATTTCTATCCCACCATATGACCCAATGGACCTCTTTAGAATTGTGGTGTGATCTGGCTGTGACATCTGCCACCCCATTGATTGCCAGGGTTGATTTGGTTGATTTGGCTGGCTAGTCGGGTGTCCGCTTCCTCCCTCGCAGCTTCATATGCGTCCCTCCTGAAGCTGTGCATTCGAGAGGACGACCATCCCAGGTAGAAGGCATGTACCATTCTTTGGTCAAGGATACACGATTGCTGCACTCCCCTGCTAGAACCTCCAAACAAGCTTTGTAATGTACTTACTATATATCCCACCATGTGGCCCAATGGACCTCCTTAGAATTGTGGTGCAAGATATATCGTGATACGGGTGGCACTGTGGGTTAAACCACAGAGCCTAGGACTTGCCGAGCAGAAGGTCGGCAGTTCAAATCCCCGCAACAGGCTGAGCTCCCATTGCTCGGTCCCAGCTCTTGCCAACCTAGCAGTTCGAAACCACATCACAGAGCCTAGGACTTGCCGAGCAGAAGGTCGGCAGTTCGAATCCCCGCAACAGGCTGAGCTCCCATTGCTCGGTCCCAGCTCTTGCCAACCTAGCAGTTCGAAACCACATCCAAGTGCAAATAGAAAAATAGGTACTACTCCGGTGGGAAGGTAAATGGTGTTTCCATGCGCTGCTCTGGGTTGCCAGAAGCGACTTAGTCATGCTGGCCACATGACCTGGAAGCTGTACGCCAGCTCTCTCAGCCAATAAAGCAAGATGAGCGCCGCAACCCCAGAGTCTGTCACTATTGGACCTAATGGTCAGAGGTCCCTTTACCTTTTATATATCATGAACCTTTATTCATTCTTTCTCCAAGTCTTTTATTTCTTCAACCTCAGATTAGTTGGTTGCTCCCAGTGCAGTGACTGATGTGTAGATGCTGCTCCAGGTGTGCTATTTCCATGCATATTTATCATTTTTCATCCAGAACGATGTTCTGCCTGTGGATGCTTCTTTTTGCTCATTGATTACCCCGACTTGTGGGTACATCCACTTAAACATAAATAACACCCTTCACCAATATATTTTTGTGTACTGTAAATGCACCACATTTTGAGGAATTGGTTCAACTGACTGATGATTTATTTAAGAAAGTAAGAAGAGCTCGGCTGGATCAGATCAAAGGCCCATCTAAGCCCAGTAACTTATTTTCACAGTGGACAACCAGATCCTTATGATTATTCAGAGGCATGCAGTCTCTGACACTGAAGTATTCAACCATCATGACTAGTTATCATTGATAGCCCTTTTCTCCATGAATTTGTATGGTCCCCCTTTTAAAGCTACCCAAGCTTGGAAGCCACATATTGTGGTAGCAAATACTATGTGCTGCTTGAAGAAGTACTTCTTTTAGTATGCCCTGAATCTCAACAATCAGCTTTATTGGATGGCTCTCATTCATAATTTTATTTGTATGTCTCCCCCACAAAAATCATACCCAAAGCAGCTTACAAAACAGGAATGAATTTCAGAATCAAATAGTGCAAAGGCAATTTCATAATAGCATAATACCTGCATAACAGCAATACAATAACATATAAAAACATAATAAAAAAATTCCTTCCAGTAGCACCTTAGAGACCAATTAAGTTTGTTATTGGTATGAGCTTTCATGTGCATGCACACTTCTTCAGATACCAGTGCACACGAAAGCTCATACCAATAACAAACTTAATTGGTTTCTAAGGTGCTACTGGAAGGAATTTTGTTTCGACTACAGCAGACCAACACAGCTACCTCACCTGTATATAAAAGCATGCAAAAAACCCCGTACCATAAATTCAATGAGATTACATCAACATCTAATATCCACTAGCAAAAATAACCAGGGAGCTTGACTGTGTCACCTTGGTCCTAGAAACGCCCCTCCCATCATGTCACTTACAGTCCCTCTCCTGCAGCAACTTGCAAGGCTTCCAAAGACAAAGTGTGGGCTAGCTGGAAACTCTTCTCTCATGATGTTGTGACTCTGGATTCTGGCACTATGAGAGGGGGATAAAACCTTCTCCTTTTCATGTTTTCCACACCATGCCTAATTATAGTGGTACCTCGGGTTAAGTACTTAATTCGTTCCGGAGGTCCGTTCTTAACCTGAAACTGTTCTTAACCTGAGGTACCACTTTAGCTAATGGTGCCTCCCACTGCCACCACGCCGCCACGGTGTGATTTCTGTTCTCATCCTGAAGCAAAGTTCTTAACCTGAGGTAATATTTCTGGGTTAGCGGAGTCTGTAACCTGAAGCGTATGTAACCTGAGGTACCACTGTATATACATCTCTCATTAACCATGCTTACATCCTTTCTGGTATCTTTCCTATTGTCCTTGATGCTTTGTTTCCTAATCTGCAACATATTGTACGTTCAAAGTTGGCTTCTCTTATTGCAGTTTTGAATAACCCCTACCTGCATTCTTGGGAGATTTGACCCTCTTGACTTTCCATTTCAACTTTCAAGGAGTTTCCTCTCTTGAAGTCAAATGTGCCTGTCTTGGACTTCCTTGACAATTGTCTACATATGTAAATGCTGAATTTGAGATTACTATGGCCACTGTTTCCAGTCCCTTTGACAACACTTCCATCTCCCACCAGGTCCTGGGCACCACTTAAGTTTCAATCCAGGATTGCCTCACCTTTTTTAGGTTCTATGACCATCTGTTCTGCAGCATAGTCATTTAGTGTATCTTGACATTTTAGTTCTTAGTGGAGACCATAATATGCACGTATCCATCCTGCCCATTACTATAACACTTCCTCCTTTAGAGGCCTCCTTGGAAGCATTCTCCATCTTGAGATCACCCTGGGCATTTGGGTACATTCCAAGTACATCATTACTTTGGGAGCTGTCTTGCCACCCACAGCGATGCTGTGAAGGTGTCTTTCCCTTTTGGGATTTTCAGCCTGTTCCCCCTTTGACACACAGAAGGACACCAACCTTCTATGCCCTAACCTGTCCTTCCTATAGAGTTTGTATTCTGAACCAGTGAGAATGCTTCACTGGTGTTCTCCATTCCACTGGGTTATTATTATTCCTATTATATATATATGCAGTCCTTTAATACTCAACACCCCAGCTTTCCCATCTCTGTTCAGAGGCTTTTAGAATTGGCATAGAAGCCAGGTGTGGGGAACCTCAGGCCCAGGGCCAGATACAGCTCTCCAAGCCTTTCTGCCCCACCTATGGCACTCTCCCTAGGCTACACCCACTCCCCAGCCACACCCCTCATTGCCCCTGCTTTGCCCTCTTCTTGAGTAGTTTTGTTTGGCTGGAGTGCATGCATGAGTGTAGAAACTAACTTACTGCACAAAGGTAACAGGTGCGTTTGTTGCTGCATCCACTGTTTTTCTCTCACCCCTCTGACCACTGGCACATGGCCCTCAGAAGTCACCCTCATGCCAAAGGAGCTGGTCACACCCTGGCATACACACTTGTGCATGGCATCTCTATCCTCAGTTTCTGTTTGTGTGATGGCAATTGCTTGGAAAGGCTTGTTTTCTGTACTGCAAAGAATTTGGGTCACCAAACTGTTTGCAGACAACCCAGCCATGGGATTGTTTGATAAGCTAGCTGAACTGAGGTCCTGTTGAAATAAATGGGACAGGTTAGTAATGGTCAGTTTAAGTCCCATTGGTTTCATTGAGAACTAAATTCCGCTCAGTGGCCTGGATCCAACCCAGCATTTCTAAAGAAGTTGTGAAAGAGGATTCCCCTGCCCAGGTCTTACACAATTTCTAACACCAGCAGAGTTGTTACAGTACAGGACAGATTTCATTTTGAATTTTTGTTCCTTTGGTGTTTACATAGGCATATGTGATTTCTGGTTGCTCAAAGTTTATGTTGGACTGCAGAGGTGTGTAAACTTCAGTTCCTTGTCCAGGTCATGCTCATGCAGCTCTTGGGTTGAATAAGGAACTGGGAACCAACTGCAGCCTTGTTGTGTTCCTTGGAGTAAAATCCGCATACATGTGACCAGGTGCACTTTCATTTGTCTTAATCTCCCCTGCGATGTAACTGCTTCCTGTTCTGTGGATTTAGTGATAAGCACAGTGAGCACAAAGGGACGCAGGTGGTGCTGTGTCTAAACCACTGAGCCTAGGGCTTGCCAATCAGAAGGTCGGCGGTTCGAATCCCCGTGACGGGGTGAGCTCCCGTTGCTCGGTCCCTGCTCCTGCCAACCTAGCAGTTTGAAAGCACATCAAAGTGCAAGTAGATAAATAGGTACCGCTCCGGCAGGAAGGTAAACGCCGTTTCCGTGCACTGCTCTGGTTCTCCAGAAGCGGCTTAGTCATGCTGGCCACATGACCCAGAAAAACTGTCTACGAACAAACGTCGGCTCCCTCGGCCAGTAAAGCGAGATGTGCATCGCAATCCCAGAGTCGGCCATGACTGGACCTAACGGTCAGGGGTCCCTTTACCTTTACAGCGAGCACAGCAAGTACTGTAAGCCACTGTAGTGTAGTGGCTAGAGTGTCAGACTATGACTTGGGAGACCAGAGTTCAAATCCCCATTCAGCCATGAAGCTCACTGGGTGATCTTGGGGCAGTTACTTACTCTCAGCCTCTCAGGGTTGTTGTGAGGCAAAAAAATGGAGGTCCTTGGAATAAAGATGGTTGTTGTTATTGTTGTTGTTGGAATAAATATAGTTGTTGTTATTGTTGTTGTTATTTAATGAGGAAAGATGGAGTTTTTCAAATATTTTTTTCTCCCCTCCTTTCTTTGGCAGTAGAAAAACCTGCTGGTGCAAAATGTGTGTGATCCTGAAAGTAATCCCTGTCTTGCTACCGCAAGGGATCTGCGCATATCAGAACCCTGTACTCTGTAATAAAGGGTCAGGCTGGGGACTATTTGGTGCTGGTGTGGAATGTAGTGAAAACAGGCCTAGATTCAACTAAGGAAGCCAGCACAAAGACTCTAGCAAGTGCAACAGGGCTTCCTCCTGAGTGGCTCCTTCTCGCTTCCCCAAATCTGCTTTAGGTGTGATGAAAACAGCCCCTAGAATAGCACAGAGGGGAACAGAGGGATATTGTTCCATCTAGCAAACAGAAATGCTTGTGATGATGGAATGACCAGAAGAGTGTTGAATTCCTCCTATAAATTATGCGTCAAGACAGCCTTAATTCCATCCCTCGGTGTCTGCTGTCTCTGCCCCCACTCCTTATAATATTTGGAGGGCAGGGACTGGCCTGTTCTGTAGTGCTGTAGTAAGAATGACTGGAACTGAGGGGGCAAGAGTAGTGGGTTTTCTGCATTAGAAGGACATTGAACTGGATGGCCTTTAAGGTCCCTTCCAACATTCCACACATTTGAAGTACATCTCTATCCCTGCCACCCCCCGAAAAATAATAGGAATTGTATTTTGCTCCTCATAGAGCTATATTTCCCAGCACCTTTAGCAGACTGTCGTTCCCAGGCTTCTGGGGAATTGCTTTAACTGCATGGTGTATAAGCAGCATATGAGTCTATTTTAAAAATATATATATTTTTATTGATTTTTACAAATAATTTCCAAAAAATCATATAACATACTTTCTTATCTTAAACAATGTTTTGGACTTCCATCAACTGCATCTGAAGATTTTTCAGTCTTTATCACTTAATCTGCATTTCATTATTTTCAGTATTACGTTTAATACTCCTTCACTAATAATTCTTATCATAGTTTTCTCTGCAATATTTCACATAATCCTCCTTACAAAACTTCTTGCGATCCTACTAGCATAATCGCAGTGTATGATTCTAAGCACGTAGAACACTTACCTAATGATGTAGTAGAATTGCTGGGGAATAGATAGGGAACCTTTGGCTCTCCAGATACTGTTGGACTTCAACTCCCATCAGTCCCCGCTGTCTGGCCCAATGGTCAGGGGTAATGGGAATGCTACAGGTGGCTGAAGATAGTTATCCCCTTTCTCTCCTTCCCCCAAATTCATTAATCTCTTTCAGGAAAGAGTTAATAGTGATGTTAACTGTTTAGATGCATGAGGGATTGTGTTTAACAACCCTCATCTCTTCATATCGACAATAAGAGAATAGTGAAACAACAAGATTTCAAGGCACCTTAGTGGCTAACAAATGTAAGCTCTCATGGGCCAGAGTCCACTTCGTCAGATGCAAGAGACTATTTGTATCAGACATTCATAAACAGTTGAATGGTGCTAATTCCTCTAACTTTTGTGTCACTTAGTAAGGCTAGAAGTCCCAAAGAGTTTAAGCAGTAGACTAACCTACTAAAACCAACTTTAGCTGGACATTTGGCAAATGCAAATTCTAACAAGGTTTAAATTGGTGGGCCTGAGAGTTAGGGGTGTGCTTGTTGATTTTTTCATCTAATTTACATACTGCAATAGGCAAATGGGGCAAAATAAATGCCAAAGGTATGCTTTTTGTATGTTATTGTGCTTGGTACCTTTTGCAGTTGTCTCTTACCTGGTTCAGTATCTAAGAACAAAACAATGCTACTAGACTAGATCTTAATTTCGTCAATATGTAGATGTAATAAATTGATTAACTTATTAGGCAGTTGAAAAGCGAGCAATCATTCTGATAAAAAAATTGAATCGGTTGCAGCTTTGGTTGTTACGCTCCATGAAAATAGAAAACAACTTGTCTGTGTTTACATGAGCAAAGAAAAAAAGGGGGGGGGAAGTATGCAGTATTCTTTGCTCACCAGTGATATTTGGTTGCATATCTGGACCTTTTATACATATGTAACTAAGACTGATTGATTATTTATTTATTTAATTAGTTTATATCCTGCCCTTTCAATGAACAGAGCAGATAATGTGATATAGAGAAGTCACAGGCATTCCAACCCCCCCTTCCTATAGTCAAATACGTGTTTTGCCTGTGGGTTAAGGGCTGAATGCCGTTTTCCTAATCTCCACAGTTTCCTGAATGAAACCTGATTACTCAGATTCTGTTCAGGAAGTGGTGGTTTTGTAATTGCCTCCATAGAATATAGGCCAACCTGAAGTTAGTGGGATAGATTCACCACTTGAATACTCTTCACATTTATGCCACTGCCATAGGTCAGTGAAGTTGTCACCAGTGGAAAGCGCATGCGCGTGCGCACACACAGACACACACTCTGCATTTAGTCACTGCATTTTAGTGGGATGATTACAAAGGATTTTTGTCTGAGTTATATATAACATTTCCCTGGCTAGTAGCTTGATGATGAAAGTCTCTGTGTTTGGTTTTTTGTGATTCTTTAATTCGCAAGTGAATGTCTTTGAAAACTCATGCTTCTTGGTATATTTATAAGATGGTTCTGTCTACAGATCCTTTCAGTGTGTGGAACTCGTTCCTCTGTATTTCTCATATTCTGTGGACAGGCTGTGCTTAAGAACCTAAGCAGAGCTCTGACTGGCTGGATCAAAAGGCTCATATACTCCTGCATTCTGTTCCCAACCAGGAAGATAGATGTTTTTGGGTAAATCCATACCATAGCCTTCCCTTACTTATTGCTCTCATTGACTGGTCTTCAGAAGCAGGTTGCTTCTGAAAATAGGGATGGAATAGTTGACAGCTGGTGATAAGCCTACCATCAGACTGAGAATGTACTGTGTGTTTATGCAGTAACAGACTCTGTTCAGCTCCTGAAGGCCCTGCTGTAGACCCCACACCCCAGGAGATTTTCTCTTGTGCTTATGTCTTGTTGGTTAGCTCTGTTGGTTAGAGTGTGGTGCTTATAATGCCACAGTGATAGGTTTTATCCCCCATATGGATGCATATTTCTGAATTGCACGGGATTAGACTAGATGGTCTAGTCTTCCAACTCTATGATTCTATGTCCTGTTGGGGAACTGCCCATGAACATCAGGCTGGCCACTGTAAGAATGCAATGCTGGCATAGATGGTCAAGAAAAGCATGCTTGTTCTTCTCTCTCTCTCTCTCTCTCCTTACTGGCTGGCTTACGTGCAGGTTGATCTGCCCAGAAAGAAGAAGCAGTAGTTATAAGGAGAAGAAAGTGTTATGCTTGACCATAGTTTCATGCCTTGCGTGCTTCTAGGCTGTAAGCTGGATCACCTTCCTGAACCATTAAGTGATTCAGTAGTGGAGAACATCTCTTTCCCCCAGCTGCATTGTGCAGGCTAAAAATGCCTTGAGTCTTATGTGTGGTAGCTTCAGAAATGGATGTGGTAGAGAATTTATTCAAGCTCTTCCTTACTCATATCCCAATATACCAATCATATATTTTATAATTACTGTTTTGTTTATGCGACAAAGGAACTTTACAGAGTAACCAAAGGTTGTTTTTTTTTTAAAAGGTGAGAGGAAAGTCTCTGCCTCAAATAACTTACACTATGCACTTTGACAGTGAGAGGAATGGGGGAGATATGTAACGCGTCCAGTTGAAATCCCCCCCCCCTGTAAGGCTTGAGAAATATGGGTGGTATTCAACTAAGTTTTCCTTAGAATAGACCAGGTTTCCCAAGCTTGAGTCTCCAGCTGTTTTTGGACTACGGTCTCCATCATCCCTGGCCACTGGTCCTGCTAGCTAGGGAGGATGGGAGTTGGGAAACCCTGGAATAGACCTTTGGGCAGGATTCAACTAATAGGTCCTGTCAGTGGAAGCCCTGTGCAAGGACCTCTGCTTGTGCAATGGGGCTTCCACTCACCCACATGCTCCCCCCACCCCAGAACTGTGCATGGGGGAAGGAAAGAGAGGATTGTTGCATCTTGCAAGTCAAAATGCTTCCCCTCTGCGAGCAATCGCCTTAGCAAGACATGAAATTCCTCCCGTAGAAATTAATGGACCCAATTTAGTCATGTTAAATAATTTCAGTGGGTCTTCTCTGAGTGAAACTTAGTTAAATACCATCCTAAGTCTGTTTAGAATCACACAACTTTAGAATAGAATTTTATACCTACATGCACACCCCTTAAACATGGGTAGCTTTTTGTGGATGGTTTAAAATTGGTCAGGCTGCAACTTGATCTGGCTTTGCAAGTTCACTGAAGTTAATCTGAACCCTGTTTCCACTGTTGCAGGTAGAATATGCCAGGGTTAGCCAACATGGTGCCGCCCCCATATTGTTAGACTGTAATTCCCATCAGCCCCAGCCAGGCTGGCCAATAGTTGGGGGTGATGGGAGTTGTAGTCCAACAATATCTGGAGGACATCACATTCGCTACCCCAGGAAAATGGTAATCTAAAAGCTTATGAAATCCTCTCATCAGCATTCACATTGAACCTGGGAATCCCTTCCTAGGGAATAAATTTTCTTGAATATGGACATAGTGGAATTGCCTTCTCCTATATGTAACCTTTCCTCCCCCTATGCACTCAGGTCATCAGGAGAGACGCTTCTCTGAGTACCTGGCCTTCAGAGGCAAGACTGGTGAGTGCAAGTGGCAGGACCTCTTCAGTTATGGCACCCTCTTGTGGAATTTGTTTGTTCTCAGGCCCATCCTCTCAAGACTTAGGAAAATGGTAGAAGCCCTTTCCTTTCAGTCCATCTCTGTTTTCTTTATCCGTTCTATTCATATGATTGCTTGTGCATGTGTAGCTACTTGGGATGAGTGGAATTATTTTGTTCAGTGTCAAAATTCTTCAGTGGATGATGGCAGGCAAGGCATAATTGATGGACCTGAGGACATCTGGAGGTCCATGATGATGATGAGGAGGAGGAGGAACCTCCCAAATGTGTTTTGTACCCTTGATTAGAATATCATCCACGTTTTCATGCAAAGTCATCCACGTCATTGCATGATGTAGATGAAAGGGTGTGAGTTGTTTCTACCTCATACACCTGATTCCTTCCCAGGTGAGCTGCAGTGAACCCTTGTGAGACCTCCTCCGTCCTGACTGACTGCTTCTGTGCCCAGCAGGGTTGGGCCGTCGTGCAAGGAAGCTGTCCCTTGTGTACCAGAGCCAGGCTCCAATGAGAGAGCCTGTTGTGGGGGCACCTGGTTGTGCCCCCTCAAAAAAATGTACCTGGGGCCACAGTCCCCATGCCTCCCACACTATGCCACTGGTGCTCCAATGTTTGCAAAAATACTCAGTTCCAGTTGACTAAGTGATACAGAAGGCCAAGTTACTCTGCGGTGAGAAGGCTCACCGGGTCAGCATAATTTTTTTGTCTGTGGGGGCTCACACGACCTGCTTAGTATGATGTTGCATGCAGCCTATGGTGGAACCCAGTTGGTAAATGGCTGTGTGCATTCACCTTACCCAGTGAAGCCACTGGTTTACTAGAGTCACCTGAATACCTTGCTGGGGTGTTAGGGAAATTGACTCTGGTTCGAATCCCCGTGACGGGGTGAGCTCCTGTTGCTCGGTCCCTGCTCCTGCCAACCTAGCAGTTCGAAAGCATGTCAAAGTGCAAGTAGATAAACAGGTACCACTCTGGTGGGAAGGTAAACGGCGTTTCCGTGCGCTGCTCTGGTTTGCCAGAAGCGGCTAAGTCATGCTGGCCACATGACCCGGAAGCTGTACGCTGGCTCCCTTGGCCAATAAAGCGAGATGAGCGCCGCAACCCCAGAGTCGGTCACGACTGGATCTAATGGTCAGGCGTCCCTTTCCTTTACCTTCAAAGAGGAACATTTTTGTCTGGCGCCAGTTAACCTGCCCCCTCCCCGGCGAGAGCCTTCCACAAATGAACCACTGCAGAAAAGGCCCGTTCTCGTGTCGCCACTCTCTGGACCTCCCGTAGAGGAGACACATGAAGCAGGACCCTTGAGGATGATCTCAGGGTCTGGATAGGGTCATATGGAGAGCGGCAGTCCTTGCGGTATTCAAGAGTTCATGGCGATTGCAATGAAAAGGAGACTGACCATCTTTGGAGAACAGCATCACAGAATTCTGGGATGTTCGGGTTTCAAAGGATACCTACATTTCAATTTGTGTATTGTTTCAGAAAGTACAAATTAGGTAGGCTCGTATTAAAATCAGAAATGAATGGAACCACGTGTCCCCTCCATTCCTGAATATTTTGCCGCCCTGTTTAATAAGTCAGATTTGTATTGCCATGGGTATGCAGTGCTGTCTTACCACCCGCTGGTGCCCGCTATGGCTCTCACTATCAGAATCTAAATCAGCATGAGAGCGCATGTTTCTTATTGGGGGGGATGGAGGGAAGAACAAGCCATCAGGCCTCCTTCGCTTGGACCAGCCTTTCCATTGACTGCATATTTAAATACTTGCCAAGATCTGACTTGCTTTTCTCTCCCAGCTGGTAGGCTATTTTTGCTCCCTTCCCACAGTGCTGCCAGCTCCTCGTTGTGGTGCTGTCTCCACTATGAAATCCATCTGTGTTCTTCTTTCAGCAGACAATATCTGAAAATATTTAGCCCCAGTTTCCCAGTGGGGTTCGAAATTTATAAGCCCTTTCTCCTGTAACTTTCCCCATCCCAACCTGTTTCCAATAGAGACTGTGGTTTGATTTTCATTGACTGACTCTCTAAGAAACCACTTCTCACTTCTTCTTGTTGTATCCTACTGTTTGCACAATATTTTTGCAAGTGAGTAATTGTTGGTGCAGAGTCAATCACATTTTATGGTTTCTGTTTCTAACGGCAGATTTATTTGAAACGTGATAACCTAATAATTATGCAATATATTATGAATGGAGCAATCGTACTGACAACAAAACATTACTCTTCTCTGTGGGTTCCCCACCTCCAAACCTAAATAATTTGCTTTAGCGGTTTGTGATGCCTCTGCAATGCCAGCGTAACATCTTGATGTTTTGAGACTACACTGTGTTAGCTAATGTACCCTTATGGAATGCTGACTAGCACCTAAGTTTGGGTGTAGGCGGGTGTAGCAAATCTTGGGGCAGAGAAACAATATCGAATTAATTATCACCAGTCTCAAAGACACTTCCTGGGACCTAGGTTTTACTAAAAGTAAAGATATTGATTTATTATTGGCTTAATTTGCAATGGATGGATAATTTCAGATTGGCTGATAAATGACAGCTAGAACTATTTGTTGATGCAGTAGTTATCCTTCTGTATGGTTCTTGAAAGCAATTTTATCATTTATTTAGATTTATATCCAGTCTTTCATCACTTTATCCCAGAATGGGTAAAAAATCATGCCAATTGGTCTCTATGGATCTCTATTATGCTGATCAGTCAATTTGGGTTTTTTGTGTCTTTTTCTGAGCTTTCTTGATCCATGTGCTGCTAAAGTCATAATCCAATCCAGGATTTCAGGTATGGTTTAGGAACCGGATTTTCCTTCAATGTGGGTTTTATGTTAAGGCAGACCATAGTTTAGAGATGCTACTTACATGCTCTGAAAAATGGGAATTCTAAAAAGGACCTTTGTTGGCTTTGCTCTGTGTCATCCTTTCATAAACAAAATAATAATAATATTCCCCTTCTGAGCAAAGGCTTTTTGTATCTGTGATACTGAAATGATAGCAAGCACATAGCTGTACTTTCTTTACTGCTCCTTATATTCTTCCCATTCCTCAAAAAAAGTTGCTGAATCTTGAGACAAACAATAATTTTCTTTCAGAGAATTGATGATGGTTTGAAGAAGGAATTGTTCCTCCAACTTTCATCTCTGGTAAACAGGTTTTAATTTCCAATATGCTGGAGAAGCTGGTTGACTGATTGGTGGCCACAGATCTTAACAGTAAGCAGAAATGTTGACGGGCTTTTTTGTATTGTATTATATTGAATTGTTTAAAAGCCTGAAAAACCTGTTCAACCAGATTTGGCAGTGGGGCGAAATAAAAATGTGTGTCAACCATGTGAACTTAAGCCTCTCTCAAACTATCAGATATTTCCTCACCAGCTTTTATCCTGCCCAGGTTTTCCTCTGGGGCAAAATTTGCCATCTGTTGAATGGTCACAACAAGTATGTTGCCTACAAATTTCCTTATTTGTGGTAGCTGCCTTGTTTAACATTTGGCAAAATTTAGGACTGCTGTAAATCTCTGTTGGTGGAATTGGGTACCTGCTACACGTGTACAAAATATAAATTGGAAAACCCTAAAAACTATTTTTTTTGTTCTAGTTTTGTCCCAAAGCATTTCTGGCTGTCCATATGAAACTTAGTATAACATTTGGATGTGCTTTTTATTAGAAATTTTAGCATATGAAGGTCAAGTTTCTCTGTCCCTCTGAATGTTGCCATTTTCATACTACTCCAGGGCTTCTAGATTAGGGATGGGAAATTTGGGGCGCTCTAGATGTATACCTTCCATTATCCATGGGCATTGTCCCCACTGCCTGGAACTGATTCCAGCAGCATCTGGAACAGCACAGGTTGCCCACTGCTGTTCTAGATACTCTACTTATTCTTTTTTGCCGATTCTTAGGCAAATAAAATAACATTTCCTCTGGAAAGGATCTCAGCTAGTTGACTCATTGTTCACATAAATGTTTGTGCTCTTTGCCACTGTAGAATTAACAGTGGGCAAGGAATATAGATGCCATTCTAGGGCACTGGTGCTATTTATTTGGAGGTTCAGTTTTGAAATCTTGCTTCAGGAGAACTGTGCGCAGGGCTGATTGATTTTTTAAAAAAAGATGTGGTGTGTGTGTGTGTGTGTGTGTGTAAAATATATTATATTCTAAAAAAAGACAGTACAGTGGTACCTCGGGTTACATACACTTCAGGTTACATACGCTTCAGGTTACAGACTGTGCTAACCCAGAAATAGTATCTCGGGTTAAGAACTTTGCTTCAGGATGAGAACAGAAATTGTGCAGTGGCGGCGCAGCGGCAGCAGGAGGCACCATTAGCTAAAGTGGTGCTTCAGGTTAAGAACAGTTTCAGGTTAAGAATGAATGAATTAAGTACTTAACCTGAGGTACCACTGTACAGTGGTACCTTGGTTTAAGAACAGTCCTGTTTAAGAATGTTTTGGTTTATGAACTCCGCAAAACCGGAAATAGTGTCCTGGTTTACTAACTTTACCTCGGTCTAAGAACAGAATCTGAACTGTGGAAGGGCACTGGTGGCGGGAGTCCTCATTAGGGAAAGTGCGCCTCAGTTTAAGAACGGACTTCAGGAACAGATTAAGTTCGTAAACCGATGTACCACTGTAGTGTTAATGCACACTAAATTCCACGTCGGTGAATAAGAATTCCACCGCTGATGGAATTAAGTTGCTGATTAAGTTGTATTTGGGCAAATGGTCAAGTCTTCTCTTGGGACTGCATAAATTGATTTGATTATATAAATCATCTTTACTGTCCAATAGAGGAGTGATGTAGTATGTTCACATCCTGTGTATTGCCCTTGGCTTACACCCTCTTCCCGTTATATTACCCTTTTAATATTACTCATATATGACTGGCATCCCAGTCTACACTCAGAAGTACAATCTTTGGAGAACACATGGGGCGTTATTTCCAAGAAATATGTTTATATAGAATTTAAGGTCATTGCTTCATTCCGTCAGAAAGAACTAAGGGGGGGGGGGAGAGAGGGGGGAAGCAGCAAGTATGCATCAGTGCTGCCATGTCCCTTGGTTATGCAAACATACAGTTTTAACAGCTATTTCGCAAACGTGAGGTTTAGTCTTTTGGACACACATCTTTATATTCTGCTGAGCTGCAGCTTTCAAATGGGTAGTAGGGGAATTAATCTGTTTGCAGAGGAATGATAATGCCCTGAAAGAGAAGGGTGATGAAAGAACAGCTGTCAAACGCTGAAATCTTTTCTATTTACACAATCATGTTTTCATATTTCTTTCTGTAGCACATGGTTAAGGAATAACTGTGCCTTGATGCAATCCATTTTGAAATTTGCTGCATCTTGCAGTCTGAGCGTGATGGTGCAGAGGCTAAGCCATGCCTAGAGAAGCAGGAGCTAATGATGGATTGATTTTAAGAAATTTAGCTCAACTTCTGGTATAATAATTCTCAAGGCAGGTTCATAGTTTTAGAGACTGCTTCAGGATCCATCACTGTCATTGGAAGCCCGGGTGGCTTCTGGGACACAGAACACTTTCTACAAGCTTTGGTGCTGGCCCCACTGTCTGGATGGAGATAGCTTGACTTCAGTTGACTATGCTCTGGTAATCTTGTGCCTAGACTGCTATATTGTGTTAAATGTGGGGCTGCCTTTGAAAACTGTGCAACATTTGGTAGTCAGACTTGTAACCGGGACCAGGAAGTGTGATCATGCTGGCCCACCAGCACTAGAATTGGGTTGTTTTCAGGACCAAAGTCAGAGTGCTGCTTTTAACCTATAAAGCTTTAGATGATTCTTATGGAGTGCCTTTCCTCATATGAACCTCCTCAGATCCTCTATTTGTCTTTGGGTTGCCTTCTCTTGGTACCACCATCAAGGGAGGTCCAAGGGTGGTTACACGAGAAAGGGCCTTCTTTTTTTGCAGTGCCTCCTCCTCTTTGGAATGCTTTCCCCAGGGCTGTGTGTCTGGCCCCAAGTCTAACATCTTTCTGTTACTGAGCTAAGAATCTTTGTGTACACCCCAACCATTTGGATGGTGATCTCTGTCTCTTGCTCACTCAGTGTATGGTTTTTAGCTGTTTGCTGTTTAATGGTGACCACTTGTGATAATTTTATGGTGGCCTCTCTGTACATGAGGGCAATGTCTAGTGGGATCACTTTTAGTTATCATTCTTATATGTTTACTACAGTGGTACCTCAGGTTAAGTACTTAATTCGTTCCGGAGGTCCGTACTTAACCTGAAACTGTTCTTAACCTGAAGCACCACTTTAGCTAATGGGGCCTCCCGCTGCTGCCACGCTGCCAGAGCACAATTTCTGTTCTCATCCTGAAGCGAAGTTCTTAACCCAAGGTAATATTTCTGGGTTAGCGGAGTCTGTAACCTGAAGCGTATGTATCCTGAAGCGTATGTAACCCCGAGGTACCACTGTATTCAGTTTTTGAATTTTTAAAAATGACTGAACTATACTTATTGCTGGACTTTCCTTGTTAAGGCAGGTGTGTCTCTCAGTATTCAGGAGGAACCATTGCTCAGTGGCAGAGCGCGTCTTTTGCATGAAGAAGGGCATCTCTAGTTAGAAGGATTGAGCTGAAGGTTTAAAAGGACAGTCTCCAGAAA
Organism: Podarcis raffonei; assembly: GCF_027172205.1. Taxonomy (NCBI): domain Eukaryota; kingdom Metazoa; phylum Chordata; class Lepidosauria; order Squamata; family Lacertidae; genus Podarcis; species Podarcis raffonei. The sequence continues at coordinate 33,100,861 of NC_070602.1, read as the reverse complement.
TAACATTCTAGACAGAGCTACTTTCAGAATAGACAATGTTGGTTTAGATAGACAAATAGTGTGATCTGGTATAAAGCAGCTTCTTGTGTATCTCCACCACACAGTGACAGGCCAAGAGTGGCGCAGCACTGGTTGAAATGCTTTGAAGTCAGACTGAGGTGGGCTTTTCTCAAGGCTGATGTCCACTGGATAGGTTGTGCGAATCAACACTAAGCTCAGCTGGAATCTGTCCTGTTTCCAGCTATATGCTATTCCAAGCTGAGGTGATTTCTCAATGCAGGTTGGTGGTTGGTCTGAGAAGCTTTTCCCAACCAGCACCTTGATGCAAAAACAGATATGACCCCCTTCCACCACCCAAATAGATTGGTTTCATAATGAACCATAGACCAGCTTTGATAAAGCTTCCTTAGTCTTGTGTATAAAAGAGTATCATGTATGTATGTTGAGACATCACAACCTTTTTTGGTTGAGATGACATGTAGACTCAATATGCACCCCCAACATACTCATGCTAAGTGTACTGTCTGAACAGGCCCTACACACATTCAAATTATCAGTATATAGACTTATGTGTGAATGGGGCCAAGGCAATATGCACACAGTTCTTACACGTTCTGCCACCCAAATTATTCACTTCTGTCATTGCTCTGACCATGTGACACTGTACATCTGTACATCTGAACCCGTTTTAACTCTTTGATTCCATACACCGAGTGACAGATTAATTTAGTATAATTGTGGGGTAACTCCTGATGCAGGCCTTTGGCACTGTATATTCTACATCAGCCGCAGCAAAATTGTAAAAATGCATTTTGCTAAATATATAAAGCATCAAAAAGGCAAGGGGGTTAGCATTAGATCTTCTGAAGTTCCAGTTCTCTTTGACTCTTGCAAAACGTTAATTCTGAGCCTTCGAAACAATCCCAAATATCTCCCCTGTGGATTTTGCCCCTTAAAGAGGAGGCAAAAGGGGGGGGGGAGCGAAAAGGGAAAAGAACATAGGTTACATTCAGCTAGAAGCACTTCTTAAATAATTAAATTTCCTTTCATAAACAATGGCTTCGATTATGTGAGTAATATTTACAGAACTAAAAAAATGTTTCTCAAAACCCAGCACTTAAGTAAAGACTTCGAAGTACCTTACAAGCCCATAAACACCGCAGGGTTCTCCCAACTCCTGATTTTGTATTTTGGTGTTCATTTCCTTCCATTGAATTATTGGCCCAATATTTGCTAGGCCTTGGAATTTAATCCCCTCCAGTTCAACTTCAAGTGAATGTAGTTCTTGTCAGAAATGCCAGATTAACAAATGGGTGTCAATTCCACCATTAACCCAGGCTGCCTAAATTTCAGGCTAGTCCCAACAACATGCCTGGAACTCTAGCCATAGTTGCTTGCGTGTAAGACCTACTGAGATCAGTAGAACTTCCTTCTAGGCAAGCATAGGTAGGATTGCATGGCCTTTTTGAAAAGTGACCTTTGAATCAGATTTTCAGTTCCCTGCATTTGTCATTCAAATGACCTATGTTGGTTGGAATGTAGATTTTGGCTTTGTTTTTAAAATGGTCTCTCTTGCTTTCTATTCTCCATATTAATAACTTCAGTAGAGATGTTTTGCTTGGGAGTCTATATATATATATATATATATATATATATATAGTCATTGTTCACAGGGGTAGTAACATAACAGTAGAGGGATCTTTTATTATTTAATAGGGTACAGTGTAATGGGACATGTGTGGTAAATAAATTGTAACTATCATTAATTTTTTTTACAAAGAACTCAAGGTGTTATACATGGCTTCCCCCTTCTCCATTTTTATTCTCACAACAACGCTGTGAGGTAGGTTAGGCCAAGAGACAGTGACAGCCCCAAGGACACCAGTGCACTTCCTGGCTGAGTGGGGATTTGAATTGCTCCCCCAAACCTCATTCCAACACTCTGTTATGCCATATATCTATATATGCCACATGGCAAACTGATTTTGGCATTCAGGTGTTTAAAAGGTAAAAAAAAAAAAAGGTACTTGGGATGGAAGTATCCTGTTTTAAGAGAGTATATCCTTCTGGATCAATAGAAGACACCAATAAGATCCAGTGTGGTGGTTAGAGAGAGGACTTGCAGGGGGGAAATCAAAGTTCAAATCAGTGTCCCAGTTAAGATGGTTTTGAGGGCAGGGACTGGGCTTATGATATGGTTCACATCCATTAAACTGCCACCACTTGCAGTTCTACTGTGACAATTTGTGAAATCGCAGCAGCCCTTCACCCCTCCCGCTGAATTGCACCAGAGCCCAAAAGGGTCTGGACAAGGAGTAAATGAGGATTAATTTTATCTGCAGAGACACCTCTAAGGAGAGAATGAGATAACCTGCATAAGCCACCCTGAAATCCTTGAAGAGAGGATACAATACAAACATGCTAAACAAAATATTTACACACTTCTCTCTCTTCAGTTAAATTACAGGGGATTCTAATGGTTTCCAGAGGGGTCGCTAGCTGTATTAGTCTGTTGCAACAAAAACAGCAGAGAATATTGTGGCATCGCTAGCTTTTAAGGCAACCCAATACTCTTTGCTGTTTTTACAATGACTTGGTGTCAGAGCAGTGCCTGATGACCTGCAACTGTAGATTGCCCAAGCTGTGGTTTTCGTTCTTTAAATTCCCATAAATTTGGAATTTTAAAATGTCTGCTGTCTCTCCTCAGTAGAATGACAGCAGGATTGGGCCTGAAGTTGTTAACTGCTCTCCATGGGTGTTTGTGCAAGCCGGTGGTCCAGGTGTCTGTTTGTATAAAGAAGGGAGAGGCTACCCTCTTTCTCTGTAGGAATTCACAGTGAATGACACTTTACTTAAATAAAAGAAGTTTGTTCTTTAAATCACAGAATGCCTCCTGTCCTCAAGACAAGATCACCACACACACACACACACACACACACGAGAGAGAGAGAGAGAGAGAGAGAGAGAGAGAGAGAGAGAGATATGTTCTTTTTTGTCTGCGTTTTTTAATACTTTATTTCCCCAGGAACGAAGCCTTAAAATACAAGGGCTGGATTTAATGACCAGTGTTGTTGTTGTTGTTGTTTGGGGGGGAGGTTCCACCAGAACGTTCTCCAGTAAGTATTCCATAGAAATGGGCTTAGCAGTGCTTCTGTGCAGCTCACTTTAATTCCAGTGTGGCTTGTGCAAGAAAACTTCAACGAGCACAGCAATCGGATGTAAATTTGGTAGTCCCTGTTCAAGAAAGTATGTAAACATCTTAGGGTGTTTCACCGAGTGATTATATGAATGCCTTTTGCTCTGGTGTGTGTTTTGAAAGCAAGCTAAAAAGCAGAAGGCACTGTAAAATCAAATGTAAAATCAAACTGTAAAATCTTTTTTTCTTTTTGAAAAATATAATTTTATTTTACAGTTTATTATTGTTATATTTTGAATTAGATATATATGGGGGCACCAATTTTATTTTTTTTTTTAAAAAACAAATATTAAAGATTTCTTGGTTTACAGAAGTTATGTGCAATGTGTCTTTTTTCAAGTTGCATTTTCTACAGATCAAATATGCTCTCTAGTTAATGAAGGATTTTCGTTCAACAGGGTTCCCCAGTGGGTATGGTTAAAATCAAAACTTAAAAGATGTCTTTTGGGTTAAACCATCCTCCGAGCAAATGAAATAGAAACAAGCCCAGCAATAGTAAACAGCATAGCCCACTCAAAAACACAACAAGTGCACCACTTATATTTTTGGAAGTAATTTTACAGCATTAAGAAGCTTGCAGTAGTTGTTATGAGATGAAAGAAACAATATAGTATTTACACTGTAAAGATGTACCTAAAAGCCATTGGGTTTTTAAGTCTGGCTGTTCACCACATCCTGGAAAGTTGAAGTGGCACCTCTGAAACCAACATTATTATGTTAGTTTATAATTTAAAAAACTAAGAGCTGGTCCAGGGCATTCTGCTTCATGAGGAAACCCCTCCCCACAAACCTCCCACTCAAAGTACCCGGGACCTGAGATAGAAAATCCCACTAGTGCCTCTCCCCGTTCGAAGCAGTAAAAATATAATAAAGGTAAAGGTACCCCTGCCCGTACGGGCCATTCGTGTCCGACTCTAGGGTTGCATGCTCATCTCACTTAAGAGGCCGTGAGCCGGTGCCGTCTGAAGACACTTCCAGGTCACGTGGCTAGCGTGACGAAGCTGCAGCTGGCGAGCCGGCACCAGCGCAGCGCACGGAAACGCCGTTTACCTTTCCGCTATAAAGCGGTACCTATTTATCTACTTGCACTTAAGAGTGCTTTCGAACTGCTAGGTGGGCAGGAGCAGGGACCGAACGACGGGAGCTCACCCCGCCGTGGGGATTCGAACCGCTGACCATACGATCGGCAAGTCCTAGGCACTGAGGTTTTACCCACAGCGCCACCCGCGTCCCTTTAAAATATAATACAACCATTTAATAGCTTAACAATTACCTGCCTTTTCATGACACCTCAAGTCTGCCGCCTGAGGCCATTGCCTCACTCTGCCTAACGGCAGGGCTGCCCCCGTTTTTAAAAATCCACGTGTTTATTCTTTTTCAGTAATTGTTATTATTTCCTCTCCTCTCTTTCAGGCACCAAGTTGTCTCCCCACTGTTGGAAGTTTTGTCTCTGCACCAACAATGGCGCCTTATCCCACAGCAGCGCAAGTCTCTCCGTACATGGCGTATAGTGCCGCTCCTTCTGGTTACGTAGGTGGCCATGGCTGGCAGCATGCTGGAGGCACTCCGCTATCGCCCCACAACTGTGACATCCCTGCGTCGCTGGCTTTCAAGGGTATGCAGACAGCCAGAGAAGGTAGTCACTCTGTCACGGCCTCTGCACTCTGATATCAGAAACATGGCAGAACAATTTGAAGCCAGCCCAGCCCAGTCACTTTCCCTGTAATTCCTTCTCACAGATGGACCTTATGGGGCTGCTGACATTCGAAATATTTTTCCCCCTTCATTAATAATAATAATAATAATCCTTGGGGTTCAGTAAGTGTAAATAACCTAAGAAAGTGATAAATGTGTTGCTGCCCCTTGCACTGTTTTGCATCGAGAAGACCTTACAACCCTCAGAGGGCTATTCATTGGTGAAACCACACATATTTATTCTAAGCAACAGGAGTGTCTCAAACGTGCAATTGTTTCAGATTTGTGAAAACCCAGTCAAGGAAAACCAGTAGATAATGCCACGATCCTAACTAAGAAATGCGACCAAAACCAGAAGCTCTCTTCTGGATCACTCAATCGTTCTTTTTTTTCGCAAAATAAATAAATAAATTGTATGGACAAGTGGAGAAGAGTTTTGGTTAACAGACAGTTGACCTCTTCTATTAACAAACAAGAAAAGCAAATGAATACATGGCTCTGTTATTTATCCTGTATTTTATTGTGATTACAAAGGCAATTTAACTTTTGTTTTCTATCTGTAAATAAGGACCTTGGTCATAATTTGCGTTCCCACTACTCGACTCATTTCTGTTTTCTTTTTGTTGCCTGAAAGGCGACATCCTAGCCATGTGTTGTTTTCGTTTCTTTACAATGGCCTTTACCTTAAACGATCCAAATTTTGACAGTTCTTTTGAGTATATTTTGGGCACAGGGTGGAGACACCTGCATCTCATGAAAAGCATTTTTGTTTCTACAGCAGAGAACTTAACGTGACCCCCTCAAATCCCTGTGGGTTGGTTTCAGAGTGTCCATTCTGCACTTTCCATTTGCAGAAGAGATTAAGATCCAAAAAAGATCTGCTGTACAACGAGAGGGGAAAGTAATATTCTCCAATTTCCTCTCCCCTACTGCGTCTCACACTGTTTCAGAGGGTCTCTGCAACCCTCTGTAGTGACCTTTCAAGGGCTATGGGGGGAATTAGCAAAAATGCCCCCTCCCCCTCCAGCAGAATTGTTCTGTGTTCTGCTCACACAGACTCTGGATCCAACCAACTGATTACAATGGCACTTGAGTGTGACTTATGTTCTCTGGATTAGGGCTGAGAAAATTCCTCCATATGGTATCCAATCTTCTGAAATCATGGTATCATCACACTAATATAAAGATTCATGGATGGGAAGGACCTGAACAGAATGGGAGCTTGCATTTAATGTGAAATTTTGTGCAGATATTTTTTAAAAATAAGCCAAGGGCACAATCCACCAGGAAGTTCTCCTGCCCAAGCATGGTAGAGTACTTGTGCACCTCCCATTCATTTCAATGGGTGCTTGTGCAGGAGGTGGGTGAGTTATGCCCCATGTTAACCACTGTGAAAGAAAACTGTACTGTAAATTGTCGGCTTACCTGTGTTCAGTAATTCCAGCCCAAAACTTTGTTGTCATTTTAAAAAAGGAAAATGAGAAAAGTTGTCTTAAATTCATGCTTTATTGAATGTAAAAAAGAGAAAGACTTTCGGTAAAGTTTACAATGTTGTACATAAGCATGTTTCATTCATAGGCATATTGGTGGCGGTACTACAGATATTATTTATAATGTTAACAAAATTCCATTTTTGCATTTCTGTATTCTTTATCAAGCATCATTTCACGGCCTTTTGGATCCCAATTGCTCTCTTTTACTCTTTCCCCTTAACAGTATAATCTTTTCAAGATGGCCTGTTTTCCTTGGACAATAATAAAGTTGTGAATATAGTTTCGGAAAGCCTCCTCGAGCTTGCAGATGCGTGCTGAAGATTAACCATGAAAAGGAACGATTTGAAAATTGACATGATATTTCCTCGCATTATAAAATATTAATATATTATGTATTTTTTTAAGTCTAGTGCAATAATGTAAAGACACATCATTCAATACAGATTTTGAAAGACTTCTTTAATAAAATTATCTCCGTTTCTTCCTAGCCATGCTACATATACTGCTGAAACAGCAAGATAAGATCCTGTCTCTTTTATGAGAATTTCATGCTTTTGTTTCAAAATGCCAACAAAGGTAGATTTCTAAGGCACTGCAAAGAAAATAATATGTGATGTCATGCCGATACTTCCTGGGAAACTTTCCAAAACATTTTCCTACTGCAATCATTTAGTCAAATGTTGAATTGAGAATATTGGTGAGATATAATCAGCATGAGCAAACAGTCTCCGGGTCACAATTTTCTTCTGGCACACAACAGAACTGACTGACCAGGAACTAACTGCTTGAAATGATTGAAGTTTGTGCGGTTGTTGTGTTTGATGCGCTGTGTGTGTTACCCTTGGATCATGGGTCAGTATTCATTTTGGCTACAATCTTAGTGCAGCCAGCAGAACAGCTCTGTTGATCTGGGCTCTCTCAAGCCACCTTGAATGAGTTTCACTCAAAAAGGCAGCGTATGAATATTTCAGAAGAAAGGATGACATCCAAGAATGTCTGCCAGTTGGCACAAGGGAAGTCTGCTTGTGTGATGGGACCTCCAGTTTCTCAACTCCCCAGTGCCCCCAAATCTGCTTCAGAGGGTCTCCTGAACAGCCAGATAACCATGTGGGGTGTGGGGGTAGGAGAGGAAGGAGAAGTCCAGCTGTAGAAGTGGAAGACTGCTTGTGTGACACAGGATCTTGCCCAAATACTCAGGAATAAGTGATTTGGATTGCAGTCTTATGCACGTTTGCTGTTTAGTCCTGTCCGACTCTTCGTGACCCCCATGGACCAGAGCACGCCAGGCACTCCTGTCTTCCACTGCCTCCCACAGTTTGGTCAAACTCATGCTGGTAGCTTTGAGAACACTGTCCAACCATCTCGTCCTCTGTCCTCCCCTTCTCCTTGTGCCCTCCATCTTTCCCAACATCAGGGTCTTTTCCAGGGAGTCTTCTCTTCTCATGAGGTGGCCAAGGTATTGGAGCCTCAGCTTCAGGATCTGTCCTTCCAGTGAGCATTCAGGGCTGATTTCCTTAAGAATGGAGAGGTTTGATCTTCTTGCAGTTCATGGGACTCTCAAGAGCAGGGTTCGGCAAGCTTTACCGGCCATGGGCTGGATCACTCCAACGGAGATCGTCTGTGGGCTGGAGTGGCACAGTGCGATGCCAGAAATCATGTCTGCGCATGTCCGCGCCGCTGGAAATCGCTTCTGCACATGCCCAGCTGCTGAAAATTGCGCCTGCGCAGAAGCGATTTTCGGCATCTGGACATGTGCAGACGTCATTTCTGGTATCTGTGTGTGTGCAGACACCATTTCTGGCACCACTCGGCAAGTTGCTGCGCTGCGCCGCTTTAGCACAGCATGTGGGGGACTTGCCGAGTGGGCGGCTCGATTTGCGGGTGGCTTTGGGCCAGTAAAACGGTCTTCGTGGGCTGCACGTTGCCGACCCCTGCTCAAGAGTCTCCTCCAGCACCATAATTCAAAAGAATCTATGAGCTATGCCGTGCAGGGCCACTCAAGACGGACAGGTCACAGTGGAGAGTTTTGACTAAACATGATCCACCTGGAGCAGGAACCGGCAAGCCACTCCAGTATCCCTGCCAAGAAAACTCCATGGACAAAAACAACAGGCATATGCACATTTACTTGGGTATAAATCATAATGAATACAGTAAGTCTTACTTCCGAATAATCCTGTATAGGATTGTGCTGCTAAAGACTAAAATGGGGCTGCAGGAGCAGCTGGCAGGGGAGGGCAGCACCTGTCATCCCTGCACACCTGCAGCTGGAGGAAGGGCAGATATAATAAATATTCCCACACTGCACCCTAGGCTAAGGTTACCAGACATCCCCGTGTCCCGGGGACAGTCCCCGGATTTATAAATCTGTCACCTGACAAAATCCATCTATTTAGTAGGAAGTTGAAAAGTGTCCCCAGATTCATTGAAAAAAAATCTGGTAACCTTACCCTAGGCATGTAAGCCTAATTTCACATTATCCTTTTTGTTGAAAACAGTGCAAAAAGCACTTGCCTGGGTATCCATTTCCTCACCATGTGGATCAGAGTCTAGAAGTTAAGCACACTACTGAGCACCCCCCCCATCTTTCATGCAGCTCATATCAATTCTATGAAAAATCCTATTTTGTGAAGAAGAATACTATGAAAAAGAAAGAAGCCTGTTTGTATACAGTGTGGCAGTTTTTCCTTGCCTCTACTCTCCTTGTCTCTATTTAATTTTCATTCTTATTTAAAAAAAGAAAGGTGAAGTTGTTGTTTTTGCAAAAAAAAAACAGGATTATGCAATGAATAATATAATGCTTAAATCAAGTAAATTTACACACATGCAACAATGATTTCGACTCTTTCACCAAGATTGCAACTTTCCTGAGCTGTTTAAGGCTTTTAACAATGAAATAAATAAATGATATGAATGTGACCAACAACTTCCTTTTAGACCTCATTGCATGGCACTTCCCCATATGAACCAACCTGGATGCTGTAATCATCATCTGAGGTCCTTCCTTGGGTGTCTGCTCTGCAAGAAGCCTGGAGGGTAGCAACACAAGAACGGGCCTTTTCTGTGGTGGCTCCCTGCTTGTGGAATGCTCTCCCAAGGGAGGCTCACCTGGCACCTTCCTCTTCTCCCAAGCCTTTGGCTAATTAAGCAATCTATTGCCTTTTAAACTGGTGTTGGCGGGGGGTCTTGTTTTTGTTAGTTGCTATGGTATGTATTTTTGTGTTTTTATATTGTAAACTGCATTGTGATCCTTGGATGAAGGGCGTCACAGTAAATCAATCAATCAATCAGTCAATCCCATCTTAATTAACAATTAATTTACTTAATTTAAGTAAATAATTTGCTTGGGTTCATGTGGAATCCAAGTTCATAGGGAGCAGCATTTTACATAGCTGTGGCATGTTAGCATGACCACAGCAAAGGAACAAGGTGAAACCATTTTGGGGGTTTTTAACAAAAGCATGTATTACAAACATCAAAGCGCTTGTAGTCAACATTTTATTTTCCTGAACAAATAATCGCTTTTTTCTGAATGTCCCATGAAGTATGAGTGTCTCTAAATAATAGTTAAAACAATTATGCTTGTGGAAATATGAATTAATGGCACAGGTTGTTGACACAGTCTTCATTCTTTAAGGGAAGGTCACACCTTGATAATCTTATACCTGCTGATTGTACATGGGAGGATATTAATAGGCTAGTTGTTGAAAATAATGCTGTTTGAAGTACAGGAATCAGTCAATGGAGCCTATTGAACAACGTACTGTTGGTTTTTTTCTGGCTCTTTAAAAGTTGTTCTTCATTTATGTTATTATAAAGTATTTATATTTGTCTAAGAACATGTAAGACATGCATAGGAGGCAAAGTGCAAGATGAAATTATGTAGCTGCGCTCTCTTTCAAATCAATTTCCGACCCATTTATCAGACCAGAGGATTTAAATAAAAGAGGTCGCACTGACATTGTTTCAAGTATTGATCTTCCAATTACTCTAAAATGGGGAAGGGAAAAAGAAATGACTTCAGCCTTTTAAAGCAATTTTTATTCTATAAAAGCCTACACTAATTATGGTTGCGCAAATAATTCCTTATGATCCAGACCTGCAAAAGCTTTCACCCTGATCCTTCACACAGCCCTTGGAAGAAGTCCCATTGTCTTCAGTGGAATGCATTTCCGAGCAAGTGCCTTAGGACTGGCCTCTTGTTCTGACTCAAAACACATTCACTTCAATCAGCCCCCCCCCCAGCCAGAACTCACTTTAATTCAAGAAACTGTACAAGAGACAGACAGCAACGTGACTTGATGATAGTAGCATCTTTACTTGCACTCTACACTTATGAGTTCTGCTCAAACAAATCTTGCAGGGTCTTTAAAGCACTAACACCCACACCCACCCAGCCTGTGTCAGCCCAAGATATTAGTGATATTGCTGATACAGATAAATATCTAGATGTTCAGCTACACCGCAACACTCACCTGAGCCCTGTTTGACTGCCTCAGAGCATCTCTGACGCAAAGGAGGAATGAACATCTGTATCCAGGGGTCAGTAGTTGCCCCCCAACTACAGCTGGATCAGGGTCAGAAATGATAGCTAGTAAGTGGGACACCTCACAGGCAATGTCTTCCACATCATTTTTCACTCTGAAAATGCAATTGTGGTGCAGAGCTCAGGAAGGATTAAACACAGTGCCTTTGGGATAGGAATAGGTATTAGGGAGGCCTAGTGTTCCTGTTGTTCCTGCCCACTACCATCTTGCCTAATAGCTTCTCGCAGCATGGATTACTAGATGGAGGGCAGGGACTACCAGCCAGCATGATGGCTCTGAGTACCTTTCCCTGCATGATGCTTCTGAGTACCAGTTGCTGGAAATTGAAGGTGGGTAAGATGCCCCGTGACGGGGTGAGCTCCCGTTGCTCAGTCCCTGCTCCTGCCAACCTAGCAGTTCGAAAGCACGCCAAAGTGCAAGTAGATAAGTAGGTACCACTCCAGCGGGAAGGTAAGCGGTGTTTCCGTGTGCTGCTCTGGTTCGCCAGGAGCGGCTTAGTCATGCTGGCCACATGACCCGGAAGCTGTACACCGGCTCCCTCGGCCAATAAAGCGAGATGAGCGCCACAACCCCAGAGTCGGTCATGACTGGACCTAATGGTCAGGGGTCCCTTTACCTTTAAGATGCTCTCATGCTCATGCCTAAATTGCATGCATCCCACAGGTCAGCCACCGTGAGAACAGAATGCTGGTCTACATGGGCCATTGGCCTGATCCAGCAGTCTCTTCTTAGCTGTGAATTGTAACTCTGAAGCGTCTCACATCTGCTTTTTAGGATAGAGGGACTACCGATTCTGCACCATCATTTTTTTGGTATGTGATTTATGCTGGTGGTTGCTGAATATGGGTTTCCCCCTTGCTTCCATTTGGCTTTGGATCAGCTGTTTTTCCACACACAGAACACATTATTTGGATTGGGGGAAATCCCATTGAAATCAATGGGACTTCCTGCCAAAGAACCCAACTGAGACCAATGTGTTATATTCTTACACTGTTGTAGAAATAAGCTATCGTTATAAATGAAAATTGGAGGTCATATTTGGCAAAAAGGTTGGGTCGTAGCCAGAAAACCAGAACTTCGTAGCTATTTAAAACACGTATTTGGAGGAGGTTTTGCTTTTAATTAAAGATTGGGCTGAAGCTGTAATTAAAAACATGTTGGAAACAATGTATACCAGAAGGCTATGTGTGTATATAAAGTGTGTATAAAGCCTTTTATTTTTATATCTTGAATGCTCTAAATTAATAAAGAAAGAATTAACTGAGGTGGATCTAATTTCTTTTTTAAAATCTTTCATTCCTTCACCGGAGAGACCCAATGCATAACTGATGACAAAATGACCCTCCCGAAAGACTTGCCTTTGGTATGAGACAAAAAGAACCAATTACCTTTCTGTTGACTTTGCCTACTGAAGCACATTTCAAAGAAGTCACCGTGGTCAAATCCAGACAAAAGAGATATTTTGATATTCATGTCAGCACAAGTATTTTTTAAATGCTGAGAAGGCACCTCTGCTTTTATTGCACAGTGTATGCCTCTATACTTTGGTGCTTTTTAATTTTTTATTTAAAAGAAAGAATACAAATACAGTGGTACCTTGGGTTACATACACTTCAGGTTACATATGCTTCAGGTTACAGACTCTGCTAACCCAGAAGTAGTACCTCGGGTTAAGAAGTTTGCTTCAGGATGAGAACAGAAATTGCTCAGCGGCGGTGCAGCGGCAGTGGGAGGCCCCATTAGCTAAAGTGGTGCTTCAGGTTAAGAACAGTTTCAGGTTAAGAACGGACCTCCAGAACGAATTAAGTTCTTAACCCGAGGTACCACTGTACGGCAATCCACACTAGATTCCTTTTGCTTGAAATCTTAGGGACAGAGTTTTGCAAAGCCACTCAGAAGAAGTACACCAATATATATGGGTGGCTGGAGTTCTGGATCCTAGAAGATGTATAGGGCACATGTCAGTTTTTACTCTCAAACATTTTGTTTTTTAAGAGTCAGTTTTTCTGAGCACATAAGAAGAGCCTGCTGGGTCAGGCCACTGGCCCGCCCTGGTTCAGCAACATGTGACCAAACAGTTGCCTGCAAGCAGGATTCAAGCACAAGAGCAGCAATGCTGCTGAATACCAGTTTCTGGAAACACTGGCGGGGGAAGAGCGGTATGGGGGGAGCACACCGCACCTGGCAGTGCAACCCTGGTGGAGTGCCATCACGGCTGCCCTCCTGCCCGTGCTGGGCGCCACGCCATGCCCCCAAGATGTGTGCCACACCCCCGGGATGCGCACCAGCCATGCCCCCGCCTGCTGTCTGCACACACACCCCGGTGCCGGAGTGTAGGAATGATCACTAGGTTTGTGGAGCACACTCCCCACCCGCAGGCAGCCTCAGCTGCTTGCACGCGTGACCTTGGGGTGCGGAGCACACTCCCCCTCACAGATAAAGCCAGAGCTGTCTGAACATCGTGTCCTCTGTCTAACCTTTTGCGGTCTTGGTAGTCTGCGGTGTCCTGTCCGTAACATTTTTCTCTGAGACCTTTGTCTCCATCATACACTGTGCAAGGGGGAAATGACGCGGTGGAAACAGGTGCCAAAATAACTTTGTACCACCCCACAATCTCGGGACTGGAAGATGTGTAAAGGTCACAGCCCAAAATGTATCTGTCTGGGTTTGCATATTGGGTCAATAAAAGGAGCCTCCACAGAGCTGGCTGGCAGCTTGCTTGCAGCTCACCTGTGCGCAGCTCACCTGCATTATCAACTCCTGCCTCGTGTCCTTCACTTCACCAGAGCATGAAGTGCTCCCACTGTCTGGAAACCACAGAAGGGAAAACTGCTCTCGTGTGTGTGTGTGCATGCGCACGCACAAACACACAAAATATCACGCAGAATGAAGGAAACAGGGTTAAAATCCAAATTTATTGAAGAAAAAATACAAATCGTTTCACTATGAAAAGTTACAGATTGATAACCAGTGTCCTAAATGCCCTACCTCACAGAAAAATGATATAAACGTAATAACAACTGGGGAAATCAGTTCATTTAAAGTCACACTACATGTTACATTAAAGTGTGTTTGAAGCCCAGGCTTGCTTGTCTTTTTCTTCATAAAAAGCACCTATAGAAAGCCCCAGGCTAAAATGGTGGATTGGGTTACTGGCTCCATATCCATTTGTGCTATATTTGCTTCCAATTTGATACTGAAACATATTTTAACAGACATTGCTTTAAACCATCTGCTGCCTTGGGAGTTATGTCTTTGATCACCAGTTTTCTTGAAGCCACCGAGAAGCATATTCATAAACCAGAAGCATCACTGCACCACCTAGAAGAGATAATTTTATTTTATGAAATACAAAATTGTAACGCTTTGTGGCTTTAAATTGCATACATGTATTTTACCAACAGGATCAAAATGGGACCTGTAGTGTAGTGTGGGGAGTGCCAGGGGGTCAAGGCCCTGGGCACAGAATCTTCGGGGGGGGGGGAGCACAGAGATCTCTGCATCCTGCATCTCCAGCAGCGGGGGCTTGATGAGAGTAGAAGGTGAAGAGCAGGACTTCCTCCCTCCCCTCTCCGTGGGTATATCCTACCCTGCCCCCAAATCTGCTCTGGAGGGTTGGGGGCATGAGGGAAGTGGAGAGGGGGGAGGGGAAATGTTCCATTGTGCAAGAAGAAATCCTTGTGCTGACAGAACGATTCTACTTAGTGTTGCTTTGAATACAACCCACATTGTTTAATGCCCACTTCCTGCTTTCACCTGGGCTGTGGATCTTTTGATGGAAGAGCAGGTATGTCCTGCTTTCTCAACTCCATTCATGTCTGAAGCAGGGACCCCATGCATATTGTTCTATGTGTGAAGCTATCATACAAGACCTTTGGAGAAAGGAGTTGCAGTCCTCCTCAGCACAGAATGAGAATCCATAGCCAAGCTATATGTATGAACTAGATCAGGCATAGGCAAACTCGGCCCTCCAGATGTTTTGGGACTACAACTCCCATCATCCCTAGCTAACAGGACCAGTGGTGAGGGATGATGGGAGTTGTAGTCCCAAAACATCTGGAGGGCCAAGTTTGCCTATGCCTGAACTAGATCTAAGGGTCATTCCATCTTTCTATGACCTGCAGCTGACTGTGTGAATGAAAAAAAACATTAGATAGAATCCAATGTTTTTGCTTCAAGAACGCAAGGAGTTACTGCTCTTGGATGGGATCCTTCTGTGAGTGCAACTAAGGTGCACTGGATACCAACTGTTGCTTTTGAGATGATGCGATATGGCAGTTCTAATGGCAACGGCTTACTATCTGAAGAAGTGTGCATGCACACAAAAGCTAATACAGTGGTACCTCAGGTTAAGTACTTAATTCGTTCCGGAGGTCTGTACTTAACCTGAAACTGTTCTTAACCTGAAGCACCACTTTAGCTAATGGGGCCTCCTGCTGCCGCCGCGCCACCGGAGCATGATTTCTGTTCTCATCCTGAAGCAAAGTTCTTAACCTGAAGCAATATTTCTGGGTTAGCGGAGTCTGTAACCTGTGAAGCATATGTAACCTGAGGTACCACTATACCAATAACAAATTTAGTCTCTAAGGTGCTACTGGAAGGAATTTTTTTATTTTGTTAACACAGGGAAGTTATCAAGCCAACCCAAAGTCAGAAATACTGTGTGATAGAGATATGCCAGGTTATTTATGGCATAAGTTCTACCGGCAAAAGCCTGACTCATCGGATGCACAAAGCAAATTGACATTTTAACCCATGTCAAACCATGGTGTAAATGAATACATGGAGGAGGGAAATGAGACTGAGGCTGCCAACTTTGCCCTTGCCCTTGCTATATTGATTATAGCTTCTGTGTATAGGCTCTGCATTGTTACAGGGTACAGATCACCCTTCCCAACATATATGTGTTAGGGCATAAATCCTGGGCACAGGTTAGAATCAATGGGTTGTAACCAACAAAATCAACTTATTAGTACATGGAGTTTTGCCTATCAACAGGACTTCTCCTCCTCCTTTTCTCCCTGCATGCCTCTGCACCCCACCACCCAGAGAAGATTTGCGGTTGTAGGGAGAGGGAAGAGGGAAGAAGTCTGGTTGTACAAGTGGAAGTCCTTGCACCTAAAGGGGTGACATCATTCGGTACAACACAATTGAGGAGACTGAGAAAAGAGCCAATCCCATTTTTTCCTCCTCATGTTTATTTCTACATTTGCACATCTACAGGTACAGGGCTATAAGAATTTGCGAATGGTATATAGAATGCATTCTAAACACACAAGATGCTTACACACTTAAAAAGGTGTGTGCCTGATTATATGGATCAGCCATAAAGGAAGGTTTCCTTCCATGTTTCTGCCCCATGTTTCTGCAGACAGCTATGAATGAGGCTGCATCAATTGCTATAAGAGCAATGAAATATTGCAATAAGATAAAAAAAACCCCAAACAGTAATTTAATTTCAATAATACAATGTTTGTATTTATATATATTTCGTCTTAATAATATTTAACAGTAATATTGAATATTAAGATAACATTTGCAAAAATACGATCAAGGCAGGATTAAATGCACTAGATTTTTAAAATAAAATAATTACCTGGTCCTAGTCTCATGATTTTAGGTGCCAATCCTTTGTACAAGGCTAGAAAACTGTAGAAAACAATGAAGAATGTTTTTATTTAAATTGGTAGAGGGAGGAAGAATGTATATTTGCTCAATTTCTGAGACAATGCACTAAAAATGTATGCGAAATAACAAATGTATACAATGCTTGGATTTTAACATCTTGGCCCAGGATAAATAGCAGATTAATGTTCAGCTACGGTGGCTTTGCTGTGATCCCTTCTACTCAAAAACATGACTTTAATTAATGAGACATTTGCTATTTGTTAATAGCAGCTGCACTATACTTTTTTTTTTTAGTTGTGAACTTTCCAGAGAACTCTTGATATGAGGTGGTATGTAGGGATTGAAAATAAGTATAAATACAAATGAAGTATACAAATGCAGTACACTACTTGAACAATATTGCTGTGCCTGAGTCCTCACTTTAGACATATGTTACATACACTAAGTTCAGGGTGTTCCTTACATGCTAGTTTCAAAAATGAGAGAAATTATACTGCAGCAGTTTGGTACGAATGCACCAAGTCAATGTTTGCATTCTCATCTTGCTATTGAGGCTAGCATGGAATGGTCAACACAAACGCTCCAATCTCTAAAGAAACAGAAACGGGGGAAAGAAAGACAGAGAGAAAGGCTAAGATTTATTTGATGATCTCCATGTTCTCTATAAATTTTATGACCAGTTCTGAAATGTGGACAGTTTTAATTGTCCTTCAGCCACTCTAGAGATATATTCCAAGATTGATTGGGGCAAAGTAAGATGCAATCAAGTGGACATTTTAAAAATCTGTTAAAATGAAGTTCTTGTTCTTTGTCCTGTATGCTGGCCACTTTATGGGATTCCGATTTTGGATTGCGTTTTCTAATGCTACCACGAGAAAAATATTCAGTACATGTTGCCTGATGCCATTTGGATCTGAGTGGAGCAGGGAATGCCACTGGTTCAAATATTCCTCCTCAACAAATTCAACTGGAAAAAATCCTAGAAAGTGGCAGAGTTATCAGGGTCCATTTTTCTGGATTGCCCAGTCGCTTACTTAAGGGAACTGGGACTTCTCCTCAGCTGCCTAGTATACAAGAATGAGAACAAGACAGGCTCATCAGCTGCTCTCTGAAAATGAGAAGACCATTATAGCATCACATCCGTTCACCCCCTAAAACAGCACTTCTGTCAGGGGCTACTTTGGAATCTTGTAACATAGGAAGCTGGCTTTTTACCAACAGAGTCCATCTAACTCACTATTTCTGACATTGACTAGCAGATTTTCAGACAGGTTTCTTTCCTGGGTCAACCCTACTTGGAAATGCTAGGGATTGAACCAGGACCTTTCACTTGAAAAGTATGTGATCCTATCACTGAGCTACAACTCTTCCACATTCACAATTGGAGCAATAAAATAGATTATATATTTTCTAATTAACAATACTGAGGTTGAAAGATGTCTACAGCTACCAGACTGATGCAATGGTGAAAAAGCAGAAATGACTTGCTGTAGACTTATTAGGATATTTTATACATTCTCCCCCTCTCTGTGTGTGTGTGTGTGTAGTAAATAAAAATCCAGAAAATTCAGATAAAGCAATACTTTTCCTTTGTAATGCTTATATGCACATTTCTGAAATGCTGCACTCTGGAGCGCTCCTGATACATGAGCACTGCGAAGGGTGGCTTTTATGGGCCTCATCAAATCTGAAATATAACAATGTGGTTTTATGGACTCATGTGAACAAGCCAGAGACCTGGATATTTATGATTGAAATAAGAATGCTTTACCCTTCTTCTTTATAGACCGTTGCCATAGTTTTAAAACAGGTCCTGTACTTGATCTCTCCAGGAACCGGCTGTGGTCCTTGAATCCGACTTTTTGCAACATCAAAAGGGATGTTAATAACTGAGGCTATTGTTCCTGAGGCTAGCCCGATTCCAAATTTCCTCAGAAACTCCAAGGTCGGATCCTAGATAAACAAACAAACAAAAAAGCAACAAACAAAAGGGGAGCAGGTAGGAGAGGGGGAAAATGAATGAGAGAGGGAGACAGAAAGAAAGAAACTAAAAGAGGCACAGAAGCACCTCAATTGGTTAAAGACTATAAAGTAATATGCATTTAATCAGAAGTCTTGCACGACACGACACACTCCTGTTATTCTAGCGGAACACATTAGGATTTCCTACGCTGGGGCTTGTTTTCTTGACAATCCTATTGGCTATGTTTTTACACATGGTCTAAATTGCTGAAGTACACATTTCCTCACACAGGATTTATAAACACAGTTCATAAAGCAAGACCGGTACGGCATATGGGGATGATTTGTATAATTGGGCTTCACAATGTACTTAGTATTACTGTATCAAAACGGGAGAAATCCAAGCACACTATTAGCTAATTGGCCAGAATATTTTACAAATGACAGCAACTTCCACCATGAAGCCTACTAAAATGCTCATTTGTGTGTTGGACCCCCAAATGTTAAATTAAATAAAGGCTAATCTCAGTCTGCTGCTTTCCCCCTCCAGGTTTTTTACATTTAGTTTCACGTGTAGCTGATGCACTGTACTAAGCAGTAACGGCTTCCTGCTATTAACAATCCAACAGCGGTGCAACTGCAAAGCAGACAGCAGCGCCCTGTGCATTATAAACAGTAGTAACTCACTAAGCTAATTGGCTGAAGAATTTACAACACATTGTTCCCAAAGCCGACTATTTTGCCCTGGTTTCAAAAGGTAGAAGCTGGCTGTAAAGTCAGCCTTAAAACAACGTTTTTTCTGTATGGGCTGAGACAATCCAACTGTGTTCATATTTCCTCAGACAGCCTTCCTACCCTGGAACATCAAAGTGCTCAATTAGTTTATTTGGAAGTGAAATTTTCCTTAATAAAGTCTAATCCCATATGTGTGAACGCTGGGAGCTGCCAGCGAATGCTGTCATATTGGATTTCCTAGGTACTTTACAATAT
The DNA here is from genome assembly GCF_027172205.1 of Podarcis raffonei. NCBI lineage: Eukaryota > Metazoa > Chordata > Lepidosauria > Squamata > Lacertidae > Podarcis > Podarcis raffonei. The sequence continues at coordinate 33,081,350 of NC_070602.1, read as the reverse complement.
GACTTTAAGAAACCCCTTTTTTCTTGAACCAGGGAAGCAAGAAAAGACCCCCTAATTTCTAAACAATATAGTAACATACAGAGCACATTTGTTGCGACACATTGTCAGAAGATTCCTTAGAAGGAGCAAAATGGGCGTAAAATCCACATGTGGGATCGGGCCAGATTCTGTCTGTCCACACTAAAAAGCTCCAGTTTTACACCTTAAAGCTCAAAACATAGTTTATTTTAGCTAAAATGTCAAGAAGCGCAATTTTAAATTAATATAATTAATGCATTATCAGATAGGATATAAGCTGCTAATGGAGCTTGTAATTTTCCTGTTAAGAAGATTGGATGGGTTCACACCAAGTTTTGGAAAAATGGTAGAGAATACTGTATGTTAAATACAGGTCAAAAATGGGAAGGAACAACTTTGGGGATTGGAAAAGCAGTATAATAACTTACTATAATAAGCTTTTGGAAGACTGTCAAATAACAACCCAACATATTTGCCAGGCTGCTGGCATAAGTTTTATATACTGAAATCAGAGAACAAATTATGAGCAAGTTGGTAGAGACACTTATCAGCAGAGGAACTTCTGCTGCAAGTTTTAGAGTTCAGAGAACAAATTATGAGCAAGTTGGTAGAGACACTTATCAGCAGAGGAACTTCTGCTGCAAGTTTTAGAGTTTTCATGACATGTCGCAAGTGTTGGCGAAGCCACCACAAAAAGGAAGTAGGTGATTGCTAGCATCAGTCACTGTATGATAGGCCTGTATGCACTGTGAGTAGGATGCATATGCTTTAGGAACTCTATGGTTTAGGAACTGGATACACTAGTTGCTTCCCTTAAAGCCCTATGGCCTCATCATTATCATAATTGAAGTTAAATATCCTCCCAGGGAAACAACACAATACAGTGTTGGGTTAAAGGAATGATAATGAGCTGTGGAGCTTGGACACCCAAATCTGCCTTGTACTCATTTCATAATTTTGGGCAAGTCTGTTGTTTCCTTAGTGTGTGTCATTAGTTTGTTTTCTAAAAAAATGGGTGTTGCAGAAATAAATGCAGAAGCATAGGGTTGATAACTGACTGAGACTCTGCCTTATTTCCAGATTGAGGTCTTGTCTCCATCTAGTCCAGAGTTTCCCAAACTTTTTTGGGAACTACAGTTCCCATGATCCCTCACCACTGGTCATGCTAGCTTGGGATGATGGGAGTTGGAGTCCAAAAACTGTTGGATCTAGTTCATCATAGTGTTTTCAACAGTGGTTTGCTAAATGCCTCAGGGAAGTTGATAAGCAGGGCAGAATTCCTTTGCTGCTTCATTCTACATCTGACATTCATAGATATTCTGCCTCTGAACATGAAAGAGGAGGATGGTGACAAAACTAGAATTAGCTGGCTCTGCCTGTCGCTGGCTCTGGATATGCCTACCTTTGACCTCCCTGCCTTTTGCTCTGTCAACCACAAATGGTCTCAGTCATGACTATATTATGTTTCTTATTTTATAGAATGAGGCACCCACCTTGCTGACGGGAACGATATTTTTCACATTGAAGTAGAAACCAAAATAGACCATATTGAAAACTCCATGACGTCCCAAAGTAGCAGACAAGCCTTTGTTGAGTCCCTGGAGCCCCAACCCATTGGCCTGAATAATCTGCCGAGCTTTGGCAAAGGTAGATGGCTGCTGTATGGGGGGGGAAAAGCAAAGTAACCATAAACCATAAGCCCCTTTTCCAATTCGATGCTTAACCAATCTCCATTGTAGAAGACAATAAATGAAATGGCCCAATCCATATTAAAATATAACCAAATACAATAATTTGCCAAGTAAGCAGATGCACATGTGAATAGGTAATGAATATAAGGGCATCTGTTCTGAAGTCTACTTAGAAACATGCATGCACATCCATGAATGAACTAGGAAAGTTCTCCTATACGCAGTAGTCAGGGAGGGCTGTCATCCTCTCCTGTTACATCGCCCTTAGGAACATAAAAGGCTGCCATGGATCCATTGAGCTCAGCATCATTTGGGAAACTCAGAGTGAAAAGCTTCAATGAAAAATGGCCATCTCAGTGTGTGTATAGGGGGATATTCTGCTGCTGGTGGAAATGGTGGGGTGAGTTCCCCTGTGACAAGCAGCCACCTTAGGCGGTGGAAGCACCTCCCCGCTCACTCCACCACTGCCAAGAGCAGCGGAACATGCCTCTCTTGCCAAGTTTTGGGGGGAGAGAGGCATTCAGGTGTGTGGCGTTTCGTCTCGTCTTCACTGCCTCTGGGGCAAATCCCTTGCAGAACTCCCCCCTCTCACCAATAGGCAGAGGGGACCCTCTTGAGAGATAATTCAAGAGGTGGTGGCCCAGGAGAGGACTTTATCTGTGACAGCCCTCAGGTTGTGGAATTCATTCCCCACAGAAGTTCCTTTGGCACCTGTCATATGCTGAAGGTGTGCATCTCTTTACCCTGGCACCAGACATTTGAGTGGGAGAGAGAGAGATTTTGAACCCACCCTATTCTCTTGACTGCAATCTCTTCTGTTGTTTTTTTTAATTTTAATTTTTTAAAATTAAAGTAATAATCATAAATAAATAAGAACAAATATGTGCACCCCACCACTGAGACCATTCCATTGCAATTATCCAACCTCCCAAAATTTCAACAGACTGCAATCTCCTTTAAGTGTTTTAGCATTGCAATTTTAAATGGTTGAAACCTGCCTTGGGACCTTATGGTGAAGAGTGAATAAGAAATCATAGAATCATAGAATCAGAATCATAGTATTTTAGAGTTGGAAGGGATGCCAAGGCTCCCAAATAATAATAATAATACTGAACTGTCAGAGGCCTAGTTTTGATTATTTTAACTACAGTGGTTGTTGTTGCTTAGTCATTTAGTCGTGTCTGACTCTTCGTGACCCCATGGACCAGAGCACGCCAGGCACCCCTGTCTTCCACTGCCTCCCGCAGTTTGGTTAAACTCATGCTGGTAGCTTCGAGAACACTATCCAACCATCTCGTCCTCTGTTGTCCCCTTCTCCTTGTGCCCTCCATCTTTCCCAACATCAGGGTCTTTTCCAGGGAGTCTTCTCTTCTCATGAGGTGGCCAAAGTATTGGAGTCTCAGCTTCAGGATCTGTCCTTCCAGTGAGCACTCAGGGCTGATTTCTTTAAGAATGGATACCTCGAGTTAAGTACTTAATTCGTTCCGGAGGTCCGTTCTTAACCTGAAACTGTTCTTAACCTGAAGCACCACTTTAGCTAATGGGGCCTCCTACTGCCGCCGCGCCGCTGGAGCACAATTTCTGTTCTTATCCTGAAGCAAAGTTCTTAACCTGAAGCACTATTTCTGGGTTAGCGGAGTCTGTAACCTGAAGCGTATGTAATCTGAAGCGTATGTAACCCAAGGTACCACTGTATAAGATCTGGAAACTCTCACATTCTAGGCAATAAATGTATCACAAGCCAGATAAAAACAATCCTGTTCCAAGACATATATTTCTGATGAACAATTGAAGATATTCTAGACTCTTCCTTTGGCTTCTCTTGCTTATTTTGGTGTTATTTTTACTATAATATCTGAAAAATCTCTCACTTTCGGCTAATAATTGGAACCTGTGGCCCTTCAAATGTTGGACTACATCTTCCATCATGACCATTGACCATGTTTGCTGGGGCTAACAGGAGTTACATATAATAAGAAAAGCCCTGCTAGATCATAGCAAAGGCCCATCTAGCTCAACATCCTGTTCTCATGGTGGCCAATAAGATACGTATCAGAAGTCTACCTATCTTGTTGGAGAGCCCCAAGACCTGGAGGGCCATAGGTTCCTTGCTTTACACTACACTTGAACCGCAACCACAAAATATCAGTTTTCTATAAAAATATTCATTGTAAACATTCCTTCTAAATAAGCCAGGGAGAGGATACTTTCAGATTAGAGGAACTGTGTAACTAATTTATGTGACCATTTCTAGAGTCTTAAACTTTCAAAACTCCAATGCATGACTGTGGAAGATTGCTTTTAACATCTTTTACTGTTATGTCTTTAGCCCCAAGTTAAAGATTATTTTTTCTTGTCAATTGTTTGCTTGCTTAACTTTGCTTTTCACTAATGTTACCTTTGTGTAGTCAAATATTTAATTAGAAAGGCAAAACTTGACTTCCGCAAGGATGCTTAAACAGGGAAATGAAGACAATTTTGACTACTGCTTTGTAAATGGTGCTGATTTCAATGCACTTATTTGTTTAATGAGCTCCCATTGCAAAATGCCAGCAAAAATGACCAACAGATGATCCAAATAATATCCAACCCACCAGGTTAGTGCTTATTCAGGTGACAAGCAAGCTGAATTTCCTTTTAATATTTTGTTTCACTCAGATTTACATATATCTAACAGGTATCTATGATTCACTTTGTAAGAGTAAAAAGCAAATCTCACACAACAACAGAATATATGGCTGCAATAGAATATAGGGCTTTATTGTAAACTTCCCAGCAAGAACTTAATGCCCAGGGAGAGGCATACAAATACCATAACAATATAAACAAATTGCTATGGTAATATTTACCTAGGTCTGTCCAGACCATGATTTTAGTACGCTGCAAGCAGTCTCAATAAATAACAGGAGCGATCTATTTGGAAAAGGCTTATGTAAAAAACATACAACTGATTCTGTGAAGCTCGTTAAGATTGTTCTGAAAAGAAATGATAAAAATTCAAGGGGCAGGAAAAGATTCTTTGATTAATGTGTTGCATTTATGGAAATGTGTGGCATAAGCCAAGTTATGTTAGGGGGGCATTAGAAGTGCAATTCTATGTATGTTTACTCAGAAGTGAGTCTCGTTGAATTCAATGGGGCTAATATTATTATTATTATTATTATTTATTAAATTTATATACTGCCCATCTGAGGATCACATATTGAGGTCATAGCTGTCAATGTTTCCCTTTTTTAAAGGGAAATTCCCTTATTCCGAATAAGATTCCTCACAAGAAAAGGGAAAAGTTGACAGCTATGATCAAGGTGAGTATAGAAGTGCAGTTAGACAGTGCAATCCTAAACCTGTCCATTCAGAAGTACACCTGATTGATTTCAATGGGACTGAGTGCAATCCTACAGCCCTCTGCAATGTTGATGGATCAAGAGAGGTAAAATTGAGCATGGCCAACTCTCTGCTGGCATAGAGGAGCACCACTGCTGGTGGAGGTCCTGAGTTCTGTTTAGCAGGTGGAAAGCTATGACCAGTGGTTGTCCTGCTACTTGTAGCGAGCAGAAAACCATGAAAGATAACCATGGGGAGAAGGCACCAGAGGCCTTGAATGTACAAACAAACAAACAATGGCACAGCCCTCGGCAGTGTGGTGGCAGCAGGAACAAGGGAAAGGCACTGAAATCTTCTCTCTGGGGACCTGCCTGCTTCCTCATTCACGTTAAGCCATGGTTTTTCTCATTTGTGATATACAAACTGGGTCTCAGTATAATTGATATCAGTCGTAGCATTGTTGTTAATCACTTCACTCTGAAGTTTGCAATTTGCTTATTACACATAAGCGGGGTATATTATTTAATTTTTGTGGCTACCTTAGTGTCCAAAGTCAGATAAGTCTGTATGAAAAACGCCCCCCCCCCCAATATCTCACTTATTTAAATGAAGAAAGGAATTTTCTGTTTGTTTTCTTTAGAAAGTTCTTGAGCATTTTCCAACATGTCAAGACATACTGTTTGCTGGTAGATTCATTTCTGCTGCATTTGAAGTAAAGAAAACGTGTTTCTTTAAGTAAGAGCCCTGAATAAAAGGCATACAGAATAACTATATTCCAGCAAGGAGGTGGTGAAGTATGCTGGGGGCTTCGGTTATCTTTTTGTGCTTGAAGTCCAGGTGGTCTCTGTGCTCTGGAAAGGAAAGTCTCTAAATGCAAAAGCAGCTACCCAAACCACTCTATGTTGTCCATACAGTCTTCCAACAAGAAACTGCTCTGCACCCACCACACTAGTAAAGGTAAAGGTAAAGGTAAAGGGACCCCTGACCATTAGGTCCAGTCGTGTCCGACTCTGGGGTTGCGGCGCTCATCTCGCTTTATTGACCAAGGGAGCCGGCATACAGCTTCCGGGTCATGTGGCCAGCATGGCTAAGCCACTTCTGGCAAACCAGAGCAGTGCACGGAAATGCCGTTTACCTTCCCACCAGAGTGGTACCTATTTATCTACTTTCACTTTGACGTGCTTTAGAACTGCTAGGTTGGCAGGAGCAGGGATGGAGCAATGGGAGCTCACCCCGTCGCGGGGATTCGAACCGCCGACCTTCTGATCAGCAAGTCCTAGGCTCTGTGGTTTAACCCACAGCGTCACCTGTGTCCCTGCACCCACCAAGCTAGCTGGCTTTAAAAGAGAGTTAGACAAATGCATGAAGGAGAGGGCCACCAATGGCTACCATGCCGTCCAACATGTTGAGTCCTAAAACCGGGATGCGCGTCTTACTGTCCATGTTCCTGCATGAGTCATGTGACTCATGTGACATCACAGAGCCCAAAAGGATGCAGGTTTTTTGAGCCGTGCATTTTGGGGTGTCACATGAGATCACAGCCCTACACGAGATCTCGGGGCGAAATTGTGCAAGATCAAGGCGACGTAAATGGCAGCTGTGCTCTCGTGAGTAAAAATGGGATGTCCCAGCTTTTATTGGACACTCGCGGGTTCTGCGTGACTAGCCATGATGGCTATCCTCTGACTCCACAGCTGGAGGCAGCAATGCTTCTGAATACCAGTCACTGGAAACCACAGGAGGGGAGAGCGCTCCTGTGCTCAAATCCTGCTTGTGGGTTTCTCAAAGGCACCTGGGTGACCACTGTAAGAGCAGGAGCTCAGCCTGCACTCGAGTAGGACCCTGGCAGAGACACATGCCCGACTGGCATGTTCTCTCCCTCCTGGTCTTTCATTTGGGAGCTTCAAAAGCTTTCTTCTGCCCGAACATCACTGTGGCACACTTAGGGATCCGCAGAGTTTGCGCACCTTATGTGACAGACCTCAGCAACTCAGCATTTTGGCTAATCTACTTTATTTACATATAAACACACACGGAGCACTGCAACATGGCTCCCTCTCTCTCTAGCATCAGACAGCAAAGAGAAAAAGAACAAAGGACAATAGTCCGACTTCATGGAACACAGTAACACAAACATCCTGTTTCCGTCACTTCCCACTCTGTGGAGTCAAAATATATACCGTCATGTGAAAGACGACAATCTCATGACTGCAATCATGGAGCAGGAATTCTAACAGGGAGAGCACTTCTATGCTCAAATCCTGCTTGTGGGCTTCTCACAGGCATCTGGGTGACCACTGTAAGAACAGGATGCTGGACTTGATGGTTAATTGACTATGCTGCTTGAAGGTTATCACTCCTGATCAGAGGTGTAGCTAGCCACTCAGGTGCCAGGTGCGGAACGCATGTCCTGCAGCTGGGGACGGGGTGAGCTGGCCATGGGGACGGGACGCGTTGTGTGATGCCTCTCTGCCACCTCCCCCTCATCTGTAGGGTGGTGGAGGGAGAGGCGGAGGGCAGACGCAAGTCCCACACTGTCACTTCAGGCAGCACAGAGCCTGCAGGCCCCCAAGCCACCATGTTACTCCCAGAAGAGACGTGTGGCTCGGGCACACTGCAGGGCCTGCAGTAAGTGCCGGCCCCTGCGGTGTGGTGCTCAGTGCCAGCCGCATTTTGTTACGTTTGTTGACTGAACTAAAAAGTTTCATGAGCCCAATTTTTATTTTTTAAAACTCATTTTTTGTCATTTTGTCACCCTCCCCCAGTGATGACACCTGGGGCAGCTGGCACCCCCCGCACCCCCTTTCCTCTGCCACTGCTCCAGATCTGCCCTATCAGGAGTGCCACTCTGGGGACAGTACAGTGGTACCTCAGGTTAAGAACTTAATTCGTTCTGGAGGTCCGTTCTTAACCTGAGGTACCACTTTAGCTAATGGAGCTTCCTGCTGCCGCCGGAGCATGATTTCTGTTCTCATCCTGAAGCAAAGTTCTTAACCCGAGGTACTATTTCTGGGTTAGTGGAGTCTGTAACCTGAAGCGTCTGTAACCTGAGGTACCACTGTAATGGGCTAGTTGGGCCAATGGTCTGGTTCAATATAAGTCAGTGTTCCAGAGGTATAGCCTCATAATCTTCTGGCCTAACAAACGTAAGAGTCTATATGTACTGTGGCTTTGAGCACCTTCATGCTCTCTTCTATTAGTTGATTTTCAGCATGTTAGGAGAATACTTTTTTTGGGGGGTATTTACTGCATAATGTTGAAAAACCAAATTGTAGGCTTACCATTCGAACTGTAAAGTTTAGAGAGAGGATATATATTTAAAATAAAAAGCTGCTTCCTTTCTATTCTTCTCCCCTTCCTCCTATCCCCTTCCCTTTGTTCTGTGCTGGTACCATGCCATTTCCTGACCATTACAGAGCAAAGGATACCCTAGAAACATTGATGAGGCTCCGCCAAATACTTATTTCCCACCGCATCGTCCGTATCAAATTTGCTTCTCCAGCTGTTTTGAAATGGCAACACTTAAACTGGGACCATCACTTGTTTTAAACTGCCCCAAGAGATTCCCCTCTTCCTACAGCTCGCTCTTGATTAACATTCTATACTTGTTATCCAAGCACTTGCGTTTCCCAACATATTGAAAAAATATTCCAGTTACCATACCTCTGTGAAAGCATCCCGATTTGCCTGGAGGCTAACCTTGACTACTTCAAAAGGGTTAACCACAACTGCTTCTGTTAGCCCGGATCCCAAGCCAGCAACTGCAAATGTCTAAAAGAGTTAAATCAATCAGTTTTCATGCACACTGCGGTAAAACATCCCCGTACATCACATTCTGAAGTTGAGCATTAAGCTGACTGATATGATGAAAGTCAAGAGACCTACCCTTGTGCAGTAGTATACCATTACTAAACAGCTTTCGTCCTTGATTAGATGTTGACAGTTCATGCAGAAGAAATTACAAAAGCCACAAACCACATTCCAAATATTCCAAATAAAATGTCAAAGTCCTATCAACAACACATTCTCTCTAGATGGGGGTGGGGAAGCTTTGTGACTGATTTTAAGAAGTGCATATGTGGTAAAGCTTGCCCTCCACATTCTGTTTAAGGAGAGTTTTGCCTCGTGAAGAATAATTTACACATTATTATGAGTATAATATAGACACAAAGGCAGCTCTTAAAACCACTTACCAGGGAAGTATAAAACAGTGACTTAATTAGGTAGTAAATCTAATACAAAGAAAACACAGGACTAAATAACTGCGCTTCCCAGTTCAGCAAACAATTGTCTTAGAAGAAAAGTTTTCTAAGGCAGATTTCACCTCTCAAACAACTTAAGTAAGGTATTAGTAATTGATGGCAAATATTTATATACCCCAAATAACATACTGGTTGGTGCTATGGCCTCATTAGAATGCAACTGACAGTCAAGGCATTGACATTATACGGTAAAACAGAGTAAAATCACTTAAGAGTATAACCTTTTTCTTTAAAAAAAACACGTTTCCTAATATTGAGCACTCTGGTCATAACCCAGTAGAGCCTTGGCTGTGTTTAAGAACATTGATTTCAGTGGACTTCTATTTCATACTATTTCCTAGCATGCAATACATTTTGATTGCAGTGGGTTTTCTGAATTCTCTGGCTCTTCCAAAGACAGCTGAATCTTCGAGGAGAGTTCATTTCTGGAAAAGCTTCTGACTCTACATGGGGTTGGAGGAAGAATAGAGAAATTGCAGAGCATGGGAGGAAGTGTTTGTATGTGGCAGAAGCTGAAATCATTACATGCTGCTAAGACCCACTGAATGCACTGGGGCTTGCTTGTGAGTAAAGATGTATAGGATTATACAGTGATGGCCTCTTTAGACCCTGCAGTTCATAAGTAAAACAGAATCAGCTTCCAGTATTCTTCAACATACTGAGTGAATAAGCTGATGAGTTGTAGGTGACATACAGCCAGATATAATCATCATACCAATATGCATACAATAATGGCACAGCCCATTGCCACCACAGGTGCAGAAATATAATCAGTTGATTTGAAGTGGGCTGGGTCAAAATATAGACCACTGGAATCAATGGGTTTAAACACACTCAAATCTATGATGGAATATAGATGTTGTAGACCCCCAAACCAACTTTTTATCTGCTGGGGGAAATTTTGTTTTCTTTTTTGTGAACTCTGCCAGATCTAAAATCATTCTGCCTGACTTCAGGTACATCTCTTGTTTGCCTTCACCATCTCCTTGCCGAAAAGCCCTTGAATCATTACTGTCAGTCTCCTCTGCCAAGGCTTTAAGAAGTATTTCATAGTCTATGAAGCGCAATAAACCATGCTGTACACCAAAATACCATTTTCTCCTAGAAAGCAAAACGAACCAGTGCTTTCACTGTTAAAAAGGTATGTGGCAACTTTAAGGATTTATCTCATGTTCTTTGGGGAAAGTGGCAGTCCACAAGAAAAGAAAAGAAAAGAAAAGGGAGAGAGAGAGAGAGAGAGAATCTTCAAGGACAATGTAATAACAATAAAATAACAGATGCATTCAATAACTAGAATAGTAATAACTCAAAGTGTCTTCATGCTGACTTGATATCACGCTGGCCAATTATGCAAATTCTAATGAAAGGTCTCTTCCTTTATATGGCGAGCAAAAATATGCCTGTCACAAAACTTCCACTGAGAGAGCCAAACTCCAGAAATGCTTCCAATCCTATAACTTGTTTAACCAAGAAATCTATAATCCAGATGGTCAGGAGTTTTTGGTTTGGTTTTTTTGCTAGTGCACTCTTCCAATTTGCTTTTCGGTAACAGCATTAAAGTCACATGGACTGATTCCTGGGTGGCCAAGTTCCTAGGATCTATGAGATGCATCCTGCCCAAAGATCTCCAGGCACAAATTCTCTTCCATATTTTGCATAAACAAAGAGGGTAGGATCCAGACTGGCAGGAGCAGCAGCAGCTGCACTTGAACAATATACAAAGATCCTCCTTCATGTGGACCCTCTCTGAAAAGTCCCCTATCAAGGTCCAAAATTAATGTGGGGCTGCCATTGGAAGGACATTTTACTCTTCCACTGTGTGTGAGCAAAAGTTCTTTCTGCTAGTCCACAAAGCATATGGATCTAACACAATTTTTCTCTTCTCTCTCTGACTTGTCCCTCCATTCATGTGTCTTTGCTCAACCTATTTCATTATATTGATCAATGTCAGGGGAGAAGGAGAAGGAGAAGGAGAAGGAGGAAGAATGGGAACTATAGTAAGTTTCCCTATTCCCATTACAAGAGTGTATAACCTTACTTACCAGTGCTGGTGACAGTGAAACATTTCCTAGTAATTTCTTGTATTGTTCAAAGGTGAAAAACTGGAAAGTAAATACAGTGAAATTTAAAACTCAAGAATGGAGTAGAGATTCTTATCAGAGAAAACTGTTTACCTTTATTGGTCTAACAAAAGACAAAGAGAATGATTTGATCTGGTGGTCCGTTGTTGAGTGATTAGTACTACATACAGGGCTTTGGTTAAATTTGAATCAGGCAAATTTTGTTCTCATATCACTTAAACGTATATTAGAAATATTCAGACTATATATATACAGACACACACCCATATATACACATACATACAGATACCAAGCACTCAATCCAATTACAACAGCTTTGTATTTCAATATCTTCTTTCCTCTTAGCCCAGAAAGATAATAATAATACTTTCCAAACTTCTTCAAAAATCAAATAACTATTTGTCATTTGTGTAGCTTCTTGTGCCAAGAACAGACTGCTCCTTACCAAACAGTGCAAAGCTTTCCTCCTTATTCCAGATAGTGAATACAGGGCAGTTTTCTCTTTTTCTTATGATCATTGAATGTCAATTTAAACAACTTAGACTGAACCAACACTTGCAAAATCCATCATTGTTGAGATCAGCAATACTGTGCTATTACGATTTGAGTAGTTGACAAAACAATTCTAAATTGCTCCAGTCTTTGGTACAGGAATCATTCCTTTAAAACTTGGTAAGAACATTGGATCAAGCACAGTATTAACGTTAAATATCACCATCACTATTGGGTTGTTTTTTAAAGAACCAAAACGAAACAATGGTTTGGATCCAGAGGTACACAAGTGTAAGGCTGCTTGAACCTGGACTTTTCCACCCCCAGATCCCCAGATAACTATTTAAAAGCAGATTTTCCAACTGTGCAAATTTCTCACTAGAAACCCCCACACTAAAAAGGGGGGCAGGAAACACAGTAAACACAAATGGTGCTTTGCTCCTTGCTTACACTATGTATCAGTGGCAATTTCTGCCTAAGAGTCAGGAGAGCTTATACATTATACGGCAATGATTCATTCATGGATCTGCCTCCATTCAGTAGCTAACAGGTGCAAAACCAGGAGTAATTTAAGGGCATTTACAAGGATGTGATGAAGCATTACCTGCACAAAGATGTCGAAAATATGATTCGGGCCACAAAGAAGGCATTTTAATATGGTTTGGGCAGTTTAAGTATGGAAACTGAGCACATTCTTCCCTTGCAAAATTTGTGCACATGCTTACATGCTGCCCCTATTACAGCCTTCGGTTAGGTGATGAATAAACACACAGACCCAACATGTCTAATTCCTCTCCTCTCATTTTTCAAACTGTACATTATCAGCTCTCCAACAGCACACAAATTTTCTCAGTTCCACAATTTGCACACTAAACACACCCACCCTTTGAGCCCCACTCCACAAACCTTGCATGACATTTTGAATGTGGTCCTGCAGTGGGAAGGGAGAATTGCCCCAAGCCATCACTCTCCATGGGCATGTGGGGGTGGAGGTAAATGTCAGCAAAGCTGCTTTCTGTAGCAATTGGCTGTGCAGAGATTCTCATGGCAAAATCAGCCACACAACTGATCCAGCAGACTGGAAAAGTAACTTCAGCACTCCTTTCTGGGTACTTCTGCACGACCAAGTACCCAGCGGAGAACTCGGCTGCATAGCTGTACCAGGCATGTCTCTCTCTTCCCCACACTTGCCATCACAAATGGCCTCGTGGGCCAAAGTGGGAGTTGCACCAAGCCAAATTTGGCCTGCAGGATGGAGTTTCTCCACCCACTAGATGTAGAGGATTTACATCAGGAAGACTAGTCTTACAGTAAGAGCTGTTTGACAGTGGATCGGACTCCCACCAGAGGTGGTGGACTCTCCTTCCTTGGAGGCTGGATGGCCATCTGTCATGGATGCCTTAGTTAAGATTCCTGCATTGCAGGGGGTAGAACGACATGACCCTTGGAATCCCTTACGATTCTATGATTCTCCTTGCTGAAGCTGTTATTTCCCATCACTATTCTCTGGCTTTGACACTATTTTGAGGATACCTGGTGCGATAAAAAATACCATGGCATTCACACACACGGGATATATTCAGAAATGACCCTTACATTTAAAATTTCAGAGAAAAGACATTGAGTGGGTAACACTGCTCAGCAGCTGGCAACATGGCTGTACCCTGGAGCAGAACTGTTTTCACTGACATCCAATGAAGGGGTCCCTGGAGGGTGTAAGGGAGTCTACCTGCAGCAACTGCCAGTGCCTTCTTGTGGAGCACCAGCTCAGACCTCGAGAACCATAGTTTTTGGTGCAATTCTCCTTTTCAGCATGCTCAGGCTGCTTTGTAAAGTGTAACATTTCCCTTTGCTCCAGTTCAACCCCATTTGAAACCGGTTTCACACATGGTACCCTTGGAAGAAGCATTCCACCCTACCATATTTCTGTCAGGAGCTCATCCTACACTCAAGTAGGACCCTGGTAGAGACACATGCCTGACTGGCATGTTCCCTCCTTCCTGGTCGATTGTTCGGGAGCTTCAAAAGCTTTCTTCTGCCTGAACATCACAGCAACCGATGCCAACAGTCATCGGTACATTTAGGGATCCGCAGAGTATTCGCAGTTTGTGTGACAGACCTCAGCAACTCAACATTTTGGCTAATCTACTTTATTTACATATAAACACACACGGAGCGCTGCAACATGGCTCCCTCTCTCTCTAGCATCAGACAGCAAAGAGAAAAAGAACAAAGGACAATAGTCCCACTTCACGGAACACAGTAACACAAACATCCTGTCTCCGTTGCTTCCCACTCTGTGGAGTCAAAACATATACCGTCATGTGATAGACAACAATCCCATGACTGCAATCATGGAACAGGAATTCTAACAATTTCTACCAGGGCTTCTGCCATATTTTTCTCCCAATATTTAACTCTCCTTTGACACCAAGTCCACAGGAGTGTGGAGTACTGGGCCAGTCGCAGATGCTTGAAGCATCCCTCAATGTGGTCTTTCTTCTGGAGGACAGGTGCCAGTGGTGGGTGGGGCTAGAGCAGGCTTCCTACAACTCCCATGATCCCTAGCTAGCAGGACCAGTGGTCAGGGATGATGGGAATTGTAGTCTCAAAACATCCAGAGGCCCGAGGTTGAGGAAGCCTGGGCCAGAGGAGAAAGTGGATGGAGCAATTTACCCTTGTGCTAATTTCTACACATGTACACACCCTTCTTCATCCTCTACCCTGGAAAGCAAGAGGCAGAATCAGAGTTCAAAGACATATTCCAACTGAGCAAAAACACTAAAGAAGGTGCAAAGTGGAGCTGGTGAGGGGTGTGGTGTGGCATGGGGAGAGTTTGATGCTTCAATGAATGGGTGAGTGCCTAAGGCCAAAGAAACTTTTCATGTAAGATGACTTGTAGTATACAGATGGGATTTTAAATCTCCTTTAAACATTTCCGAACGGATGAAGCACAAGTATTATGAAACATGTCACCTTACACCATGTAGCACATGGAAAACTGGTCCTACTGCAGTATTCAAAAATGTATCTATAAATCAGAACATGGTAAGTTAATATCCTGAATCCAGTATAGGATTCAATGTTAAAAACTGTGCTACAAACACTTGTGAAAAATTAATTTGGACAATAACCCTACAATATGTTTGTACTCAGAAATAAGTCCTATTGAGCTCAGTGGATTGCTTTGAAACACTGCAATTTTATACGCAAAGCTCTGGGAGTCGTATGTCTCCTTGAAGTCAATGAGACTTCACTTTGAGTAAACTTACGAAGGATTGTACTGTAGAAGTGAGCAACAAAATCAATGCAAAATTAGGTGAAATTAGGACTGCGGCCTAAATGGCAAAATTACAGCACAAGCCTTTGCCTGTCTACTCAGAGGTAGGCGCCATTGAGTTCTATAGGGTTTCCTCTCAGAAAAGCATGTATAGGATTGAAGCCTAAGTATCAAAACAGATTTTCATATTGCACATTCAACTAACAGATCTACCATTTTTTCTATATATTGTCACAACGAACTTTTTCATGGAATTTTAGGTATTCCTTTAATGTTTCCCATACCCTCCATGCATGCTACCTAGCAATCTTTTGCACTTAAAATTTGCTTTCAAAATACAATTGCTTCCTAAAGCCATAAAGAGAAGAACTAGTTAGTATGCAGCAACTCTGTTTCATATTATGGGGACAGTTTTGAAGCTGAACAACCCTAGGAAACTCTAAATGAAGGACCAAAATGCACATAGCCAAGCGAGTACGACTTAGCCTTTCAGAAAATTCAACAGTTTGCTTCAATGCTCACTTTTTTTCAGAGCTCAAAATGTCCTTATCATAATAGAGTGAAGCAACTTTTGTTGCTGTTGAACAGTGATATTTATTTTATTTTATTTTTTGCTATGGTAAAAAAAATAAAATGCTTTCTTCACAAACTTCCAAAGAAAAATAATTGCAAAATATATGTCTTCGTGTATCTAATAACCAGTGCTGTCCATCTGGCAAAGATACATTTAAATCTAAGTTCCACAGAGGAGAGAAAAAACGTCAAAGTACTTACCATATGTCTCAATAACATTAAGGTAAAAATGTCTGGAAAGGAACACGTGCAAAATATGTATTTGCCCAACAAGATCATCTGTTAACCATTGTACTGGCACTGTTCATGTCTTTTCTTTAAGTCGAAACTAAATCAGGGCTATAAAGTTTGGCTTTTTATCCTTCAGAATTACCAGCTTTCTTTCAGAAAGGGGGGCGGGCAGAGAAAGACAGAAAGAGGCACAGACAGACAGACAAAGGATCTGAACTCTTCAAAGTGAAATTGTCTTTGACACATGGCGTCCAAGTGACATATTACCTTAATTATAATGGCTTTATTTTTACATGCAAATGGATTTACCAAAGGAATAGACAATTATATTTTTCTTCTGAACAGGAACTCGGCCTTGTTTGTTTATCTGAGTGATCTTTTATCAGCGCAGCAGTTTTATAATTCAAGGCAGCCTTTCTCTGTAAGTTTCCCTGAGATGTGGATGGCAGGTATGGAGGCAGCTGTACAAAATTACCACAATACAACTCGAATTATTGTATCAAATTTGGAAGGGATTCCAAGGGCCATCGAGCGTGTGTGTGTGTGTGCGCGCGCACACACACACACACACACAAAAACGTTTGGTGATTCACCCCCGCTTCTCTGGGTAACTCTTTCCTAGTAAATTGGGACAAATCTACAATTTCCTTAGAAGTAAGTGCCACTGAATTCAGTGTGACTTTCTTCTGAGGATTGTATTGTTAGTGTTGAAACAAAGCTCATGGGGAAGGTCTCTCAAGCAAGTTGTCCCAATTCAATCTATTCTAAAATAAAAATTCCTAATTTATAGACTCATAATTATGTGAACATCCAATTATAGATACTGATGGACTTTGTATATATAAATATAGTGTGGGGGGGGAATCTTAGTCTGCAATCATCATGTATTTATCAACAGATGTTTGAACATTGTGTGTGTGTGTGTGTGTGTGTGTGTGTGTATGCATTCACATGCATGCAACCACAAAATCTGCTTCCTTATCTAAATCAAGTACTCCACATTCTTTTCTCTTTTTCAATCTAAGATTAGCAAGCAATCCAGACAATTCTATCTGAAATGCAAGGTTACTAGCAGGCCACTGAATTTCAGATTGCACGGCACAGGAAGTATAAGGAAAGTTTCTCCTTTAAAGAGTGGATGGACAGAATGTGCTCTATAGTACTCTCTGAACATCTAACCCAGTATGTGAGGGTAAGCCTGAGGTTTTGCAAAGAAAGAGCATTTGGACACAGTGTGTATTTAAGCTATGTCAACCTTTTGTATTTGCCCTCCCCTATCATCCACGGTGGGGAGGTTCTGTATCCTAAAGGGAAGGCCCAAATTAAAATGGTTCGCATCTGGAAAGAATTCAAAGACAACTTTTATTTTTACTGATGTGTATTCAGCAATGGTTTATATGTTATCAAGTTCTCCATTTTCATACCTTATACTGCTGCCTAATTCTGTGTACCATTCACTACTCAATAAAAACATTTATAATGAAAAGAAAAGAAAAAGAAAAGGTAGAGACGGGCTACTACTATTCCATCAATTCAGATATAGTGAGACATGTGTAAAGAGGTCTACACTCAGCTTAATGGAGTTCTAATCTGAAATTCCAGGTGGTATAATACTTGCTTAACTCGCCATCTATTTCATGGAGGACCCCAGACATCCATAGGGCCTGCCTTTTAAAAAGAATTTATGGGATCAGCAGTTTCACCTGGCCCTACTGTTATATGGCAGCTGGCCACCCACATCAGTTTTCTGAAGCTGAATCCTGGTTGTGAATCTTTCTAGCTCACACATAATGTTTCTCTGACTAGGTGGCAGGTCGAGCCCCTCACTTCTTCATTTTTTTTAATTGTTTGAAACAGCCTGGATTTTAATTATTTATTTTGGTGTTTCCATTATGTTTCGCAAAAAGCTGATTTGAGCACAGAGAAAGCAGGCAATGTTTTACACAAAGAAACAAAGCCCATTTGTGAAAAGCTCTTAATCGCACAGAATTTTTACAGTGCTATTTGGAAACAAAACAAAAAATCAGGTTTAAAAATGTGTGTTAGCGTTTTATTGGTTACAGTATAGTTATTGTTGTTGTTAGTTGTTGGCATCTTGGTGGGGTGGCAGTACAGTGTACCTCGGGTTAAGAACTTAATTTGTTCCAGAGGTCCGTTCTGAACCTGAAACTGTTCTTAACCTGAAGCACCACTTTAGCTAATGGGGCCTCGCGCTGCCAGAGCACGATTTCTGTTCTCATCCTGAAGCAAAGTTCTTAACCTGAGGTACTATTTCTGGGTTAGCAGAGTCTGTAACCTGAAGCGTCTGTAACCTGAAGCATATTTAACCCGAGGTACCACTGTATTCATTTGACCTTCCCCTGGCCACGTGGCCATGGCTTACTGGGAGGTAGAAGGCAAAAGGGCGCTGAGGTCGTTGCATGCAATTGCACTGGCAGGAAAACTAGATTTGTTTGCCAGTGGTTTGCACCGCACCAGCCTCACCGCTGCCTTCTCTCTTCCCCTCAACATCTTGGTGAGCAGCAGCAATGAGGGCAACAGAAGGTCAGCAGAATACCGCTGCCCTATCACAATCATAATTTAATTTGTATGCCACCTTTTCATACTTAAAACCATGCTCAAAGTAGCTTGCAACGTGAAAAGATTTGCATAATTACAAACATAACAAAAGTAATAATAAACCATAAATAAAACACATCCAAAAGTGTGCAACCAAATTGAACAATTTCCACATAAATCACAGTAAGATCTAAAAAATAAAGATACAAAACATTAATATCAATAATAGCAGCAACAAACACACCTAAACAATGCCCCAGCCCCATCAGCTGCTACTGGTGTTATCTCATATGTTACCTGTCATATGTTATATAACAATAGTGAATTATATTAGTGGAATAATACCTTTACTGCCCTTTTGGGAGTTTCAGCCAAGATTGGAGGGAGTATACCTTTGTAGAAACCGAACAATCTATTGAAAGAAGAAAAAGAAAAGGTTATTCAGGTATGTACTGTATGAGCATTAGCCAAGTGGCAAACCTGTTTTCTTTTCAGAATAAAACAACTACAGTAATCTCAAGGCAGTCTTAATTATTCAGAACAGCCCTTATTGTCAACAGTGAAGGTCTGTTTTCATACTGATTGTGTAACTACTGCTGCAGTCCTTAAATTACGTATCCTGAGATAATGCCACTGACTTCAAGAGGACAAAACTGAAATGAATTATTTGAGGAACATGGCTCAAATCTGAGTCTACACCTCTGAAAGAATAAGCGAAAAGTAAACACAAATTCAACACACAGTGTATATAGATTAGGGCTGGAAGCTATACTATCCAATAATAATCCTACTCAGAGTAGACCCATCAAAATTAAGAAATGGTGGTTTCAATGGGTCTACTCTAAGTAAAACTTAGTTGGATACTATCCAGTGGGACTTCATATTTATTATAATTTATAATTACATTTATAGCCTACCCCACCTCCAAGGAGCTCAAGGTGTCATATATGTAGGGTTGCCATATATCCAGAATTTCCCTGACATTGCTGGGATTTGGCCGTTAAAACCGGGTCCTGGCAGAAATTGCTTAAATGCACGGGAAAATCCAGACATATGGCAACCCATGTAGAAAGTGTAGCTTTTGGAGAAGTTTGGCAAACAAAAAGCAAAAGACTTGTGTCCAGATTATCACTTTCTGAAATATGACAACCCTATATATATGGTTCTCCCCACCTAAATTTATCACCAAAATTGATTAGATTAGGCTGGGGGTGAGGGGCTGGGGCTCGAGTCACCCACTGAGCTTCAGGAATGAATTGTTGTCTTCTAGGTCCTAGTCGCACATTCAAACCATACTACTTTTTATGCAGAGAAAAACATCATTCATTAATTGTTTACTATCTAGGTAGGTAGACTTTCAATAGGTAATATAATCTTTAATGAATGGAAAGTGCTAGTGCATACACACAGATACAACCATTTGGGAGAGGGGAATTGAAAGGCATATGTTTAGAAGGCTCCTTCAAAATTTAATTCAATTTGCAGGAACAGTTGCGGCTTAATTTCACAGTTTGATTTGTGTATATTTTCCCAATCATAGAATTGTAGACTTGGAAGGGACCCCGAGGGTCATCTAGTCCAACCCCCTGCAATGCAGGAATCTCAACTCAAGCACACATGGCACGTGTCCATCCAGCCTCTGCTGAAAAACCTCCAAGGAAGGAGAGTTCACCACCTCATGAGGTAGACTGTTGCACTGTCAAACAGCTCTTTCTTTCAGGAAGTTCTTCCTGATGTCTAGTCAGAATCTCCTTTTTTGTAACTTGAATCCATTGCTTCAGGTCCTAGCCTCCAGAGCAGGAGAAAAGAAGGTTGCTCCATCCTCCATGTGACAGCCCTTTAGACAGTTGAAGATTGCTATCATATCTCCTCTCAGTCTCCTCTTTTCCAGGCTAAACATACTGTCACGGTCTGGTTTATGGGCGGTCGAAGTCCTGGCAGAGGACATCAGGACTGGGGGCAAGATGGTGGGGTGGGAGCAGGAACAAGAGTCCAGAAGCCAGGAGTCCGGAAGCCCAGGGTCCGAGGGTCAGAAAACCAGGGGATAAGAAGCCAAGGGTCCGAGGATCAGGAAGCAAGAAGCCAAATGCAGCAAGGCAGGAAGCGTGTTGCTGTGGCAAAGAGCCAAAGGGAAATGCTGACCTTATATGCCTTCCCGGCTCTTGCCACCAGGTGCTGTGAGTTACCAATCGGCCTCACCTGTGCAGCGGCCCCTTGCCTCTTGAGAACAAACTTAGGAAGGCCCCAGGCCTGCTAAGCCCTACCGGTCACAGGGCCTGGCTCCTGCACACACTCCTGACACATACCCAGCTCCTTCAAGCGTTCCTTGTGAGGCTTAGTTTCCAGACTTTTGATCATCTTGGCCGCCCTCCTCTGCACACGTTCCAGCTTGTCAACATCCTTCTTAAATTGTGGTGCCCAGAATTGAACACAGTATTCCTGGTGTGGTCTGACCAAGGCAGAATAGACCGGGGACTATTATGTCCCTTGATCTGGACGCTATACATCTTTTGATGCAGCCTAGAATAGCCTTTGCTTTTTTTTGCTGCTGCATCACACTGTTGACTCATGTTAAGCTTGTGGTCTACTAAGACCCCTAAACATATCCAGAACATATGAATGTGAGCTCTCCCTACCCCCCTTTAATTTGAGTACTCTTATACAATCCTCATGTGGGTCTTTGCCACCATTTTGTATCTGGCATGGCTAGAGGAATTACATGTAGCTTGAATAGATTTTGTTTAAAGGAAGGAGTGAAAGCAGATGGTAAGTGTAAGTGAGCTGGTAAAGGCACAACAGACCCAGCTCATCACCTGCCTTGCTGAAAATCAGATTTCTATTAAATTCTCTCCCTCAAACACCTTGCCTCCAGAAGGTCTGTATGACTTGTCATCAATGGATCGTAGCTTGTGTAAGACACACCGGATCTGTCTTGTCCGCACCTCAAACATCTATGAATTGACTTTGGCCCTGCATTACAAGGGTTCAACTTGAAGTCTACTTGTGCCCCTCAAGAAACAGACCAAGTCAGTGCATGTGGAGAGAGGGAAAAGAAAATGTGCATTTGATCTAGGAACATAGGAAACAGCAAATAATGGAAAGCACATGAGCTGTGAGCAACGAAAGCCAAAAACTGCCCAAGATATAACCAGGATATCCTGTGACGGGAGTCGTATCCTTACAGATATTTCTGCAGAAGCAACCTTGCTGGGAGGCAAGCTGGGACAGCTGTTTCAAGCAGTAGATTTTGGGGCTTCAGAAGAGAAATCTTTATTCATACGCATGAGCACGTGTCAGAAGAAAACCACACAAAAACACTGTTGTTGTTTTTTGCACCATCTATTTCATTTTATGTTTTTGTAGATGGTGGTCATCTGTCAGTTTTTTCCTTGTCTTATGTCCAGGTTGCCACATTCTCTCAGCAGCTTCATGAATGTATCATGAAAACATACCATGAAAATACGCTAGCATTTTATTTATTTATTTTTAATATGCTTACCATATCTTAATTAAAAATATGTATACACACATACACATACACACACACACACAATCAATCAATCAATCAATCAAGAAAAACCACATAAAAAAACAAAATCATAGATCACAGGTTATCAGATAACTGTCCCCTTAACAGTCAGTATAACCTTGGTGGCATAGAACAGTTTTAGCAAAAATTTAAAAATGAATCCTGAAGACCCATGCTGAATATCTGTTGGAAGGGAATTCCATAAGACTGGGCCAATGACACTGAAGGCTCAGTTTTGTGCTGATAAGCCTTGCCAACCTGGGGGACAACCAATCATTCCTATAGATGATCTCAGAGATTTTAGTGATCATTTCTCCTCATATATCTCATATATACATCTGTGGTTGTTATTTTCATGAATACCTACATTTTATGCAAACTTCCCCTCGGTCTAAGCATTTTTGTATACTTTTTTTGGTTGGAGAACTGCCCCACAAAATTCAGGGATGTGTGAATTTCAAAGGATAGCTGTATTTCACTTTACATTCAGAAAAGGGCAAATTAGGTAGGTCAGTTCACATTAGAAGAGATCAGTTCAAATTAAACTATGAACTGAATAAATATATCCTCCACCCACAGTTATATTGGGCCCACAAAATATTACTGATCAAAGTTTCATTATTATTATTATTATTATTTATCAAAGTTTCATTATGAAGGTTTATGCTGAAATGTTGGTGCGCAGAGTTATAAATAGAATCTAAGAATGTGACATAGAGGAAGAATTAAATTCACATGATGGTGTTGTGTATTGTTACAGGATTCATTTATGTTGGTCATTTTTGTTGGGCTTCTGTTCTCTGGTGCAGCCAATTGGGCTTTCTCCTGTCCTAAGGGTCAGAGAACTCTCTGGAATGTGACCGTGCAAGAGACTGCAGTGAGGAGGGGAGATTCAGAAAAAACTGTGAAGCTTGTCTAAACTCTAGATCTAAACCATTACTTTATGGAAAGCCAGCTCAATATTTACATTTCAACATGGTATTTTTTTAAAAAAAAATTGTGTGTGTGTGAATTACTTTCCCTCTAATTTGCTCTTCAAGTAACTCCCTAATTTATTTCCAAATCTGGTTCCCCCGCCTCCCCTTTCTTTTCTTCTTAACTTAGTGGGCTTGGGGTGTCATTAAAGTTAGCAGTATCTCTATAATAATAAAGTATCGTATGATATAATAATATATAATATATGCAGCTGCCTCACTCTGTCTAATGGTAGGGCCAGGCCATGCTGAATGCATACAAGTGTCCTGCAGTAGTTATTTTATGGCACCTGACTAAAGTGGGCATGAAGAAAGAAGCAAATGTAAAGGCTAAGGGGCAAGTGATTAGTTCTTGGCTCCAGCAGGGAGGAAAGACTTCTTTTCTGCCTGAAAGTAAAGAAAGAGTCAATCTCTGCCTCTGACGAAAACACACTTCTGATAAATTTATACTTAATAAGAATATAGTGGCTACAGCGTTAGTAGCAATGACATTCAGGCAATCCCCAATTATCATCACATGGGGGTGTAAACATTAGGTGTGGCCTCCAATCTCAGCTCTTCCAGTGTGCCAGCACCACCAGTCCCACAGCTCCCTTTGGTGTGTTGGGGGCAGAACATCTGCAGTGAGTAGACTACTCTGCTTGTGTTGGGTCCCTGTGTGATTTAGACGCCTAGAAGTTGGGAGTTCTAAATTGCGCAAGGAACCTTTGTGGGTAAAAAGAAGGCCTCCCATTTTAGCAGTTATCCCTCCAACTGGTGGAGGACAACAGAGATGGTGATGAGGGCAGCTACTGTGCTCAAGATATGGATAGGTCTTAAGGTCCCATAACAAATTCTAGGATTCTCCCTTCTCCTTCATTTTTGCTATTGTTCAAGGAAGAGGACAGCACCACCAGCGATATAGATACGTGTTCCGAATTTCAGCATGAAAGAGAAGACAAGAAAGTGTCACCACATCTCTAAACGTTTAACGAAATGGAAAGAGTTAACAGCTGCAGCTTTAACCGAAGCACAGTTAAAATGCATTATTTTGTTTCAGCATTAAGCATCTAAATGAACATCACCATTCAATTGTGTTCTGGGCAGCCACCCAAATTCGTCTTTGCAATAGTTGATTTTGAAACATTACAGTCAATCATATCTTCCCAATTTGTTCTTCTTTAAGGCTTTAGGCACCCTTCTGGTTTCCATTTCTTGTTTGGAAGCCTTGAGTCATCCATTTTGGCAACATGTCCAACCCAAATCAGTTATTTTCTCCAAATTATATTGAAATTGGGATCTTGCTTAGTTTGTTGTTTTCCTCCCCTGTCTCTCACATAATTTTCCCTTTAAGGATCAAATACAAAGCTGATTGAAGGCATGCATATAATATCCTCTTTCTTCAGTTGCTGTCAAATCCAAGCCTGTTACCCACATACTTCTGTAATTGAAACAATGACAGAAAGTACCTTTAGGGCCCTGTTCCCTTGCCCTGCATGAATCAGGGGTTCACTGGATTTAGATGAGTTGCAGAGTTCTGCCAGTGAAGATGCACAGAATGTTTGGTGTGAAATGTACAGTATTACTGATGTTAGAAATACTTTTTCAGTTTGGCAACACTAGATGAGTGCTCTTAAAAATACACCACACAGTGCAAAGTGCATATCTGAGTAAATCATAGGAACACTTCCACGGATATTTGAATTGTGGCACCTTGATTTAAATTAATTTTCATAAGCTGACGCCAGGCTGCTTGGTGGGGGATGGAGGGGGCTATTGTTTTTGTATCTTTATTACCGTGTTGCAAATAAGTTCAAAAATTATTCTCTCTCCCCCCCCATCTCCCTCACCTCTTTCTCTCTCTGATTCCCATACAGTGCTGAAATAATAATTTATGATTCATTAAAGGGGGAAACAATCAACCTGGATGCAATTTTGATGATGGATCCAGGTTTACAATGGGTGGAGTTCTGCTCACGGAGATGCTCTGCTGGTGCAAGTGCAGCAGGGTTGTGACATTCACAAATTCTTCCTTTCCCCTGAAAAGTGAATCTACAGGGTTGGGGGACTTTTGAGAACAGCAAGGGAGGGGGTCACAGGGGACTGTAGGGCAACAGGGAGTTGACAAAAAAAATCTCCCTCCTCTGCTGGATCTATTACAGTGGTACCTTGGTTTTTGAACATCTCGGAAGTTGAACGTTTCGGTTTTCGAACACCGAAACCAGGAAGTAAATGCATCCATTTTCGAATATGCCTCAGAAGTTGAATGGCTTCTGCTAGGTGTTTCTCAATTAAATTTGCAGACTGCCCTTTGCACCTTGGTTTTCGAACATTTCAGAAGTTGAACTGTCTTCCAGAACAAATTATGTTCGAAAACCAAGGTACCACTGTATTATTATTATTATTATTATTATTATTATTATTACTACTACTACTACTACTACTACTACTACTACAAAACAACAACAAAATAACATTGGTAGGATACCTTTTATTAGAATCAGCTAAAATATTTTCTTATTATGTTGGGTTCACTTCATTAGAAATGGGAAGGGACTGTTGTTGTTTTTATTGGAAAGGTATACCGCTGTTTGTTTTGTATTTTTTTTTAATGGAACAGCATAACTATTTTTTTTAAAAAAGATATTTATTAAAATTTTCAAAATTAATACAGTAAGAATATAAAAAGTCAAAAAGAAAAAAGAAAAAAAATACGAAAAAACAGAAAAAAGATACATAAAAATTAAAAACACATTAAGTTCACCAAAATTTACTTTCATTGACATATTTTCCCGACCTCCTCATACCTCCCCTTTTTGTATTCCAATTCAAATTATTGATTCAGCAAATCCTTAACCATAATTCTTAACCTAATAAATTAACATGTTATTATTTTACTTTTACTCTTTCATCCATTTCCTCAATTTATTTTGCTAACCTTATTTTCCTTTAATTTAGTTCATTTTTTTAAAAAAACCCAAACTTAAACATCAATACTTATACATCAATACCTATTCTTAAAACATTCTTTCTAAAGTCGACCCAAATTCCCTTCCACGAATTTCCCAAATTTCATAAACATTACAAAAACAAAAATAAAAGCAAAACACATTATACTTATGTACCCTTTGGATCCCCAAACCCCACCCCCCTTTCCCGGTTCCAGTCCCCAACAAATGTCCATCAGTCTTAATCTAATATTTAGCCTGGAGATCTCACATCCGAGGCTCTTAATTCTCTCTCAATTCCTCTCTGCTGGTTTTTTTGATAGTCCTTAAAATTAAACACCAACTCTCGGAGAAGCTCTGGCCCTTCAGGATCCATGTTTCTTTCAACCAGTCCTCCATACTTAAAGGTGGAACCCAAATCTTGTTTCTTACTCCTTTCAAGTCCAAATGTCCCCAAGGCTCCAACCTCCACCTTGAGCAAATTTATAATCCTTAGGTCTTCGGATCTCCACATAAGGAGATCTTTCCTTTCTTCAATCTCCAATTCAGGCCAGATTTTCCACATCAAATTCTTATTTTCCTTCATTACCATCATGTCAGGCCTCAAGTCCTCCTTCATCATCTGCAGCTTTTCAGGGACAACATATGTCTCCTTCTCCAAATTCTCAAAGTTGTCAAATTTCTCTTTCTGTTCAGTTGAATAAACTTCCAGATTCAACTCCTTATCAGTTTCAATGATATTGTTTACAGTTGAGTCCAGAGTTGTAACATTTATAGCCAAAACATCAATTTGGCCTTGCAACTTTCCCAAGAGAACAAAGACTCTGTCCAATTCAGCCTGAATTCTCCCTTCTCCAGCCATTCTTGTAATGTCCCAAATCCCCCTCTAGAGGGATTTTGGTTTCTTAGTGTTCATTCCAATCCAAGTCCAAAAATCCAGCTAGTTTGTATCAGTTCTTCCTTGTTTTCAACAAATTGTAACAAAAATTGTAACATATATAACCAGCAGAAGCAACAGAAACAAAGTTTTCTTTTTCCGTTTTGACAGCTACTTTGACAGCTGTCAAACTCTTTAGTACCTCATCGACAGGCTCTCTCGCGGAACACTCCCGGGTCCGGGAGGGTGGCACTTCGGTTCCCAAAATTAGCTCTTTATCCTCCAGCAAAATTTCTTATACTGCCAAATTGTGAAATTAAAGTCTTTTACCAAAGAAGAAAAGAAGAAAAGGTTCTCTCGACCTTAGTTAGCAGGTCTTTGCTTTAACTTGTTTACAAGACGGGGAGGCAGACTTCCTTTTTACACCTTCCCCGATCGTGCCTAATTCTTAAAAGCAAAATTTTCTTTACAGTACCAATTTCCGTAGTACTCACGGGTTGTTACTTTTAGAGTCCAATTGTTCATAAGAAGAAGTCAGCGCTCTCCAACCATGGCAATGCGGCTTCACTCTGCAGGAGAAGCAGTCGACTCTCCGCACCGCGCTGCTCACCCCGTCCCCCGTTCCAAAGCCTTTAAAAAGGCTCCTTCACAGGTCAGGGGGGCGCAAATGGTGCCCGCCGAGTCACCAGGTTCACAGGCTTCACCGCCTGTGATTTTTATGGGTCCCCGCGTCGCCGCAGCGGCAAGACCCGATCCTGCAGAGCCAATTCCCTCCGGAGCTCAGAGGGAATCCGCCATTAGTTGATGGCGCTAACCCGGAAGTCCCGGAACAGCATAACTATTACTATTGCTGCCACCACTAACATTATGGACAACGATGATACAGTGGTACCTCGGTTTAAGAACAGTCCTATTTAAGAATGATTCGGTTTACAAACACCACATCGGGAATAGTGTCCCGGTTTGAGAACTTTACCTCAGTCTAAGAATGGAATCTGAACAGTGGAAGGGCACCAGTGGCAGGAGGCCTCATTAGGGAAAGTGCGCCTCGGTTTAAGAACGGTTTCAGTTTAAGAACCGACTTCCAGAATGGATTAAGTTAGTAAACCGAGGTACCACTGTAATTTTAAAAGTCCATTACTGCTACCATTATTATAAATTCTTTGTGGGGAGATATTAGGTAGTATATCTAGTTTAACCTTAACAGATCTCAATCTTAAAAACATCCAAATTCAAAGGAAATTGGTGCATCACTGACAGGATATATTATCAAGGAATATAGGCAAGGATCTGTGATGTGTACTTTTAACATCCGCAAGATTAGTTCACAGGCTATTCCATAGTTAGCAATACATTTCCTATATTGCTGCATTCAAATGTCTGACCACAGCCTAGATAAACCACACATTATTTACAAGTAAAAAAAAACACCAGTTTGCTGTGGGTTCTTTTTAATACCATTCCACTCATTACTAGCTGTATGTAGGCCAAGTTGAAGTACATCTCAATTTGCAGATAGTCACTTAGGAAATTTATAAGCAAAGGGATTATAGTGAAAATGAATGTAATCCTTTCTTTTAAAGTATACAAAATACCTCTTCAGAAGTTAATCAAACACAGTTGAACACATACCTAATGCTAAAAGGTTTGTGTATTGTGCATTGCTGTTTGGTATTCCAGTACTTTCAGCTATAATACTCTGTGTACTTGGCATTCAGCATCGTCAGGCATGGTGCTATTCTACATCAAACTAAGGAATATGTTTGATATCCATTCCATTCTGCACGTACTCTCTATATTCTCTATAAATTTACTAAAAATTCATTGAATATTTGATGCCTTTTTCTGATGTCCTATATCTCCTTTAAATATTTGAGCATATCTGATTGCAGACGTGCAATATCAGTTATGTTATAGATGACCTGCAATGACACTAGTATCAAACAGTATCAGACCAATTGGCTTCAAGTAGGTAGCCGTGCTGGTGTGCCGTAGTCAAAATAAATTAAAACAATTCTTTAAAAAGATAGTTAAAAAGACTCTTCTTAAAAACCCAAAAACTCCCTTAAAAGAATCAAGTCTTCAAAAAAGTTGTATGATCTAAGAAGGTCTTTAAAAGAATCCTTCCAAAAGCATTTAAAAATTAAAATGCAGCACTTTAGAGACCAACTGAGTGGTTTTAGGTATAAGCTTTCATGTGCATGCACACTTCTTCAGATACACTGAAACAGAAGTCATCAGGCCCTTATATATAATCAGAACATTTGGCATTAGTATCAGACAGTATTTGTTGGCCGTCATAAAAGAATCTTCTTCTTTGGCGATCACTCGTAGCCGAGTAAGATTGTCTTCCATAAACATGGTTTTAACAATGAGTCCGCCAGTGACTGTGGAGGCCAATTCTGGATTCACACGTTCTTCCACAGTGGGGACATTGGTTTCTGGGTGGGAGTTGATCATGGTGAGGGTTTGCCAAGTGTGCCTTCCTCTTAGCACGTTTCTCCCTTTCGTCCTGAGTTCGAGGGTCTTCAAAGCCCATGACACCTTTGGTAAAGGCTGTTCTCCAACTGGAGCGCTCGGAAGTGTTTCCCAATTGTTAGTATTTGACAGCATGTGATATTCAACAGCAAGTGAAATACAGGATTGTACTCAACATGACACTAAGGTGAGTGTTCTGTCAGCGCAAGGTTTTCTCCTAGCACAATGGAATGTTCTCTGCCATCCCCCACCCACCCCATAAATCTGTTCTGGGGGTTCCCCAGCCTTGCGGAGCATATTTGGCAATAGTGAGGGGCATGCACAGGGTGAGGAGAGGGAAGAAATACTGTTGCATTAGTACTAATCCTTGCACCAGTGCAATAATTTAATTGAATAGTGGCTTTCATATTGAATGTGAGTCAAATCAACAAAGAAATGCCAACCATTTTAAAGGCGAAATTTCACATTTAAAATTCAAAACTGAATTCTGTATTCAAAAATTCACATTCAATATCAGATAGCGAAACAGGAAAATATGACAGCATGTCTACTGTGCTCCACTGAATGCAAAGAGAAGTTATACTCAAGAAAAGTATACACATTACATAATACTCATGCTATAATATGCCCATTAAAGTAGTAACTTTATTACTTATTCCTTTCTTCCTTAGGGCTCAAGGCAGCATGCATGCTTCTTCCCCTCCCAATTTTATCCTCGCCTCGCCTCTGTGAGGCATATTAGGCTGGGAGACAGTGACTGGCCCGTAGTCACCTTGTGAGCTTCCTGGCTGAGTGGGGATTTGAACCCAAGTCTCCCAGTTCTTAATATAGCACACAAACCACTACATCACACTGGCTTTCTAAATTCCCAAAATAAAGACACTTAGGGCAGCCCAAGAAGAAGGACACATATAGTGTGGAAAAGGAGATCAATCTAAGGCAGTGAGGATGCTAATGAAATATATTTTTAGACTACTTTGGAAGATTCCAGCTCAGAACTGGCTCAGGAACCACTGGGTTGGCCAACAAACGGATGAATAATCAGCATCAATCTAATTTATTTGGAATGACAGTCATGGCCATATTTACAACATATGGGTCAGATTAAGTAGTAGTTGCGCGCCATCATCATATGTGACTTTGTTATTTTTGCAGAGAAACGAGTCTCCCTTCCACAGTTATTAATCACCCCTCAATCTCTTGCTCAAAACCCTTGCTAATTTTTGGCTGCCTGTTCTGTTCACGACACACCTATAAATAGATTCAGCAAGAGAAGGAAAGATGAGAACACTGTCCTCTCTTCAAGCAACAGAAAGCGAAACTGTTAACAATTGCCTGGTGTGCTGTTGTTTTTTTAAAAAGTGTACAAACTAAATTCAAATATTATTCCCTCTAGCCTGCAGTACTCTATCTACATATTTTTTGTAGCCAAGTATGGTTTTTTTGGGTAAAGTCTAGAGGGAAGATGGGTCTTATGACCTCAGCTGTGTACTTTGCAGCAAATGCTGAGTATTCATTAGTGGTTCAGAAATCCACATCTTGTACTGAAATTTAGCTTATAGCTTTTTCTTACTTCCTCAGAAAAGAAAATGGCAATGGTTGTATTCTGTTGTAATAATACATCGAACAATAGAACTGAGCCCTGTCATCTTGGTTTACTCTTATTGTGAATGCTATTGGTCAACTTTAGGGGACGCGGGTGGCGCTGTGGGTTAAACCACAGAGCCTAGGGCTTGCTGATCAGAAGGTCGGCAGTTTGAATCCCCGTGACGGGGTGAGCTCCCGTTGCTCAGTCCCAGCTCCTGCCAACCTAGCAGTTTGAAAGCACGTCAAAGTGAAAGTAGATAAATAGGTACCGCTCTGGCAGGAAGGTAAACGGCGTTTCCGTGCGTTGCTCTGGTTTGCCAGAAGCGGCTTAGTCATGCTGCCACATGATCTGGAAGCTGTACGCCGGCTCCCTTGGCCAATAAAGCGAGATGAGAACCGCAACCCCAGAGTCAGCCACGACTGGACCTAATGGTCCAGGGTCCCTTTACCTTTACTTTTATGGGTCAACTTCAACATATTAGGTATATCAGCAGGGTTGCCGGTCTCTGGTACATGTGTTTTTAAAATACAGACCTTATTGTCTGGGTTAGGAAGTAGACCCAGGATCTTGGAGGAATCTGGCAGCTCTGGGGTGGGACTATTGTAAAATCTGGTAGATGAAGTGTGGTGTCAAGGTAAAATCAAGGAGTGCGAGCAGAGCTTGACAGAATCTGGAGCTTATTAGTTTTTCAGCCCTAGGTAACCCGTAGTACTGGTTATCTGACAGAACAATGATTAACTGGTTATACCTGTAAATAGTAACTAGCTAGGAAATGTATTTATTGGTACAATGGTTTCCTATGTTCCTAGCTGATGAGCAGCCAAATATCCATGGTGGGGGTAGATGTGTTAGTTTTGTACCATATGGCTCCCATCACCC
Organism: Podarcis raffonei; assembly: GCF_027172205.1. Taxonomy (NCBI): domain Eukaryota; kingdom Metazoa; phylum Chordata; class Lepidosauria; order Squamata; family Lacertidae; genus Podarcis; species Podarcis raffonei. Next base: position 33,049,587 of record NC_070602.1, on the reverse strand, counting down.
CCCATTGTTCTCAAGACTTTTTGAGTCTGCCACAGAGTCAGCATGGATGCAATGCTACCTGACTCATGGGTGAACTACATGTTACATGAAAATCATGCATCCAAGTCCTGAGATGGGTCCTGAACAAGAATTAGATTTGAAATCAATAGGGTTGAGCCAAAAAATCTCAACATGTTGAAATAGGGGAGGGCACTAGCTAAGGAAAGACTGCTACAGAGCGCATTTTGTCCCATACAAAAATTGGAGGATATATTCATTATGGTGTTAATTTCCACAGTCTGTGCCACACAAATACACAAACACCCCACTTGGCTTTTCCCTGCCTTTCTATTTACAATAGAAAACAGTTATAGGCAAGCCAGAAGAAATTTCCCCAAAGCTTATAAACTAGAAAAATGTCTCATTATGACTCAGATTGTCAGAACTGGATGAACGTTCAGCAGGCATTTTTAGCTGTCCAAACACTAGGGCAAAAATTATAGAAGGATTCTTTTCTGGCCTTTTGCTAACAGAACTTTCCTTTGCATAACAGGTACATCAGGAAACAGTCACTGGTTAAATATTGCACCACACCTAGGTCTATTCACGCAGAAAAATGTGAGAAAATGCATTTGGAACTTTTGTTATGAGAGAGGATGACAGCAATTTGTTCTTTTCTCTGACGTCACCAAAGACAAACCTTTGCAATTGTATGCTGAGTGTACTGACAACATGACACAGAATTAAGCTATTTAATATCATCACAAAAGAATGGATTAGTAAGGAATCAGTTTCATTGCAGATTGATAGCCTTCGCTGGAAAGAAGTATTTTATTTTATTTTCGCATCAGCATATCTACATACAGTCACAATTAGTAGAGTACTATTTCCCACCTTACTTTTAAATAAAAAGCACCAAAGGCAGTAAAGATGACTGTATTTATTATTTTATCATTCTGGCTACCTTAATTCAATACACACAGCAATGGAGTTTGCAAACACTTCTGCATTTCCACTTATTGGTGACTGCATTTTAGATTACTTAAAAGTACCAAATTTGCACTTAAAAAAAAATAACCTCAATGTCTAAATAAGCTCACTTGTAGGCAAATATAACTGCAGGTGCAAGATGCTGTCTGAGTTGATTTGCACTTCCAAATATACAGGCAGAAAGCATTTACATGTGCCAATTTCCCTTGCTTACAAGGCCACATTGCTTAGAGCTGCTTTTATCTGAATTTTCATTTCTATGGACATATGCTCAAACTCATGTCATATGGACTAGTTACTAACTAAAATATTCACGACAGCCCCCACCCAACACTTCATGCACAGCTTCTGAATGAAGCAGGAAGTTCAAGGACTTTTTCAACATTATGGTTTTGCTTCATGGAGAGCATTTATATGTTGAGAAAATCATGGAAAGTGCCTAGCTTGTCATAATCCACGTAACAATATGTGCATAGAAGCTACATATTCTGCATAATGATGTAGATAATTAATAATGAGGAGGAGGAGAAGTAGGGATTTGATATCCCACTTTATTACTACCCGAAGGAGTCTCAAAGCGGCTAATATTCTCCTTTCCCTTCCTCCCCCACAATAAACACTCTCTGAGGTGAATGGGGCTGAGAGACTTCAGAGAAGTGTGAGTAGCCCAAGGTCACCCAGCAGCTGCATGTGGAAGAGCGGAGACGCGAACCCGGTTCCCCACATTACGAATCTACCTCTCTTAACCACTACAGCACAATCATATGACAGTTGTTATCTGTGGAAAGGGGGATGAATGCACACTATCGCCATCCCATCAGGTCCTATACATTCAGCATGGATGTTTATCAGTCACCAACTATTATTATTATTATTATTATTATTATTATTATTATTATTAATAATAATAATAATTTATACTCTGCCTTCCCTCAGCTGACATATAAAAATGAGAACCACTATAAACATAGAAAAAACAATAATTAAGAAGCAATTAAGTATTGGTAGAAGTAAAACTATATGCATATATAAAATTTATTAGAACCATGCAAATAACTATAATAAAACAGTGTGGCGCCAGCCCTTTCATTAAAAGCACTCACTTCCCAAAAGCATTTGGAACAAATACCTTTTGCTATTATCCAGCAGGGCTCTTCTTATGTTAAGCATTTTAATATACTATTAGTTATGGTGGTTTTTCTCTCTCCAAATGTCCTGACGTGGCCACATGCCATTTTTGCCTCCTTTTGAGGTAGGTAAGAAAGAGAGGGAGAGGGAGAGAATCACTGCGGCAGCTAGACTGGGAGTGGCTGCCGAGAGCACATAACAGCGGTCCTGAAAGACCTACATTGGCTCCCAGTATGTTTCCGAGCACAGTTCAAAGTGTTGGTGCTGACCTTTAAAGCCCTAAACAGCCTCGGTCCAGTATACCTGAAGGAGCGTCTCCACCCCCATCATACAGCCCAGGCACTGAGGTCCAGCGCCGAGAGCCTTCTGGTGATTCCCTCACTGTGAGAGGCGAAGTTACAGGGAACCAGGCAGAGGGCCTTCTTGGTAGTGGCACCCTCCCTGTGGAATGCCCTCCCATCAGATGTCAATGAAATAAACAGCTACATGACATTTAGAAGACATCTGAAGGCAGCCCTGTTTAGGGAAGTTTTTAATGACTGGTGTTTTAATGTATTTTTAACCTTCTGTTAGAAGCTGCCCAGAGTGGCTGGGGAAACGCAGCTAGATTGGTGGGGTAGAAATAAATTATTATTATTATTATTATTATTATTATTATTATTATTATTATTATTATTACTACTATTATTATTATTATTACTATTTCCTCATGATCAGCCAAGGAACTTCATAGTTGATCAGGAATTTGAAGATCAGTCCCCCAGATCCAAATCCAGTTGTTGTTTGACTCCAAATCCTATCACTTCCAGATAGCATGGCTAACGGGAGTTGTGTAATCCAACAACATCTGGAGAGCCACAGTTTCCCCACCCTACTCCAGCCAGTGCCTTATCATTTATTTTTACCACTAAAGATTTTTGTTGTGAACTTTCCCAGTCCTTTCCATCAAAAGCCAACCCATCCTGTAATGCATAGAGGTCCCTTCTGCTGTTTTTTTAATCAGGACTTGTCTGTCTAGATTAGTGGTGACACACACACTACGTAATGTCACAGTCCTTGTAGATTTTATTTTTCAAACACCTTACAATGTGTTCTTTGAACAGCCAACCTGCCTCAGCAAGTTTCATTCCCTTTTTGAAATGTTTTCTTTATCTGTGTTCTTTTGATCAGTCAAAACGTTCCAGCCCTAGCAAAGAAGAGCTGCCATCTTGGCATGCAAGGAAATAATGTCAATTAATCTTAGCTGTGCAGCACCATAGTTATTGTTGTTATCATTCCATATTTCTTCAAAACAGGCCAAATGTCTCCAAAGGCCTTTAGGCTCCTGTCCAAACTTACAATGCAGATGATATAATAAACTAAAATCAACTCACTGTAATTGACTTTTCATTTTGAGCTAGACTAGGGTAGATTAGCATCAGGCTCATGTAATGCACAGTGATTCCACAAGCTGGTTTACAACCATCTGGCTTCATCAGAAGACCCGTCACAAAGCCAACATAAATAGCAGCTCATTGGGCATGACTAAATGATTATCTGCTTTTATACAGAAGACATGCAGAGATACAACACAAACATGATCCTCTGCAGCCAGTATGAGGAGAGATTTTGTAAAAAATAAAAAAATAGAAAATGCCTCTCCATATGTCTGCCAAGAAAATAGACACTTGAGACAAAATTTTCTTCCAAGCCATAAAAGTTTGATTTGCATTCTTGTCCTTGCCTAACAGCTCATGGGAAGGAGTTACTCTATGTCTTCATCCAGGGCCATCCCAATACATTTTGCTGCCTGAGGCAAAAGACAATATTCTGTCTCCTCCACCTCCATTCCATGTACAGAAGCTTATTCGACTGGCTGTCAAATTTTACTTCAGTGCTGACAATGGGATAGCATCCTCCTTTGCATTTGGGGACAGCAGTCTCATTCAGCAGATGCATGACAAGCCTATGGTAACATAGCTCTGAGGAGAATACATACATACATACATACATACATACATACATACTTTTATTAGTATGCTGCCTTTCTATAGTTCAAACCATGCTCAAGGTAGTTTAGAACATGGAAAAAAAATTACAACAGAAAAATCATAAACAATAAATAAAATATCAAAAAATACATAACCAAATGGAAGTATTTCCACATAAATTGTAAGATCTAAAATAAAAACAAATCATATTATTGTTATTTATTAATAATATTAATAATAGCAGCAACTGCACCCCCAAACAATAGTCCTTAAACAATATCCCAGCTCAATATAATGTTGAGGGTACTCAGGATAATGGCTGAGATGAAGCCACTGTTGTTCCACCACCCCAGGACCAGCAACCTGAGGAAATTATCTCATTCTGCCTAATGGTAGGGCCGGTGCTCACTTCATCTGGTTGTTTTTTAATCCTCAGAATAATTCTAGAATATTGGTGCAGAATATTAGGTGCAGAAGAACAGATCAAGGCTGATCACCAGACCTTAAAGCAGACCTTATTTGAATAAATATTGTAATATTAAAGATATGTAACCACTTGAAAGAAACAATTAGGCCTAGGATTAAAATGGAATTAAATTTATAAATAAGAAAATGTACGATAAGGAAAGCTATGTAATATGATTAGGACTGTGATATGGTCTTTTGAAAGACTGATATTGGAAACTGCTACATATAATTACTAAGAAATTTGGATGGAAGAGATTCGAGGAAGTCAAATACTATGTTTATGAAGATGGATGGTACTTAATTTTAATTAATTAAGTGGTAATATGCTGTATGTATCTTTTTTCTCTTTTTCTTTTATTCTTTGCTTGTTTTTATTGTTAATCTTTTTTCCCCCCCTTTACTATGTTTATCTACTGAAAATAATAAATATTATTTGGGGAAAAAATAAAGTAAATAAATTGGTTTTTGGGGGTGTTTGTAACACTGATTCACAATGTCCCAGTGAAACTGCTGTTCATATTTCCCTGCTACCCCTTCCCTTTCCTGAGCCCCCCCCCCACTTGCCTTGGGTAGCTGGCAGCAGAGGCAAATCGCAAGGCCGAAGGCATGCCTAACATCTTCTCCCACAGCAGCGTATGGGGATCAGATCCTGTGTAATGGGAACTCCACCACAAGGGAATTTCCCCCTTGGATAAGGAGGACTGGCAAGGAGTGTCAAAAAAAAAGGTGGGCTTAACCAGCAATAACGGGGCACAGCCTTCTCCCTGGGTCTGTGGGTCTGGGTTCCCCAAGATAAAGGGAGTGGTGGCAGCATTACCGGTTCTGTTTTGTCCTGATTCTGTAAAAAGTAACGGGTCTGCCAGCCCTGCTCCAGAAACCTGCAAAGGCAGGTGAGGGAGGGGCAAGCGGCGGGGGCCCGTTTACCACACCCCAGTTCAAGTAAAAGCCAGCTTGTGGGGAAGCCGTGGTCAATCTCCAACGTATCCAGGTAGGACTGGGAGAGACACCAAGGGAGAGACCTTGGAGATCCCCTGCCAGTCAGTGTAGATGGACTAATGGTCTGACTCGGTATAAGGCAGCTTCCTATGTCCCTATGCCCACCTTAAATTGGCCACTGATCATTTGCAATATCTTTGTATACAACTTCTCCCCCCACCTTCAAGCCCCAAATTGGGCCCCTTCCTCTTTTCTCAGTCAGTCACCCTACACAAGCAGCAGCAGAAACAAATTAACCTCTAAGAAATGCATGCTGGAAAGAGGCTATAGGAAACTAAACTTACGTGAAGGATTTAATTTTCTAGCAACGTTTGATTAACGCACATTTTTTTAAAGAACTAATTTAGCCTCCAGGTAGATGATCTTTATTCTATTATACCGTTTAATGAAATGGCATTACATTACAGCAAATCAGACACCTAAGTTCTGCCTAGAATTCCTGAGCAATGTCGATTTTCAGTATTTCATTCATTCATTCAATTATATTTTTTATCCTTCCTTTCTTCTGAGGACCTCAGGGCAGTGCACCTGGTCTCTCCTACCCCGCCCCATTTTACCCTCATTATAACCTCATAAAGGTAGGTTATATAATAACTGGCCCAAGATTACCCAGTGAGCAGTGTCACTGACAGGGATTTGATCCTGAGTCTGGCGCTGTGGGTTAAACCACAGAGCCTAGGACTTGCTGATCAGAAGGTTGGTGGTTTGAACCCCTGCGATGGGGTGAGCTCCCGTTGCTCGGTCCCTGCTCCTGCCAACCTAGCAGTTCGAAAGCATGTTAGAGTGCAAGTAGATAAATAGGTACCGCTCTGGCGAGAAGGTAAATGGTGTTTCCGTGCGCTGCTCTGGTTCGCCAGAAGCAGCTTAGTCATGCTGGCCACATGACCCAATAAAGCGGCCAATAAAGCGAGATGAGTGCCGAAACCCCAGAGTTGGTCACAACTGAACCTAATGGTCGGGGGTCCCTTTACCTTTACCTACGTAGCCCAGCACTCTGTCCTCTCCCTATTCTCTTGCACTAACATCATTGACCTTGACTGAGACGTCAGACCTGATTGCCTGGAGAAGGAAGATCAAACCCAATGCTCAGCTAACTTAGAACTCCTTCACACACCTCAGGACCAGCTCAGACAAAACAGGGCTGTAACTTAGAAAGTGACTCTAACCAAGAGAGGCTCCATGCTATACTAAAAGTCAGTGGTTCCTTTGAAATAAAAGAATTCTGATCTCCCAGATATTGCTGGACTCCAGACAGCTTCAGCCAGCATGGTCAATGGTCAGGGATGAACACCTGGAAGGCCACAAGTTCTCAATCCTGCTTTTAAGTTCAAACCTGGCAGCAGAGGTGAAAATATCTGTATTCAGATTATTGTGCTAGTTTTCCTGTTTATAATGCTAGCGCTTCTGTCATGGTTTACACTGCATTACCCGTTGTGTTATGGAATTGTGTTATGGAACTGTGACACACTAAATTTCATTCACACCAGTTGATATGGTGTGACACATAAATGAATATGTTGCCGCCTTTTATACACATGCATGCATCTGTTAGGCCATGATTCATCTATGAAAACGGCAGGAAAGAATTGTATGCTGGAACATCACCCCGAGTTTCATCACATGGTATGTTCCATGAAAACCAGATGAAAATTACAGCACAAACCACCACTGCCCCATGATTTTCCAGCTTAAGAAGGTTGCAAACAGATTTCTCCTGGAAGCAGTTAACATGAAAATGAGTATTAAACTTATCCTAGATTCTGCTAGATTTCCAGAACTGGTTTTAATGTTGTGTGAAAGATCACATAAAATGCAGAAATTATCAAGTAAGGATATGTCAGGAAAATGGAATGAACTGTTGTCTGAAAACAGCCACAAACAGACACCTATATCAGGTCTTTCAGAAAATCAGGGCATAGTCCCATATGGTAGGTAGCTAGAGCAATTTGTGAAGATAACTGGGTATTCACATTTTCTTAATTTCCCCCTTTTACTGGAGCTGCTGGGCATGTTAGTGCATTGCTACTTCCTTTCCAATTCTGAAGAAAAACCAAGGGCAGGATCCTATGATAACGTAATAGGAATTCTTATGTTGCCCTCTGGAAACTAGCCAAGCTGAACCTCAGAAAGCAAAGGTTTTTAAACTAAATGTATTTTAGTAATGTCATTTCATGTTGTGGGAGCATTAGTTTCAGATCAGTGACATGCAGAATTCTGGTATTAACCACACCAAAGTATAAACTGCCAAAGTAACTGGCATAAAAATATATCTATTTTCATCCTCAATTGACTTTAGGAAGATAGGTTCTTTTGAAAAGGTAGTTGACATTAGGGCTCCATTGAATGTTTGAGAGTGGATATTTTCATTACACAAAACAGGGTTTGAGGCGATCCAAAACGTTCACATAAACCCTCCCAAAAGCATCCCATTTTTTGGTAATATCAACACAGTGTTCTTACTCCTGTCTCTGGGGTCTCACATCAGGAATAACATAGCCAATAATGTGCATTCAGACGCAAGGATCATCGCATTAGTTTTTCTGGTTACAATGCTAGTACTTCTGTCAAAGTTTCTAATATTCCTTTCAAAGTATATAATTACCTGTTGCATTATGGGACTGTGGCTTTTTGATCAAGAGATCACCACGTCACACTAAATTTCATTCACACCAGTGTGACACGACAGCAGACATCATTGGGCCTGTCACCATTCTTTATGTGCATGCTTCTATTCCCCCATGATTTACTCATGAAAATGGCAGGAAATAACTCTCCAGGGTTCTCTCCCAGCTTTACCTGGAGATACCACAGAGTGAACCTGGAGCAAAGCCCTAGAGCCGGCCCACCCATGAGGCAAGGCGAGGTGACTGCCTTAGGCGGCAGAATCCACAGCATATCTTGCCTCCGTGGAATGCATTGGCCAGGGCCGCTGCTGCAGAGACAGTGATGGCTGCAGCCTGATCTGCCACCTCCTTGGCAGCCACCCCCTTTGGCCTCTACAGCGGTCTCTTGGTGAATAGGACGCAGTGCTGGTTTCCTCCCACCCCTACAGAGGAAACGGCAGGGGCTGCCACCTGGGGTCTCATGGCCTCTGCACCCGCACACAGCATGATTCAGAGCAGACCCCCACCACCACAATGGCCTTTGATTTGACCACCCTCCCTTGCTCCCAATGTAGATCTTTAACCCCCCCATGGTTTCTGATGTAGAACTCCACTCACTCCTCCTTCCCTCTTGAGGAGGTGCCATTTTGTCATTTGCCTCAAGGGCCAAAAAGTCTTGGGCCAACCCTGGCTCTCCCACCGAGCTGTGGACTTGCTTCCTTTCAGCCTGTGTTGGATGTGGCCTTGCTCCTGAGTACTCTTCTCTGCTGCCAGTATTTGGCAGCAGTCTGAGGGCAGCACTCATGCACAATACTCAGTCTCTCTAGTTTTTTTGTTTCAGTGTGTTTGTGTGTGTTTTCATAACACCACAATGCCATTCTCCTACATACCTTTGCTCCTGCTACCCTAGGAATTAGGAAAACTATACTGGCCTCTCCACACACACACACACACACACCCCGCACGCACACACGCATACACATTTTCCTCACCCATGAGCAGGATGCCCACTTAACTAATGGAGGAAGAAGTGATGTACAAGAACCCCTATGAGAGAAGTAACCGATATGTCAACATTCCACAGTGATAAACAGGTGAGGATATGGGTTTTCAAGAACAATCTCTTGTCAGTTAATCTGATAGACCATCTGGGCTTAACCCTAATTTCACTGATATTTAAACCTCCATTCCTCTATATAACTGATTGCTAAATATCATTCCCATTAACTCAAGAACTTAGGAGGTATATTTTATTTTATTTAAAATGACTCTCACATCATTTCCCATTTTGGATGATAGCCAAATGATGGATTTCACTCCCCCCCTCCCCTTCTCAATGTTACTGATGAATTCAAAGTAAAGCGCACTCCATAGTTACCGGAACAAAGATCGCTAACTTTGAATGGCTTGAGATAGGTAAACACAGCTGGGGTTGTGACTCAATTAGTAGTAATGCAACCTGCTGCCACACAAGAATCTCTGGCTCAGGTATGACCTCAAGTTTCTCACCACTCCAGGTGCTGGGAGTCTGCAGGGTTTGTTTTTAATGGAAATAATGATCCTAGACCAGGAGGATAAGAGTAAGGACTCTCTTATTCCTGGACATTAAAAATGAGACTACAGAGCCATAAATGACTTGATCTTTAATCCTAAGTATGCTTCCTTGGAAATAAATTCCCTAAGATCAGTGGAATTTGTTTCCAGGTAAATATGGTTAGGATCAAGCTGTAACTTCACTGCTTTTTCTAATGACAAATTGTATGAGATATCTTTCCTTAAGTAGATGTCAAAAACTTAATAGCAAACAGCACATACATAAACAGACTCTTAGCTCTTATACCATGAACATGTCCTTAGCTTTCCACAAGGTTAGGAAATGTGGAGAAACCCAAAGTAAATAATGATTACATTTTCAGTCAACCCCAAATGGGACAAAAACACAGCAAAGAGTGAACACCAGAAAAACGGGCTAGGTGTGTGGCAGTCAAAATATTAGACTGGGCAGGACAAACATACTCACATCATTAAGAGAGGATTGCTTTTAAGCAGAATGAAACATGAAGAAATACACCAGATCTGTGGCAGCCTTCCCTTTCCCATGGAGAGCATTGTGCTCCTTCACTATCAGTGCTCTCCATTTACTCTTGCAGAACAAAAACACCCCTGAGGAAGGGGGAAAGATTTTTATTAAAATGGTATAGAACTCTGGCACAAATGGTGTATATAGTGAAAGGGTTTAGTCCCAAATGCTGGCATTGTGGTCAGGAAAAAGGACTATATTCACACATGTGGTGGGAATGTAATCTGGTTAAGGAATATTGGCAAAAGATTATAAAGGTAATTTCTGGATTATTTCAAATAAACATAGAAGTTAATAGGGATTTGTTATTTTCGGGAATACTGGGAAATAACAAAGTAAAAAGTAATAAGCAAGAGCTGTACAAGATTATGATTCTAGCTGGTATGGCAGTTATTGCTTTGGGATGGAAATAAAAGGCCAAATGGAATAAGGAAAAATGGAATGATTATGTTTTTGAATACGTACAATCAGAAATATTCGCACAGATAGTGGCAGGGGATAGATGGGAAAACAAATGCCAAAGAATCACAAATAAATGGGCTTTTTACAGGGACTGGATAGAAAGAGGGGAAGCCAACCCGAACATACAATCTCTGTTTATCCTGGAGGTAGGCTGTATGAATTGTGTATTGTTTTGTAATTATTTGTTGGGTCTCTGGACAGTAATAAAGATTGATGATGACATACAAGCTCGAATGAACAGACTGTGTACATGGATAAAGATATGAAGAAGGAAGGCCTGACCGGGGGGGGGGCTGGAGTGGGGGGGGGAGGTAAACCGGATGGTATTTTGAATGCATTTTTTATGTAAGCCTTTTTTCAGAAACCATATATATTAATGCTATGTAGGTATGCATTGTAGTAGGAATGAATTGTGTTTTGTATTCTTTGTTTATAGAATATCTACAATAATGTTATGCTACTAAGCAAATTTAATAAAAGTTAAAAAAAAGGAAGGGGGAAAGCATCCTCCTCTATGCACACCCACTTGTGATCCCACAAATACCTGTAAGCCACCTGGGAGAAGAAATGGCATTATCTGGGCCTGTAGCCAGTGGTGACGGCTCTGCAACATCAACTGCAGCAGTGAACACTTGCATATGAAGAGACAGCTTGGGCAAAAGTGGGCATCTCATTGGATTGATAATAGTTGGAAGTCAAGGACCTTGGCTCTGACTCCTCAACAACCAGACAGTCTATATTTACAGAAAATGCCTATTGGCTTATGTAGCATGTCTCCAGCAGACCACTAGGACAAGGGAACATAACTACGGCAGGTTCTGCAGCTGCATTCCTATCTATTCTACTTTACGTTTTAACTAGGATTGCCATACGGACGTTGCTGGGATTCGGCTGTCATAAACAGTGTCTGGGTAGAAATTTCTGAAATCTGGACAGATGGCAACCAATGTGGGAAGTGTAGACTCAAAAACTTTTGTCTATCTGTTTGTCTGTCTGTCTATCTTGCAAAAAAAGCTCAAAAACTTTGTGTCCAGATTTTCACTTTTTGAAATATGGCAACTTCTTTCTTTCTTTCTTTCTTTCTTTCTTTCTTTCTTTCTTTCCATTAAAGATTTCTGAGTTTACAAAAATATTTGCATTGTCTCTTTCTTCAAGTTGTGTTTTCGACAGATCAGTTTCATTTGTTGTGAGGCATTAGTGTTGCATACAGTGTTAGGGGGGGAATGGTGAGTGGGGTGGGGTGGGGTGTTAGTGCTTCTATTCTTCTACTTAGTGTATGTGTGGGGTTTTGTGTCAGCATCACTTGTGTGGCTTCTCTTACTTTTCGCTTGTTGCATTTCCTTGGTGGTGAGAGAGGTTAGGGGTGGCCTAGGGTGTGGCTGGCTGTATTAACTCCTTTCTGTACTGATGTAATTTCATAGCTCCCAGGCAGGAAATGCAAGTCCCTTGTCTCCTCCAGGCAGGGGCAGAGCAAGATGGGTGCGGTGGGTGTGGCCTGTCCCGGGTACCACATCCGAGGGGGGTGACAAATTGCTGTGCAGCAGTCAATGTATGTGAGAGACGCTGTGGGCTTGGTGTGCACAGGCTTACTGCTGTCAAAACGGTCCGCCCGCTGGCTCCTCCTCAGCCTCCTCGTCGCAAGGCATGCGATCTCTGCCAAAGAAGCTCAACAACTTTGCCCCCCCCATATGAAATAAAGCCAAACCATTTTCGCAGGCAAAAATAAAATAACAAATTTCAATGGGGGGTGGGGGACAAGATATTTTTCGTACTGAGTGGAGGAATGGCAGATGAAGATGATGGACTTTTTGGAGTTAGCCGACCTGACCGGAAGAGTCCGCGACCAGAAGGAGGAGGAGTACCAAGAGGAATGGAAGAAATTTAAGGATTATTTAGTTAAATATGTTAAGATAATTTAAATAGAACTACTTGTGAGTAACAGATTGGCCTAGGATTTAAATATGTGAAATTGTATAATACTATGGATAGAAGTCAAAATGAAAAGAAAGAAAGATGTTAATTGAACAAGTAAATTTTATATGAAAATAGTATTGGAAAACTGCTATAATGAGTTACATGGAAACTCAGCTAGGGGGATTTGAGGAAGTCACCCAACAATGGTAACAAAAGTGGGACTATAATAGTTAGGATAAATGTTTGTTTGTTTGTTTTTCGATATTGTAATGTTTTTCTTGTTTGTTGTTACGTTTGTTAGAAATTTAGAAAATCAATAAAAAGAAACTGGAAAAAAAGAAGAAATTTTTCGTACCGGGTACCACCTGACCTTATTTTGCCACTGCCTCCAATCCTAACCTGAATTGTTTGTGGGGAGGTTGCATTATGTTGCATCAAGTGTTATCCTCTACTTTCTAGTGCATTTCTCTGTCACTTTCCTCACTGGAAAAAGTCCAGTCTTTAAGGGAAGTGGTGTCATTCTGCAAGACCTTTAAATCAACTTTAATTACGCAACCTATAGTGACGGACTGGAATTGCCCTGCATCTCTGACTGAGCACTGAGTCACTAGTGCTATGAACAGTTTGAAACAGCACCAGCTAAACAGATTAAATGAACAAACCCTCCTCCTTTTCTTGTTCTACAGAAAGAGATTTGTTTCTTTGTGATGCATATCTAGTAATGGTACAATGTTATTGTACAAATAGGCAGAAGTGGCTTTTTCAAAAACGTAGAGTTTATTCAGTTCAGCATTTTTACCCCCAGTTTTCTGCTAAAATGTTTAAACAGCATGCATACATTTCTAACAATAAAAGTAATCATATTAAAAACAGCATTAAAACAATCAAAATTAGATCAGGCTAGCAGGATTCAGAATCCCCTTTGGAAAACAATACCTACAAATGCTTGCCAAAAAGAAAAAAGAAAAAAGTTTTGGCTACCTCTAACCTATATAGGACAAGGCTAGAGATTTTTAAAAAAACTTTCACAAGTGTGTAGAAAAAGAGACCATCACTTATTGGTAAAGCTCATGCTTTGCATAGACCCCAGGTTCATTTTCCATAATTTCTGGTTTAAAAAACTAGGGAGCAGGTGATGGGAAGGACCTCTGCCTAAGATGCTGAAGAGATGCTGGCAGCTGGAATAGATGATTCTGGGATAGATGATCTAATAGGCTGACCTGCTTTCTAAAAGGTAGCTTCATATGTTCCAATAGCAGAAAAGCTGTTCATAGATAGATGTGTGGAATAGGGCTGGGCAATATATCAATATATCATTCAAAACTGGTATGAAGTCCATATCATGATATCAGTTTCATCATTTTTGTCCTGGCAGTATTGAGAATCATGATGTGTGTTAGGCTGGGCAATACAGCATCTAAAACTGGTTTGAAGTCCATATCATGATATTGGTTTCAAAATCTTTGACCTGGAAATATATCACAAACCATTTTGTGTATGTGCGTGTGCGTGTGTTTGTGAAAGTCACAACGTGGGAAAACTGTGAAGCCAGCCAATGCCTCCATTCTTATTTCAGACCCTAGTGTAAAATAAACATATAAGATTTGACACAGAAAAGAACTGGGTGACTATGATGCCTCATTCAGGAGCACCTAGCTCATGGTCAGTGTCTTTGCATGTGAAGAGGCAGCTTGGGGAAGAGAGCCTACTTCACCTGTTTGATACAGGGTGTTCCAGAAACACCACAGCCTGTAAACAAGAGAATACAGTGGTACCTCGGGTTACATACGCTTCAGGTTACAGACTCCGCTAACCCAGAAATAGTGCTTCAGGTTAAGAACTTTGCTTCAGGATGAGAACAGAAATCGTGCTCTGGCGGGGACTTCCGGGTTAGCGCCTCCGGCAATGGCGGAATTCCTCTGATCGGGAGGAATTTGCTTTGTGGAAATTAGGGTCTGGCCACCACGGCGAAGGCGGGGACCCACTAAAAATCACAGGCGGGAGAAGCCTGTGAACGTGGGATTCGGCTGGCACCTTTTGCGCCTCCCCTACTCGCGGGGAAACCCGGTTTCGGGGATCCGGAGCGATGTGGGGTGAGTGGCGCGGTGCTGCGAATTGACTGCTTCTTTCACGGAGTGAAGCCGCATTGCTGTTGCCGGAGAGCGCTGACTTTTTCCTGTGGACAATTTGATTTTAAAACAACTACCCGTGAGTAGAATGGAAAATTGGATTTTTAAATGTCTTAATTTGGCACCGAAATGGGGAGGTTTCAAACAGGAAGTCCGCCTTCCCCTTTTGTAAATAGACTGAAGCAAAGAGGCTGCAAGCTAAAGTCTTGGAAAGCCTTCCGTAAAGGATTAAACTTCCATCGGTTAAAATCATTAAACCCCCCTTGGAAGCAGGAGAAGAGGGGGGAAATTTTGGATCGTGTAAGCCTGCAGGAGAGAGTGAAGAAAGTCAAATTACCACCGCTCTGAACCTGGAAACGGGCTGCTAGTAAGACTGACGTTTTGGAAATGCTCATTGACTGTGAATAAATCGTTCGTTGACAGCTAGTTAAATAAGAGAAATACATTGTTTCCATTGTCTCCTTCTGCGTTTAAAAAGGAGCAAAAGTAACTGAAAATTGAAACTAACTTTATTGCTTGAACTGTGCTTAAAAGGATTGATACAAATAGAAATTGTTTCCCCCTAGAGGAAGCCTTTGAAATTGTTACATGAGCTGAGCTGGGGAAATTTCCAGCTGCAAGATAAAAAACTGTGAGAATTTGGGACTGACCTTGGATCGTTAAGAATGTTGACAGAAGAAGCCTTAGTGGTTGCATTATGTAAGATAAATGATTCACTGGAACAGCTCCATAAGAAGACGGATGTGATGACTATAAAAATTGATAACTTTGGACAAAAAGTGACTAATTTGGGACAAAAAGTGAACATTAATACAGAAACTATTCAGGAATCAATAAAGGGATCTACTTTGACATGGCAAATTGTGGAGAAGGCGGGGGAGAAAGTTGTTGTTGCTGAAGGGAATGAAATTAGAAGAAAAGACTGTAAACTTTTTCAATATGCAGCCACAGCAGCAAGAATTCTACTGGCCCAGAAATAGAAACAAGAGGAAATACCGACAATAGAAGAATGGAGACTGAAGCTGACTGACTATGCAGAATTGGACAGATTAACCGGGAAAATTAGATATCTTCAAGACCAAAAGTTCATCGAGGACTGGGGGAAATTTGTTGAGTATCTGAAAAGAACATGTGATGTGCAAACAACACTGGTGGGATTTCAAGAAGCACTGTGAAAGTCGAGATATATTGTTAAAAAGAAATAGAAGTGGGAGGGAAGTTTAATGGCAATATAAACAGAGAAATGCGTAAACTGAGAAGTAAATATGGATGTTTGTCAGAGAAGCCGAAGGAAGTCTAAAAAGAACCAAATTTGTGAAAATCTGATAGAATTGTATATTTGTGTTGGAAAATAATAAAAATTATTTATATAAAAAAAAGAAAGTTGTTGTTGCTGAACCTAAAATAGCACAAGTGGAGAGGGAGAGAGCCCCAGCCTTACAGATGCCATTTGATGACTATAAGTTGATGCCTTTTATGACTGAACTTAGGGAAAGTCAGATTTTGAGGATTGGAGCCCCACTTGGACTGGAGAAGGAAAGTTGGATAGATCCCTTCATGCAGGGATTTATTGACCTTTGGGACCTGGACTTGGGTCAGGAGGAGACTGGAGTTGTGGGGACCTCCAGATTTGGAGGAACTTTGAAATACGTCCTGAAATATCTTTTGGATCTTAGTTTTTAGCTATGGAGATTTGGCTGACCGAGAAGGAATAAAAACATTGCTAGGTGGGAATTTCCCCGAGATCTACTCTTCAGCATCAAAGGAAGGAAAATAATAACAAGACCAGTAGAAGACAAAGTAAAGCGCATGTATAAATATGAAGAAGACTTGCAGAAGGAACTTGGAAAAGAGTTAAGAGCCTCGGACAGAAGATCACCAGGTTGATGGACTATATAGTATTGACGGAAATGACTGGCAGAATCCGAGACCAGGGAGAAGAGACGGTGGAAGAAGATTGGAAAAAGTTTAAAGTTTATCTATGGAAATAATGTAAAATTAATGAGTGTTAGAAAAATGTTGGAATGAAATTATATGGCTTTAGTAGAAATGTTATAAGGAATTAAGCATAAATAGGTATTATAGTATTAATGGAAAATAAGGTTAAAATATGTTAAGATAACTATATGACAGAAAATAGAGAAAGATGGAAAGGACTTGCTGAAATAATTAATAGAAATGGAATACAAAAAGGGAGGTGAGAGGAGGTCGATGAAACAAGGGAATGAAAGAGAGGGTATTGAGATGGTATGATGTGTGTTTTTTGAATTGTTTTTGCTCTCGTTTTGTTTAATTTGTTAATGTTGTGTTGTGTATTGTTTATATATTGTACTGTATTGTTTTTTCTTTCTTTTTCTTTTTCTTTTTTTCTTTTCTTTTCTCTTTTTTGTAAGGTTTAAAAGTAATAAATATTTTTTTTTAAAAAAAAAAGAAATCGTGCTCTGGCGGCGCGGCAGCAGCGGGAGGCCCCATTAGTTAAAATGGTGCTTCAGGTTAAGAACAGTTTCAGGTTAAGAATGGACCTCCGAGACGAATTAAGTACTTAACCCGAGGTACCACTGTATATAAGAGGCAGTGCACCTAGAATTGCTATTTTGTAGGTTTTGGGGGTGGTCAGAGTAAAAATGATAGGAGTGAAGGTAACTCTAGGCAGGAGCAGGGTGTGTTAGCTATGGAGGAAAATGGATGAGAAGGCATCTAGGAAGTGTGGACTGTCAGGTTTTTATTTTGACTTTTCCACTTCTGACCGGGGGAAAAAGTTTGTTTTTGTTATTTTCAGGATCCAGACACATATAAATAGATTCCCCTTTTGCTGCTTGGTTTTTAGTAACGTTCTGAGGATAAAGAGCTCCTAAGAGGAACCAGCAATGAGCTAATGTTAAAAGTCTGGTAAGGAGAGCTGTAAAACTCAGCGGATACTAGAGTAACTTTATTACTTGTGTGACTGGTGATACAGTATCTCTGTTTTCTTTATATGTATAAAAAAAAAGTTCAGGAGTTCAGCATTGATGCAGATGCCCAAGGAAATTTTACAGCTAAGTAAATAAAGCACATAGATAAAATATTTCGAAAGAGATTCTGAATTTAGGGGAAATGCATAAATAATCAAATTACAGGAATGCTCCAACATCCCTCTGTTTGTTGCATTCCATTAATCTAGTGGGTGTTTGGAGTTTTTCACGTTCCTGAGAATGCCCCAAACACTAAAGGTTAAATTCTGTTCCCACATATTTTCTTATTTGTGCCCCAGATTCCTATAAGCTGGCTGCATATCAAACAAAATACTGGATGAGAAATTAGTATACAAGAAAGACAAAACTGATAGGAAAAACCAAAAAATCCTTCATTATATTGACGATAATTGTTTCTGGCTTTAATTTAATATTGACTCTTCTGGGTAGGTCGAGTCATACATGACAAAACAGGAAACAAAGATTAACTATGGAAACTCCTCCCTGCTTTTCTATTCTTTCATTCGAACCATCCAGCATACCATTCTACTTAAGCCTAAAGTGGGGTTTTTTTTGGTTTTTTTAAAAAGCCTAATGCGTTTCATAAGAATGCAAAAATTGCACCGCTGAACCAGACAAAAGGTCCAACAAATGCAGAATCAGCAGCAGAGAGTCACAACATGTTGCCTCTTTATATGGAGATTCCTATGGAGATTTATGCATCTATTATTACATTTATATCCACTTTTCCTCCAAGAACTCCAAGACGTTGTACACGCTTCTCCCCCTCTCCTTACTATCCTCCTAACAACTCCTTGAAGTAGATTAGGCTGAGAGTTGGCGACTGGTCCCAAGTCACCCTGTGAGCTTCATGGCTGGGTCGGAATTTGAACTCTGGCCTCCCAGGTCCTAGTCCAACACTCTAACCGCTACACCACACTGGTTCTCATTTCATTTAGCTATCCAGGCTAACAGACATTGAACTTGACCAAACAGCTAAGCCAGTGGCTTGTCACCACATCTTGCAATGATTAAGACTGAATACAGACAATAATTTCTGAAGACTAATAGGAATGCCTTATTTTCATAAGACATTTTAAGTAGCCTGGTAACTGTACAAAGGCAGTGACAATTATGGAAACCTCATGAAGACGGGAAAACGTATTCAAGCTGCAATCCTATGAGTGGTATTGGATTACGGGCTGAATAAGCTTTCCCTCCTTACTGAGGGTCCCATAATTGACATTACCTTTGCATAGTTCTATGGGGTGGCAAAATTGACTAGATCTAACAATCGGCAGCAACTTAAAAAAAATACGAGAGAGAACAACAAATGTTCTTCAGAGCAGAGAAGCATTTTTCAGCAGGTCCAAAATTGTTCCAGGCATGCAAGGAGGGATTATGTTACTCATTATATTACTCATCACGGGCACTGTCCATAGATGCCTGCAGCTGCCACGCCAAAGTTTGCCTAACCTATATTATAGCAGTTCTGGTCACACAGCTAAAATCAAGGTCCTGTGCTTTTCCTGGAGACTGTTCCAAGTGCTACAGAAACCTGCAAAACCAGCTTGTTCAGAGAATATGGTGAAACAGCAAAGGAAATGGAATTGCGTAATGGGGGGTAATGATAGCATAATGGTGCCATGTTCAAGGCTTATGGAAGCTATTGCTTGTGATAACTCTGGTATTTCTGGAGTCAACTAATGTGTATTTTTCTTCAAGGTTTGAATTACCCACTCAGGATATACTAAGGTCATATTCCTCACAAATATAAGCACTACACATTTATAAAGCATAAGCAGAGCGGACATTTCACAGAACATCATGAAATGTTTCCTTCTCTTCCTTAGGCAGATAATAAGAAAAGAGGGAACACGCTTCTTATCTGTCTGCACAAAATTTACAGCACAATCCTAAGTGTCTACTTAGAAGTGATTTTGAGGAATCTGGTATAACTTTTAAAATAATAATAATAATAACAATAATAATTTTGATAATAAAGATAATAAAGATTATAAAATTAAAAGAAGTGATCTTCATTGACTTTAACGGGACTTAATCCCAGGCAAGGTTATAGAAGACTGTAGCTTTAGTCATATTATTGTAGCCTAGGGTGTTAGTAAACTAATTTTACTCAGAGGAGACCCACTGAAATTAATGAACATGACTAAGTTAGGTTCATTACTTTTAAGAGGTCTACTCTTAGTAAAGACTTAATGACCACCCCTTGCATTTCTTTTTTCACAATATTTATATACTGCTTGATTGTAATAAAGCCTCAAAGTTTTTACAAAAAGCATACAGCGGTAAAATTATTTTTTAAAAAGTTAAAAACAACTATTTAAAACATTTGAAATATAATTAAATGGAACAATTAGCTCAAAGCCAGATTGAAACACATGCAAAAATGCTACATATCTAGGTAGAAATGCCTTAACAATGTTTTTAGGAGGCACCAAAAAGAGAACAGTGAAGGCAGCTGCCTGTTGTCAATAGTCAGGGAGTTCCACAGTGTGGGTGCTGCCACAATAAAAAAATGATTTCTTACAAATATGGAACAAGTATTATGTGGCACCTGATAACCACAGGTAACCAATAGTTCCATGCAGGTGAGTCCACAGAATTTCAGGCAGGTGAGAAAGTGGACTGATGCCAGAAGGCCAATCTCTTCATTTCTCCTACACCAGAGTGCTTGGTTTTCATACTACTTAAGGTGGAAGAGAAAGCTGTTTCTTAGCTCTGTGCCTCCTCCATTAATCTGCTTGGTAGAAAACCGATTTTCTTTCCTTTTTCACTAGTCTACTAAGAGGCTAGCATCTTACATTTCCATGTAGGCTAGGCTAATCATTTGCACAGCAGTATTTTGTGGGCTTATTTGCAAGATTTCTGCTTTTTTTGAAATTTCACCAGCGTGACTTAGGATCCTAAGGTGCCACTAGGTATGCGGGTGGCGCTGTGGTCTAAATCACTGAGCCTCTTGGGCTTGCCGATAAGAAGGTTGGCAGTTCGAATCCCCGCGATGGGATGAGCTCCCATTGCTCTGTGCCAGCTTCTGCCAACCTAGCAGTTTGAAAGCACACCAGTCTGAATAGATAAATAGGTACTACTGTGGCAGGAAGGTAAATGGTGTTTTCGTGCACTCCTGGTTTCCATCACAGTGTTCTGTTGCACCAGAATCGGTTTAGTCGTGCTGGCCACATGACCCGGAAAGCTGTCTGTGGACAAATGCTGGCTCCCTCGGCCTGAAGCAAGATGAGCACCACAACCCCATAGCCGCCTTTGACTGGACTTAATCAACCAGGGGTCCTTTACCTTTTACCCTTTCTTTTATCTCAGGTGCCAATAGTCCAACCTTAATATTTATTTATTTCTCAATTTATATCCCAGTTTTCCGCCAGCTAGCTCAATGAGACCCAAGGTCACCCAGTGAGTTTCATGACTGAATGGGGTTCTGAACATCAGTCTCCCAGTCCTAGTCTAATGACACTGGCCCATGACACACCATGAATATATTAACAGAGAAGAAATACTTAGGGAGGAATTCAATGCCATGCAATGACAAGCATTTCAGCTTGCCAAATGGAACCATGCCCCCCTTGTTCCCCTATGTGCTGTTCCAGGGGTTCTCCTAACCCCCTGCCACAGCCAATTTTAGAGGCATGCAATGGGAGGTGAGGGGTATTGATCAGATCATTTCTCTATCTAGCTCAGTATTTCCTACACAGACTGGCAGTGCCTCTCCAGGGTTTCATATAAGAGACACTCCCAAACTGCAGGTTGAAGTCAGGATCTTCCACATTCTCGACCGCAGAATTATGTCTCTTTGCCTGGTTTCAGGTTGGGGAAAAAAAGATAACTTGCCCTAGTATTTGGACAAAGCTGTTTCGCAAGAATGTACTATTTATGATTAAATGATCATGTAAGACTTTAAAGGATTGGTTTAATAATTTCATCTTCTAGGGTGTGTGTGTATTTGTTGTTGTTGCTTAGTCGTTTAGTCATGTCCGACTCTTCGTGACCCCATGGACCAGAGCACACCAGGCACCTCCTGTCTTCCACTGCCTCCTCCAGTTTGGTCAAACTCATGTCTGTAGCTTCAAGAACACTGTCCAACCATCTCGTCCTCTGTCGTCCCCTTCTCCTTGTGCCCTCCATCTTTCCCAACATCAGGGTCTTTTCCAGGGAGTCTTCTCTTCTCATGAGGTGGCCAGAGTATTGGAGCCTCAGCTTCACGATCTGTCCTTCCAGTGAGCACTCAGGGCTGATTTCCTTAAGAATGGATAGGTTTGATCTTCTTGCAGTCCATGGGACTCTCAAGAGTCTCCTCCAGCACCATAATTAAAAAGCATCAATTCTTCAGCGATCAGCCTTCTTCTTTATGGTCCAGCTCTCACTTCTATACATCACTACTGGGAAAACCATAGCTTTAAGTATACAGGCCTTTGTTGGCAAGGTGATGTCTCTACTTTTTAAGATGCTGTCTAGGTTTGTCATTGCTTTTCTCCCAAGAAGCACGTGTCTTGTAATTTTGTGACTGCTGTCACCATCTGCAGTGATCATGCAGCCCAAGAAAGAAAATCTCTCACTGCCTCCATTTCTTGCCCTTCTATTTGCCAGGAGGTGATGGGACCAGTGGCCATATATATTGTATACTGTTTGTTTTAAGAAACTTTTGAAGAATGAATTGCACAAGCATTTCTTCCACATATAGTGCTCATGTGAAAACCTCATTTTATCTCCTTGAAGATCAGGTGCAGGAAAACCATCAAGCAGCAGTCAGAGAAGCAATTTACATTTGTTTCTTTTAACCCACAGCAACAGGGTGCAGTTAATTTTTGGTTTCCTCTACATGAAGCTAGCAGCAATTTGAGTACAACCCACAAATTGGCAAGTCAGTAGACCTGGCATTATATGTTGTGTTTTCTTTTTCTTTTCTTTTCTTTTTTTTAAAAAAACCCAATAACAACAAATTGTAGAATTGGACCAAACTATGCATATCTGATCCATCTGAAGGAAAGTTCTATATTGCATTTCATTCAAGGGAAAGTAGAAAGTGTTGTTTGGTATAATCTGGTTTCCAAAGGATGATTAAGAAACACATAGGGCTTGATTCACACTAAGTTAATCATGCTTTAGTTCCATTTTTAACCTTTTAGTTACATTAGATTGGATCCAGACATCCAATAGCAAATGTACGGGATCGAGATCCTGCAGAACTTTCCGCTGGAGTAATGGGGTCAAGGGAGGGGATTTTTTTGTTCAGCATCACCTCCCAGGTTATTGTGTAGCGTTTCCTGACCCTCCAGAGCAGCTTTGGGGTGGTCACAGGGGTTGCAGGGAGGAATTGGTAAAAAAAATGCTTTCCTCCAGCAGAGTGACCCATAGGTGTGGTTCCACTCTAGTCTGGTAGTCTGGATCCAATCCACTGAAATCAATGTGACTTCCATCAGATATGACCAGCTTGTCCCATTGACTTCAGTGGTACCAAAGCGTAGCTAGTTTTCTGAAGTGGGGGAGACCGGAAAGTGAGATCTTTTAGTAAAAATATTAAAAGCCCCTGATTACTAAAACTCCTGTTCAGATCCTCATTTGTTTATAAGAAACATGCCCAAGGCATTTTCAGATTTTCTCTGTCTTTCTTCATGAGGAAAGCAAGCAGATTCTTTAAGTAGGCTGCAATACCCTGTGTTAGACATCACATTCCATGAATCACTTTACATCCTGGTACATTTCTGAATCTCCTATACAGAGTAGATACTGCTATTTTCACTGATGAATAGAAAAATGTCTCCCAAAGAAAACGTGAAGGAGGCTAGTAACCAGGTAAAAAGGTGAAGGTAAAGGGACCCCTGACCATTAGGCCCAGTCGCGGACGACTCTGGGGTTGAGGCGCTCATCTCGCTTTACTGGCTGAGGGAGCCAGCTTCCGGGTCATGTGGCCAGCATGACTAAGCCGCTTATGGCAAACCAGAGCAGCGCACAGAAACTCTGTTTACCTTCCCACAGGAGCAGTACTTATTTATCTACTTGCAGGTTGGCAGGAGCAGGGACCGAGCAACGGGAGCTCACCCCGTCGCAGGGCTGCCGGCCTTCTAATCGGCAAGTCCTAGGCTCTGTGGTTTAAATCATAGCGCCACCCGTGTCCCAGTAACCAGGTAGGAGAGCTTATACCGTATTTTTCGTCCCATAGGACGCTCCATCCCATACAACGCACCTAGGTTTTTTTTTTGGGGGGGGGGGGGGAATAAAGAAAAAAATTTTTTCCTTTATTTCCCCCCCAAAAGCAGGTCGGGGAAACCGAACCAGGTCGAGGAACAGCGGGATGGCGGTGCTGCGCCTCCCTGCTGTCCCCCGAGCTTGTGGGGCTGGCTGATGTCTGCCCGGCGGGAGGGGAGCTCTGCTTCAGGGCGCCCCGCCCGCCAGGCGACAGGCTGCTATCCGCAGCGTGGGGAGCCCTGCAGGGAACTCCTGCAGGGCTCCCCATGCTGCGGACGTCTGTCCGGGGCGTGGGGCGCTCTGCTTCAGGGTGCCACGCCCGCCGGGCGGCAGGCTGCTATCCGCAGCATGGGGAGCCCTGCGGGGAACTCCTGCAGGGCTCCCCATGCTGCGGATGTCTGTCCGGTGCGTGGGGCACTCTGCTTCAGGGCGCCCCGCCCGCTGGGCAGCAGGCTGCTATCCGCAGCGTGGGGAGCCCTGCGGGGAACTGCTGCAGTGCTCCCCACGCTGCGGATGTCTGTCCGGGGCGCGGGGCGCTCTGCTTCAGGGTGCCCCGCCCGCCGGGTGGCAGGCTGCTATCCGCAGCGTGGGGAGCCCTGCGGGGAACTCCCGCAGGGCTCCCCACGCTGCGGATGTGTTCCCGGAGCGTCGGGCACCCTGAAAGCAGAGCGCCCGATGCTCCGGGAAGCAGGCTGCTATCCACAGCCTAGACATCCCTGCGGGACCTCCCGCAGGGCTGCCTAGGCTGCAGATGTGTTCCCGAAGCGTCGGGCGCTCTGCTTTCAGGGCGCCCGACGCTCCGGGAAGCAGGCTGCTATCTGCAGCCTAGACATCCCTGTGGGAACTCCCGCAGGGCTGCCTAGGCTGCGGATGTCTTCCTGAAGCCTGGAGAGCGAGAGGGGTCGGTGCGCACCGACCCCTCTCGCTCTCCAAGCTTCAGCGAAAGCCTGCATTCGCCCCATAGGACACACCCAGATTTCCCCTTCATTTTTGGAGGGGGAAAAGTGCGCCCTATAGGGCGAAAAATACGGTATATCATTTGGTGCACATAGTGATCCCTCTTGCAATAAACAGCTGTGCAAAATGTATGTAGGAGGAAGCGACAGATGCCGTCCACTCAGCCTGTTTTATGCAAAAGCCTGAGGCTGAATTTTGCACTTTAAAGCCAGTGTCCATTTTCAAGCAGTTTTTATCCGCCTGATAGGGAAAATGAAAAGAACTCTGAGATATTTATATTTACCAGTATCTTGGGAAATCCAGTTCCTGGCAGGGGCAATAAACATAGGAATCACCTCTGAAATATAGTTTGGTCTCAGTGATCATTTTAATTGAGGGACAGGGGAAGAGGACTGGAGGTTAATATCCCTGTTTTCATTTTACTCAGGTGAATTCCCCTGGACCGTAGCTTGTCAATAATCACTGAATAAAAGCATAGAAAGTGTCACACCAAGTGTCCCAAGGAAAGTCAGCAATGCAGAAAAAGTTCTAAGACTTTAATATTTTTCCCATTTTGCAAACATTGTTTTGTGTCTGCCTATATGTCATCGGAAGGGACGCGGGTGGCGCTGTGGGTAAAAGCCTCAGCGCCTAGGGCTTGCCGATTGAAAGGTCGGCGGTTCGAATCCCTGCGGCGGGGTGCGCTCCTGTTGTTCGGTCCCAGCGCCTGCCAACCTAGCAGTTCGAAAGCACTCCCGGGTGCAAGTAGATAAATAGGGACCGCTTACTAGCGGGAAGGTAAACGGCGTTTCCGTGTGCGGCTCTGGCTCGCCAGAGCAGCTTCGTCACGCTGGCCACGTGACCCGGAAGTGTCTCCGGACAGCGCTGGCCCCCGGCCTCTTGAGTGAGATGGGCGCACAACCCTAGAGTCGGACACGACTGGCCCGTACGGGCAGGGGTACCTTTACCTTTATATGTCATCGGATACCCAGCTTTATTTCTCTGTAGCATCCAAATTCAGGAGAGGTGGTGCAAGCCCTGGACTGGTGCCTGGACTCATTGATGGGATGGATAAGGGCCAGCAAACTGACCCCAAATCCTCACAAGATTATAGAATCATAGAATTATAGAGTTGGAAGGCATCCTAAGGGTGATCTAGTCCAACCCCTTGCAATGCAGGAATCTCAACTAGATCGTACATGACAGATGACCATCCAACCTCTGCTTAAAAACCTCCAAGGAAAGAGAGTCAAATGGCTCTTACTATCAGACAGTACGTCCTGAAGTTTAATCGGAATCACTTTTCTTGTAACTTGAATCCATTGGTTTGGGTCTTAGCCTCTGGAGCAGAAGAAACAAGCTTGCTTTGTTTTCTTTGAGAACCTTTAAGATATTTGAATATGGTTACCATATCTCCTCTCCATCTCCTCTTATCCAGGCTAAACATACCCAACTCCCTCAACCATTCCTTATAAGATTTGGTTTCATTATCCCAAGGCTAGATAATTGCCTGCTTTGGATGGGGCAGAACCCCCTGCCGCCGCTGAAAGAGCAGGTTTATAGCTTTGGGGAGCTCCTGGTTCCATCTTTGTCACTAGAGGCCCAGGTGGCAACAGTGGCTATCTTTGTAGTGATGTAGCCTGTCAATATTTGTAGTGACGGCAAAAAAGAAAATAATAATAGTTGGAAAAATAGACACTGTGCTGGGGTGGATGTTGAAGTTTAAATTCTATTATTTATTCATTACAATTATTTATATAGCTGCTTCTCAGGATATAAATCCTTCCAAGATAGCTTGCAATTCAAGCACGTATTTTTTAAAATACCAGAGTTTTAAAAAACCACACACATTAAAAAGTCACCCGGATCCTTCCCACAGAGCAGCTGATGGCAAGTCTCTTTGCCCAGGCCAGAGGCCAGATGAAGATGCAAACTGCCCTCTCCCCAGTCATCAGATGGGTCAGTAATCTTTCCTCCCCAGCTGATTTGCACAGATCAGCTGAAGGGGGAGCTGTGTGTCCTATACAACTATGTGCAAGAGTGTGGGGTAGTCACACCCGCCACTAGCATGTGGCCAAGAGCGACTGCAGCCCTCAGGTGAAAACAGGGGTTTCTAAAATGACCTCACACCCTCCTTAAAGCTACCAATGATTTGGGTTTTCAATGGCAAAAAATTAGGGTGAGAAACTTCATGGTAAAAGAAAACTGTCATTTTATTAGAGCCACTAGAGTTTATGCTGTCAAAGAACCAGATTTTTTTACTTCATGGAGAGATCAGCTAAACTCATAAAAATAATACCCAGGGCCAGAAAACAGTACAGTGGTACCTCGGGGTACAAACGCTTCAGGTTACATACGCTTCAGGTTACAGACTCCGCTAACCCAGAAATAGTACCTCGGGTTAAGAACTTTGCTTCAGGATGACAACAGAAATTGTGCAGTGGCAGCAGGAGGCCCCATTAGCTAAAGTGGTGCTTCAGCTTAAGAACAGTTTCAGGTTAAGAACGGACCTCCGGAACGAAATAAGTACTTAACCCGAGGTATCACTGTATTACAAAAATCTTAATATGTATGAACCTTTATCTGCTTATGAAAGATGGAACTTAATATTATTGCTTATTTGTGGTTTATTCATTAATGCAGAATAAAAGAGGACACAAAGAGCTGGAACTTGGGGTAGTCGAAGCAGTTTTTCCTATTAATTTCACTTTGCGTGGATCAAATTCTAAAACAGCAGCAGCTCTGGGATACTGCTAAATGTCTTGCACTCTATCTTTTTCAAAGCATAACAGGCATTCATCACACTGGAATAACAAAGCCGTAATCTGATATATGACAAATATTACCAGCTTAATGGCTGATGTCCATTACTGATGGGACCTGCTCACTATTTAGAAAAGTTTGGCATTGAAGGATTACTGAACAAACAGAACACCTGAAAAAACTTGCATGCAAGAGTCTGTCATCGGGTGTGATCGAGGACATTACCTGAGAACTCTGGCTCTTATCTT
Source organism: Podarcis raffonei (assembly GCF_027172205.1). Lineage (NCBI taxonomy): Eukaryota > Metazoa > Chordata > Lepidosauria > Squamata > Lacertidae > Podarcis > Podarcis raffonei. The sequence goes on along the minus strand of NC_070602.1, from coordinate 33,021,751 downwards.
AAGTTGGAAACGGCTGCAATTGCCAACAGCTCCAAACAAAGAGCTTCTGTCAAGGAAGGGTGACACAGCGAGCCTGTCAGGTGCTGCTTGCCTTCCCAAGACTTCATTCCTCTTTATGGATCACCTGAGACCAAGCTGTGCACCAGCCTTCAATAGGTGGGCAACATCACAAACCAATTACTATCAACAGAAAACTTCTCATCTGCTACGCGGGAGGGGGAAAGCGCCAAACATTCTCCCATGAGAATTTGTGAGAATAGGGGGGAAATTCCTCTACACACAGAAAGTGGGGAGGGAAGGGGGTAGATGGAGATGGAGAGAAAGAGAGAGGGGGAGAGTTTTCCAAGCAGTAAAGTGTACATGCCAATTCAAGGTATGTGTTAACTTACTTGGTCTAAACTATACCACACCACAAGCAAAGAACAGTAGCAAAAAACCTGACTTTCAGCAGGGATGCCTTTATGGTGCAAAGAGTGGTCAGGCAATCCAGATTAGGTCTATATAAATTGTGAATTGATTTACTAACCACCAATAATGGCCTGTTATGTGGCTGCTTTCACTGCGCAGTGATCCCTCTTGCTGTTCTGGCTTCTGATATTCAGAATATTTTTTTTATTGTTTTCCTCCTCCAAAAACTAGGTGCGTCTTGTGGTCTGGTGAGTCCTATAGAGCGAAAAATACGGTATTTTGCAGCTTCAGGATGACAGCATAAGCAGGAGGTTTAATCAAGCCCTTCTGGGCCACCATAGTTGGTGGACTGAGCAGAGCCTGTTCACATGATCTTCTCGAGAAATAACCTAACTGCAATATAATTTGCTCCGAAAATTAGAAACGGAGCTTTGCGTACAACATGCAATTGCTCACAGGAGACTTTACGTGTCCTTTCATTCACTGCCGCACAAGATTGGAGAAGTTATGCGACTGCTTGCGGTGAAGTACATTGCAGCCCTTTCATCGATTTGGAATTGTTGTTTTCCTTTGCTCTGATGTTATGACTGCATGCTTAAAATGTTGTGGTGCAATGCTTTTGCTCATGTTACAGAAGGAAGATCAACTGCTGTTTGAAAAAAATATATCAGGAAGGGGGGGAATTGCAAGAAAAACATAGCTTGGAGATGTGGCTTTTATCTCTCTCTATTTACGCTCTAATTCTTCTTGTCAGCAGCAGGCACTATCCTGTGTGAGCAGTAAGGATTAGGTCCTGCTTCAGGAAAACACCAATTACAATAAGTGCCGCAATCCTGAAAGTATTTACTTGCACTATATTCCCAATGAAGCTGAGGGAATTATTTGCTCATATGTGGTCTCGAGACTTCAGATTTCCACAGCACAAGTTTTGTCTTTCCAACATAATACATTACCAGGGAATATTTAATTCCTTCAACAACTTCTTCCAGCGTCTAAAGCATGTCCATCATTCACACAACACCAGAGAGGCAGGTATGGACAAGGCAGCGGCAGGCTACTACAAAGTCAGCATTTTGTATATTCTTCTTTTTGTCCACAAAGGAGCTGAGCTTATATTCACTGCTATCGTTATCTCAAACAAATGCTGATACTTTATGGAAGCAGCACAGCTTTGTAGAGTTAAGACAGAACTGTGTGCTTTTCTTATGTAAGTGACTTAAAATTAGCTTTGAATTACAGAAGATGGCATGGATTGGATCAGGGGTCAGCAACGTGCGGCCCATGGACCAGATGCAGCCCACGAAGACCGTTTTACCGGCCCACGATGCAGAAGCTTCTTGGGGTGATTATGATGGGCACAACCCAGCCAAAATAAAGCACTTTTAAGTCTCAGTGATTTATGACCTTACTCAAGCTCTAAGATCAGACTTGGAGGCCCCACTCTCAGATCCACCAGTAAAAGCTGTGAGACTGGCAGTCACCAGAGACAGGACCTTTTCAGTGGTGCCTCCATATCTTTAGAACTTCCTCCCCAAGGAAGGATGTATGGCTGATGGTTTCTAAAGGAACTTTGAAATATTATTTTATTTTAAAGTCTGTTCCATGTTTTATTAATATTCAATGCTAGAGGTTTTAATTGTTACTGCGTTCGAATTTTGAATTTTATTTTATAGATTTACCGTAATTGTGTTTGAACATCCACTCCAACCTCTTTTCTGTTTTGTAAGCTGCCATGCGAGGACAACATGCCCTGAAAGGGTGGAATTATTATTATTATTATTATTATTATTATTATTATTATTATTATGATAGGGATTCAAGATGGCTAACAGATAAAACTAAAAACTAAATATTAAATATTGACAGAATTAAAACTATCTACATGCCCTAACCCTCCCCACCCCCATGGCACCAAGAAGCTGGGAGGAAACAAGAAAGTTGTTACTTATGATTTATTCAGTCATCACGGTAAAAGACAAAGAATTCTGGTCATTTCCCCATGATGGAGTTGCTCACACTGAGCTCCTCCCCCTTCCCTTCTAACAACACCACCTGCTTCTACAGCATCCGCCCACGGTCAACTGTTGTTGTGTCCTTTGTTCTTGCACCCAGTGCTTTTTGTTCTTAAAAAAATGTTTAGGGGTACTCTAATTTCCCTACTCATATTGAAATACTGTCCCTCGATGAGGCCAAATTTAGATTCACAAAATGTTTAGGGCAGAGGTCGCCAACGGGGTCACAAGCGGCCCACGGGGTCGTTTAAATGGCCCACGAGCCACCCCTGAACCAAGACACCCACTCGGCGAGTCCCTGCGCACTGTGCTAAACTGGCGCAGCGCGGACTGGGGACTCGCTTTTGCGGAACTGGAAATCGCATCTGTGCAGACGCAGACGTCGGAAATCGCTTCTGCGCAGACGCGATCCGGCCCATGGAGCGATCTCCAAAGGAGTGAACAGGCCCAGGCGAGGTAAACCTTGCCGACAATAAGGAGGGAGGGAATTCCAAAGTCTGGGAGCAACCACAGAGAAGGCCCTTCTTGCATCCCCACCAAGCAGGGCTGTGAGGGGGATGGGACTGAGACAAGGGCCTCCCCCAAAGATCCCAAAACCTGGGTAGGTTCGTATGAGGGAGTACGGTCCTTCAGATAGCTTGGACCTAAGCCACTAAATAAAAATAAAATAAAATTAATGGGAGTGCAAAAGTGCTTAATTTTGGCTAAACTGTGAGGTATACAATGACATTAATTTTTTTAAAGAAAAATACTATGAGAAATAAATTGTATATAAGAAGGCCCAAACACAACAATATCCACCATCGGTAACCATACTCTTTGAATCACAATCTCCTTGTCATTTTTTTATTTTTTATCAAGCAAAGTCCTTTTGCAACCACAGAAATCTATATATTGTTTCTATCTAAACCATGTTAGTGCAAACACAACATGGAACAAAACGTATATATAAAAAAGCTCTTGCCATCTTCATTTGTTCAAAGAAAATTCTGGAGAAAACCTACATGATTGGCAAGGATTTCTGACTAATTGGATCCACATTTGGCTCAAAACAGGCTGTCACTATCTATGCATTTAGATTAATAGCTAGCTGGTGATCAACCATGTCGATTTTCAAGTATCTCATTCACCTGAGAGAGAGAGAGAGATGAGATATCAGAATTCTTCAAATGCTGCACTATTTACGTGAAGGAAATTGCAAACAGAAACATCATTTTGAGAATTTCAGCGAAGATGAAAGACGAGCAGATGTAGCAACCACCATAGCCAGGGGAGGGGGAACAACTTGAAGGTCTTGTGTGGAGGGAAATGAATTTTGGACTGGGAGAGGGGAGGAAATGACTGAAAACTGAACTTTTCCAAACCATAGCTCATTCCGTTAACTAGTGTACTAATTTGCACTTTTTTGGCTATATGCATGAAATGCCAGGGTTTAATTTTAAAGAATGGGGAGAGAGTACCGTATTTTCCCATGTATAACACACCCCTGTGTATAAGACTACCCCTATTTTTGGGGACTCCAATTTAAGAAAATGGGGGGAGATGGTCCAGAGCTGTTGAGCTTTTTAGGGGAAATGCCGAAAATCACTCACACAACTGAAATACGCTGACAATCGCACGCGTTGCCGAGGCCAACAACCATCTGCCCGCTCGCTGCCAGCAACCAACAACCACACACCCAATTGCCACAACGGTAGCCAATTCACGACAGCCCTTGCCACAGCCACCAATCACCCACCCCATCGCCGCTGACAAGCTCCTGCTCGCAGCTCCAACCAATTGCCCGTCCCCCCTCTGCACTATCCGTGTATAAGATGACCCCCAATTTTTTACATTATTTCCGAGTAAAAAAAACCTCGTCTTATACACGGAAAAGTACGGTATATATAGAGTTGGATCCAGACTAGCGTTAGGTGCTGTTCCATTCACTTCAATGGAGGGGTGCGGGAGGGCGAGAATATTCTTTGAGTCATCCTTCCCCCTGAAGATTCCTGCTCTGGAGAAGCCAAGCCAGCAAAGCATAAAAGACAATGCAAGCAGGAGATGGGGCTGTAGGATGGATCAGTGAAGATGGTCTCTTCTCTACCCTCTGCTGGGTCATGGTCTCCTCCATAAATGGAAGGAGCCTTCAAGTTGTGGAATGACTACAACAATTTTTGTGGTATGCAACTTAGCCAAAGAACCAGCTACCTTCCAAAGAAACCCTTTCATTTTGGATTTTCTATTCGTATGCATGTTTACTTGGAACAATGAAAACGAACCTGTGGCCCTCTAGATGTTGTTATACTACAACTCCCATCATCCTCTACTCTGGCTGAGCTGAGATCCAACAACAACTCATAGACTGATAGAATTGCAAAGTTGGAAGTGACCCTAAGGGTCATCTAGTCCAACCGCTTCCGAAGGGGCCGCATGTTCAACACCCCTTAGATGCACCACTGAATTCAACGCTTCTTTCCTCGAGTTAGGTGTGTAATTGTTCTTCCTTATAGATTTCAACAAAACTTCTTTTTTCCCTGGGTTGGTACCTCCCCTGGATCTGAATGGATTTCATTTTATGTGGTGTACTTTCAAACTGTTTTTATTATTTATAGTTGCTGTTTTTAATTGTTTTTATACACAAGTGTTTTTAATTGTTTATATATATATGTCATCATATTGTAAAACACCTTGAGATGCCTAGTGGGAAGCGATTTGTTAACTGAAATAAAGAAACAATAGTGTTCAGTAATACTACTCTGTATTATTAAAAAACTGAATAATACGTAATTATGGTATCTCCCTTCTCTTCCAAGTCCTTCTGCAGAATCACGTCTTTTCCAAAAGCTTCTCCACCACGCCTTGTTCCATTCTCTCCTTTTTGCTTGAAACTTGATGTTGTAATCTAGTCATGTATATGCTCCACTATGTTAAGGGGAGCTTTCAAGTAATTTATTCTGGATTAATTAGGCCAAAATAAATGTTGCCATCTGGTTCAGTTTCCAGAATCATTAATATGGATTAGCATTGTCACTGCGCACTTCAGGACATAGTCACATAAATCAGGGAGAGCCCTACAAACTGCAGCGGCCACTTCAGAGGATGATGGCACCATTTTCCTTCCCTTCACTCCAGTGACACCGGCAATGTTGTTGTACTGGACAACAGTGCACCTAGCATCAAACACATAGTGAGGTGTCCCATGCTGAATTTGCTGCATTCACAACTGTCTTCTGGGCTGCCTGAATCAGCCCCAACTTGACATTGTAAGCTCACAGCAACTATGTTCTGGAAAAGCACTCTGAATGTTGACAGCACTGTAAAAATAACAAATAGAAATGGAAATCTAGGATGGTGATGTAATGGCATTACTGCAAGCAAAGAAGAAGAAGAAAAGGCTTTAGTTTTAAAAACCTAAAAAAAATACTGATTAAACCTGATACAAAATAGGGTTTCCCCCCTGCAAACAGAAATAATTCTGTTAAACATAACTTTACACGCACATACATGTGGTATTATTTGAACTACATAAAACATTGCCAAACGTCCTTTCACAACTTCAGGAGAAGTCAGTTCACCTTCAAATGCTTAGGTTGTTCCTCATCATTACATATTTGCTTTCCACAACCTAAAAGAAACAGCTAAGCTTTGCATTCAGAGAACATTTTACATTGTCTGCCAGGTATTTCCTGTGCACATCCCCATCTAAATCTCCTGGTTCTTGTAACTAATGTCTGTGAAGAAAATCCTGTCATAATTATAGTCCTGATTCACAAGCAACCATTTTCTTCAGAAAACTGGTTTAGCTGTGTTGACAATCACATTTTACACTGATTCTTTCCAGATGAAATGATACTTTTTCAAATAATGTAATAAAAATGTAAAGTCAGCTGTTTTAAAGACATAAAAGTGATTTATGAGACACGTACTGTGATCAGTGTTGGGGTTTTTTTTTTTCTTGACACAATGGAAGTTTTCTTTTATGGGAGAAGTTAATTATTAACAGCAATCAAAACCACAAATTACAGAAAAATACATTGTTGCTCATTTTTAAAAGCAACACCACTACCGCGTTTGAAATGAATTATGCATTGTATTATGTGTTTTTTTGTTTGAATGAAGTTTTGGGGAGGGGGAATGTACACACTGAAGCAGTTTATACGGGTGTATTTTCTGCCAAACTCGTTAACAGTTTCATCAGTTACATCATTGTGAGGTGTCAGAGTTATCACTTCCTAGAAATGCGACTGGGCACTGCAGCCTCTGAGAGCTATTATTTGAGCTGTTTGCAGATCACACAAGTTAGAAATGCTTTGGCTTCCATTTGAGATGCTTTCTTTGTTCACAACCCCAAGAGGCAGAAGACATATTTTCCCCTTTTAAAATGAAAATGTAACGTCTGCGAAAACAGTTTGTACAACTAGAAATGTACAAAAAGGCAAATCCAGAAAATACAGAAAACCCATAAATGGTGACACTGTTGCTACACTCCCAACCTTTTCAGTGGGGCTTCATCAGGAGAAGTTCTCAGTGGATCATCTGCCTAGTCATAGTGCTGAATGATCGCAGAGTCTGCAAATCCCCCCATTTTCCTCCAAGCTCCATTTATAAGTGCAATGATGGGGCCAAGAGGCAAACTATCAACTGCTCTCCCCTCCTGACTGATACCACATGGCTGGCTGTGGTTCTAACACAGGCATAGGCAAACTCAGCCCTCCAGATGTTTTGGGACTACAGCTCCCATCATCCCTAGCTAACAGGACCAGTGGTCAGGGATGATGGGAGTTATAGTCCCAAAATATCTGGAGGGCTGAGTTTGCCTATGCATGGTCTAACACCATAATTCAAATGAAACTGGGCTGTGTGGCAATACTATAGTCACCTCTATTTTGTTAAGATTCCCAGTAGCTCAAGCATGTCTGGAAGTCTCTCTTTCTTATTTGGAATGGAGACCCTACAAATTGATCAAGAGACATAAGGAGGAAAAAAGCCACAGATGCTTGAGGAATTTGATCTTTGCAGATTAATGTGAGGCTCAGACCTTAGCTATCCATCAGATTTCACACTTGTCCAAATAGCGATGTGGTTCTTGTCACTTTAAAAGTATCTACATAGTATTTTGAGAGAAAGTGCACATTTATATACATTCATAAGTATGTATTTAAATACCAATATTGAAATGATTTTTACAAGTTGCAGATTATTGCAGAACTGCAATGGAATCATGGGCAAGAAAGCTGTCAAAGTGGAATTATGGGCTAGAAGACACGGATTTGCTCATCCCTAGGAAACACATGTCAAAAGCATCATCTTGCTTGCTAAGATTTGGGTTTGTGATTTTTTTGGAGAGCCCTGCCTGAACCCCGAGGCAAAATATTTACACACTTCCCACGTATTATCTTATTTATTTAAATAATTTATATACCACTTAACTACAACAGTCTCTTAAGTGGTATACAAAGATACAATACAAAAAAAATCAGTTAAAAGGATTAAATCAAACTTCCTTTAAAATGCCAGCTAGATTTTTTTTTTAAAGGCTTCAATGGGCCCTGGAAGTTCAGCAGAGAGGGCCTCTCTGACCTTAACTGGCAGGGAGTTCCATAATATTGGACCAGGGCTGGATTTGATGAGGCCCTAAGTTTACTGAAGGTAATAGAGACCTTTAAATGTCCAGCTGTCCTTTGTCAACAACAAATTGTTGCTGTTTTATGTGTTGAATATATGCTATATGGTAATTTATGGACCTAATAGGTATCTAAAGCCATTTGCCACTGTTGCTGTATGTAGGTTTAATTTATTTGTTTTTTATCTTATATTTTGGAAATGTACATCCAGAGGTTTTTTTCCCCTTTAAATTTTTTTGGGGTCCCCAAAAGAGTGGGGCCCTAAGCCTATAGCTTGTTTAGCTTATACATAAATCCGGCACTGTATTGGACACATAATACTAAATCCATGGCTCCTGGTGGATACGAGGCATGCATATTCACCATAGGGAACCACTAACAGGGGCTCCCCCCACCATCTCAGTAATTGGGCAGGTATAGGGCAATCTTTGAGGTATCCTGGACCCAAACTGCTATGGGCCTTGTAAATTAACACAGGAAACCTGAATCTGGCCTGGTAGCATATGAGCAGCCAGTGTCAATTTTTGAGCATCCACTGGTAATGTTCTGTCTCCAACAGCCTAGCTGCTGTGTTTTGCTCCAGCTGGAGTCCTTGGACCAGTCCAAGAGCATCATCTGAAACCCCAGAGAGTGACTAACAGCCAGTGTAGGGCCAAGATATGCAGCCTATGTTGGACACCAGCTCCCTCCAGCACTAGCAGGCATGGCCAATTGTTGTTGGCCATTGTCTGGCTCAGAAGACAATGGAGTGTTTCTCCATTCTTCTCAGAAGACAATGGTGTGCTTTAGCAGCACCCAAGTGGCACCCCCAGGGCATAAGCCTGGGCAGTGTGTGTGGAAGTCCTGGGCTGCCCAGATGACAAAACCCCTCTCTCAAACTCGCTAATGTGGTCCAGAGCAATATGCTTGGCACCAGCTCGGCTGCCGGAGTTGTTGGAAGGAAGCATACAAGGCAGCATTCAACTATCTTAGGGACTCCACTCGAGATTTGTGTAGGGTTTCTTCCTTAGCATTTACTTCTTCTGAATATATCCTTCAAGACAGTGGAGGTTTAGAAACCTCCTTCTCCTAGATGGGTCACCTTCCCAGGCTGCTGAACCCCATCTGCTCCTCACTTCTCTCTACAGCACGTGCAGAAACTGCTTTCTTGTCTGTTGGACCCACTAATGGTCTTGTCTACTCAATTCGCCAGAGCCTGTCTTCGCTTTCAAGTTGTAGTCCAACAACATCTGGAGAACAACAGGCTCCCCATCCCTGGAACAAGTAAAACACTGAGCTAGATGGACCAGTGGCCTGATTCAGTATAGGTCAATTTACTGTGTTCCTAACTATACAAGTTAAAGGTAAAGGTAAAGGGACCCCTGACCGTTAGGTCCAGTCGTGGCCAGCTCTGGGGTTGCGGCGCTCATCTTACTTTATTGGCCGAAGGAGCCGGCGTACAGCTTCCGGGTCATGTGGCCAGCATGACTAAGCCGCTTCTGGCAAACCAGAGCAGCACACGGAATGCTGTTTACCTTCCCGCTGGAGCGGTACCTATTTATCTACTTGCATTTTGACGTGCTTTTGAACTGCTAGATTGGCAGGAGCAGGGAGCGAGCAACGGGTGCTCACCCCGTCGCGGGGATGTGAACCGTCGACCTTATGATCGGCAAGTCCTAGGCTCTGTGGTTTAACCCACAGCACCACCCGGTACATCCTAACTATACAAGTTAGGCTAAAATAAAATGATTTTAACCAAAGACCACCAAGGGAACTGAATGGCTGAGTAGAGACTTGAACCTGGGTATTGGGGGGTTTCCCATCTCCAGGCCTGCTACCTGATAGCCCTTTGCAACTGTGATGTCTAGACTGTGGAATGCTCTCCCCAGGGAGACCCAGATATGGCTGCCATGCTGCTCACCTTTCATTAAGCAGCCAGAAGGTGACATATTAAGTCTGCGTCTGGCCTGATTGATTTTATTTGCTGCTCCTGGAGATAGCAAATTGGGTGTTTAATTCCCACCCACCCCTTATGGCTCTTTCTTTTTATATACAGTATATATTAAAACTGGCTGTTCCCCACCAAGTTTGAACAGCTTGCTGCCTTGAGTGTCTCCTACATAAAAGTGCAGTATAAATGTTTTAATAAAATAATAAATAAAATAAACACAAGTGCAGCATCCTTTGGTTACAACCGTTTAGCCGAGAAAAGGAAACATCTTGGAGATTAGGTAGCTTTTCAAAAGAGGAAGATACCAAGCTAATACAAGGAGGGTAATTTGTGTACTTTGTAATGTAAGAGTCTGTCCATGGCAGGCTAAAGGCAATCTGGAGGGGGGGGGAAGAGTGTGTATGGAGAGAGAGAGAAGATGAACCAAATTAGGAACATATGTAGGAACGCCTCCCCTCCCCCTCCCACCATTGGATCATTGTTTAATTTAGCTAAGGAAAACAAATAAAAGTGGTTCACACATGCAGGCCAGACATTTCCCACCCACCATTCTTCCCAATATTTGTAGGTGCGACCCAACGTAGAAAAATGTGACGTGTAAATCACTGCTGCATGGATGCACTCTGCTGCAATTTCAAAAATCAGGTTGGCTCCAAAAAGTACAGCAGTGGCTGCAATAAGTGCAGATCAGTGCATCCCTGCAGTGATTGCTTACTGCTGGCTCACACAACACATTCATTTACATCATGCCCAAGGGTGGTCCACGTTAGGGAGCAGATGGAGAAAACAAGCAACCCATATATAAATTGGCTTCTCTGAAATAACACCAACATGGCACATTCGTATTTTTGTGTAAATCCATTTCAGAGCTAATGTCACTGACTGAGAAGCAATTATATTTTATGTTATGCAATGGCTACCCAATTTGGGGAGTGTAGGATTTTCCAATTCTGCGCTTCTACTGCAGGTATGTTCAGCAGGCACATCTATGTACACCAAACCAGCCTTGGAAAAGCAGGGTATGGGATTATAATTTTTTGTGTTATGCTAAGGTGGAGCTCCTTTTCTAAGAAGTACTATCTCACTCCATCATTAATAGTCTACAGCACGGGTGTCAAACACAAGGTCCGCGGGCCGAATCCGGCCCGCCAGACCTCATCATGTGGCCCGTGTAGCCGCCACCGGCCACCAGCCTTCACCTTTTATTCTCGCTTTTTTTTTTTTACACAAGAAAGCCGCCTCTTCAGCGCATGCGCGGCAGCCTACAAGCCAGAGAACGTCTGCCCTCTAGCGGCGCTGGCCGTTCTACACAGGAAACCTCCATTTTACATGCATTCAGGAAACCTCCAGGAAACCGTCAGTTCCAACAACCGGCCCTTTGAGGGTGACCAAACTGCTGATGCGGCCCCCGATGAATTTGAGTTTGACACCCCTGGTCTACAGGCACCAGGTGAAGTTGTTTCTCTTTCAGAGTCTTTTAAAGCACTTGCTAATTGAATGCTGCTGCCACTGCTTTTAGTGAGTCTGCTACTTTAACTGGGGGTGGGTTGTCACTGGGTTCATTTGGTTGTAGTGATTTTGCTTTTTATTATGCACGACAGAAGCTTTCCCCAACCTTGAAATGTTGCTTGTATGGCCAATGGACAGAGGTGATGGGAACTGTAATCTTATTAACATTTTGACGGCACCAGGTTGGGAAGGCTGCATTCAAGTTTTACAGTTTTAGTGGACCCAGAGTTCAACAGGCATGCCCTCTTCCCTTTCTGTAAGCCTCAACATTGAATGGAAATTGCTGGCTATGATCTGATAAACGCATTGGGTCTCATGCAAAGGTATGGGATACTATTTTATTTTTCCAAGTTGTAGCTCCGCACATAGTGTCCCAAACTCCCATATTTTGGGGAGAATGTGTTAGGCAGCATGGGAAGGATGCCATCAGAAAGAGAAGCTCAGACGTCCATCAGCATGGCCCTCCATGTTCAGAGGCACCAAGCCAAGAATAGCAGGTGGACATATGAAGAACAGTAGAAGGCTCTTGATGTTACATCCTGTTCATAAGCTTCCTGGAGGCATATGGTTAGCCCCTACTGGAGAGAGAAAGATGGAGGAGGTGGACCTTCGATCTGATCCAGCATGGATTCTCTTATCTTTGTATGCTCTCTGGACTGGAAGCATTACATGGTTTCTTGCACAATAGGTGAAAACAGACCATGGGTTGCATGTATCCAGTTGTGCCTTCTACTTACAGAAGGTTTTCAAATCCAGCAGAAGCTTCCTTAAATGAGAGGAGGACAGGCTATTTTTGATGCTTCTCCCTATTCTCTAAAACCCCACTTCTGCTCCAGCAGGTAGAGGGACCTTTTAGAACAGTACAATAGGTGACATAATGGGGGCAGCAGGACACAGTGGAAATATGCTCTCTGCTGGAGCAAAGAGACTTCCATGAGTGAAAGGACACTACAGTGGTACCTCTGGTTACGCACTTAATTCGTTCCAGAGGTCTGTTCTTAACCTGAAACTGTTCTTAACATGAAGCACCACTTTAGCTAATGGGGCCTCCCACTGTTGCCGCACCACCATCACGTGATTTCTGTTCTCATCCTGAAGCAAAGTTCTTAACCCAAGGTACTATTTCTGGGTTAGCAGAGTCTGTAACCTGAAGCGTATGTAACCTGAAGTGTATGTGACCCGAGGTACCACTGTACTAGATACAATACAATCCATTAAGGAAAAAGCTCACAGCGGGTCCATCAACTGGGACCTCATGGCTGAGGGGCAATTTTTGAGCTCAACTCTTTCTTGTCCTAGTCCAGCGTTCTAAGCTGCTACACCACATCTAGCTCAACTGAAGAAAAAAAACCCACAAGAAACTTTGCAAAAGTGCAAAACTGGAAGGCTTCTTCATGATAAGGTGAGGATCAAGCCAACTTTGCATAGCTTCCCAAACTTCAAGAACCAGTTTTTTTTCAGAGTTGGGCTGGGCTATAAGCAGTGAACAGGCTTCCATAGCTAAAAATTGTTCTGCTGTTCTCAACCTTTAGAACTGCTATAATTCTTCAGAAAAACCTAGCACAACATTTATTGGCAAAACTAGTTCATTAAAATTTTGGTAATTAACTGGTTTGCCACTGTTAATGGTAAGTATGGAGAAAACAGAATAATACATGTACACATTCTTCTGCCAGTTTATTCATTCTTATCTGTTCAATTTCTAAATCATTAACAGAAGAATGCATTGAAGTGTGCAGTTATAAGTGCATATATGATTCAGATTATTATTTATAGCATCTGAACATGGTAAAAGGATTTTCTTCAGTCAAATTTATCCTCAGTTTCAAGCTTTTACCACAATAAACATCAGATTATGTTTATGTTGGCCATAAACCTGTCAGTCCTCAATAAACAGATATACTCCGGTGACTCAAGCTCTGCTGTCAAAAGGACTGTCAAAATGCACACCAACTCTTAAATTAAACCCTGCTAGCACAGAGAGATTCAGCTGCAAAAGTCTTATTTAGGACAACCCAACAAAAAGCTCACCCTAGCAGATAAGGACGGATATTATATCACAGGCAAAGATCGGAAAGTTCCACAGGAATTTCACAAAGGATCTGATCTGCTTCTCCTTAACGGAAAGCTAATGTGACCTTTAATACTCTGTTAGACGGAGCCTGACTCTAGCAAGTCTCAATTAAATTTTATGTTTTGTGGCTCCCGTTTGCTTGTAATACATGAACAAAGTTCAATGGATGACTCCTACTTTGAAGATTTTAATTCCCTATTGGGACAATTTATTTCCACCTAGACAGCTCCTCAGAGATTGTGTCTTTGTACTGCCCAGCATATGCTGAGGATGGAAAGATCCTTAGAAGACACTGGGAAATGTGTCATCTAAGTTCTCCTTGCTTATTTCATTTTTCAGTTACTGAAGCTTCTAGAAACTTTATTTATTACTAGCATTTCTGTTGTTCCTTTCTATGATAGATAATCCAGGCAGGTAACAATAATACAGTCATACCTCGGGATGAGTACGCGTCAGCTTAAATATTTTCGGGTTGCACTCCACAGCAACCTGGGAGTGATGAAGTGCATTACTTCTGGGTTTCGCCGCTCGCACATGTGCAGACGCTCAAAATGACGTCACATGCATGCGCGGAAGCGGCGTAACGTGACCCACACACGCACAGATGCGCAATTGTGTCTTACGTTTGCTTCAGGGTGAGAACGGGGCTCCGGAACGGATCCCGTTCGCACCCAGAGGTACCACTGTACAGCAGAGCAGGAATAGGGAATCTTTGCCCTTTGCTGAACTATAACTCTCACCAGCCCTAGAAAGCATGGTCAACAGCAAGGGGTGATGGAATTCGTAGTTCAGCTACATATTGTCAGAGACCGTGCTGAGGAAGGCTGCAATGAGGAAGAATGGTTGGAGCCTCCCCAGTGGTGCAGCTTCATGCTCCGGCGGGGAGTGGGATGGAAAGCAGGCGGGGGCATGGCTGGCGCAAGTCCTGAGGGGCGTGGCACACCACCTGCGGGGGTGTGGCGCCCAGCGTGCAGGGGGGGAGCCATGATGGCACCCTGCTGGCACATGCCACCGGGGGTGGTGTGTGCCCCCAGCACCCCTCTTCCTCCTCCCCCTCCCCCTGCTCCTGATCCGGATCCTGAAACTTCCCAGGAGCAGGAGGATAGTATACTGTAGATTTCGAACAGTGGTTTGCAGAGGGACATAGTTCAGAAGGCAGAAGCTGGGAAATACTGGATGGGGAACAGCTAGGAGAAGAAGCACTAGGAGAGAGAGAGTTAACAGATTCACTGTCTCTGGAAAGCATTCATCCGCTCAGCCCAAGGTCAAAAAGAGCTGATAAGGTGGCAGCGCAGAAAGCACAGCGGTTACGCGCTCAGGTCACAAGACGTGGTAGTGACGTGGGTGACTAGGGAGGAAGTGGGTGGGACCCTTAATTGGGAGCACCATCATTCCTAGGAAATGGATTCTTTGTTCTCTCGCTATGATCATTAAAGTTTCTAACTGGTAAGAAGACTCCTTTTCCTTTGTTCTGCTTATCTACTGCCAAATGGGAGAGGAAGCCAATTCCCTGAAGTCTGACACATGTAGAGGATGAATGGTTCCCTACACCTGCAATAGAACATCAAATGGTTTAATAATAAAAGCCATGAGCGCAATCCGATATTGCATGATGGACTTCTGTTTGCTCTTCCACAAGCCCCCAGTCCTCCAGATCAGATTTTAAGTGTGTGTGAGAGAGAGAGTTAAGAGTTAAGATTTTAAGAGTGTGTGGGTATGGGGGAAGAAAGGAAGGCTAAATCATGTTGTGCAAGTGGAAGGCCATTCTATTCACTATGGGCAGCACTGGATACAAACCATTCCATTCATTCTTATCCAGGATCCAGAGGGGTGCACACACAACTTCCACATACACACTCAAGCATTCCCACCCACCCACCTCCAATGCAAACCCTTCAGAACTCTTTAAAACTCCTCTGACCCTATCACAATTTTTGTGATTAGGGATGAGGGGCAGACAAAGGAAAAACAAGGGGAAACATCATAAATGCAAAATGCAATAATCTGCAGCTCTTACACATAATCTATTACTGCCTTGGAAATTTGGGGGAGCTGAAAGAACTAGTGGGATGGGGTATAATTTTCTGCAAAGCTAAACTGGTGGCAGGAGAGTGCCTAGGATTCCCAGACCACAATCGGAGGTGCTTCCAGACTGTGGTTATTCTTGGATGGCATTCAATCACATACTTGCCAACTCAGATTGTGCAATTATTATAGTTGGTTGGGAGGTCTTGAACAACAAATCCACTTCCCTCCCCAGAAATGGACTCTTCATGATATGGCAAGCGTGAAAATGCACTGGAAAGTGTGAGATAGCACTTGCTTTGATGTGACATCATCTAACCTCTTCACAATCATACCAGGATGAATGCTAATTAAACTGTCTAATCTTCCTGCAAATAAATCAGGTTGAATACTCAATAAACAGATCATCCAGAAGCACTTCTGTAGAACATCGATACACCCTTTGTTGTTGTTGTTGTTTAGTCGTTTAGTTGTGTCCGACTCTTCGTAACCCCATGGACAAGAGCAAGCCAGGCACTCCTGTCTTCCACTGCCTCCCACAGTTTGGTCAAACTCATGCTGGTAGCTTCCAGAACACTGTCCAACCATCTCGTCCTCTGTCCTCCCCTTCTCCTTGCGCCCTCCATCTTTCCCAACATCAGGGTCTTTTCCAGGGAGTCTTCTCTTCTCATG
Organism: Podarcis raffonei; assembly: GCF_027172205.1. NCBI lineage: Eukaryota > Metazoa > Chordata > Lepidosauria > Squamata > Lacertidae > Podarcis > Podarcis raffonei. The sequence continues at coordinate 33,005,515 of NC_070602.1, read as the reverse complement.
AGGTGGCCAAAGTATTGGAGTCTCGGCTTCAGGATCTGTCCTTCCAGTGAGCACTCAGGGCTGATTTCCTTAAGAATGGATAGGTTTGATCTTCTTGCAGTCCATGGGACTCTCAAGAGTCTCCTCCAGCACCATAATTCAAAAGCATCAATTCTTTGGCGATCAGCCTTCTTTATGGTCCAGCTCTCACTTCCATACATCACCACTGGGAAAACCATAGCTTTATGGACCTTTGCTGAAAGGTGGGGTAGCCATTGCTTCTACCATTCCACTCTTCCTCCTAAACCCTTTGTCCCCTCTCTCAATAGGTGCTGAACAAAACAAGAGTCCTGCTTCTTCCAGTAGGTAGGAATGGGATTTTTGTGTGACTAGATCATAGGAGAAGCAAGGTGAGAGAAGCCCTAGCTGGGCTCCACCAACAATTGCTGCTCCAGAGTGTTGACAGTCCCAAGGATGGTTCCAACTGCCTGTCCTGAACATCAGAAAGTATGTGTTCTCTCTCTCTCTTTTCAGCCATGTTTAATATAACATACTCTCCTAGAAGAAAAATGCTGATGCCAGATGTAACCTTGTTTCGGAAAACTTTAAAAGTGACAATGCCTAGAAAAAAAATGGCAATCTCAGAGCTGATTAGGATACCTTTTTGATTCCAGCGCAGAGATACCAAAGACAAAAAACCACACACAGTATGTTGTCAGCATAAATGAATGTGCATGCACTCAAATTTACATTTTTCTCAGCAACGTGCTGCTCCCTTTTCTTCGGAGATAAGTTTAAGGATACATCTCCAAACGTGCACGTTGTAGTGTTTTCTCATCCAGAAAAGAATGTGGTGGGTGTTACTGCGGGAGGTTCTGTGTGCATGCATGTGTATGCTCTGCTTGAGTCGTCCAGCTGTGCATGAGACTGTTGGCATGGTAAAACATGACTTATGGGTCAGATATGCGCCCCCAAATTTCTTAATCCCGCTTATTAACCTTCAGTTTCTGAACAGACACAGGTGGTTCTCCCTCCCCCCTCCAAAGAAATTGTGAAAATAATAGTATATTTCCTCTAAAGATCTGTGGGCTTCAATTACTCTGCGAATAGGTTTTTAGCTGTTTCTTGGCTAAAGGAAGGAAAACGATTGCTAATTTAAAAAATCTGGCAGCATTTACAATTATTTTGGAAACAAAAGTTAATGAAATTAGGCAAATGAAATGATTAACATTAAGAGAGCAAGAGAGAAAGCGCATGCCACAGAACTCCCCCCCCCCATTATATTTTGTTAGCTCTAGGAACACATGCTGCATTTGACCAAATGTGATGTGCTATTTGTTATTGTTTAGTCGTTTAGTCGTGTCCGACTCTTCGTGACCCCATGGACCAGAGCACGCCAGGCACTCCTGTCTTCCACTGCCTCCCACAGTTTGGTCAAACTCATGCTGGTAGCTTTGAGAACACTATCCAACCATCTCGTCCTCTGTCGTCCCCTTCTCCTTGTGCCCTCCATCTTTCCCAACATCAGGGTCTTTTCCAGGGAGTCTTCCCTTCTCATGAGGTGGCCAGAGTATTGGAGCCTCAGCTTCAGGATCTGTCCTTCCAATGAGCACTCAGGGCTGATTTCCTTAAGAATAGATAGGTTTGATCTTCTTGCAGTCCCATCCGAATGATATTTTTGGCCACAGCAGAGGAGAGCATGGGATGGGAAGGAGACAAGGAGTGTTGTCCTAGAAAATATAGCTCAATCAGTAGAGCACGAGCCTCTTAATCTCAGGGTCATAAGTTTGAGCCCCACATTGGGCAAAATATTTCTGCATTGTGGGGGTTGGACTAGATGACCCTCGGGGTCCCTTCCAACTTCACGATTCTGTGATTCTATTATTTCAAAATGCCATAGGCTCACTAGAATTGGAGCCTTTGAAATAGGGTGATGTGGACATCAAAAAAGCATAAAATAAATCTGGTCTTTTTCTTTTAAAAAACAAAACAAACCATGAAAGCAAGAAAAAGGAAAAAAGCCAAATGAGTTCTGAAATCTCAAAGGGCTGCAAATAATGATAGTTTATATTTTATTTATGCACACGGCTTCATTTTTATGAGACAGGTCAGATGGGAAGTACTGTCAACATGGTATTTATCAGCTAGAGGAGGAGAAAAAACTGCAGCTGCATGTTCCTGGCATCTGATCAAGGCTTGATGACCACATATTTCAACATACCTTTCAATTATGAACATGGCAGAAAGACCATTTGCTGTGCAAAAAGAAAATCCTGCAGCTCAGAGCCATAGCCTATTAAGTTTGCTTGATTACTGAAGCTGGCAATTTCTACAATTGCCACAAAATCAGGGTGACAAAATCAGGCCAAGATAACATATGGCTTAATGGTTATTTAGAAATAATAATAATAATAATAATAATAATAATAATAATAATAATAATATCAGCCCAGAGCATAGGGACCCCAGCTGGCCTTCCTAATCCTATACATATCCCCTGATATTGGTTTTTAACTGTTAACTAAGTACTGCCAAGAAGAGCTTGACCATATAATCTTATGGCTGATTTTATAGAAAGGGACTCAAACTTCTAGTCCAATCTTGCAGTTGTTAGTGTCATTCTTTAATCCTTTCCGGTCCAATATGATTTAAAAACAAATGTGCATAATGAACATATGTAAATGATTAATGGTTGTTTCCACTCTCTTCAGGAAAGGGCTATCTTCATGCTTAACTCCATAAACAGTTATTCTGAGCCATTAAGATGGCTTCCTTCTCCAAAGCAATCATAGACCTCAAATATAAAATCCAGGAAAGCAAGAATATTAATTCCTGCACTATCTACTCATATGGCCAGACCAAGGAATTGGGGATCATTTCCTGTGGCCACATCTCGACATACCTGCATGAACTGATTATCCTTCTGAACCAGCTGCTTGGCAGGAATTGCACCCTGAGGAAGCTTCTTTCTTTGTAGGTCTACTTTACAAATGCTCGCTGGGCAAAAATCCACTTATCCGAACACAAGGAATGGGTATCCAAACCTTCCTATAAGGTAAAAGGTAAAGGGACCCCTGACCATTAGGTCCAGTTGTGGCCAACTCTGGGGTTGCGGTGCTCATCTCGCTTTATTGGCCGAGGGAGCCGGCATACAACTTCCGGGTCATGTGGCCAGCATGACTAAGCCACTTCTGACGAACCAGAGCAGCGCATGGAAACACCGTTTACCTTCCCGCTGGAGCGGTACCTATTTATCTACTTGCACTTTGACGTGCTTTCGAACTGCTAGGTGGGCAGGAGCAGGGACCGAGCAACGGGAGCTCACCCCGTCACAGGGATTCGAACCGCCGACCTTCTGATCAGCAAGTCCTGGGCTCTGTGGTTTAACCCACAGTGTCATCCACGTCCCTTAAACCTTGCTAGACGCAGCGCAAATTCAGATATTCCAACAGAGGGCGTTTAATTGATCTGCCTGTGGTTGAAGGTAGCACAACTATGAACCTTCTCTGCTGGGCTTCTGAGCTCTGTCATCCTCCTGGGTAATTTTCAGTTCTATGATCCCATTAATTAGGAACCTCTCAAAGAGACAAACCCTATGTTTAATGGTTCCTTTTACGCTATTTCAACACAACTTGTGAATGTTTATTCAACCAAAATGCTTTTATTTTTAACAACTGCTGCTTCACTTGGCTTTCTTTTCTCCTGCAAAGCAGGTGCATGCCTGGTTAATATAGCTGGTGCACGCCACATCCATGACCTTTTTGTGCCTCCGTCAAGCCACCTGGAAAAACTGGGTAATGTTTTTGCATTTTAAGTGTCTGGTTAATTAGCATCCACATGCAGTAAAGTCTGGCTAAAAGGGGCTAATGTCAAAGGAAACCTATCTGCCAGTGGGGTTGGGGAAGGAAAGTCCTGTAGAGACTGGTCATGAGAGTTCTCGTTCTTTGTAGTGGTCAGAGTTTCCTGGCCTAATTGCATTTTTCTAAGAAACAAAAATGTTGATCTTTCTCTTAACTGGCTTAGAGTTGCTTTTACTTTACATTTTGTACTTGGGCACAGATAGCCAAATAAAATATCATATGCATAATAAGTCAGTTTTGAAGTGCACACCTGTGTAGAAAAGACTTTCTCTCTTTAAAACATGCACAAAGGTCACATGGGAAAGGATTGGAAGTACTTTAAAACAAACTCTTTATTTTTCGAGGGGTTTTTTGGCTACATTTTAAAATTTAAAAAAATAACACAATCCCTCTTACGTGGCATGCAGTTTAGAACAACAGAGTATATAAATTAACCAATAAACATTAAGGAAAGAAGTTAAAGAAGCAATTGCTGCAAATATACATGTTTCATTGTACATTAGTGAAAAAGTAACTTAAGATGTTGCCCCAAATCTTTTCCTGGGAAGCTGAAACAGTCTTTAGAACAGGGATGGGAAAACTGTGGTCGTCCAGGTGCTGTTGGACTACAACTTCCATCATCCCTGACTACTTAGGGCTGATGGGAACTGGATTCAAACAACATCTAGAGGGCCACAGACTCATTTGGGGGGGGGGGAGCTAAACCACAGAATAAAAGTTTGTTTCATATCATAAAATTTATTCTTTGTCCATTTAGTGATTAAGAAACTTCCGTGTACTTTGAATGATGCTGCCCCTAATCTGTGTTCTGTTTATTTCTTGGCCTATCTTATCTAATTGTTCAAATAACTGTCAACATTTCAAGAGGAAGTTGTTTTGAAGTGAGCCAATGTTACTTATTTGCAACTGAAACTGAAAAAAGGCAAAGATCAGGATTTTACACTGACTGCTATAGACTTAATGCTCTATTAACATTTTTATACCTGATTAACGTAGTCAAAGGCAAGCCCACACAATTATTTCCTCTTTTTAAAACCTATGCTAAATAGATGTGAGAGTAAAAACATTATTTTAATTTATTAAAGCAAGGGATTATAGAGTACCACTGAACACAAACCAACACTGGGCCAGTGTGGTGTAGTGGTTAAGAGCGGTAGTCTCGTAATCTGGGGAACCGGGTTCGCGTCTCCGCTCCTCCACATGCAACTGCTGGGTGACCTTGGGCCAGTCACACTTCTTTGAAGTCTCTCAGCCCCACTCACCTCACAGGGTGTTTGTTGTGGGGGAGGAAGGGAAAGCAGATTGTTAGCTGCTTTGAGACTCCTGAAGGGGAGTGAAAGGCGGGATATCAAATCCAAACTCTTCTTCTTCTTCTTCTTCTTCTTCAACAGTTCTAGGAACCAAGCCAGTGATGTTTTCAAGCCTTGGGAGAAGGAAGCCATGGAAACTCAGAGTTTGCCTAACCAAATTCTACCCTAGAAACTTCATAATCCAAACTCTGGAAGAAGAAAAGACTATGACAGAGTCTAGTGGCCAACTCCATTAACTATGAACCTCCAAATGTGGTTCATAGTGGAACTTTACTGTCCTATATCTCTTTGACTGCTGTAGCTTATGGTGAGATTTTTGAGACGAAAATCCTCTCAGGTGCCTCAGCTGTTTAAAGCAAATGCTGTTATAAAATATTCAGATAAGACAAGCAAATATGGCAGCCAAACATAAAATAAACTGAGGCTTATTTAAATTGTCATCACAAGTTCCCTAAAGAAGAAGGTTTAAACCAATTTCCTAAGTGCTCCCAATAAGGTTTCCAAACATGTTTCCCTATAGCAGAAATTCCACATGCTGAAGCCACCCTGCTCCTCACAGCCTCATAACCGACTCAATTCAAATTTCATGTTGGATTTTATGGTGGCAGTATTAACGAAAATAAACAGCCTCATGATGAGAACACAGCTTGCAACTGAGTCTGACCAAACTGCGGGAGGTAGTGGAGGACAGAGGTGCCTGGCGTGCTCTGGTCCATGGGGTCACGAAGAGTCGGACACGACTAAACGACTAAACAACAACAACAACAGCCTTAACTTGAATTGTTCAAAAAGCAGCGCTTATATTACAGCTCACAATGTCTCTTAAAGTCACCTTCTTTAGCAAGCATTTGAAAGAAAGCACACAAGGGCTGCCCTCTTTCCCTCGACTGAGAGCACCAAGATTTGAAAAAGAAAACAAAATTCTTCATGCTTTCTTCTTGTCAACACTACGACCTGCCTGTGGCTGAGGCTCAGATTCCTAATCAGCTCTCACTCAGCCTAACACCAGTACAAAAGTTTTCACTTATTGTTTGGCAGTGGCTAAGCTCACCAAAGGGTCTGAAATGAGTAAGAAAGTGCTCACCAGAAAAAGCCGATGTCTGCTGCGTTAAAAGAGTAAGTGTTACATTCACTAATCTTTGGTGTTGACAGAGAAAAGTCTAGGAGCAGATGCTTTTCAAAAGGTTATTGTCCTCTTATTCCATACTAAGATTTAGCAAGTTATTTTTATATTGTTTTAAGAGACTGCCTGTTATTACCAATGTGAAAAATAGCTTGCCCGGAGTCATTTTTCAAGCCAACAAATCATGGTGGTAAGAGGAATATTTCAGGCCCTGGAGGTATGTTTGAAAATGATAGAGGTTATGAAACAATCTTATAAATATCTCTGAAACAAGGTTGCAATGTGGTGCACATTCAGGCCCTGATTGATGTGTGACGTGGCCTACTGTAACTGTGCAAGTGTTCATCACAATAATGTCATGTCCAAATGCCGATATGAACCTATATATGACTGGGAGTGGCCGCCAAGACCATATAACAATGGTCCTGAAAGACCTACACTGGCTCCCACCGAGACGTTTCCAAGCACACTTCAAAGTGTTGGTGTTGACCTTTAAAGCATTAAATGGCCTACCTGAAGGAGTGTCTCCATCCCCATTGTTCAACCTGGACACTGAGGTCCAGCTCTGAGGGCGTTCTGGTGGTTCCGTCACTGCGAGAATTGAGGTTACAGGGAACCAGGCAGGGGGCCTTCTCAGTAGTGGCACCAGCCCTGTGGAATGCCCTCCCACCAGATGTCAAGGAAATAAACAACTATCTGATTGTTATAAGACATCTGAAGGCAACCCTGTTTAGAGAAGTTTTAAATGTTTGATGTTCTATCGTGTTTTTAATATTCTGTTGGGAGCTGCCCAGAGTGGCTGAGGAAACCCAGTCAGATGGGCAGAGTATTATTATTATTATTATTATTATTACATTAGCATGCCAGCAATAACAAACAAATGAAGCTTGCTTATACCAAGTCACACCACTGGTCCATCTAGCTCAATATTGTCTAAGGTCTAAGTGTCTCTCAAGGGTTCCAGACATGAAACACTTCTATCCCTACTTGTAGGCGATGGGGATCGAACCTGAGATCCTCTGTTTGCAAAGCAGTTGCTCTGCCACTGACCTATGTGGGCATGCCAGTGATGTACAAATGCTACTTGTGTAAAAATAACACAAATAGAAAGTGCATTCATATGTTGCAGGACATGCATGGAACATTTACACAGGTAAGTACTTTTCCTGTGGTGCATATCCCATATAAATTGGGTCTCAGTGTGACCAGTGGCGTAGCGTGGGTTGTCAGCACCCGGGGCAAGGCAAGTAATTTGCACCCCCTAACCCGTGGATTTGCGCCCCCTAACCCGTGGATTTGCGCCCCCTAACCCTAACCCCCAGATGTTGCGCCCGGTGCGGCCGGCCCCCCCTGCACCCCCCACACTATGCCACTGAGTGTGACAAACTACTTATTTCTTTAGGAGCTGGTTAGACAACTGTAGTACCAACACCTCACAAACACACACTTTCTTGTTAAGCCTATAAACACTACAAGCAGGTTCAGATGAAAGAGGAAACTCTAGTTTTCCTGTACAATAACCCAGAACAAGAAGCAGAATTCTGCGCACCCCACACTCTCTCTACCTTTAAATGGACCAGTGTTGCCCATCATATCAAAAACTTGGGAACTGTGGTTTGTTTAATCCCCAGTTGTTCTCACAAGCCACTGTTTGAAGTAACCACTGTTCACCGAGGTTGGATGTCACATGGCTGATTTAAAATTGAAAGAAGAAGCTTTCCTTCTTTTACTTGAGGGCATGAAAGGGGAGGAGAGGGAATTGCAATGCATGAAAGTGTAAGCTACAGTATTCTCAATAAATGGCTACTTAAACACCCACAGTGAAGGAGAGTCCACCATCATCCTAGATCATTGGTTCCATTGTGAAACTGCTCCTTCTTGCTAAAGGTTTTGTCTAATGATACCATGGTGCTTTTTCCAGTCTCAGGAAATAATGTTTTGATAGTCCAAAGGATGTGCTGCTAATCGCCTGGAAGCAGTCACTATTGCTCCTGGACATGAAGGAAAATGGCTCGGAACTAAGTCTAAATGTTAGGGAACATTTTTTAAAGGGGCAGGTTATTTATTTATTTTTAAGCAGACCTAATATAAATGTGTTAAGGAAAACATGTCTTCTATGTAAAGTAAATGAAACAAAATTTATCATTATCTTTCTTGCACTAAAACTAAAAAAAAAAAAGGTTTTTATGTTTCCTACCTACCATACACCAGCTTTCCCATTGTGTCAGCATTACCTCATGCACCTGTACTGCATAAAACTTGCCATTCAATAACAGTTAATGAAATAAGATCAGTTTCGTAGTTACTTAGGAAATATTCTAAACACTTCAACCCCAGTCACATAAAAACTTAGACACATGCTAAATTTGACATTCCAGGAGTTACATACTCAGCTGGTGAAGAAAAACACTAATTGACACAAAAGGGCCTAGTATTGTTTTTCCAGCATGCTGGAAATTCACAGATCACCCAATATTGACAAGAGGTTCTAGCCATTGGTGGTTTTGCCTTAGCAGAAAACACTTCAGCTTGGTCAAGTCAGGGCACCTGATCTTCCCAGATCCCCAAACACTCTTAAGCCCACTTCCTCCCCCCAAAGCTGCCTCTAAGGAAGATGATGTTCTGAAAATATTGTTTTATGTATTTTGTCGTTTGTTTGTCACAACACTGAATGGAAGATGGCAGAACCCCCAAGCTCAGTGGAGAGTTGGCTTCAAGCACTAGGCCTGTAGGCAGACCAACTCTGCATTTCAAAAATGTCTGTAAACATGACATGAAGGCTGGCAACATTAACCCCGCTGTGTGGGAATGCCTTGCAGACGACCGCAATGCCTGGAGACAGGTCGTATATCCACAGCAGTGATCAGAGGAGGACTGACTACTGGGAGAAGTGCAGAAAGAAGAAATATCATGTGCAGCAAAACCGGACACATTCATCTCCCTTCTTGGTCTCTACAGCCACAGCTGACGCTGTAACCCTCCAATGGTTTGACTTTACCCTCAAAGGTGTACTCTTCCATTGTCTTGCGAGATGGACGGATGCCACCATAAACTTTTTATTTATTGTTTAGATGTATATTTTGTTTATGTTGATCATAATTTTGATATTATCCGTTACTCTGAGTTTCCTTTCAAAGGTTACAAATATTACATTAAACGAAACAATGATATTAAAGTAAGTTATTGTTTTAAAAACTTTTTTCAAGTAGATCATAAATAAAACAATTGTGTTTGTCCTTACCCTTCTGTCCGGAATATGGTCCTAAAGCTGTCTCCCAGGCTCTTGTATCTGGTTGGATCAGTGTTTCCTCTTTGAATTTGGAACCTATAAAAAGTAGTCCATGATAGGACAAAAGCAATAGAAGGGTTTAAAAAGACAAATTTGACTTCAAAGATTCCACCCAAACTCTTCTTCAGCATTCTCATGTGTAACTATTTTTTATTTACACCAGCTTTTAAACTGGCAGAGTTTTCTGAAATAACCATTATTCCCATTATGCAGAATGGAGGAACTGTGAAAGCATTCATGTTTCTTGTCACTCTGATCACATAATATCCCTCTTTAAATCCCCACATGGGCTTCCTGTCCAGTCTTGGATCCAACACAAATCCTAGTGTTATCTATTGATAAACTGATAAATCTCTGTGTCTGTCACTCTTCCAACTCCACTACTCCCAGCCATCTAAAGGTCTTCTGCTCCCTCAGATGATTCTGCTCTTCATTCTTTGCTGTTCTATAACACTTGAAAATGCCTCACAGAACATCTATACGCTTTCTTCAAATTGCTTTAAAAGACCCACCTTTTCCATGAAGCCTTTGGCATAATGCCCTAATGAGAGTCTAATCAACTCTGGTAATGCCTCTCACTTGTCTGGATGGAGGACCGAGAGTGGTGTGTGTGTGTTTAGAAATTAGCCTATGGGGAGCGGATGGTGCTGTGGTCTAAACCATTGAGCCTCTTGGGCTTGCTGATCAGAAGGTCGGCGGTTCGAATCCACACGACGGGGTGAGCTCCCATTGCTCTGTCCCACTTTCTGCCAACGTAGCAGTTTGAAAGCACGCCACTGCAAGTAGATAAATAGGTACTACTCCGGTGGGAAGGTAAACGGTGTTTCTGTGCACTCTGGTTTCCGTCACGGTGTTCTGTTGCACCAGAAGCGGTTTAGTCATGCTGGCCACATGACCCGGAAAGCTGTCTATGGACAAACGCTGGCTCCCTCAGCCTGAAGCAAGATGAGCGCTGCAACCCCATAGCTGCCTTTGACTGGACTTAACCATCCAGGGGTCCTTTACCTTTACCTTAGAAATTAGCCTACTCCACAAAGGTTAAATTTATGTTTCTTGCTCTACCCAATTTTGCCTCTGGCCCCACTAATCAGTGGAATGTGGACCACAGAAGGTTGCTCTATGAGACCCTTGAACTGAAACAGGCCCCCCACACTCCCCATGGTGATGTGTACTTTACTTCCTTCAACATTTGGAAAGCCAGCCCTGTTGCATTTGGGATCCCTCCTGTGCTTTCTGCTGAGTGGCGCCCTGGGCTTCTGCCCCCAAGTCCTACGCTGAGGACACCACTGTACTCACTTCATATAACTGTCAGCTGCTGGTAGTGCGTGAGGCGGGAAATATACAGCTTGATGAGTTTTCCCAAGTTTAAGCTGCTACTCAACTCGATGAACATGGGATTTGCTTCAGCAACCTATTATCTTTCAATTCTACCACATTAAGGTTCATTGATCTCCATTATTTCTACCCATGTGTAGATTACATTTATCTCCATAGCATAATCTAAAGTACACACCAATCTGCACACAGAGACTATCCTGTTCTCTTCTGTGTTAGGGAAAGGTCTGCAAGCAGGGCTGCTGTATTTTACTTGACGCTTCTAGAGTGTGAGAAGATAACATAACAATTCCATAAGGAATTTGCAAAAGACTGGAACATTTTAAGGAACTCTTTCTCAACATCTGCGATGAAAACTGATTTTTAATAGTGTTTATTTTATTCTTTAGTCTTAGGTAGTTTTTTTCAAAGAAAAAATTAATGGCCACGAATGAGGAAACATTAGGTAATTAAAAGTACCATACAGTACATTTCAACAGGTGAGATTTGCAGTGCAAACCTCTGCAAGTCTACTCAGAAGAAAGCCCCACAGAACTCAATGGGACTTACTTCAAGGTAAATATGTATAGAACAGGAGCCCTACTGAAAGTAATGGGCCTTAAAGGTACATAATTTGGGCTGGATGGTGTCTACTGTTTCCAAAGTAGTTTTTTAATGTGACCATTTTCCAAGCTCCGAGAGAGAAATTTCCTGATGATGTAATGAAAATACATTGGGCAATTATGAAAGGAAGTCCACACCTCTTTTGAGTGCACTTATGTTGGGGCCTTTCTATAGTCCCAATAAAAGTAGTTCTGGCACATTCGAAATGGTTGTCTGGGGTAACTTCTTTTATTAGCCCAAAAAACAACTGTTGCCAAGTTGGCAGAGCAGCAAACACTCTTCAACAGCTTTACACTCCAGTAAGAACCGGTGCATAACTTTTCTTTTTTCAAAGAGCCCTTGGGAAGGTTAAGTCTCACATCTTCCAGTGGCATTAGATAAAGTTCAATAAATAACAGAATGCCAAATAACTGGTGCATTTTTAAATTGGGTGACAGAAAAATGCACCTGGCGGGAATCTCTACCATGTAGTATTAAAATATGTATTAATTTGTCAATTTAATGATAGTTTACGTCATTAAAAGGAATGCGCATTGCATCGTGTATAGATGAAGCTTTTTTGAAAGCTTAATTATCTTATAAAAGGAAGCAGGTAAGCAGCTCATTGCTTAAATTTCCAGATGATGCAAACATTCTTTAAAATTTATCCAAAAGAAGTTGCAGAACAAAAAAAAAGCAGGAATCTAGATAAGTTGGTTGGGATGCCCAGCATAGATGTGTGAAAAGAGGTTGACTCTGGCTGTCAACACAAACTATTTACAGGTGTTCAGTACAGTGGTACCTCTGGTTACATACTTAATTCGTTCCGGAGGTCTGTTCTTAACCTGAAACTGTTCTTAACCTGAAGCACCACTTTAGCTAATGGGGCCTCCCGCTGCTGCCACCGCACGATTTCTGTTCTCATCCTGAAGCAAAGTTCTTAACCCGAGGTACTATTTCTGGGTTAGCGGAGTTTGTAACCTGAAGCGTCTGTATCCTGAAGCGTGTGTAACCTGAAGCGTCTGTAACCCGAGGTACCACTGTATTCATGTACTGTTCAGTATTAGGAGCACAACAAGCTTTAATCCAAGCCCTGTGCCTTCTTGAATGTCTGTAGATGACAAACCACATGCATGTGAGGAGGGCCTTCTGCAAATTTTTAAATGAATGCACATAGGCCAGGATGGAGCTTGTATCTTATGTACATAGGATGGAGCAAAAATACTCCAGACACGTCCTTTTGAATGTTATAGAAGGGCCCTACACACATGGCGCTGTGGTTTAAACCACAGAGCCTAGGGCTTGCAGATCAGCGGTTCAAATCCCCACGACAGGGTGAGCGCCCGTTCTTCGGTCCCTGCTCCTGCCAACCTAGCAGTTCGAAAGCACGTCAAAGTGCAAGTAGATAAATAGGTACCACTCCGGCGGGAAGGTAAACGGCGTTTCCGTGCACTGCTCTGGTTTGCCAGAAGTGGCTTAGTCATGCTGGCCACATGACCCGGAAGCTGTACGCCGGCTCCCTCGGCCAATAAAGCGAGATGAGCGCCGCAACCCCAGAGTCGGCCACAACTGGATCTAATGGTCAAGGGTCCCTTTACCTTTACCTTTACACACATGCACACTTTTGGAGCCTCAACAGACTTTTGGATAAATGTGCCTAGAACGAGTGGAGCTTGCTGCCATCCCACCACACAGTATCCATGGAAACCAAATGTCTGAAAAGGATTGTAGTTGCTCTCAAATATCCCTCAGGAGCCTTGTCTACACACAAACAATTAAATGGATAGCTCAGTTGATAGAGCATGAGACTCTTAATCTCAGGGTCATGGGGTTCGGCCTCATGTTGGGCAAAAAGGTCACTGCATTGCAGGATGAAGGATTAGATGACCCTCATGGTTGCTTCCAGCTCTATGAGTCTGCGATTTCACACTGCAGGTGGGAGATACCATTTTTTTACGTTTCCATTTGCTAAAATCTTCCTGCATTTATAGTAGTAGTAAAAGGTAAAGGTAAAGGTACCCCTGCCCATACGGGCCAGTCTTGACAGACTCTGGGGTTGTGCACCCATCTCACTCTATAGGCCGGGGGCCAGCGCTGTCCGCAGACACTTCCGGGTCACGTGGCCAGCGTGACAAGCTGCATCTGGCGAGCCAGAGCCGCACATGGAACGCCGTTTACTTTCCCGCTGGTAAGCGGTCCCTATTTATCTACTTGCACCTGGGGGTGCTTTCGAACTGCTAGGTTGGCGGGCGCTGGGACCGAGCAGCGGGAGCGCACCCCGCCGCGGGGATTCGAACCGCGACCTTTCGATCGGCAAGCCCTAGGCGCTGAGGCTTTTACCCACAGCGCCACCCACGTCCCACTACTACTACTACTACTACTAGTAATTTATTATTTATACCCTGTCAATTTGGGCAGCTCCCAACAGAATATTAAAAACACGATAAAACATCACACATAAAAAACTTCCCTATACAGGGCTGCCTTCAGATGTCTTCTAAAAGTGAGGTAATTGACATCTGGTGGAAGGGTGTTCCACAGGGTGGGCGCCACTACAGAGAAGGCCCTCTGCCTGGTTCCTGAAGGAACTGCCAGAAGGCCCTCAGAGCCGATTCAGGGTCCAGACTGAACAATGGGGGTGGGGATGCTCTTTAAGGTAAACAGGGCCAAGGACGTTTAGGGCTTTAAAGGTCAGCACCAACACTTTGAATTGTGCTCGGAAACGTATTGGGAGCCAGTGTAGGTCTTTCAAGACCGGTGTTATATGGTCTCGGCGGCCGCTCCCAGTCACCAGTCTAGCTGCCGCATTCTGGATTAGTTGTAGTTTCCAGGTCACCTTCAAAGGTAGCCCCATGTAGAGCGCATTGCAGTAGCCCAAGTGGGAGATAACTAGAGCATGTACCACTCTGGCAAGACAGTCCGCAGGCAGGTAGGGTCTCAGCCTGCGTACCAGATGGAGCTGGTAGACAGCTGCCCTGGACACAGAATTGACCTGCACCTCCATGGACAGCTGTGAGTCCAAAATGACTCCCAGGCTGCACACCTTAAGGGGCACAGTTACCCCATTCAGGACCAGGGAGTCCCCCACACCTATCCACCCCCCAAAAAAAACACACACAGGAGTTCTAACTCTCTATGTTCTAGCATATCCTGTTCTTTTATACTTCAGTGTTGTTGTTTTTTGGTTTTTAGTGTAGGAAGCATTCATAAATATGAGTCCACACCTGGCTTTTGAATCTGAAGTGGTAACATATTCTACCACCTCTGGACTCTCCTACCTCATCTTGCTGTAGACTAGGTTTAGTCTACACTGAGATGAAGCAGAAGGAGAGATGGCAAGATTAAAATAAGAGTTTATTGTGCAGGGAAGGCTAGTAATTGTGGCTAGGATATAGAAAGGGCTTTTTCTCTGGTAGTCACAGTGATGTTATCCTTCTTTGTTATCACACATCTTCATCAAAAGTGGCTCTTTCCATGAAGAATTCTACTGCAAATAATGTAGTTCAAGAGTCTACTCGTCCTAATAGTCATAACTGCACAGCAAAATAATTAATAAGACCACAGCAAAGTAAACATTAAGCACTTAAGTGCCTTTGATCTAACTTTCCCATTGGCATCAGTGAGAATTGTACTTCACTTTGTCTCCTTTCCCCCCTAAGTATTTAATAATCTAGATCAATTCAATGAATGAAGGAAACAAGTAAATATGCAAAATATGCTTTATGGTTCATAAGAGACAAGATCTGCACATTGTTAAATGAGTTATTAGTAGCAAGTAACAATGTTGCATAGAGAAGAACATTCCTCTCCTTAGGTATTTTGGATTTGTTCTTTTTGTAGTAAATCAGTTTTATAGTTTTAATAGCAACCCTAAACTACATGCCAATTAGGAGCTGTAATCTAGTTCTGTGAATAGAGGTCTTTGATATGAAGTTGCCAGGCTCAATAAAATCGGGCGTAACTTGTTAATGAAGTAGTTAATTGATTGCCAGTACTTGTTATAAAAAAGCTCATGTGTGAACTCAAGAATTGGTTTTACCAGAGGCAAAGGAAGATGTGCAGGAGGCAGACAGAAGGAGCAATGCTGATTTAAAGAAAGAATCCAGTTCAAAAACTGTTTTCGCTGGAGTCAATGTTGAAAGACTAAGCATGACCTGAATATACAAAATAATGGTAAGTTAAAAACTGAATAATGTTTTATAACTTTATGCTTTACGAACAATCTGCAGTCTACTGAGGTTAGACTTCCTTCCTTGTCAAATTAATTGCCAATCAGACTGAAGTACTTTTAAGTACCAGTCACCATAAATGTAGGAAGGTAATGGCTTGGTGGATAGAAGAACGCTGATTCTTCAACATCAACTTTGTTGGACTGGTCATGTTGTGCAGATGCCTGATTATTGTCTTCCAAAGCAACTACTCTATTCCACTCTTAAAAATGGAAAGCGTAATGCTGGTGGTCAACAAAAGAGGTTTAAAGACTCTCTCAAGGCAAATCTAAAAATATATAGTATAAAAACCGACAACTGGGAAACACTGACCTGAGAGTGCTCCAATTGGAGAACAGCCTTTACCAAAGCTGTCATGGGCTTTGAAGATGCTTGAACTCAGGACAAAAGGGAGAAACGTTCTAAGAGGAAGGCATACTTGGCAAACCCTCACTGTGAACAACTCCCACCTGGAAAAACCTATGTCCCCATGTAGACGGATGTGTGGATCCAGAATTGGCCTCCACAGTCACTTACCGACTCACTGTTAAAACCGTGTTCATGGAAGACAATCTTACTTGGCTATGACCCCATGTAGACGGATGTGTGGATCCAGAATTGGCCTCCACAGTCACTTACCGACTCACTGTTAAAACCGTGTTCATGGAAGACAATCTTACTTGGCTATGAGTGATTACAGAAGAAGAAGAAGAAGAAGAAGAAGAAGAAGAAGAAGAAGAAGAAGAAGAAGAAGAAGAAGATTAACCCACACTCCCACCAGCATGTAGAAATGGCCAGTAGAGTATATTGTGATTGATTAACTGAGGACAAATGGTAACCTGAAATTAAAATTGAAACTAAAAGTTTTGATCAGATAAAGTAGGGGTGGGAAACCTTTCTCAGTCTGAGGGGCACATTTCCTGCTGGGGCCATATACCAGGTGTGGATCAGAGTCAAAAGTGGATGGAGCAAAGAATACAACTTTGTACAGTAGTCTAGTTTCAGCACACAACTTACTCTCTCGTCCATCGATCCAAGCAAGCAAGCAAGAGGTCTTACCAGAATTCAAGGACACATTCCAGCCAGGCAAAAGCATTCCAGGAAGGTATGAAGCAGGGCTGGTGAGTGGGGTGGTCTGGGGAGGGTGTGTGTGGCTGGGGTCAGTCTTGATAGAAGCCTTAAGGAGCCATAGCCCGGATATAGATGTTGTAGTCCTATTTATTATACTTCTTGTTTTGGTTTGGAAAAAACAAGAAACCTGAACTGGAAGCACAGAAGCTTCTGTTTGGTGATCGCATCCTGTCTTGACCTTTAGCTTAAGGATACTCTTCATCAGGAGTCAGCAAACTTTTTCAGCAGGGGGCCGGTCCACTGTCCCTCAGACCTGGGGGGGGGGGCTGGACTATATTTTGAAAAAAAATAAATGAACGAATTCCTATGCCCCACAAATAACCCAGAGATGCATTTTAAATAAAAGGACACATTCTACTCATGTAAAAACACGCTGTTTCCCAGACCGTCCACGGGCCGGATTTAGAAGATCTTAGTTTGCCTACCCATGCTCTTCATTAACGCTGTCAGACCATCTCGGCCCTCAATTCTAGCACATATGAAAGTCTTGCAAGGAAAATGCAAAGGAAGATCATAAGGCGTCTTCACCGGGTGCTGGAACATCGGCAGCTGCCCTGCTTCAGCCCTCTGCAACTGTGCTAAAGATGAATCAAGCAAAGTAAAGAGAAGAAGAGCAGAATATTTGATTTTCCTATTTGAGCACCCTCCCCCCTTTTATTCTCAGGATCCCAGCCTTAGTGTGGGAATTTTATTTATTTGTGAAATAAAATAGATAAATCACTGCTGCCTTTCCCATAAAAGGCTGAGTCCCCAGCATTTTCAGGTAGGATGGGGACAGACCTCTGTCTGGAACCCCGGAAAGCTGCTGTCGCTCAGTGCAGACAATACTGAACTAGATGGACCTGACTTGTTATAGGGCAGAGAAAGCCAGAGGATATGTTCCTATCACAAAATAATTCATATCCTTAAAATCCTTTATTATTTCATTCTTATTTAATTTGATTGTTCATGCCACAGGGATTTGGTATCTACATGTTTTCTGGTATTGTTCTTACCTTCAGACCCTGAGATAGGAAGGGCTTTGAATTAGAAAGGGCTACATTCTGGAAACCCCCCAAATTGCTGTTCCTAAAAGCACAACCAATTTCAAAATGAATATTCCAAGGCTGCATACTTACTGATTCACATGGTAAGTAAAAGGGCTGTATTTTAAGCTGTCACATTTAATTAGGGCATTTACTCTAATGCTTTTTGTTCACAATTTGGATATTTGCTACTATACATATTGCATTTGTCATTACTTATGCTTAGATTTCATTAGGGGCTTAGTTATTACCGAATGAACACTGATAAGTTATTCCACCATCTGGAACAGAACGTGCAGGTTGTTTATATTACTTACCAAGGATAATAAGTAAATTGAGAATATAATTCTGCAGTTTATTTGAAGGGTAAATCTTTCAAATCACATAAACTGTTGAAAATATGGACATTAGAATTCAAAACAAATACCTAATTATTTTAAGCCAGAGGTATAAATTTTGCCAATACGGGGCTTTATATTTTAACTATTGTAATACTGCAATGATATTTTAAGTATAAGCATAAGACAGAGAACAGTAGAGCAGTGCAGAAACAGGAAATTATCTTCTTTTCAGTAGATCTTTCAATAACTTCACTCTCTAATTGACCTCTGCCACACTTCATTACTCTGGATATACTATATTATATTCTTAATTCTGCTTCTGTATAACCATTGGATAAAACTGGGTTAAAAAGTACAATCCCAACATTAATTGAAATCAAAATGCACATGTCATTTATGAGCAAGTGCACCTCTTCTTAAAAACAAAAAGGTTAAAGGATGGGAAATGTTTTGAGAACTAAAAGTGATGTAGTTATTCATACAAATTTTTCAATCATACAGCATAGCTACCTTCTTATGGATTCAAACGTGCAGGGATAGTATATAGTAAGCGCTTCCTGTATCAGACTGAAAATTGGGGATTAGGACATAGTTGAATGATCTCCTGGGTGAAAAATTAGTGAACGATAATTTAAATGCACAACCCCACACCTGCAGAGTGAA
This sequence comes from Podarcis raffonei, assembly GCF_027172205.1. Lineage (NCBI taxonomy): Eukaryota > Metazoa > Chordata > Lepidosauria > Squamata > Lacertidae > Podarcis > Podarcis raffonei. Next base: position 32,986,669 of record NC_070602.1, on the reverse strand, counting down.
GGGCCATCATCCAGAAACTATAGTAACTCATACTCTATCTATGTTTGAACGAAACCACTTCAGATAAGATGGAAGCACTTGCAGGCCTCAATAACCTTCCATTTGGCAGTTATGCTAAACCACAGTTTACTGGCAAAGAATGAGCTAAAACAAGCCACAGCAAACCTTGGAGTTGCAAATCTCCTTGCTTTGTGGCTGCAAGGAGCTCAGAAGCTTTCCCTTCTGTCTTTGCTGACAAATCATTGTAAATGTTAACTAGGCTTTGTAAACTTGGAACCTTAAACATACTTACTAGGGAGTAAGCCCCATTGAACATGGTGTGGATTAATTCTGAGCAAACATGCAAAGATTACCCTGTAAACATATGAAAAATAAACACACTGACCACTCACAAAGCAGTGTTGATAAGTAGGGAAACATCATGACATGTCATGATGACATGGTAGGGGAATCATGAAATGATTTTCTCTTTGAATTAATCTGGTTTTCCATAACATTTAGTAAAGTAAGTCAAAGCTACAGGAGTTTTCCAAAGACAGAACTAAGAACTGTGTCTGAAATAATTAAAAGACACTTAGAATACTTGGCAAAGCCAGAGATACATAAATTAAACCTGCCTGGGAGCAGGTTTAACTTGTCCATGGAACAGTTGCATGGAGATCTGCTACAGTAATTACACTAATGGTTAACAAAAATAACTAATTATAGCTGTCTCACTGGTGCATGACACACAAATAGTTTAACGCCTCTCCGACAGACTCACAGCATATTGCAGTTCAAGCCATAAATATTGTTGATAATCTAATTTGCAAGTAGCATTTTTCAGAACTAAGTCATCCACTTCAGTGAACATTACCACAGTTTTACTCCAAATTAAAGATGTCAGTCAAGCTGTAAGGCTTTTATAGAAGCATTTTATTTTAATGAGAAAATGAGAACATTGTTCAGTATTCAGTCAATTTGGCTTGGTCTTATTACAAGCTTGGATCTGCCACACTCTAACTCCAGTGGTGTGGATGGTGCAGAATCAGGCCCTGGAATAATGTTCCCTTATAATGTCTGGCCTCCAACTGGCCCTCAATTTAATTCCCCCTTTTCACTCCCTGCTCCCAAAGTTTGAGCTGAAAATCTGTGATGTAGAATTTTTGGCTCAGCCTCAAGTCTGCCCAACCCTTTGACTGTCTCTTACACAAAGAAAACAAGGGTAAACAGCTTCCACTTGTATTCCATTAAAAGAGGTAATTCACCCATGATGTCTTCATATATGTTATGTGATTATAACAGTGAGACAGCTACAGTCCTAAATGGATGGCCATACTTCTCAATAACTTGTAGCATTTCCTGATTTCAGGACGGACTCACCCTATTCAAGGAGTTGAGTATGTTTAACCTGGATAAGATGAGACTGAGAGAAGATATGATGGCCATATTCAAATATCTTGAGGGCTGTCACAGTCACATGGAAGATGGAGCAACTTCTTTTCTCCTGCTCCAGAGGCTAGGCCCCAAACAAATGGATTTGACTTACAAGAAAGGAGATTCTGACTAGACACCAGGAAGAACTTTCTGACAGTAAGAGCTGTTCAACAGTGAAATGGACACCACCTAAAGGTGGTGGGTCTCCTTCCTTGGAGGTTTTTAAGCAGAGGGTGGATTGCTATCTGTCAGGGATTGCAGGGGGTTTAACTAGATGGTGCTCAGGATCCCTTCCAACTCTGCAATTCTACCGTTAAGATTCAGTATCTCCTTGAAAGCAGAAACTATTAAAATGGGCCCTATCCCCCTTTTAAATTTTACATTTGCCTAAGAGCAAGGAGATGCACTCTGGCCCTCACTGAACAGAGGCCAGCTTCCAAATGAAGAATAGAAGACTCAGCTGCCTTGGAGAGCTCGAAAATAAACACAAATATATTTATTCTGGGATATTTCCAGATTTGTCTTTTGAAGAGATCTCCATATTTGTCTGCTATAACAGATTTGCGGGATGACTTTGGCTTCATAAATTCTTAGGGCTGATGGAATTTGTCTACCTCATTTATTCCAATAGAACCTTGATAGAGAGTTCACTGTATTAATAGTGAATTTATTTGTATTCATGAAGTGCTTATTCCAGTTCCCAGTTGAAGTAAAACCTAGATATTTAAAGGATTTCACCTTCTCAACGGGTTGCCCATCAATTTGCCACTTGTGTTTTTAAACCTATCAGCAAAAGCCAAAACATTTATCTTTTCATAATTAGTTTTTTCTTGAACTACGAATTGATTAACAAATTTCAAAAGTCTTCTTAACCCTTGCTGGATTTGAGACAATACAATAGCATCATCGCTATTGGAACTAGATATGGAACAACTGATTGGTTCAAAATTGAGAAAGGAGTACGACAAGGCTGTATATTGTCCATATAGTTAAAGCTATGCTTTTCCCAGTAGTGATGTATGGAAGTGAGAGCTGGACCATAAAGAAGGCTGATCACCGAAGAATTGATGCTTTTGAATTATGGTGCTGGAGGAGACTCTTGGGAGTCCCATGGACTGCAAGAAGATCAAACCTATCCATTCTGAAGGAAATCAGCCCTGAGTGCTCACTGGAAGGACAGATCGTGAAGCTGAGGCTCCAATACTTTGGCCACCTCATGAGAAGAGAAGACTCCCTGGAAAAGACCCTGATGTTGGGAAAGATGGAGGGCACAAGGAGAAGGGGACGACAGAGGACGAGTTGGTTGGACAGTGTTCTCGAAGCTACAAACATGAGTCTGACCAAACTGCGGGAGATAGTGGAAGACAGGAGTGCTTGGTGTGCTCTGGTCCATGGGGTCACAAAGAGTCGGACACGACTTAACAACTAAACAACAACAACAACAACAAAATTCATTCACTGTCCATACAGAAAACATCTCTTTTTCCATCATCACAACTGCTTTATGCCCCTGAGGAAGAACCCGAGCACATTTTCCACATATGGTTCAGGGAAGATCATCGTTTTTCAACTGGCTAGTTGCTAGCCATCATGTCATCACTGCATTAAATTGTCAAATGAAGTTATCAGACTGCAATATCATTAGCATGTGCCCAAATCCACATTGCAAATACTGTACATCATTCTTCCACAACAGAGAACAAGATACAAAGCTCAAGATACAAAGTTCATTCATAGTAACCATATCAAATCAGGGATACTAAACAAGCCCTAACACTGAATTCCATTTTACCTATTAATTACCATGCATAAAAGGCTCCAGGCTGCACACTGGTGCAATTGCTGTGCAGCCAGTGGAATTTCACTGAAAAGTCTTTACAAAAAAAGAGCTAGGTAGTTCCACACAATTGTTTTACGAGGTTTTGATTTCCCCTATGTTACAGCAACTTTCTTTCTGACTAGTAAAGCAGGGAGATGCCTGCTACTCTGTTGGTTTCTAGAAAACTTGTTAAAGGTTTTTATTTATTTATATTATTACTCTTTTTTAAAAAATTATAATTTCCATTTATAACAAAAAAGAAAACATTTCAACAATCATTCAACAATAATTCTAACATTTTAACCGCCCCCTTCCTGCAGTGCCTTAAAAGTTCTTTCCTTCTTTTCCTGCATTTCCCAATGGTCTCAACTTATTCTTTTAATTCTGTTATTGTATATGTTTTTGAAACTGCACATTTTTACAGTGATCCTGCTAATGTCTTAATCTATTTGCAATTTGTTTGTAAATACGCTGGAACCTCGGGTTGCAAACGTGATCCGTGCAGGGAATGAAATGTACAAATCATACTACTATCACAAGTTGACTAGGCAATTACACAGGTGAAGTCCAAATAAGGATCTAAGTTTCAACAGCAGTACTAAGAAATATAGTTAATACTACTTTTAGGTAAAATGTTCTGCTAAAATTTGTTTTAAAATATCAGGTTACTTCCTCATCTTTTGGCTAAGGTCAGGTGTAGGAAAAAAATCAGATAATGTCCTTGGATGCATCAATATTTTCAACAAGAGATCTGCATTTCACTGAAAAATAAAAACCCTTGTTTGATATGTCTGGCTATAATGTATATTGCCAGGCCTAAGAGAGCACTATTAAAACACCATTAAAGTTCTAAATAGAATTCACTAAAGCTAGGAAATTTAGAATTAAGAGTTAAAGTTCTATTCTGATCCACCCAGCTGTGCCCCAATATTAAATATACATGGTTTTCATTATCAACTAGAAGTGAAAGGCCATTTAATACTTGCCTCCAACATTGCCAGTAAAGGACCATGTTTAAATGGGCAATCTTAATTTGCTGTTCCTATGATTTAAGAAAAACAAATCAACCTAGCATTAATTTCTGGGCATTTCATTATTCTAAGCACATCATAATAATGTGTAGCACACTGGATTACTGCTATGGGAGTTACCCCCAAGGTTGGTCAGAAGCTGCAGTGGGTCAATTGCCCACTGGGGTAGAATTTCGCCATCATGTTACACCACTGCTGAAAGAATTGGACAGGCTGCCAATTAACTACCAGGTTAAATTCAAGGTGCAGGGACTGGTGTACAAATCTTGATATAGGTTGAGACGAGGGACTCAGCTAGAATGGTAAAGAAAAAGCGATTTATATGCATTGTATATGTGATATAACACTTTGCCACCAGATGGTGCTGTGGAGTCCCGTTTTTGCTAACCCGATTTCTCATACAAAGTTTACAACGCGTTTAACTGAAATGCTTCTTTGGTGTGATCCAGCCCAGGAAACCTAAAACATCATCAGACCCCTAAGCTCTGTGGGAGATGTCCTCCTGCAGATACCATCTTATCGAGAGGTCCAGTACACAGAAAGAAGGAATTGGGCCTTTAGTGTGATGGCACCAATCAGTTGCAATTCCATCCCATTACATATCAGACAAGTTTCTGTTGTCCTTTTGGCAACTAGGGAAGGGCTTCCTTTTAAGTGGAGATTCTTCTCTCAGTATTTATCTGCATCGGATTTGAAATGGTTTTTATATAGGTTTTTAGTGCTGATGTTTTAGTGGGGTGTTTGATCAGGAGAGATTCATAAAATAAAATAAAATAAAATTTGACATTAGCTTTTTTTTCTGACTAAGGCTGCAATCCTTAGACTTGCATGTCTAATCTGAAAGTAAGCGCCATTGAATTTCATGGGACTTATTTCTGAGTTGTTGTTGTTGAATTATAGAATTGCAGAGATGGAAGTGACCACGAGGGTCACCTAATCCAACCCCCTGCAGTGCAGGAATCTTTTGCCAAACGTGGGGCTTTGTCAACCTTCCCTTTTTTTGCGGGAAATCCCCTTATTCCAGCGCTGTTTCCCACTGCTATCCCGGATTGTTAGATATCCCGTAGACTGTCCCCGGGACAGGTGAGGCTGCTGATCCCTTATTTTCAAATCTGAAAGTTGACAGCTATGGCTTGAACCCACAACCTTGAGATTAAAAGTCTCATTTTCTACCAGCTGAGCTATCCTGAGTTCTATTACTAAATATTTATTTATAGCTCACCTTTTTCCCTGACAGGGACTTACAAGTTATTATTAGGATTGCAGCCTAAGTTACGGACTCCTCAACACAGAACTTGATAACAAATGGGAACACTAGCCGTCCCCTGACAAGAGTGGTGTGCTTATTTGCACCTTGACAACAACACACTTCCTTAGCTGGAAAACCTAGCGATGGATAGAAAGGGAGTGCTGCAAAATGAACACTCTTATTTTGAGGCGAGAGAGTGGCTTGAGAATTAGCATAAAGTAGTAAAAAAAAGTTTTCCATAAGAGCTCAACCTAACGAGTCTATAAAGCAATACGCAAATCATTCATTATAACGAGTCATAACAATGATTTGTGCTCTTCCAAGTTTTTATTTTATTCCCCTCTGTTTTTCCTTAAAGACAGGAGGATAGACAAAGACTGGGAAGTTTGGGTCATATGGATCACGGCTCCACTGCTATGTCTGGAATTTTCTTATAAATATCCTATTGCTCTGAAGTTCACAGGCCTGACTGAAACAGCAGGGACAATCTCATTTGTACTTTTATAGTTGTAGAGGGATTTGCAAGAGTTAGCGCAATTTTCCATAATATTTCTTACTGACTTTGGGAATAAAAGGAGAGCTCCCCCCCTTTTTTCACCAGCATCTGAAATGCTGTTAAATCAAAAGGGAAACAGGGCCTTTCTTTTGGGTTTAACAAGATTTTTCAATGTGCTGATAATTTTAAAGCTACAAAGCAACATGGTTTTTTTGTTAAAGGGGAAAGCATGCTAGCCAAAGGTTTGTGGGCAGCAGACACTGCAGTAATCTACAAGGCGTATACTTTGCAACAGATTTTACTGCCTGTTTTGTAGCTTTATGTCTTTCTCTCTCTTTTAAGATGACTGGGGTAAGGGGGACCATCCTGTTAAATGACTGTCTCCAACCTCATGAAAATCTTCAGATCAAAGAAACATCTTAAGACACTGTTCACAACTTTCAATACTTCTTTCACCCCTAGAATAATAAAAAAGTGTGATTTTAACAATCAGTTAGAAATCAGGATCATTTCCTTCTTTCCAGAGTCATGACTCTTTAAAACGCTTCTTCAGAAAAACATTCTATTTGGCTGTCTCTTGTGATTCCTCCTTTCCCTCCTATGAAAAGTAAAGTTAGCATTAAACCCGCATTATCTCAATTTCAGTTACCCTGTCACACCAAAATTCCATGTGTCCCCATTGTGCTTCTCCCCATTGTTAATAGCACTCCCTTTATTTGGATGTCTTTTAAACCATGTATTTAACATTATCCTGTAAACTACAGTGGTACCTCGGGTTAAGTACTTAATTCGTTCCAGAGGTCCGTTCTTAACCTGAAACTGTTCTTAACCTGAAGCACCACTTTAGCTAATGGGGCCTCCCGCTGCCACCGCATGATTTCTGTTCTCATTCTGAAGCAAAGTTCTTAACCTGAGGTACTATTTCTGGGTTAGCGGAGTCTGTAACCTGAAGTGTATGTAACCTGAAGCGTATGTAACCCGAGGTACCACTGTACTGTTAATATAATAGGGGGACGCGGGTGGCACTGTGGTCTAAACCACTGAGCCTCTTGGACTTGGTGACCAGAAGGTCGGCGGTTCGAATCCCCACGATGGCATGAGCTCCCATTGCTCTGTCCCAGCTCCTGCCAACCTAGCAGTTCAAAAGCACACCAGTGCAAGTAGATAAATAGGTACCTCTGTGACGGGAAGGTAAACAGCGTTTCCATGCGCTCTGGCTTCTGTCACAGTGTTCCATTGTGCCAGAAGCGGTTTAGTCATGCTGGCCACATGACCCAGAAAGATGTCTGTGGTCAAATGCTGGCTCCCCCAGCCTGATAGCGAGATGAGCGCAGCAACCCCATAGACGCCTTTGACTGGATATAACCGTCCAGGGGTCCTTTACCTTTTACCTAATATAACAGCCTTCATTGCCTTTCTCATCTGTACTCTTAAGTGCAAAAATACTTCTTTCACTGTGTAACTTGACTAAAACAAGACCAAGATTCTAAAAAATCTGATTCCTAACCTAGATTTTATTGTTCTCTCTCATGTCTAGCATGAACAACTGGTCAGCTATTATTAGGTCAAATGTTTCCACCCCTGATCCCATTAAAAATGAAACCATTTCAAATACGGATGTCAGCAGTCTCTACTGACACTTATACAGAGGAGGGGGAAAAACATTACCTAGAAGAATCACTCCATGCAAGTTGTCTGCTTCATACTGTAAACTGGCAGATCACACAAGATAAATCTTTCATGCACATGGAAGCACTTACTTTCATTCTAAATATGGCTTATTTTTTACCAAAAAGATTAACAAGGGAATATTATTTGTATATGCCTATTGTTTAGGAAATGGGGGGAGGAGAGATACAATTTTGGGTTGTATTCAGTGCTCTGCTAGCAACAAGGCTTTCCTTCTCTTTCTTCCACCCCTGGACCTCTGAAGAGTCTCCCAACCTTCTGGAGCAGATTTTGAGAATGTGCAGGCGGGAGGCAGGGAAGTCCTGTTGCGTAAGTGGAAGTCGGTTTCACAAGCAGAAACCCATCAGCTTCTTCTTGAAAGTTATCATTTGTTGAATGCATGTAGCTATATAGTTACAACCTTGTCTGGGTTCTACAGCCCTATATTGTTTTCTTACTTGTGCATTTTTATAGCATTAAAAGGAAATCAATTTGTGCTGAATATCTGAATCTATAAAGAAGCATCTTGTTGAAAATATAGCTAAACACCCACAAACATGCACACAATCTTCAAAAGCATCACACGTTTTGTTCTTACGTTTTCTCACGTTTTGTTGTTATCATTCCTTGATTCCTTAACATCTCTTAACAAAATGTAAATCAACAGACTGGCATGTGGCACAGAACTTAGATACCAGTATAACACCTCTACATAAAGTTAGAGGGGAATTATAAAAATCACTTTAGATTTATTATTTCTAGAATGGGCAGACACAAGTCTTTGAGGATTAATTTCATGCTGTGGGTTAAATTTCTCTCTCACGATAGGCCAACTGTAGCCTGAGGCTCTACAGATAATGAACCTGCCAAGGGATTAGCAAGGAAACACTTGTGTTATTATAAAGTGTGTACACTTCCCTTTCTAACCAAGTTCATCCTATATGACATTAACAAATTACTTGCACTCTCTCTCTCTCCACGTTCCAATATAATGTGAGCCTAGGAATGACCCGGAACCAATAGGACATGAGATAAGATCTTTTCAATGCATAAATACCTATTAAATTTGGCTGAAAGCACCAGACCTCCTGCAGAGAAAACATGAGACATTTTATCTTTCCAGAGCTCTGTAAAGAGCCACAAACATGCGACATACAGACATGTGTTTACAATATGTTAGTTGATCTAATGTAATACTAAATGCAAAAATGGCTGAAATGGGACGCAAGAAGGGATTTTAGATATATCAACTTAATCAGAATATTCCTACCTAAGGGCTTATCCCAAGGATACTATTGAAGGAAGTTTCAAAGTCAGTTTACCCTAGACCTCCAAGTCTAATTCAGCAAGAAAATATCCAGTCCACACAGAGTGTATCAGATATAAGTAGATATGCTGCAGAGGGGATAACTTTGTTTACTATACTATACTATACTATACTATACTATACTATACTATACTATACTATACTATACTATACTCAGTGCTATTTTTCTAGAAAAAGAGGTGCTGGAACTCACCACGAACACTTCTTGTTCTCTTATAGTGGCAATAGTGCCCGCCTGAGAGGTGCAGGAACTGAGTTCCAGTGAGTTCTGGCTGTAAAAAAAAGCTCTGATCATACCATATTACACATCCAAATTTCTTCCAAAGGCTTTACAAATTCATGTAACAAAACTTAAAGGGGGAATGGGAAATGATTTATCCTGTAAAAGTTGGGGAGTAGAAATGTAAACCACTATTCATAGTTGTATTCTTGTCACTATTATTTTCATGTGTGTACTGGCTGTTCACTAGACACAATAAATTGAACTGATATACTATACTATACTATACTATACTATACTATACTATACTATACTATACTATAGCCATGCTGTTATTTTCCTCCAGTATTTCCACATAATTTCTGGAGGGGTAGGCACAGGAGTTAACGCCTATGAATATAACACATTTACCCATGCTTATTTGTCTTGAGTCTTCTTCCTGGTGTGTTGGCAAAACATTCAACTTGGCCATGCTGAGTTAACTAACATCTGCAGTAGGAAGGGAAGCCTTTGTATTTATTCAGCCCCAAATAAATTCCATTTGTAGCTAATTATCAGCCACATAGCAAAATTATGTAATAATGTAAATTTCCTTACTTTCATGATGTGGAGAGTCACATCCGGTAGTTAACACATATAATGTTTTAAAGTAGGGTTGTATTTTTTTTAATTGCCTCAATTTTTTTGTAAACAGCTTTGAGGGGGGTTTCCCCCACATGATGTGATTTGACCCAAGCCACACCCACCTGCCCATGTCATATGATAGACGATACAGAACTGGTAAGTTTCTGGGGCCAAACTAAAAAAAGAATTATTCTGTGTTGCTGTTGGCAAAAATCAATGCTTTTAGAATTTCACACATTTTTTTCTGTCATACTGCAGCATGCCAAGGCATTTTAAAGGGTGCGCATTTGGTTCTTAGCTCCTGTTTTTTAATTTGTACTGTTTTATGATGGCTGATCTTTTGCTTTAATTGTATTTTACTATTGTTATTACTGTACATTGCCCTCAGATCTGTTTGGAGGAAGGGCAGCTTACACATATTTTAAATAAAAAAATGACATTTAGGTTGAGGAAAGTTCTGAATGCAGAAAACTCCACCTTAACCAATTGCACATGAAAGTGAGGTCCAATTAATGCTACCCTAAGCACATGGACGTTTGTGCACACTCGGGGACGCGGGTGGCGCTGTGGGTTAAACCACTGAGCCTAGGGCTTGCCGATCAGAAGGTCGGTGGTTCGAATCCCTGCGACAGGGTGAGCTCCCGTTGCTCGGTCCCTGCTCCTGCCAACCTAGCAGTTCAAAAGCACATCAAAGTGCAAGTAGATAAATAGGTGGGAAGGTAAACGGCGTTTCTGTATGCTGCTCTGGTTCGCCAGAAATGGCTTAGTCATGCTGGCCACATGACCCGGAAGCTGTACGCTGGCTCCCTCAGCCAATAAAGTGAGATAAGCACCGCAACCCCAGAGTCGGCCACAACTGGACCTAATGGTCAGGGTCCCTTTAAGCACATGGAAGTGACACCAAGTCCCAGGTATGCCAGACAATGACATCTCTCCAGTAGGTAAACTACCTCTGAGACTGATGTGTCTTTGCCTATTACGATACTCCCTTCACAGCTAACCTCTGCAATGTCAAAGGGGATACATTACAAATGATCTTGTCTTCAACATAATTTAAAGCCCGCTGCCCTGCTGGAAGGAAAACACAGTGAGCAAGGCCTTGTCCAAATACAGAGTCAATGGCAAGTGTCAGGAGGCAGAGCCAGCTTCAGGTAATCTGATCCTTCTGCACACCATAATCTCCATTTTATTTTGCCTAATGAGGCAGGAGTTAAAACAGTTGACCTGATGAAAGTCAGATGGCAGCCCTAGAGGATCAAACCCCCTGCAGTACTCTTGTCCCTGACACCCTTTGTTACCTCCAAGTGAGCTGAGACCAGGCTGTGAACCATGTAAATAGGAGGTTTCTAGGTTAATGAAAAGCTGCAACACCATTTGAGAATCTGGGCTGCAAGCTATGCCTTCTTAATCCACATAAACGTTCCTGCAGCTCAGACATAATAAACTTTAACAAATGCCTGGTCACTTGAATCACGGCACTAAAGGATGACCAAACAAAAAGTTGTTTCCCCATAAAACATCTTTCTCTTTTCCCCAGCCGAGAAGACTGAATTTTTAAAAGGCACCTTTCAAATTTACACAGGTTGCAAAGGTATCTTAAAATGGATACTTTTGTTAAGCAATGCCATATTTTGTTTTTATTTCATTGCGTATCTGTCAAAGACATTCTTTCAGCACCATTTAAGTTTATGATATCATATCATCATCATATCATCATATGACAAGTATTCATTTTAAGACCCACTCACACTTTGAATCTATTTGAGTGTACCCAAAAAAGAAATTGTATGTTTGCATGGCAGGGAGTGGTGTATTTTAAAAACCACCCTTTTATAATTTGAAAAACAAAACAAACTTTGCAGGTATTTCTTAAACCAATAATTGAAAATTAGCCTACAAATGCATATTTGCCCATTTTCCGCTTGGTAATTTTAAACATTTTTGAAGTATAGTGCACATAGTAAGTTCATGTATTCTTTTTGCGTGGAATAAAAGATCTGGTTACCCTTTCTTGGAAAAAAATAGTCAAAAGAAATACTAGGGAGGGGAGCTTATGGCAAAATAAGAAGACAATTGAAGTATAAAAAGAGGTACATTCCCCTAGGCTCCTAGCCAAAATACTACATGCCAGAATTAACTCTGCTTAGAAAATTACTAGGATTATTGTCAACAGAGGATACAAACCCAGATAATTCCATTGTCCTCTTTGCCATTTCACTACAAATAAAGTGATACTTCCTGTTGCCTATATTATTAGTATTGCTAAATAAAGTCTCTGACTGTGTACGCATTACTGACTTACAATGCAACACACTTGTTCTTTTTCTCAGTTTAGATTCAAGCTGGAGTGGGGGAAGTAACAAAATGCAGTATTTCATAAGAATAATAATAAGAAGAATAAAAATATTCAGCTCCCAACCGAATATTAAAAACACAACACAGCATTAAACATTAAAAACTTCCCTAAACAGGGCTGCCTTCAGGTGTCTTTTAAAAGTAAGATAGTTGCTTATTGCCTTGACATCTGATGGGAGGGCGTTCAACAGGGCGGGCGCCACTACCGAGAAGGCCCTCTGCCTGGTTCCCTGTAACCTCACTTCTCGCAGTGAGGGAACAGCCAGAAGGCCCTCGGAGCTGGACCTCGGTGTCCGGGCATAACAATGGGGGTGTAGACGCTCCTTCAGGTGTACAAGAAACAGCAAGGTAGACACAGGATGAATTTAGACTGTGGCTAATGTCATATAGACACTGTTTCTCCAGCCAGCATTGGGAGCTCACTGGAAGTAGAGTAAGCAGAAGTGTGAACACAATCACCCTGTTTTCTGAAGGGGAAGACAAAACCCAACAATTACAAAGGTTTTGTGATGCCCAGTGCTATTATATTGTAGCTGGGTGTTTGTCCCGGACTTCAAGAGTAAATGGAATTCCGAGCAGCTAAATCACATACAGTGGTACCTCTGGTTAAGTACTTAATTAGTTCCAGAGGTCTGCTCTTAACCTGAAACTGTTCTTAACCTGAAGCACCACTTTAGCTAATGGGGCCTCCCAATGCTGTCACGCCACCGCTGCATGATTTCTGTTTTCATCCTGAAGCAAAGTTCTTAACCCGAGGTACTATTTCTGGGTTAGCGGAGTCTGTAACCTGAAGCGTATGTAACCTGAAGCGTATTTAACCCAAGGTACCGCTGTACATGTCTTTAGTAAACTGTAACTGTAAAGACATTAATAGAGTAATACAAATCCCTTATATGCTGGGGTGGGGGCAGGGTTTGAGCCAGCATTCCTGCTGAGCAGACCCCCTGACAACTGCCAAACATGTGAATGAGCCAGAGTGCCATTAATGGGCTGTCTTAGGTCTCAAAATGTGACGTTTCGAGGATGGAATAGGGCTGAGCTGGCTGAATCCCAAGCTGGTCTCACTGCTGCCGCATGAAGGCACTGGTCTTCATCCAGGCCTGATTGCTGTACCAATCTGTAGCGGACCCACTGAACTCAATGGAATTTGCTTTTGTGTAAACCGCAGAACTGCAACATGAAAACAAATCAAATATTGGTACTTGCATACTGAGGCAACTGTATATGCAAAGCGAGGTTCCTCCATGGAGCTTATCGCATTTTGTACAGCACAATGAAATTATCCTGCCCATTTGGCCAGTTGGGGGGGGGAGGTCTTTACAGGATTGCTTAGGAATGTTGTTTTTGTTGGTTTGTAAACAGTAGTTAAGGGGACGCGGGTGGCGCTGTGGGTAAAAGCCTCAGCGCCTAGGGCTTGCCGATCGAAAGGTCGGCGGTTCGAATCCCCGCAGCGGGGTGCGCTCCTATTGCTCGGTCCCAGCGCCTGCCAACCTAGCAGTTCGAAAGCACCCCCAGGTGCAAGTAGATAAATAGGGACCGCTTACTGGCGGGAAGGTAAACGGCGTTTCCGTGTGCTGCGCTGGCTCACCAGATGCAGCTTTGTCACGCTGGCCACGTGACCCGGAAGTGTCTCCGGACAGCGCTGGCCCCTGGCCTCTTAAGTGAGATGGGCGCACAACCCCAGAGTCTGTCAAGACTGGCCCGTACGGGGGGGTACCTTTACCTTTACCTTAAACAGTAGTTAAAACTAAGGGCCAGGTTTTCCCCCTGAGGATTTCCACACAAGCAGAACATCCAACTGAAGTCAAACCTGTGTGAGCTATCAGCACAGCACCCAATTGCCAGGCATATGTGTGTTATGGAGGAATAATAATATAGGCAAGCATGGCTCAGCCGAACATTCATTGCCCAAGCACAAAAGCTAAAAACCTTCACAGCTTGACATTTCAGTACCTGAAGGAACACATCCTACCTGTGCATTAAGATCATCAACTGAGGCTCTTTTAGGAATGCCTCAGTATGGAAGACAGCAAGGAGAAAGAGGACATTTTCAGGGGTGGCCTCTTGGCTGTGGAAGACTCTCCCCAGAGATGTCCACCTGGGAACTACAGTAATGTAGTTTCTGCCCCAGAGACGTTTTCATTTACTCAGCCCTTTTAAGAACTTTAAACAACTTTAATAGTATATATCTAATTTTTGTCATAAAGTTGACATTGATTACTATCTTAGCCTTTATTCAGCATTTGAGCACTCTATTTTTATCTCTAAGGAAATATTTATTTAATTAATTTTGTTATATTTATGTTGCATTTTATGTGAGATTTTATTTTGTTACTTGATTTGTGGGGGGGGGGTGTTCAAAAATTGTTGTAGGTAGCCTAGATAAGTAGGATAATAGGTGATTAATAGCCTTATATAATAACTAAATTAATAATACAAGTAGACATGGGCTACATTTGCCAAGCCACTCAAGTACAAAACGTCTCACAGGAACCTTCCCTCAAGAGTCCCATATTTTAATACATTGATATCCATTGTTCCACCATTGCTTAAGTTGTTAGCTTAAATGTTTAGGAAGTAAAGATGCTATCGATTGTAAAATCATTCACCAGGATTTCAGAAAACGAGGTTCATGTGCTCAGTGTAAATGACTAGTCAGCGATTTATGTTACAGGTCATTCAGAATGTCCATGAGCTCTTCTTTAGTGAGTTGTCAGAAATCATAACTGTACTACAAGGCCAAGATCTGTTTATTATATAGTTTATGGGTGGTGTGCATTGTCTAATTCAATTTTAATGTGCTACATTTTTCTGGTTTATTTTTTTAAAACCAAGATTTATAGCTGTTTACAGCTCGACAAGGACAGTAATTTGGTGGTTTAGCTAATATGTCTCTAAAGCGGTCGGGCGGAGGTGTCTGCCTGTTTGCACTCAGAACTCCAAGAGCAATGGAGGGTTCCTTTGTTTTAAGGCTGAAACGCAAAAACTCTTGCAACCTTTTCAATTGCATCTTGCTTGCCAAGTGTTAAAAAAAGGACACTTCCTTTTGTTTTGACCAGGCGTTGCAGGCAGGAGGCATCACTGTGGTTTTTGTTGGGAGCTTCAATTGCTTCAGATGTGGCCAACCCCTGATCCCATGTTGAAAGGCAAGTTGGTGAAGACTGTCTTTTGCACATCCTCAAGGTCAATGGCGTGAATCAATGGGTTGCCACTTTCCCATTTTAAAACGCCTAGTCCCCAACTTTTTCCTTCCTTCACAATGCTTTACCCTGGAGAGAGAGGACCCATTAAGAGCTGTAAATACGGTGCCTTTTAGAGACAAGCCTCCCCCCCCTTTTTATAAGCTGCCTGAGACACTTTGCTGCCCGAGACAGAGGAGCAAATGGTGCTACGTATTTCTAACCCATGGCAAAGTCAAGGTGCATATTGCCTCTGTAAAGGTAAAGGGACCCCTGACTGTTAGGTCCATTCGTGGACTCTGGGGTTGCAGTGCTCATCTCGCTTTATTAGCCAAGGGAGCCGGCGTACAGCTTCCGGGTCATGTGGCCAGCATGACTAAGCTGCTTCTGGCGAACCAGAGCAGTGCACGGAAACGCTGTTTACCCTCCCGCCAGAGCAGTTCCAATTTATCTGCTCGCACTTTGACGTGCTTTCAGACAGGAGCTGGGACCAAACAATGGGAGCTCACCCCGTCACGGGGCCTCAAACCACCAACCTTCCGATTGGCAAGTCCAAGCAGCACAGTGGTTTAGACCACAGCGCCACCATGCACAGAATTGGCTTCAAAGAACATTTTAATTCTGACTGATAAGGGAGCGCAAACATGGTTATGGTGCCAGCTTGCTTTTCCCACGGGCCCAAGGATACAGACCCTCAAAACACAAAGAACTGAGGAAGGCCAGACATAAACATTTGCCATAAGGCACAGCATATCCTAGGACAAAGGGTCACCTCTGGCCCTCCAGATGATGATGTACCACAACTGCCATCATCCCTGACCCCTGCCCGGGGATGATGAGAACTGGACTCCAACAACATCCGAAAGGGCCACAGTTTCCCCATTCCTGCCCTGTGGATTGATGCACTCCACCCTATCCAAGTTGAAGGGCTTCAGGAAGAATGGCGAAGGAGGCGGGCAAATGCTCCTTGTGCCACCCTGCGGTTGCTATTTCAGTTTTTCTAATGGCAGCGCCCACAGAAATAGCACAGCAATGTGACAGAGATAAGCAGCCATCACTAGGGTACTTACCTCCCTCCAATTACTCTTGTGTTTTCCAAGCTGATTTATTGAAGTCATTTTACTGGTTTACTGTAATCACCCCATTATTGTGTACTGTAAAATAATGTGTTTAGTATTTTACCCCACCCAATTTTGGTTAGTCATGTCTTCTTTTATTATTTATGTGTGTACAATTTTGTAAGAAGAATACAGGCGACGGCTGATGAACACATGTCTGAAAGACTTGTGACCGGACCAGGAAGTGACTGAAATTGTCATAAGAAGGATGCAACAGGGGTGGGATGTAACGGGACAGGGGGTGCTTATACACGTTTTGCATGGAGGAGGGTCAAGATATGAACTGATGGGCATAAAATTTCGGATATAGCTATATAATCCCTAGTGTAGTAAGATAAGACCTTTGGAGCAAGAATTTTTTTTTTTTTTAAGTTTTTAATGAACCGCCCTACCCCACATACTGTATGTTCTTTAAAGTGTCAAGGAACCATCTGTATTTCCTAAATTAACAGAACAGGAACATAACTTCATATGAAGATCCTTGCTGAACAAAAGTCCATTTAATCCCCCAGTAGCCAGCCAGATCAAACCAGGGCACAAAAGCAACAGTCCTCTGTCATAGATATTGCCAATCCCCGGCAAAGAGCACTTAAGAGTATTTATGCTGCCTCTGAATCGTGAGTACCAACTAATAGGAAAGGCTGTCAAGTGTCACGTTGTTGTGTGTGAGTCTGAACCCACCACCAGGCCTTCCTTCTCTGAATTCCAGAAAAAGTAAATACGTAAAAGGAGAACAAACTGTGATCAGCTTCTGTTTAAGTAGTAGACGGAAACCAACACAGCTGGAGGCAATTCTTTGCAAATTGATCAGGGTTCTCTTCCTTTTATCAAGGCTGAACTATTAAGTTGATTTCCATCATTTTATGCAGTCACTCAAATGCTGCAATCCAGTGCCCACTTACCCAGGAGTAAGTCCCAATGAATTCAGTGGTTGGGTCTAGATTTTATTTTTATGTTGTATTTTATGGTTTTGATATGCCTAGGTGTATATTAAAGGGAATTAATAATGATCTAATTTTGAAATGTGCTCCAATTTTTAATGTGTTTTTTTCATGCTGACTAGGGTGCATGTGAAATGGGCAACTTTAAAAATGGGTAAGTTTATATGCTTTCAAGAACCTTAGATACTGATTATTTTCTATGTAATAAAACTGAAGTTTTCCCAAAAGCAGCAGTGTTGAACTACTAATGTGTTTTTTGGGGGGAGGGGGTTCCATTTTGAGAATCTAAATGCCATTATAAAAAGGATGCAATGGCCTTATTTATTTATTATTTCAATAGGACACGTTGTTGCTCATATTTCTTTTCTAGTCAATAGTTGTAAAATAAAGTTTAACAACAACCAAAAAATGATTTCCCCAATAAAGCCCCTTTTAAGGCATTAAAAAAACAAAACACTAAAGATTCTGTGAATTAAACCCAGATACAATCAGGTAAGTGGGGGGGGGGAGTGAAGTGCTGGCGTTTAAATAAAATTACCTTTCTCCCTTCCTACCATTATTTTTGTAGTAACAGGCTTTGCTAAAATCTGAAAGTAATAGAAACACAGCTATTTGATGAGATAAACGAATTTATACTAAGCTTGCTTTTCTAGATACCTATGGTGCAAACACTCCTAAGGGACAAAATATAACAAGAAAAAGATGGAGTCTGAACTCAAAGCAAACATAAAAGCTTTACTTACAAAAAAATCAATTACGAAGTCCAATTTGTTTTTACCAGAAGGCAAAGAAAACCTGGTTAGCATGTTTCAGCATCCAAACACCTTCCCAGGATCTGTGCATGTTTCATCAAACATTACATGACGGCAATTTCTAAGAAACAAACTAGCAATTAGACCCACCTGCCTAAAGTGCCTGTGCTCTGTTCACACTTCATGTGGTATCTTAAAGTGACAGCATATTAAAATGTCAATACAATATTTTTTTACATTATATTTATAAGTGCAATGCAAAAGCAACATGAAGTGCAATTAAAATCACACCTAAAATATAACAATCCATTCCACATACAGGAGAAAAAGCATTAGAAAACTGATTATCTGTAACAGAAAGCACTTATAACAGACAAAATAAACTGAATTAATATGAATCAATAAATAAGTGAAATACATGGTATCTTAATAATATAATCTGGCAAGGTAATAAGCCACCATAACACAAAAACCCCACTGAGGTGTGGAATCTTTAGAGGAGATCTACAAAATTAGATATGATCATATTCATATACCTCAAATCATAATGCAAATTATAGAATCAAAGTGGAGGGGTTTTTTTATTTTTTGTTTTGAAAGGTTCTGGCTGTGGCGAAAAACTCCCCAGATTTTGGCAGTTTGAAGGAGGGCATTTCTCTGAAAACAAAAGAAAATTGATGACAGCAAGCAGGAATTGGACTTGTGTGTTGAAGATGCTCATTTACATAATTTCAGAATTTTTCAGGAACCATTTACCCATTTTAAGTCAGAAAAATAAAATGGGCAAACATTCAGAATGGCCCTGTTTTCCACCACATTCAAGTTTAAAAGGACTTTACATTTTTTTAAAAAAATTATTTATTGGGTTTATTACTTATTTTATTTCTTAAATTTGTATCCCACCCTTTCTCCCAGAGGACCCCATAGGCTTGAAATAAACAAACCACAAATCTGCTTAAGACAAAACAGGTGAGCCTTGCAATCCTGTTCATGGCCGACTGGCTAGAATCCTGCCCTGTTTCTGAGTACTCCATTCCATTCTCCTCCCTTCCGGGTTTTCCATTCATCTTGTAAACTGCCCAGAGAACTTTTGTTATTGAGCAGTATATACTGTAAATGCTGAAAGTAAAAATTAATAAATTCCTGCTGCCTCTCTCTGGGTGCTAGGCACCCTATTTAATGCCTGCACTGTATCTTGTATCCAATGGGGAAACCTTCGATAATTGATAACTGCAATTGTTATTGAACTTAGTAGCCAAGTAAGCGGTAGGAGAGGCTGGATTGCCAGGGGACTTTGATGATCCTTCTTTGGGATGTTAGATATTTGCTAATGTGAGACTTCACACTTATCTGTCACACCAAGCCATCTGTTGCTTAACACTTTGCCTTGTGGGGTTTAAGACAGAAGGCCAAGTTTCCTTGGCTTGGGCATAGAGGGAAACTGTTCATAAACCCTTGTGGGGGATTAAATCAGTCATGATAATTCTCTGACATAGAAAGTCCTGAATAGCTTGGGTCCTATATCATATAACTGGCGTAACCTACTTGTATATGCTATAAGGGTGTGCTTGGAATGAGCTTCCTCTTGAATATACAAGCGTTGGAGCTGATAGCAAGGGATGAAGAAGCAATTGTCCCTGCCTGATGCTGCTTCTATCGCTGCCGTGATGAGAAAGTCAAGGGCAAGCCAGGTATCCTCTTCCCAAGTTTACCCCAAGTCAGGGTCAGATTTAGGTTTGATGAGGCCCTAAGCTACTGAAGGTAATGGGGCCCTTTATATGTCCAACTGTCCTTTGTCAGCAACAAATTTTTGCGGTTTTTTGTGTTGAATATATGCTATTTGGTAATTTATAGACCCAGTAGGTATCTAAAGCTATTTGCACATAACAAAATATGTATTTTATCAAAGTAATTGATATAGAAATAAGCAAACCAGTGTTATTTTAGGGAGCAGGCTAGCAGGCGAGGCCCATTACTTACATCATAGGAGCCTAGACAACACGAAACACTGTTGCTGTATGTAGGTTTTATTATTATTTGTTTTTTGTTTTGGAAATGTACATCCAGGGTTTTTTTCCTTAATTTTTTTGGGGGGCCCCAAGAGAGTGAGGCCCTAAGCTATAGCTTGTTCAGATTAAACGTAAATCCGGCACTGGCCCAAGTCCCCACTGGCGGGTAAAATAGGGACATTCCGGGATCAAATCAGAAGCCAAGGTGCCTTTCATAATTTCAGGACTGTCCCTGGAAAATAGAGACACTTGGAAGTCGGAGTCATTTCCCTCCTTTTTTGTTGGGACAACTCCAAACCCCACATCCACCCTGCAGTGTCCCATCTTGGGCTACCACTGGTGGGGGAATCACTAACAGCAACTTCTCACCCTGGTGGGTGCAGTGGGGGCCTCTGTAGCTCTCCCCATCAGTGAAGATTCCCCTCCCTTCTTGTCCTAATCCCTGGTACTGATTGAGCAATAGGCCTGTGCATTCATCTCCATAACGATACACGTCAAAAAGGCTAATTAAAAATAGTTCAAGAATCGCTCTGTTCTGTGTACAAGCACAGCTTATCTTGCCGTACTTTCACTGTCCGCCACTTCGCTGTATAATTATAGAGGGTTAAAACATTGTTGCTGCTTCTTTAGACATATTTTTGCATCCTCTTGAGAAATGAATAATAAAAATTGAACTCTCGTTTGCCAAGAACACACTGAAGATAGTATTTTTTTTACTCAAGCTGCTCACTCAGAAGATTCTTGTTTCTTCAAAAGCCCCTCTAGGCCTAGAATACACAGTGCTACATCTGTTGGCGAAAACACACAGAAAGCTAATAAAGCAAGATATTATCTCACTTTTTATTTATTTACAGGATTTATTTGGCAACCATTAGCTGAATAGTTATTTTTAGGGCCTTATTTAAATACAGCACTAATGTCCAACTTTTATGAGAATTATTGGCAATGCTACAGTTGCACAGCCGTTCAAGCATTTGCGGCGCTCTCCTTTCGTACTAGAAAATTTTAAATCGCCAGTGAACTGAAAAACACACACACACAAACTGGCTTGTAAAGAGATAGGGCATCCCTCTTCTTCAGAAATATGCTAAGCAGAGGCTGTACCCATGAATTATCTCACATTAGCTTAGTTGCATGGAGGGAGAAAGAGTTAAATATAGGAGGGCTTTGTTTTATCTTTAAAACAAAGTGGTTCCTTGGTTACTTAATTCAGACATGTTCCATTGCTGGTTAGAAATCAGGCATGACAGTGGTCTAACCCTGAATTTTTGTCCCTGGGTAAGAAACTAGGCATGACCACAGTCTACCCCGATTGCGATTTAATGTTTTATACCACCGACAAATCATTAACATCTGTTAATAACCCACCCAAGTCACTCTGTTAAATTGTTTTGAAATATCTTATGTGCTCCATGGATGTCTCCAACTTCATCCCATTTAACCTTTCCCAGCTGCTCGTTTTAAATACCCCTTTAAAAAATGTATACATGGGGGGGGGGGGAATCTGTTCCTTTGTATTCAGACCCTTGATTCTTCTTCTTCTTCTTCTTCTTCTTCTTCTTCTTCTTCTTCTTCTTCTTCTTCTTCTTCTTCTCAAGTGCCAACATCTGCTCACTTCCAAACCCCAATTTCCATTTAAAAAAAAATAGATTTTTCTTGTAAATATAATCCACTATCTCTTCTCCTGCCAAATATCTTTTATGATTTCCTAATGTACGGGTTTTTGGAAAACAACAACACAGTAGTCATATGCAGGCTTGGCATGCAGAAGGTCTCAGGTTTAATCCCTGGTATGTCCAAGCAGGGTTAGGAGAGACCCCTATTTGAAGTCCTGGGGAGCTGCTGTCAGTCAGTGTTGATAGCACTGATAATATCGAGCCGTCTGGCTTTCTATAAGGCAGCTTCCTATGTTCCCACGTAGCTACATTTGCTCTGCTGCAGCAAGTGAGTTGTTGCATTCACATGGACAAATAAAAACTGCATGCAGTATATCTGAAGGGATTATTAATGGAAACATAACATATTTACGGGAGGTGGAGAACACCCCCCACTTTTCCCACCCAAAGAGCATCATATTCACACGCGTTAATATTACTGAACCTTCTCTGTTTCTGGACCGATAGTGGTCCTTGGCTCTCTGGTGGACAGAAGCGCCCTGGAAGAGGATGCCACAGGGAAGTCTGGATGAACAGTCAGTTATCTCCTTGCCGCTGCTCACTGGCAGAGTGGAAGGAGAGCAGATAGGCAGGGAGGCAGAGGAAGCTCAGGAAGATTAAATAGAAATCCAAAGGATATGTAGTCAGATGACCAGGCGAAAGGCTCCTTGGAGGGTCATCCTAATTAAAACAATGCCTTACCTGCCCCCTTATATCCCTACACGGCCTACATCTCTGATTAAACAGAAGAACATAACATGACTGTCTTATTCAACAATGAAAAAAGGCATTATTTTGTGTGTTCAGACCCAGAAGCCTCCCCTCTAAATAAATTCACACTTGACTCAATTTTTTGGTTTGGTTTTTGGGAGAATTTAGGCCACAACTTTATTGATTACAGAATGACTGGTTACATAGGCTCTGGTTCGACTAGCTCCCTGCCATGCAGGTAGCGCTGACCCAGGACACCAGCACAGGTCAGCCAAGGGTGAACACCTGGATAAGCGGAAAGCCAGGTACAGACTAACTCCGCCACCCAAATGTCCCCCTGGACTCAGGCACAAGCACAACCCCCTCACAGGAGTTGACCAAATGATCGAGTCCCTGGATTCCTTTAACAGAATACCCTTCACATAGGGATGGCGAGAGCATTCTCCCATCCCATCCCTGTCACCTGAACCAGAGCCTATCCGCAATCTTACAAGTTGTGACAATTTGCTACGCGGCAGGCGAAACCCAAATGGCAACAGCCAATCAGCCAAGTGGGGAAAATTCCTGCCATGCCCCTGTCCCAACGACAGACGACACACAACGGCATAGCAAGGTCAAGCGCAACAAGCCTTAAAAGTAGGGAGAGGTTGGCAGGTGTTCCGAATGCACGCGCCAAAAGAGGAAGCTCTGGAACACATGCATGGGCATAAATAGGTCCCTCAAACCGTTTGGACTGCGTCCCATTGGCCAGATTGTACCCAGCTTCAAGGGACCTACCAATTGGGTGTTGTGGCTAACCAATTGTACCCACCCACAACACAGGGTGTCGGTTGTCCAGGTCTCACCGCAATACTCACTCTTTAAGGGAGGACCCAATTTCCCTACAGTCCTTTAGTAATTGTATACCCTGGAAGAGGCACAGCATTTCCCCCCTTGGCAGCTCCCTAAGTATTGCATTCAGACCAAATATACTGCCAGGAGCATTGGAGTTAGATTTCTGAATGGAAATTTGGCCAGTTTCCACAGGAACCCATTCTAGAGAGCACCTGCTACTTATGTCCTCTGCTTTTTCTGTAGATTAATCCTCAAAGCAGAAAACGGGGGAAGTAATTTATCCAGAAGCCAATAATGATTCCCCCCCCCCATGCGGAATTTGCATTCACCATGTACGTAGCAGAAAGAATAGATGTGCGGCTACACTATGAAAGAAAACATTTTAATTTTATTTATTTTTTGCAGGGGGTGGGGGGCAAATGAAACAACTGTGCAGTTTCCACAATGAAGCCTGCAACTTCAGCCTGAGACCAGAGTTAATCAACAGCAGCTTTTTCCACTGTAAGAAAACATTTCCCTTTCTCTCTCGAGCAGAGATACTGTACCAGGGCAAGCAAACACGCTGTGCTGGCATGTGCTTTCCAAAGGCGTAATTGCCAGTGTGGATTACAGAAGGAAACCCTCCGGCTTTTTAGTCTTGACAAATTACCAGGGGCACTCCTCTGGCTGCTGGGGACATGGTAATACAGAAAGGTTAACCAGTTGTGGAAAGCAGCATAAATGCAAACTTAGAAGCCCTGTACTTCCAGCCAGTAACTTTATGAGGTGTGTTTATTTATTTAAAACATGTCACCCTTTTTGCAGAGATTCCAGGGTGTTTTACAAAAACAAGATCAAATACATAAATAAAATATAATACAGAACACGTTAAGAGAGCAAAGGAAAACACACTATATACTAAAGAATCTCTATTCCTCAGTTGCTCCTACCCTCAAATTCCTCTAGTCCTCAGTCTGGGGATGCTTGATGAAGGGTGAACTAAAAATATTTCAAATTAAGGAATTGATAAAATTATCAAAATGTAGTCCATACGGATATAGTGAGAGAACACCAAATATTAGGCCTGTCTAAAACAGGATTGTATGCTGAGCTTTTTTTAAAAAAAACTCAGATTAAACTACCGTATATCTGAGAAAGTGGTGGGGGCAGATGAATTTATTATGGAGAGATGCTCAGAAATTCACATGCATCTTCTTATCCTACACATGACACTTATGACTATTTGCCATTTTGGGTTGGGGGGACTCTACATGTAATAATTGGAAACTGTGTTATCTACTTAGCTATATCAGGTAGTGTCCTAAACTGATGGAAGCTTGAATTTCACAAAAAGGATTAAGCCTGTCCATGTGGTTCCTATCTTTCTTAATTTGACCAGCTATTGCATCCATCCATCAATAGATTGCAGACGCTCACATCACCACAGCAAATATATGAAGGAAGAAGTGGGTGATTTTCATCAGTATGTTGCAATATGAGGTAGCTGCCAGGACCCAAACACCACCAGCAGGGCCCGCCACTGATGTATGTCCTCCCTCCCCACATTAAAAACAAATAAATACCGTATTTTTCGCTCTATAAGACGCACCAGACCATAAGACGCAGCTAGTTTTTGGAGGAGAAAACAAGACAAAAAATATTCTGAATCTGCGAAAGCAGTGATCCATCTTGCTGTTCTGGCTTCTGGGATAGTTGCGCAGCCTGCATTTGCTCCATAAGACGCACACACATTTCCCCTTACTTTTTAGGAGGGAAAAAGTGAGTCTTATAGAGCAAAAAATACGGTATGTCCATTGAATCACCTATCAGTGGTGGACCAGTTTATTTTCATATAATGTCCTGGAGAAATACATTAGGGGCACTGCAGAAAATTTAAACAATGACATTCAGTGCTGATTCAAAGCACTGCTGCTGCCTGCTGCTTCCCACTAGGACTCAACCAGATAGGAGCAGGACCACTAAAGAGCACTTTGGTAAGGTCCCCTCAAACCTGTCTGGAGCTGACCATGGTTTGGGTGAGCTGTTGAAAGAGCAAGATGCAATTAAAAAAAGGTAAGGTAACGGACACCTGAATGGTTAAGTCCAGTCAAAGGTGACTATGGGGTTGCGGCGCTCATCTCACTTTTCAGGCTGAGGGAACTGGTGTTTGTCCACAGACAGCTTTCCAGGTCATGTAGCCAGCATGACTAAACCGCTTCTGGCACAATGGAACACTGTGATGGAAACCAGAGCGCACAGAAACACCACAGTGGTGCCTATTTATCTACTTGCACCGGTGTGCTTTTGAGCTGCTAGGTTCGCAGGAGCTGGGACAGAGCAACGGGAGCTCACCCCATTGTGGGGATTCGAACCGTTGACTTTCCGATCAGCAAGCCGAAGAGGCTCAGTGGTTTAGAGCACAGCACCACCCGCGTCCCACTAAGATGTGATGATCAACATACTAGCATGGTCACACCTATGGCTTTGTGAAACCATCTGTATATAAAAAACCAGCTCCTGACATTACAGAATACTTTAGTGTGACCAATAAAAATCCAATGACCGCGCAGTAAATATAAGAGAAGCCTTGATTCTTAGTGTCAGGGATCAGCTGCAGGAAAAACACTTAGCCTCCACTCTGCTTGTGTCTTTCAAGTCACACACCCCTCCTTTTCCCCATATATGTGATTGGTTGCTATGCACGCCTATGGAGTGAAACACTACCCTGGAAAACACTGCCAGGAATCTCAAAAGGGGCTCCATGCCCCAAGCAGCTTTGTAATATACAAGTCCCCCCGCCCTGCTCCACCGACACCTACTTTGCTACTACTCTGATAGAGGAGTCTTTTGTTCATCTCAACACACAATACCTCAACAATCAGTAAACCAATGCAGCTAAACAATGGTGGCAAAACAAACTTTTCTTGTGCCTAGCATGCTCTGCCACCTGTTCAACAGAGTCTTGGCGGAGCCAATCTGCAGGGTGACCTAAGAAAATATTGGCCAAAATCAACACCCAGACCTTTGGTGTCATCTCTGTAGATAACTAGAAACTTGTTAGAATAAATCATATGTTTAGCTTGCATTTCAACAGCATTCTTCAGTCTGGGGGCAAGAGTTAACTTGGAACAGGTTACTGAGTTGGAATTATTAGTCAACACGCCCATATTAATTTCTAAGCAATTCTAAGTGGAAGCAAAACAACAAGCAAATGATGGCACCTTGGAAGACATCCACATTGAAATGACCCTAAGCCAGATAAAGTCCAATGGTGGGAAGTTTGAAACAAAAGATCTTATAAGAAAACGTATTCTGAATGCTAAAAACAGATGGCCAACTAGAGAATCTTATAATGGAGTATAATGGCACTCAATAAAGACCAATAACAGTATGTATAAAAGAATGAATGAATAAATGAATAATACACTTCAGACTTGGCACAGGGCTTATGAATTGTCCTATCTACATACAATATACGCTATTTAACAAGACCACCAAAATTGGTCACCATTGTGAAACAAAGAAGAACCAGATAGTAATAACTACCTTGAACTTGAGCATTTTAGGAATAAATTTCGGCAGTGCTTACTTAACTAGAAAAAATGCAAAGAATCAAAGAGGGCAAAAGCACTTACAAAACAACAGCTGGAAAGCGATCAGAAACACATGTAGGAAACACAGCTACTCTAATAAGGCCAAAACATCAGAAGTTAGGACACAAGAATAAACTGGAACAGAATAGCCGGTAGAAATAAATGTGAGATTAGTCTTTTGCTAGAAATGGGCTCTTGCTATGGAACATGTTCAGTCATGTTCAGTCCAAAAGCTTTTGACCTAGAGTATTGTTTTAAGTAGCAGGCAGTAGCAAGCTATGAAAGCTAGATAATGCAATACATAAAAAAAAAAACTCTCAAAACCCAGGAGTGCTTACTTAATGTAATTTGGTTAAAAGTGAGCTGGCCAAAGTTGCTTCATTATTGTGTCCCTATGCTCACTCTAATCTTAAATCCTTATGGGATTCTTCAACTCAAAATATTTTTCATCATGGTTTGCCTATGGTCCAACCTACAAAAAGAGCAAAATAGTACTTGCAGGGCTATAAGTAGATCTGAAATCACTTCAGATGGCAAATGTCTGTTTTCATGCTCTCTCTCTCATTCATACATTTTTAAGAGCTACTCTCTGGGAGGAGAGTCTTTCCCACCCCTACCTGCCTGAGATGGGACCTGGAACCTTTTGCATGCAAAGCATCGGCTCCGCTATTGAGATATAGCCCAAATATTAGCATGGCTGGCAGAAGATTAGGCAGATTTGGATCCCTTCATCCTCATAATCTATTTTTATATGCACAGGATGTTGTTTGCAGGAAAAATACTTCCACATGGCAGTACACTTTGTATGAATCAAAATGTTTGAAAGTGATGCAGATCACATTCAGAGTTGCCATGCCAGCAGCAGCATAGGAATATGGAGTCAGACCATCGGTTCCTCTAGCTCAGCAGCTCTCAAGGCCTTTCCCAACTCTACCGGGAAATGCTTGGGATTATACCCGGGACCTTGAACACCTCTACTAGGGTCCTACTGTTCTTCTTTCTGGGCTATGGCCCTTCCTGTGGTGAGCCACAGGGAATAAGAATCATAGAATCATAGAGTTGGAAGAGACCACAAGGGTCATCGAGTCCAACCCCCTGCCAAGCAGGAAACACCATCAGAGCACTCCTGACATATGGTTGTCAAGCCTCTGCTTAAAGACCTCCAAAGAAGGAAACTCCACCACATTCCTTGGCAGCAAATTCCACTGTCGAACAGGAAGTTCTTCCTAATGTTTAGGTGGAATCTTCTTTCTTGTAGTTTGGATCCATTGCTCCGTGTCCGCTTCTCTGGAGCAGCAGAAAACAACCTTTCTCCCTCCTCTATGTGACATCCTTTTATATATTTGAACATGACTATCATATCACCCCTTAGCCTCCTCTTCTCCAGGCTAAACATGCCCAGCTCCCTTAGCCGTTCCTCATAAGGCATCGTTTCCAGGCCTTTGACCATTTTGGTTGCCTCTTTTTGGTTGCCCAAAAGAGATGAGGATGTCTCTATATCCTGCTTTTCCTGTACACTGGTTGAGGAGCGCTCCAAAGCTGCCAACATATTCCAAAAACGATAAGCAGCAAAATGTAAAAGTACAAACAGTTTCTTCCAACTTCTTGCAGAACACCCAGCTGCAAGATCAGAGGGTCTTATCATCTGGGCAGCCCAGGACCCCCATACACCCTGCCCAGGCTTGCACCCTAGGGAGGTCACCGGTGCTGCTAATGCAGCGGTTTGACTTCAGCCTTGGAGGCACCCTTCATTGTCTTTTGAGACAGACAGAGGTCAACAACAATTATGATGATTATTTGAAATGAAATGTTTGGGCTAGTGTTTTTCCAAACTGACAAGCCAGTGTAATTGCCCAGCCACAAATGTATGATTGGAAGTCACTGAATGTGCCCGATAGGTAGCAAGCATGAAACCACCCAACAGGCATGTGCAAATACAGGTTTGGAAAAAAATAAATCCCATTTTTGCTGAGTTTTGAAAACACGATTAACTGTCTCAGGCCACATTTACCATCAATATTATTTTTAAGGCAACATGACATTTCTAGTTTCAAGTCAAAACATTACTTCACATGATAAATATGGTAGGAAAGAAAATATAACCATGCTGCCTCCCCGCTTCACTTTTAATAGAATAGGATCTCAGGCTGTCACATGAAGAGTACATTTAATAAAGAAGTATTTAGCACCTCCAGATGACCTCCAAGCAGAAATGCATCATGCTATTCAAATTCTGCCTGTCAAATGCTATGAAAAACAGTAAGTAAATATAAATGCCATTAAAGGGAGAAGTTATCTTACTTGGACAAGTTCTAGCTTTTTAAGTTCTGACAGCTTCCAATTTGGATGTCTTCCAGTGTCAATAAAACTTGTTCAAGCAGAACCTTACCTGGTTTTCACCACATCGAGGGGGTGCATCAGACAAATTTCTACAAGACCTGTAAGATGATAGAGAAGCCTGGTAAATACATTTGATCTCTACAATTATTGAAGTATAAAGTGTTCCCATGCAAAATGTGCTCAGAGAAGAGAACAATTATGACACAAAGGCATTGCATATTCTTCTTAACATTCTCCAAGGATCTTCTTTGGGAGATAAGGGAAAGTTTTGTGAAGAGGTGAATTTTTGTAAACAAAACAAAAGCAAAAAACAAAAACCCCACATTTTTAAAAAATGCTCTCAACTCTGAGATTTGAGCCAAGAAATTGTCATCCCAGAAATTAGGCTGAAATCCTAAGTGGTTTGAGCTGGCAGGGCGGAAATGAGGAAAGAGGAATGTCCTATTTCCTCTACAGCATAGGGAACACCTCTCAGTTGCTTGGAGAATAGGAGCGTGATCCTTCTTGATCAGAAGAACAGGAGGCCTTTCTGTGCCCTCCATGATATCATCAAATAACCACATCTAATTCCAGTAACCCTGCAATTTAGGCACATTTAACTTGGGCGCATTCAGCTTTATGTGTGCGGCAAAAAATAAAGTTTGTGGAAGGGGGGGGATTCCTTGAAAAATGACTTTGGCAGTCCCACCCACTATTGAACCCAATGTGTTTTGACTATACACAATTTTGGATTTAGGCATGACCTGCAGAACATAACCCCCATGTAAGTTGTGGGCTTACTAAATGATTGTGATAGCATGGGGATAATATCACATTGTGACCCTAACTGACTGTGAGAAGGAAGGAAGGGAGAAGACAGGTCTAAAAAATGGCGCTGTAGCAGCAACATTGTCAGTGTTTGCCTATATATATGAGCCATCATGAAAGACTACCAAGGAAAGGTTTTGTGAGTTGCTAAAGCAGTAAAACCAGGGATCCAGGCAGTAGAGCCCAGGACCCTTGCTCCTTCAATCAGCAATCTGAACAACATCAAGCAACACGTAGGCTAATAATATATTGACAATATTTATATAACACTATCAAACTGATTCAAAATTCATAAACGGGAGACTTTAATGGAGTAGTTTCCCCAAACATAGATAGATCAACAAGAAAAGAGGAAGTGAGGGAGGGTAAACTACCGAAAACCTTCTTCGAGTTAGTGGAAAATTTGGGTCTAATTGACGCATGGAGATTTAAGAATCCCACGTCAAAACAATTTACATTCTTTTCAAATCCAAATCAAAGTTGGGGGAGAATAGATCTTATGTGGATCTCGAAGGAGTTGACACAGAGAGTAATTAAGGCAGAAATTCACCCACAAACTCTATCTGATCACAATCCAGTCTATATGGAAATAAAAGGAAAAGACTTTAGATCACTAAGATGGAGAATGAATGAAAATTTATTCAATGACCATAGGATAGTAAATAAAGCAAAAGAGACAATTGAGGAATATTTCAAGTGGAATCTGAATAAAGAAACTCCTCTGGAAACGGTGTGGGATGCAGGGAAGGCCGTCATGAGGGGCTTCTTAATTCAGCAAAATAGTATTTTAAGAAAGAAAAAAGAGAAAAAGAAAGAAGAAATTCTATTGCTGCTCATGGAGAATGAAAGACAGCTAACTATTAAACCAGGGGATGAGACAATAAAACAAAATTTAAGGATGCTACAAGCCCAATTCTCTATGATAGTGAATCAGGAGATTGAGTGGAGGATTAAAATGTTGAAACAGAAGAACTTTGAATCAGCAAATAAGATGGGGAAATATTTAGCATGGCAGATAAAAGAGAGGAAAAAACAAAATACGATATGTAAGATAAGGGTTGGAGAAAGGACAGTGGAAGATCCGAAAGAGATAAAGAAAACATTTCAGAGATATTATAAGGATTTATATAAAACAGGAAGAGAGACAGATAAAGAGATAGATGACTATTTGAAAAAATACCAACTACAACAGATTACGATTGAAGAAAGAGAATACCTAAACCGGGCAATTACGGAGGAAGAAATCAGGAAAGCAATAAAAAAAATGAAAATAGGAAAAGCGCCAGGGCCAGATGGTATCTCAACCAAATATTATAAAATGTTAAGTGACCAACTTTTGCCAGTGTTATGCGAAGTTATGAATAATGTATTAAAGGAAGGGAGAATTCCAAATACCTGGAAAGAAGCATATATTACTTTAATTCCTAAAAAAGATGCGGACAGCTTAGAGGTAAAAAATTATAGACCTATTTCATTACTAAATAATGATTATAAGCTGTTCGCAGACATATTGGCGGAAAGGTTAAAAAAAGTTTTAAATAAAAGAATTCATAAAGACCAAACCGGCTTCCTTCCGGGGAGACAATTAAAAGATAATTTAAGAAACGTGATAGATATTATCGAATATTTGGACAGTAGAATAGATAAGCAGGCGGCGTTGGTCTTCATTGACGCCGAGAAGGCATTTGACAACGTCTCCTGGCGTTTTATGAAGGAAAATTTTAAAATGATGGGAATTGGTGAAGGTTTTGGAAGAGGTATTGAGGCTATCTATCAAGAGCAGAAAGCCAAACTTATAATAAATAATAGTACTTCGGAGGCATTTGACATTGCCAAAGGGACCAGACAAGGCTGTCCTTTATCTCCTTTGTTATTTATAACAGTGTTAGAAGTGTTTAACAAAAAATTAAGGGAATCATCAGGAGTTAAAGGAATTAAGATAGGAAGCAAGGAATTTAAAATAAAAGCATTTGCGGATGACTTGATACTAACTTTGGAAGACCCTAAGAATAGTTTGCCAGAAGCCCTACAGAAATTAGAAGAATTTGGAGAAGTGGCAGGTCTTAAGCTTAATAGGAATAAAACTAAAATGATAACAAAAAACATAGCCAAGGAAGATATAATAGACTTAGAACAAAGGACGGGAATTGCGGTTGCGAAGAGGGTAAAGTATCTAGGAGTGTGGATTACAGCGAAAAATATAAATCTATATAAAGATAATTATGAGGCTACCTGGAAGGGCATCAAAAAAGATCTAGAAATCTGGGAGAGATTAAAACTTTCCTTCTTAGGGAGGATCTCAGCTATCAAAATGAATGTTCTACCAAGAATGCTATTTTTGTTCCAAACCATACCAGTCTTGAAAGGATTAAATCGGTGCAAAGAATGGCAAAGGACCCTAGCGAGATTCATCTGGCAGGGAAAAAGACCTCGAATTAAAATGAAAATATTGGTAGATAAAAAAGAAAGAGGGGGTTTCTCTTTACCAGATCTGAGTTTATATTATGAAGCGGCCTGCCTAACGTGGGTAAGAGAATGGATAAAGTTAGAGAATACCGACATTCTAGATTTAGAGGGCTTTGACAACAGGTACGGGTGGCACTCGTACCTGTGGTATGAAAAGGTAAAAGTTCATAGAGGCTTCCTTAATCATATAATTAGAGGATCTATATTCCAAGTATGGGAAAGAAATAAGAACCTGCTGGAAAAGAAAACCCCATGGTGGATTTCACCAATAAATGTTCTAACTGTTAAAAAAACTAACATGGAAAGGGAAAGAGCTACCTACGAAGAACTTACTAATAAAACAGTACAGGGGGTAAAGCTTAAACCTTACGAAGAAGTAAAGAATGTGCTCACGGGGTGGTTGCAGTACCACCAAGTGAATGACCTATTAAAAGAAGATAAAAGGAAGCTAGGTTTTGAAGACAAAAAATCTAAATTCAATGTGGAAATCATAGAAGGAAAAAATAAATTATTATCAAGGATGTATGACCTCTTACTAGAATGGTATACAAAAGACGAAATGGTGAAGGAGGCCATGATAAAGTGGGCCATAGACATAGGATATAATATTGATTTTGCAAAGTGGCAAGAATTGTGGAACGTAAACATCAAATTTACAGCATGTATGGCATTAAGGGAGAACCTTTGGAAGATGATTTATAGGTGGTACCTTACACCAGTGAAGCTAGCTAAAATCTACAAATTGAAGACTAAGAATTGCTGGAAATGTGGTAAGGGAGACGGTGAACTATATCACATGTGGTGGACATGTAGTAAAGTAAAAGGCTTTTGGGAATTGATTTATAACGAACTCAAAAAAATCTTTAAGTATACTTTTCCCAAAAAACCTGAAGCTTTCTTATTAGGAATTGTTGATAAAGAAATCAAAAAAGAAGATAAAAATTTATTTTTATATGCCACAACGGCGGCTAGAACCATGTTAGCCCAAAACTGGAAAACGGAATTAACACCTTCCATAATTGACTGGCAGATTAAGATGATAAATTATGCTGAACTAGCTAGATTAACAGGAAGACTAAGAGACCAAGATGATCAGAAGTTCTATGAAAATTGGAATAAATATCTGGTATATATAAGAGATAAGTATAGAACTTTGACAACTCGGGCAGGAATAGAACAACTCTAACAGTGTTCGACAAATTTGTAAAGTAGATAAAACACGTAATTTTTGTTATTATCTGATACTTACCAATGAAGTGAAGGGAAGTCCAAAGCTCGGCAGAGCTCTAAATAAGTATGTATTATGTTTATGACTTTGGTAACAGCAATGTTATAAGTAACTTATGTAATCTAGATTGTATATATGTTTAATTATGAAAATAAAAATTACTTGTCAAAATTCATAAACGGTGTAGGGAGTCACAAACTAATAAGAGTCAAGTAACTATTCCATAAGCAGAATGATTAGAATGGTATGTCACTATAAAGAATGGCTGAAATTGAGGCTGAATGCCTTTTCACAGGAAATATCATATCCAAAATGTAGTCAAGAGCGAGAACAGCAACACAGAAGTGAGATGGTAGGTGCTCCAAACATCACAAAAGGGTGCTCCGAGCACAGCAGCAGCTAGAACAGTTCTTCCAAGATAATGATCTGTTTCAACTCTTTAAAATGAAATCCATTACCTTCAAATATAATACAGAGATCGAAATGACAGGCCTCAATCAGCAAGGCAAAATGTGGGCAACTCATTGCAACGATTCCTAATAAAGACTTTCTCTCTTGCCCTAACAGTCTAGTATCTCACTCACAACTTGTCCATCACCACGCTGAGTACAGGCAACGACCAATTTAAGCATGTCCAATCGAGGCATGACCACACACATTGCTGCAACCCGGAAGTGGCCAGAAAAGGGGATGGAACAGAGGCAGGGGCGTAATGGAGCTTACATGCGCTCTGCTAACATGGGGTCAGGAACACAACACCCATGCAAAACACTCATTGCCTATGTTTCTGGCCTTGTTCTCACATGAACCTGAGCACAGCATGTTGTGACCACATCATCTGCCTCTGAACCTTTAGACCTCAGCCTGCTTGTACCAGAACTAGACTCCCAGTGGTGGTCCGTCTACAAGTCTGCCCAATGCCTGACAAGTTTTTTCCCCCAACGAGCTTTCTGAAATCCCCCAAACCCCTCTTTTTTGCATCAAATCCCAAACCTCATGCAAATTTGGCGCAGCACTAGTTTTAATTTCTTAGACTGCACAACACAAATTTTTAATGCAGGCATTTTCCCAGCAAATGAATCAGATGAATTCCATTTCCATTGGCAAGAACTATGTTTTGGTAACTTCACGATTCTGTTAGCTTTCTGTGTTTCCGAAAGGATAAAAATCTTTTCTTTGTTCTCATCATTTAATTATACAGTAGGTTTGCATAGTTAGTTGATTTCCCAAGGCAGCACTCTCTGCATAATAACCAAGAATGTATACAGATATGGAAAGGGGGCCCTATTAAAAAAATAAAAAATGAGCACGCAAGCTATGCAAAAAATGGTGGGACAGATAAGAAACAATACACATTTTCCCATCAATAGTAATGGTTCTGATAACACTTAAAGCATCCTACTTGAAAAGTAGCCCAGAAACTATGGTGGTTCTGTTACATTTCTAGCAAACCTGAGTTGTAGATTAAAGCATTAGAAGGAAGGCAGCTCTTTCAGACAATGTCTATCAACTTTGTGCATCCTTTTATCATATCACCTAATTTACTAAACAGGCTCTTATGAACAATGTGTTTCTCATAATTTAATGCCTTGATAGGAGTTCCACGGACGCACAGGAGTGCACATGGAGCTTGAATGGAAGGCTTAAGATAGAATCCTAGACCATTTACTTAAAAGCTATTTATAAATAAGTAGACACAGTCCAGCCAAAGTCTAGCACTTTTAACTCCCATTAATTTCCATGAGAGAACAAGTTTTAATTCTCACACAGTGAACTGTGTGGAACTTAGCTGAAGCCAAATCATATAGCAATATAAATTGTCATAAATTCAGAGTGGGGGAGGCAAAACTACTCCCTGAAGATTGGATTAAACTGAAGAATTAAATCTAAAGAATAATAACAAAAATTTATTTGCAATTTTTTTACTGAATTTCTACAGAAATTATGAACAAAATAGCAACTGCAAATAGTGTCTACTCAATGGGGAAAACATAATTGATAATTATCTGTTAAAATACCTGTTTTTATTTTTTGTCAATGTACTTTAAGAGCTATTTTAATCAATTATGTCTCGTTTCAAGTAATGTTGTCTCATCGAAAGAGTAGACAACCAATGGTCTTTGCCCAGTAAACCCTTTATTTACGCATGATTTAAATGAAGACCACATAAATAAACCTTCTTTAGTGATGCCTCCTGTTAATCTACTGTGGTATGTGAGTTTCTGTTAACTGTGTAGTCCAGCCTTCGTCAACCACATGCCTTTTTGATGGCTGGTGCTGATGGGAGTTGTAGTCCAAACAGCTGGAGGGCACCATTTGGGCAAAGGCTGGGATATCTTGTGGCTGTTTTCCAGCTTCGGACAATTTCTATTCTGGTTGCTGCAACCAATGATTGGATAGGTTCCTCAAGAAAAGCCTTCACGGTAGAGGACTGCAGCTGTGTGTATATCAGAATGGGTTGTTGCACTATTTCTCAAATAATTTCAAAGCTAAATTTTCCAAAATGCATGAAAACACAAGGACCACATGCAAGATACCCTCATTCCTTACAGCTCCTCCAACACACAATTGGGAACCTTTTGTTTATATGATCTAATTGTTCTGGGGTGAGGTGCCATCTGTGCATCAGCTTCGATACTCTGCTTTGTTTTCAGATCACATAGACCTTTCCAATGTGAATAGTTGTTGTCTTTTTCTTCCTTTTTTCAACAAGAAAGCCCTACCACTGCTTCAAGCCGTGGCCTCGCTGCTTTGAAAGCATTCCTGGACTTATTATATCATGGCATTCTGTCCCACGAATGCACCTTGAGCGGCCATAGCAGGGGATGGGGAAGCTTGGCCACCTCATATCCAAATTTGAAATTTCAGGAAATTCAAGATTCTTCAATTCCCTGCTGTGAGTAACTCAATATCCCCCTTCCCACTCTCAAAGGACAATGGTCTCACAAAAATATGCGTATCAGATATCTTAAAATTATCTTTGAAATTAACATGTGCTAGATCAAACAACAAGGAAATTAAAATACATCAATAGCAAAAGAAAGAAAAATTGTGGCTTCCACTTGTTTTCCAAGTGCTACTACCTATATAGATGTGACTGCTATTAGAGACTCAACATTCTATATATTCTTCCACCATTTAGATAGGTCTGGGAAGTATGATGCATGCATGCATTTTATTGCAGATGATATCCCCTTTAGTGTATTATTCACCTTCCTCAGTGTGCTTTATTCATTTTCCTGGAATAAGATAGTCACAGAGGAAGCAAAACACAATGGAAATTTGCTCATAGAGAGAAACACATGTCAAGCACTGTATATTATATAGCTGGAGCTGTGTATATTTGTTTTGGCATTCAAACACATACTGTCAAAATATGCAAAATAACAATAAATATTGCAATATGTATCTTGCTATCCTGTTGTAAAAATACATCTGACTGTGAAATTGTTAAACATGACTTGAGCTAATTATTATTTGGTCTTGATAAAGTGGTGTTTTGTTTTGTTTTTCAATTTCAAAATCAGTACCTTTGCTGCCAAAAGAATGTTTTTTGACATGACAAATGCTTGAAACACCACAAAACATTATTAAGAGTGCTGTTCAGTCCATAATCTAGATTTGAAGCAGAACAGATACAGGCATTGATTCCACACTGGGACAAAAACATGAACAGCTACAGGTTCAAACAAGCCACTGTATGAAATCTTAACAATGGACCTGTCTGATGTATCTAAAATAAACCATTGAGGGGGAAATTGCCGTTGCACAGTCTTAAATTGTAAAAGGTAAGTTTTCCATCCTTTAAGGTTAGCTATAAAGATGAATGTTCAAGACAGTGTACAGTAGTACCTCAGGTTAAGAACTTAATTCGTTCCGGAGGTCCGTTCTTAACCTGAGGTACCA
The DNA here is from genome assembly GCF_027172205.1 of Podarcis raffonei. Taxonomy (NCBI): domain Eukaryota; kingdom Metazoa; phylum Chordata; class Lepidosauria; order Squamata; family Lacertidae; genus Podarcis; species Podarcis raffonei. Next base: position 32,948,946 of record NC_070602.1, on the reverse strand, counting down.
CTTTAGCTAATGGGGCCTCCCGCTGCTGCCACGCGATTTCTGTTCTCATCCTGAAGCAAAGTTCTTAACCCGAGGTACTATTTCTGGGTTAGCAGAGCCTGTAACCTGAAACGTCTGTAACTTAAGGTACCACTGTACTAGCTACACAGTTTGTTAATTGGTTTCCTCTCAGGCTACAATTATACCTCTTCTGTAAAAGGTAAAGGGACTCCAGACCATTAGGTCCAGTCGCGGATGACTCTGGGGTTGCAGAGCTCATCTCGTTTTACTGGCCGAGGGAGCAAGCATACAGCTTCCAGGTCATGTGGCCAGCATGACTAAGCATGAACCAGAGCAGTGCACAGAAATGTCATTTACCTTCCCGCTGGAGCGGTACCTATTTACCTACTTGCACTTTGATGTGCTTTTGAACTGCTAGGTTGGCAGGAGCAGGGACTGAGCAACGGGAACTCACTCTGTCACGGGGATTCGAACCGCCAACCTTCTGATCGGCAAGCCCTAGGCTCAGTGGTTTAGACCACAGCGCCACCCTTGTCCCATTACCTCTTCTGTACTCCACGATTAAAACCATTTCTCTTCCATTGCTGTTTAGCTTTGCTAAAGGTAAAACTACATACAGTGGTACCTCGGGTTACATACGCTTCAGGTTACATACACTTCAGGTTACAGACTCCACTAACCCAGAAATAGTACCTCGGGTTAAGAACTTTGCTTCAGGATGAAAGCAGAAATCGTGCAGCGGCAGCGTGGTGGCAGCAGGAGGCCCCATTAGCTAAAGTGGTGCTTCAGGTTAAGAACAGTTTCAGGTTAAGAACGGACCTCGGAACGAATTAAGTTCTTAACCCAAGGTACCACTTTATTACACACAAATACATGTAATGCAACCCCAGTGCTCTTTGAAGAAGTTTCTGGATAGTGTATTTTGAATAGAGGTAGTGGTAGAGGGGATGGAGGGAGTTTTCATCTCAAAATTTCCCTCCTCTGCTTCCCCACCATAGTTTCTGAAAGAGTGAGCATAACAGGGGAGATTCTCCTAAGGAGTCTGCTCACTGGAAGCCCTGCACAAGACCATCTGCTTGAAACACTGGCCTTTCTTCACCCATTGTTACCCTCAAAATTGTTCGGGGTTAGGAGAACCCCCAGAACAGCATGTGGGGATGGAGAAGGGGGGTCATTCTGTCTGGTAACCTGAAATGCTTGCACTGATGGGACATTCATTTTAGCACAACGCTGAATTCCTCCCTATTATTTGAAAAATAGCCATTGCGCATCTTATGTTCTATGTTGTTGTCTAATATAGGTTCCAAAAAGTCACTATAAAACATTTAAGGAGAGTTGAATTCAAGTTGTTTTGCCAGTTCTTGATTCATGTTCAAACTGTGGAACATCTCAGTCTGCAGGTCCAATGTTGTATGAAGGCAAAGGTCCTGAAAACATGCCACTATTAATTATTATTAAATTAATTATTAGTTATTTTTTTTTACTTTTTATTGGAATTATTGCTATTATTATTAATTAATTAAATTTGTATACCGCCCTTCACTCAAAGATCCCCAAGTGGTTCACAACCTATTTATATCTTTGTGAATTTAAAATATTCTTGAAATTGAAGTGGTGGACAACTGGCAGCAAAAAAAATAAATCAACTGAACAAAAGTTATTTTGGTCACCTGCTATTTAATTTATTTACTGTGTTTTTCGCCCCATAGGGCGCACCTAGTTTTTTTTGGGGGGGGAATAAAGGGGGGGAATTATTTTCCCCCCAGGCGCAGGGCTGGGGAAGCCTGAGCTTCCCCCGACCCCAGCCCCCAGAACAGGCTGCTATCCGCAAGCCTTGGGAGGTTATCCCAGATATCCCAGGTTTGCGGATATCTGCCCGAAGCCAAGGGCGCGCTGCTCAATGCACCCCAGGCTTCGGGATGCAGGCTGCTATCCGCAAGCCTAGGGAGCCCAGCGGGAAGTCGCGCCGGGCTCCCAAGGCTTGCGGAGAGCTGCCCGAAGCCCAGGGTGTGCTCCGCTGCGCTCCCCAGGTTTCGGGCTGCAGACTGCTGTCCGCAAGCCTTGGGAGCCCGGCGGGAACTCCCGCGGGCTCCCAAGGCTTGCGGATAGCTTCCTGAAGCCTGGAGAGCGAAAGGGGTCGGTGCGCACCGACCCCTCTCGCTCTCCAGGCTTCAGCGAAAGCCTGCATTCACCACATAGGACACACACACATTTCCCCTTCATTTTTGGAGGGGAAAAAGTGCATCCTATAGGGCAAAAAATACGGTATTTTAAAATCTCCTCCCATCCCCTCACAGAATACCACCCCTTCCCACTACAATCCTCCACCTTTAGGATTCTGCCCATCTCTTGTGACTGTGTGCGCGCACACACACACACACACACACACACACAAAAACACCTATTGATTATGTAAGATGACCTGATAATTCATTGAACTCTCTCTCACACACATGATTATTCTTTCTCTGCATAACAAATCCTTCTCGAGAAACTCGCTACCAGACGCTGGTCCATTCATACGTCCCAAAGCTGTGGTAATCTTCAGTGTTCAGGCTGAACTAAGTGCAGGGACATTACTCTATTTTTCTGACATGTTTAAAGTTCTCTAATGAATAACGCTAACAACTCATGGCTGCATGGACTGTCACTCCTTGCCCCTGAGGGCCTTAATGTCTTTAAAATAGGCCTCCTAGTTTGTATTTAACTACCTTGTCCACAGAGGTCTGAAGGGTAGAGCAGATCAAAGATGTGCTACATACATAAAAAGCAGCTGTCCTTCATTTGCCATTAATTAACTTCATCTGACCAGATCTTTTACAGCCTCCTTGTCACATATTCAACAGTCTATAAGCCCTATGACCTGCTCCTAAGTACTGTACCATTGCAGACATTTCAACAAAATATAAATCTGAAACTATCTACTAAATAAATACTGGAAAAGGAAGAAATCTCTGGTTTCATGCTATAGGAGTGACGCTTCAGAACCAGTAAGATTCAGCCCAGTGTATCTCAGAAAATGGCAGATTGACCCAGCATTTGGAGCGTCAGGTAGTACTGAAATTTGGACACTAAACTGAGGGTCTACCTATATTTATTTAACATTATCTATTAAAGACTTTTATACACCACCTTAATCTTCCCAGGATGTCAAAGTGGCAAAAAATGGTTCTCCTCCTCGTTTAATCCCTACAACAGCCCTGTGAGGTAGGTTAGGCTGAGAGGCTGGCCCACGGTCACCCAGTGAGCTTCATGGCTGAGTGGGAATTCGAACCCTGCTCTCCCAGGTCTTAGTCCAACACTCTAACCGTTACACCACACATATATGTTATGCCAATAACTTGATTAGCAATCACATTGTGTTGTGGTGGTTCTTTAAAAATAAACCCCAAAGGGGACAATTGTCCTCAGCACCACAGCGTATGGAAAGGGAAGGTTTGAGCCTTTTCTCTCTGTATGTTTGGTGCTAATAACAATCACACACACCCTGAGACCAGTATGTATTTTTTAGAGGGGTTTGGGGATGATGAAAACAGACCCTTGTTTTCTTCAGGCAGTCCTTCCTATATATGAGATTTCATCAAGCACCCTTTAGCTATCTCTGTGAATGCACAGCTACACAAAACATCCTGCATGATCACTGAAATCATCACCATCATCATCATCATCAATTATTTATACCCCGCCCATGTGGATGGTTGGCTCCCAACAGAATAGTAGTAGTAGTAATAATAATAATAATAATAATAATAATAATAATAATGCAATAAAACATGTGCATACTACTCCTTGTAAATAATTTCTGCAGGTAGAAAGGCAGGACATTAAAGAGAAATCTAGACTGAGAGTGCAATGCTGTACATACTGCTGACTCTGAAGTAAAGCACCTCTGAGTTCACAGCAGCGCACTGGGGAAAAAAACTTTAAAACCTTCTTCCTGAAAGTTTAGCTCTTCACATGTGGGTGTATCTTCTACATGAGAGAGCATTCCAATAAGTTAAGCCAGGATATTCTGCCTTTCAGGAATCACCTCTTCCCCAAGGAAGGAACCTGCTGAAGATCTGAGCTCAGCTTTTGAGACTCTTCTTCCTGTCACATTGCCAACACAAGCGCAGCTGGTGGAGATGAGAGGCAGGGCCTCTTCAGGACCTAAAGGATGGAATAGTCTCCCAAGAGAGGCTAATCAGGCCCCCTCTTTGCCTCCATTTAAACAGGCTGTTAAAACTACTTTGTTTCAGCAGGCATTTTTAGTTGAACCTTTGATAATAGGTTTTATGTCTGCTGTGGCTGATACAATTTTAATGATGGTGTTTTGTTGGGGGGGGATTCCTGCTGTATATTTTTTGTCATTATTATTTTTATATTTATACAAATATATATATATATATAGAGAGAGAGAGCCATTATTATTTCTAATTTTTGTTGTGATTTGTGTTTTGAACTTGATTTCACCACATAAAAGTCAGGTATAAATGTCCATAAACAAGCAAAATAGGTAAATGAACCTACCTGCAATATCAAGTGATACAGACCAGGAAGGACTATGTTTCATAATATTTCCATACTTTTGAAAATAATTGGCTAAATAGAAAACACAGGGACCATGCTGTATAAAATTATATTATACAGCACACAACTTTCGAGGTATCTCTCTAATTCTCCCCTTCATAAGAAGCTGCCTTCCTTATGAGGGCACTGCTTCATCTAGATGTCCACTCCCCTTCCCTGTGGGGTGGCGTTGCAGACAGGCATCTGGGACCCCCAGTGACCCGGATTGGGGGCAGAGGGATGCCGCCCACGTCATGGGGGTTCCAGCTGCTGGCAGTACCTCTTCAGGGTTTCAGACAGGAGTCTTTTGAAGCTGTATTCAGAGGTGCCAGGAACTGAACTTGAGGGCTTTTGCATGCACTAAGCTACGGCTGTTCCACTAGAGTTGCCAGGTCAGAAGCATCCCAGAAACTGAGATGTCAGAACCCAAATGTGAGGCCTCGGATCAGCCCAATAATGTCATGGGGAAGGCCTTGGAGATGGATGTTAATTGGAAGAAGAGAGCAAACAAGGATAGATGCATCAGCGTCTCTGTAATATAATTTGCAACTGGCTCCTGCCAGGCTGAAGTGCTCTCTTGAGCTCCCCCTGTCTGTCTCTCTGTGTGGAAAGATAGATAGATAGATAGAAGAAGAGTTTGGATTTGATATCCCGCTTTATCACTACCCAAAGGAGTCTCAAAGCGGCTAACTTTCTCCTTTCCCTTCCTCCCCCACAACAAACCCTCTGGGAGGTGAGTGAGGCTGAGAGACTTCAGAGAAGTGTGACTAGCCCAAGGTCACCCAGCAGCTGCATGTGGAGGAGCGGAGACGTGAACCCGGTTCCCCAGATTACGAGTCTGCCACTCTTAACCACTACACTACACTGGATCTCATAGATAGATAGATGATAGATAGATAGATGATAGATGATAGATGATAGATAGATATAGATAGATGATAGATAGATAGATAGATAGATAGATAGATAGATAGATAGATAGATGATAGATAGATAGATAGATGATAGATAGATAGATAGATAGATGATAGATAGATAGATAGATAGATAGATAGATAGATAGATAGATAGATAGATGATAGATAGACAGAGCTATTTTTCTACAAAAAGAGATAGCGGAACTCACAATGACCACCTCCCATACCTGAGAGGTGCCGGAACTGAGTTCTGGCAGGTTCTGTCTCAAAAAAGCCCTGGATATAGGTATATAGATACTGAAATAAAGGTAGTGTTACCCACCTGGAAGGAGCCAGGCAAACCTGGAGACTTCAGGTCAGACATGGAGGTCTTGCAACCCTATTTTCCACACTTAGAAGGATCACCCTGCAACTCAGACCAGCTGAAATCAAATGTCAGTATTTTTGTAAGAGGGAGAGAGAGGGAAATGCTTTAAGTATCAAAACAATCTTTTTCAGAAAAGTGCTTGCCAGTCTTATTATTCTGCCCTTCTGTTGGCTAGAAAAGACTGAATAGGTGGACTGTGGGGAGAAAGGGGGCCTGGTCCCTCTAGCAAGGTGGTGCTGAATGACAACTTTCAACCCCTTCAAGAAGGGCTGGGGTGGCCATGGAAGACCTTAGTATTTGACTGATACCCAGTCTCTTCTGGCCTCTTTGCAGGCAGCAGGGCTAAGGGTTAAACTAAAATCAAAACCAAACATTTTTTAGCTTCTCCTCAGGGAAACTGCATTTCTACTACAAGGATATAAAATGTTGGTAAGTCGTGCCAGTATACATCTAATAGCCGATTTCCAGATGGATGTTTCAATCTTTCAGCCTCTCCATTTGCAGCTGCTTAACTATGAACATTACGTAAGGACGCAGAGTGAGGTTTTCTTCCTCTTAAACTGCCAGACTGCAATGGCACTTTCCTTATTCTATTTAATAGTTAAGTCAAGAATGTTTTTCCTTTTTCGTGGAAAAAAGTTCCTCTCTCTTTTTGTCTCTCTCGTACACATAGAGGGGGAAAGTGGAAGAGATCTAGTTCAGCGAAACTCTTATCTGCACAGGGTTGGCGGGGTGTGTGTGTGTGTTATGACAAAACCAACAGCAAATAAAGAACATTACAGCAAGCATTTTTGTCAGCAGAGATATTCACGGTGCAGAAATTCAGAAGATTGTGATCAGGGTTTCAAATTCAGAAAGCACGGCTGTGCTGGCTGGCGCTGATGGGAGTTGTAGTCCCAAAAAAGCTACAGGGCACCTGGTTGGAGAGGCTGCCAGAGGGTAAAAGAGCTAAAATCTACGCCTCTGAGCAGCACTATAGTATATCTTGTAAAAGTGGTCTTAATTATTGCTGAATTGTTATCTCTTATTAAAGGCTTCATGTACACAAATACTTTAATATTTTACTACCATTTCCATAGATATCATATTGAGAAAACTTCACGCATGCAACTATAAAATTACCCCTCACTGCCAGTTTATCATCTGAATATTTAACCTTTAAGTTAAGATTTATTTTTTTTAAAAAAAATATACTGGTATTGAACATGTGAAGAATACAGTACTAAGTGTAGATTTAAATATAGCAGAGAAGAATTGTGGTGTAAACATACATATGACTTGATCAAGTCACAAATAAGTTATTTGGTTTTCATGCGAAAGTACATAATTGTTCATTTAAAATCTCTGGGACTGAAATAGTACAATCAGATACATCTTTTTTTAAAACAGTGCAATCCTATCCATCTACTCAGAAAAAAATACATATTAGATAGCTCAGTTGGTAGAGCCTAAGACTCTTCATCTCAGTGTCATGGGTTCGAACAAAGATTTTTCATAATTTTATTTTTGTATCTATATTCATACTATCTTTACATATCAAAGAGATGATAAGTAAAATGGAAGAAATGAGCCCCATTCGCCCACCTCAAATGCAAGGCATTTTCATCCACATTACACCTATGAGAATTTCACCAAACCACCCCATGACCACTTTCAAATACAATGTATTTCCTCATTAACTGATGGAGAATGGTGGTGGTGAAATAGTAGAAATTTTCTGCGCAGCACTAGTACAAAAAGCATGTATCTGGGTGTGTGGATTGCTTAGATTTTTGCTTGGAATCTGGCGCCTTTCATAGCATTTGGCAAACAATGTAGGTCCTTAAGAAGCTTTCTGCACCACACATACCCCCTTGGTTAGGATATGTTTGAAAACATGTAAGCTGGGGTGTGAGATTTCAAATACACAAAGAGCTTCCTGACCATATGGGATTTTCCGTGTACCAAGGAGACAGCTCAATTTGCGCCACATGAAATGAGAGTGGAATTTCCCTCTCTGTTGAATGGGACAGACTGCGTGGCTGGGGAAACTCCTTGCGCATGAGGAGTTAGATCTGCAGAAATCTTTCTTCCTATCCCTACGCTTCTGAAACTTGCTAATACAAAATGTTTTATTTCACTTCCACAAAATGTCTAGGAATAGATTTGAAAGCCCTCATGGAGGAGGGAGTTCTATATCAGTTATATACCATCAAGCATGCCTCTTTGTGTGTCCCTACTAGGAATGGGCGGGGGGGATTCAATTCAGTTCATATTTAAAGGTGAACCTACCTAATTCACAGTATAACCTATAAACACAGCTAACCTTTGAGGAGAAATTCACACCAGCATGCTGATGAATTTTCATGATGACTTTTTAAATGAAATTAAACTGATGTGGAACTGAAGGGACGCAGGTGGCACTGTGGGTTAAACCACAGAGCGTAGGACTTGCTGATCAGAAGGTTGGCGGTTTGAAGCCCCGCGATGGGGTGAGCTCACGTTGCTCAGTCCCTGCTCCTGCCAAACCTAGCAGTTCGAAAGCACATCAAAGTGCAAGTAGATAAATAGGTACCATTCCAGCGGGAAGGTAAATGGCATTTCTGTGCACTGCTCTGGTTCGCCAGAAGCGGCTTAGTCATGCTGGCCACATGACCCGGAAGCTGTACGCCGGCTCCCTCGGCCAGTAAAGCGAGGTGAGCACCGCAACCCCCGAGTCGGCCACGACTGGACCTAATGGTCAGGGGTCCCTTTACCTTTACCTTTAAACTGATGTGGAAATGTGGAGAACTGAAAATAAGGTTGAAAAAAATAGAAACTGAGAGAAAACCAAATGGGCATATTGCCCTCTCTAAGCTGCTATATCTAGAATTCCTACTTGATGTAAGGAGTGCACTATCAATCAATTATATTCCACTCACAACAGCAATAGAATGAGGAGGAAATACTCAGAAATCACAGCTAGTATATTAGCATAATTATTGACCAATACCACACATTCATGGGCTGAAAATAAAAGGGCTAAATCCTGAAAGGTGACTGGCAACTATTCAAGGATCTTCACACTGCACACAGCTTTGTTGAGTACCGTGTTGTGGAAACAGGTGATGACAGCATTATTATTTTGTGTTATTTTAGCCTTCGTTGGTCTTCCGAGTATTTTTCACCACTCCCATTTGCTGGCAGCATATCATGGCTGAGTTTCAACAGAAATCTACTATGAGTTGTGTGCTAACTGGAACATGTCAGCATGTACAGCCATACCCAGAATTAGGCTGTCTTTTGCACCCACATCACATCAGCAGAATACTAGCCTTCGGGAAATATATGTATATTTTGTGTGTGTGTGTGTAGTAGCTCTTGCTTTAGCAGTGTTCTTATAACTGCTTCATTTATTTTCTTTCTTTCTTTATATTTTTTATTTATTTAATATTATTAATATATCGCCCCATACCTGAAGGTCTCAGGGCAGTTTATGGTGTGGTTTTTTAGTACATACCTGAAAATGTTTTGCATTCACACATAAAAATATGAAATGGAACATGCTAAACAAGCATCTGAAAACTCATGGACGGTATACACTTACTTTTGTTAGAGAGCTGAGATTAGCTGCAGCTTCCTGACATGGTTTCACCCCTGAGTTTGGCGGTGTGTGATATATGAAGCAGCCTTTCGACTAGTGTTTCTCAGTAAGATAACCAGGTTCTAACTTAATTAGCACTACAGACTCTTCTGTAGTGAAAACAGCCCCACCTTTTTTTATTATTGCTCTCACTGCAGGATTCCTTCTCACTCTAGATATGCTATCATATGAACTATGCAATTTCTAAATCAAAGCACACTACAGAAATAAGAATTGCCTTGGTAACACATTATCTTTCAAACAACCCAACAAATATCAGTTCCATAAAGGTAAAAAATAGAAGACAAATCACAATGGTACCTTACAAGTACTTCTACTTTTAAAATGACTACAAACATTCTAAGCTTTATACAGCGGTACCTTGGGTTAAGTACTTAATTCGTTGCAGAGGTCCGTTCTTAACCTGAAACTGTTCTTAACCTGAAGCACCACTTTAGCTAATGGGGCCTCCTGCTGCCGCCTCGCCGCCGGAG